>NC_134414.1:96695930-97350191 GCF_030867145.1 Opisthocomus hoazin | reverse complement strand
GTTTAATTTCAGGTGTGCACTTACTCAAAATAATTTTGTGAGGCTTTTAGATGATGTTGGAATTAATATGCGATAACAAGGAAGTAGTTGCTCCTCTGACACATAGGCAACCTGTTGCCTATTTAGCAACTAATTGGCAGTGTCCAAATGAATGGCAAGGTACTGAGAACCTCTTTTTCCTCTGGACTCTTATCCCTATGCTTGTTTCCGCATAGATCTCAAATGAAGCATCATGCTATATAGGATAGACTCGCACAATGCATTTCAGATTAGGTCAAGGCCATTGATTTTGAAAGATCAGACTACACAAGATTAGCTCATGTAACTCCAGAATTTTTTAGAGCAGAAAGAATTTGTGATTTAACAGCTAAATACAGCATGTTTCTGTTATCTGGCTATGGAAAATTACAACGGTGTTCTATCCATAAAGAACAAATACCTTTTGAATCCAGAAAGAACACCTTTTCAAATGTTTATATAATATGTAGAAATGTGACAACTTAGTTCTTATGTGTGTTGTGTATACTAGTATTAGCATGAAATAATGATTAAAAGGATCATTAAATTTTTTCTTCATTTCTGCCCAATTTGGAGTCGCGTGCTACCATCAGTCACTTTTTGTTCTTTTTCTCTTAATTTTAAAAGGGAAATAAGCCTATTTACATGTGTGTATATGGTAAATCTTGATCCAGATTTCAATATAGGAGGCAGAGGGCAAATAAATATTGAGCAGCCAAATTTTGTTAGAGCTGCAGGACTTGAGGAGTAACTCCTGTTATGAATAGTGCTTTTAATTACTCTGGAGTGTCTTCCCTAGCTGGGTTATTCTGCGTTTGAATTTTCAGTTCCTGATGGTGGAACTTGACTGTTATTGTTAAAGACTGTTATTACAAACCCAGTCAGATCAAATACATGACAGAGCTTAACAGAGCCTCCGGAAAGAGCCTCTGCTTTTCCTCATGGTTAGAAAATGTTAAGGGGAAGTGGTAAGGATGACCTGGCAGGGACCGGTAAGTGCTCAGGTTCACTCCATCCTTGTTCCTGCTGCCGGGGTACTGCAGGGCCGGCGGCTCCCTGTGGGCTGGGGCCATTGGAGAGCTCCCCTTGAGGGGCCTCCAGGGCAGGGCCTGGCAGCCTGGGGCCATCCCACTGCCCAGCCAGGAGCAGGGCAGCTGGGGGGCACCGGGGCAGCCCCAGCCACGGGCATTGGGCACCTCCCTGGCGATGGGCCAAGGCTGAGCAGGGACATGGGCCTGCAGGTGGGCCCGGCTCAGCAGGGCCTGTGGCCGGGCAGGGCCGAGCGGTGGGGAGCTGGAGACTAGCCCTGCTGCGGCGTTGCTGGAGCAGGGCCTGACACCCAGGGGGCTGACGTGTTGTCCTGGGCTGTGGGCGAATGGAGGGGAGCCCTGGGACGTTTGGCAGGGGCAGGCAGGGCTGGGATTGCCTACTGGGACTGTGTTAGGTGCCCTCCTAGAGCACCACTTCAACGCTGTTTACAGCCTGAAAGAAACCAGTTTGTGTGCTCCTGTACCAATCTGTTGTGGAAACCATACCCCAAAGCGGGGAATATTGAGAGACCCACTTCAAAGGCACAGCCACGCTGCAGGGTAAACCAGCAGTGTAGGTGCACCCATAGTGATCTGGATATTCTTGGACTCTGCAGGGAGCTGTAATGCATTTTTCCTGCTACAGAATCTTTATGATACCTGATGCTGTTAGGAAATAACATAAGTACTTGAGATGTGTAGAATAACACAACACAAAATATTGGCAAAATACTGCCGATGGCTATCCTGGTTTAGGCTGAGACAGAGTTAATTTTCGTCCCAGCAGCTGCTGTGTTTTGGGTGTAGTATGAGAAGAATGTTGATAATACACTGACGTTTTTAGTCATTGCTAAGAAATCAAGGACTTTTTTCAGTTTCCCATGTTTGGCTGATGAGCAAGTGTGCAGGAGCTGGGGGGGAGCAGAGCCAGGCAGCCAGCCCAAGCTGGCCAGTGGAAATATTCTATACCATAGGCATCATGTTGCATTTATAAATGGGGGCTGGCCGGAGGGCAGGAACTTTTCTGTAAGTTCAGTCTTTTTCCGGGAGTTCGGTGAGCTCTGCAAAATCCCCAGGCTCTGCGAACTCTGCAAGTTCAGTGGTAGATGCTCAGGGACTGGCTGCGCAATCAGTCATCAGGTGGTGAAAAAAACTGTATTGTGTATAGCTTGTTTTGCATATTCGTATTTATTATTATTATTATTATTATTATTATTCCTTTTTTTGTTGTCTTTTTAAACTGTCTGTATCTCAACCGGCTGGGGGGCTGGGGTGAGCAAGCAGCTGTCTGGTGCTTAGTTGCTGGCTGCTGGGTTAAACCATGACAATCTCTTAGTTTAACTAACAAAACCATGTCCGTTAAACAAATAAATATCAAAATGCCTATTTTTCATCAAGATAGGCAGAAAATTGCCATCTTCACCAACATTCCTTGATGATTATTTTTTCTTGATATGGTGAGTAGGGAATAGAAAGCTAACCTAGTATTGAAATAGAAAGAAAATGGGACTTTAATGAGGGTTTGATCAACAGGTTAATAAACTCTCATCCCTCAGTAGACCAGTTTTGCTGTGTGTTGCTTTTCAGTGCTCATTCTCTATGAATCCTTACAGTTATATCTCATTAATATTGAAATGCATAATAAAAGCAATTAAATGCAAACATGTTTCAAATATCATTGCAAGAAATGAAACAAGCTTAAATTCACTTGATTTGTTGTTGATAAACAATATTTGAAGACAAATGAAAGATGACACTGAATTTATCAACACTTTTTATTTTTACTGATTGTCCATAATGTTTTGCAAGTAAAATTCCAGGCGGCACTGTAGATGTGTTTTCTATGTTGAGCTGAAACAGAGAAGCAAAATGACCCCTTTCTGAGACTTAAAATGATATAGATTTCAACAAGTGTATTGCAGAGCAAAAAACAGCAGATTTCCACCAATGAAATGATGTGTCAGATCAGATGGTGAAAAGCCTGGCACACAGTCTTGTCTGCTGTCACACTAATGATAACTGAGATTTTGGAAAGATAATCAAGTTGGAGAGTCAGTGGATAGTCTGCAGTAGTGGTTAGGACAAGGTAATCAAGCTATAAAATAGGTGGCAGAAGAGTAGAGAGAAGAAAAAAACAAACAAACCAGTTAATTTTAATATCTGAGATAACTCTGGGATTCTTGTTTACCTTTTGGTTTTTTGCTTGTATTACTTGAAAAATTAAAACAATGTGAATCTTGGTACTCCAGTTGTAATTTATCTTTTTCTTTTACGTTTTTCAGTGATTTTTTTCGTTTTAACTATATACATGGAGTGCTTCACCCATTATTTATTTGGTCAGTGTCTGCCAAAATGAAGCTGCTGTGTGTTGGGAAGGGTTTTTTGGAGTTGCCTTGTATTAGCACATGAATGACACCTTTCCAGATTAAAAAGAAAATTGCTAGAAAATATGCTGTTGCTAATTCAGTAGGGTGTCATTGCTAATGGTAGGTGCCTCCCTATACCTTTAGGAACTGTCTCTGGTACGTGCTTTTGTTTTTAATTCACTAGTATAAAAGCTTTACCAGAGAAGTAGTAGTTTACTACTAGTAACAGTAGTTTTCTATGAATTTTTTTGATCTTCCTAAATTCAGTGTCATATCATTGTTGCATCTTGTGATACAGTTTCAATGCGGTGTATGAACAAAATGTTTACCAGTACACTTTTAATCTACTTGTAGTGTAAACTAGATGAAAGGACAAAGCTGCTTAAGTGAGATTCTCATGCCTGTCTTTCCTAGTGTGAATTTGTGTTAGCTTTGTAATCATTTTATTGAAAACTTCAGGATGAAGGGACCTATCACTGCTTGTTTTGCTAGCATTACTCTTTTCCATCCCTCTTTGCATTTGTTTTCTCTGGTAACCCTCTTTGTCCTTAGCTGCTACTATCTGTAAGTTTTCCCAGAAAGCAGCCTTCAGCAGAAATGAATCTACTGGTGGTTTACAGCCTCCTATGGAGCTTCAGGACTTTTCAGTCTTATTGCTTATGCTACAGTTAATCTACACTGCATGTGTTTTTATTTTTCAGGAAACTGAAGCAGCAGTGCAGGCTAAACAGCCGAATGTGGAAGAGGTTTTGTCTAAAGGGTGTCATTTATATAAGGAAAAACCAGCCACTCATCCAATAAAGGTAATGAAGCAACCTTTAGCAATATCCATTACTGCGTAATAGGTTATGCTTCCCCTGTTGTACACTTGTCCTTGATGTGCTCTGTTTAAAATCAATGAAAGAACTTGGCAAATGGCATTTGTTCTGTTATGTGATAGCATAGCCAGGAGAAATGTAATGTTCCCATCTAGAAATTTTTTGCATACTGTGATGGGAATATTGTTTTTGACATTAAGGTTGTTCTACCTATTCAAGAGTAATTCACACTGAAAGCAAATGTAATTTTTGGTGCCTAATTAAAAGCATCATATGACATGTTTTTAAACTGCTTTATTTTGAATTTCACTTTCAGAAATTTTGTCAATTAAAAAAAATGAACATGTTTTCCAGAAAAGGTAAGAGTCAAGTCAGGACCCTTTGCTTTAAAATTTTTCAATTGTGAAAGAAAGAAGATGTGACAATATAGAACTTTCCCACTCAGTTTCTCTGCCAAAATTAATGTAGAATTACTGACTTGATTCTGGTTTAGACCATAGGATAAGTTGTTAAGAAGGCTAATGCCTCCCAGTGCTTCTCTTTTAGGAAAATGTACTATAGAATCCTTTTCCTCAGCACAGAGATCGGTTTGAAGGGGATATTTTACACTCAGTTTCCTAAAGACTATGTAGACCTTCATTGAGACTAGAGTATTATTTTCTATCCTGTAGAGTTTTGAAGCAGAAAATAGTCAGCAAGCAGCTTCCCATGTGTGGTTCACTTTTGGAGTGGGAGACCAAACTAGTAAGGCCACTACCCTATCAACCGGAGCTTGATCTGGTTTCTGGTTTTATAACTGCTAATAAAGTGTCTGTGAACATGAGGATTAAGAGTTCCCAGAAAATGTAATGGTGGCTTATTGATTACACTAAGTATCTATTGCAATTGCTTCTTACTGGGTAGCAATAGTAAACTTGGTATTTAGAGCTTTTCCAAACCTACAGCACTCAATAAGCTCATTTTACAGAAAAGATTTCTTCACAAAGTTAGGATGTCTGTAGGTGACCTCTACAGTGAATTTCTTGTTTTTCCTTCTCTATTTAGTCACTATACTTCAAGTATTATTTTCCTACTTTTACAAAATTTCCTCTGAATGACTTATAAATCCCACCAGCAGATCTCCATTCACAGGAGCATATGAATTCACTTACCTCCACTTCAGAAATCAATACATATTTAAGAATTATTTGTTTGTTTGTTTGATTTTCTTTCCTGAACAGAAATACTTAAGAGTTATTTTCCTCTTTGGTGTCTATGCTTTTTTTTAATGATCAGTTCTCCTAAACAGTGATAAAACACTAAAAGAAGTAAACTCAAGATGACTTAAAAGTAGTGTGACAAAGACAGTGGGCAAAACCAAAGCTTTTGACTCTGTGTTGGGCTAATACATAATCCTTGGTTAAAACAGTGCCATTATTGTTGGGAACTGAAACGTGTCATCTGCACACTGAGTGGATGAAGGTACAAAAATTATTCTGCAATAACTATATTTACTCATTTCGTAGGACTTCAGCTGCAGTCTTTGGGGATCTTACTCCACATTTCAACAAGCAAAGCATTTGAAACAAGCAAAAAACTGGAGGCTTTGGCTTTCTAGATTTTTGTAATTGCATATAAAGGATTGCAGAAAGAATGTTGGCATTTTCAAGAACTAGTACTTGTTTTATGTACCACTGACAGAAGTATAAATGCTTCTGTTCAGGCCAAACTTCTGACATGGAAGTGTACTTTGTGTCTATTTCTTTCAAGTGTTCACATCAAAGACACCAGTACCTGCCAATTTCTACCAGATTTACTGGAACAAGATAACTCTTTAAATAAAGATTGTGATGTTCCTTGAGTTGTAGTTTTGACAATGATATTACAAAATTTGTCTGTACGGAAATCAGTAACTACTTGTGGAGTAATGAGTATTTCATTTCTAGTCCCTCTTTAATTGCATTTTACTTTTTTCATTGCATTGTGTAGTTCAGTTAATTGAATGACCTGTGAAGTTAATTTCTGGTTCACTGTCTGTCTTGTATATTAAGTCTTAAAACAGTGGATATATACTGTCAGGACTGTTGAATTGCTTTCTTGATGATGTAGGTTTCTTTAAGTTTTCATCGATTTATACTGAGTTGGCCTGCTGTCATCATTCTTCATGAGTAACTTCCAATATGGTCTCCTATTTATATGTTCCGATACAGACTTTTCAGCAAATGTCAAAACCATTTTCTACACAAAAGGTATTTTGTGAAGGCAGAAATTAATTGAGGTGTTTTTGAAAAGATATTACAAGGTTGCAAACTTAAACACTCAAAATTTTAGAAAATTCTTGAATTAAAATTGCTGTGGTGGCTTTGGTCTAGGCTGAACCCTGCCTATTTCAGTTCAGGATATGGATA
Source organism: Opisthocomus hoazin (assembly GCF_030867145.1). Classification (NCBI taxonomy): domain Eukaryota; kingdom Metazoa; phylum Chordata; class Aves; order Opisthocomiformes; family Opisthocomidae; genus Opisthocomus; species Opisthocomus hoazin. The sequence continues at coordinate 97,343,574 of NC_134414.1, read as the reverse complement.
GCATTCACAGTGCAAGCAGCAATTCAGTACTTCAGACCCGTAGTCCTTGTTTAGTTTGTGGCACAGAAAAAAAGGTAAAATTACACAGCCTCTTTAAAAGCATTGCTTCGTTGCATACCATTGCTTGACAACGTTGTAGATTATCTAGTTCTCTGAAGCGCTTTTGTTTTACCTTCCTTTTTTTCTCTGATTTCCATAATTCACCACAAATCTTCCTGTTCTTTTCAGTGAATTAAGCAGAGGTCCTGTCTCTACTATGAGTAGTCATTCACACTGCAAGCCTCTCCTGTGCTGGAAGACTGTTTGTGTCAGAGAATTAAGGATATTGGTGCAATTATGTACATTGTATCTGAATTAATGTTCATAGCTGATGTTATTCTGGCATTTCCTAATGTTTAACTGTTTATCTTTGCAACCTTCATAATATACTCTCATTATAGTTTTTTGAGTGTAAATTAAATCCCATGGATTCATATTGACACATACTTAATCTTATCTCATAGTTAAGTCACTGAAATACATGTATTTTCACACCTTCACTAAGCATACTAAAAGTGCTGATATTGGAATTTTGCAATGCAGAACTGTAAAAATATTTTTGTTAGCAAATGAAATCCTAAATATGCTGATTCAAGAGTCAAGAAATGGATGAGATGTGTGATCCTTTAAGAAAGAGCACTTTAAAAATCAGACCTATTCACTTTTATAAAATGGATTTCGTGCATTTGAAATGCATTTCTGTAAAGCTTTTGCAGGTGGGGGACGGAGGGTTTACTGCTGGTGGCAGTGTCAATAGAAAGAACGTAAGCCTCAATCTCATGATTAACAGCAGTTAAACAGAACAATTTATTCAGGAAAGGATTTCTGTGGCAGTGGAAAAGCTGTAGCTCCCTTGCAGCAGCACTCAATTTGTCCTTTACTGGGTGGGAGAGTAAGTAGCAAGGAAATAATTTTCATTGTCCTCAGTCTTGCGTTTAAAAGACTACATAATTTCTCTCTCTAAATACTCCTATCCAGTTTTAGTGCTGTCAATAAGAATACTTCATATATGTTAACCTCACTTAAGTTGCAACGGTGCTGACATTTAAAGGAAATCAATAAATCAATTACAGTTTTCTCAGTGCAACATATTTTGATGTTCATACTTGTCACAAAAGCTCCAGAGTTGCAATTACAGCAAAACTGTTGTGCTCAGAGAAGTAAACATTTTAATGCACACATGCTAATTTGTTGCAGATGCAAGATCGGATCAAATTATAATTCTGATAGAAGAGTTTGGAACTGGCCACTCTCTTATTAGTGGTGTAGGTGTTGCCTCAAACAACCCTCTCTAATGTCTGTGATGGGTATGTTTTATATCTTGTCATTACTGGAAAGAAATCCCTGGCTCATATCCACAGGAATGATTAAGCAGATACTTATAGTGAGGACCAGAATTAAATTTATAACATTCCATATCTCCTTCCTGAGTTACTGTGAATATATTGTAAAATGAAGCCAGACTTTGATAGTGTAATCTCTCCAGCTTTTGTTTTTAAGGGCTCTCTGGGCTCTCTGCTACTATTGAGTTAATAGATATTGGAGCAGTCCTTTGCATTTTAAGCTCTGGAAGGAAGTTCTTGGGCTACAACAGCAGAAAAAGTAGTAACTGTAAAACCTGCCATAAAACGTGTCCAAAATGTCTGTTTCTGTGTGTCTGTAATCCACACAGAAATAAAACATATGTATGATTGTGAATAGTTATATGAAAGGTTGCATTTATCGTGCTTATCCAATTGCTTTTTCTGCCTAGTTCTCATAGTCTATTATCAAGGAGAGTCTCTGATATTCCTGACTTTTGATTTTAATTTTAATGCAATTTTTAAGCTGCTTTTCAAGATAAAAAGTTGTTTTATTCCCTAATGCAGAATTGTATCTTTTCTTTCCTGCCCTATCAAAAAGCATTTATATAAAAAGCTGTCCAGAGTTCATAACAGGTAATATTCTGGCCTCCATTGGTGGCAGATACAAAAGAACTGCGCAGGTTTAGAGTATTTATGGCAAATCTTAAGGCAAATTCTAGAAACACTCCCCTGACACATCAGAATATAAAATTATGCTACCTCAGTGCCTCTGTGTGTGCACGAGTATGTGTGCGTACACACTGCAATTTAAGGAGTGTTGTTCCCTATCCCTCTCCTATTGACTCCTGTCATCTTAGACTCTAGGTAATTAAAGTACCTTTCTTAATAGTCATGGTGTTTCCATCATGGCTGGATTCTGATTTAGATTGTTTATCTAATCGTGAACTGGACACAAGAATATAAAAGCATTCCTGAGTGGCATGGGTACACTCTGCTGCTTTTTGTAGCAGACAATCAGGGAGCAGCTTAAAAAAGAAATTCGGTCTTCATTTTGAGAGTTTAGAGATGCCAGCATAGAATAAGTAATGCTTCTTCCCTCTTTCTTCTTTACAGTCCTTACAGCAAGGAAGAAAGAGGGGTAGAAACAAGATTTCAAGTCTAAATGCCTCTGATGTAATTCACACTGCAGACTTTCATTTAGGTTTTCTTTAAAAGTAAGCTTAGCCATTACAGGTCAGGACTGCATGCTCACACACTGAAGTTTGTGACTCCCTGAAGACTCCTAAGACTTTCTTTTGACTTTTTTTTTATTTTTTTAATAGGTGGAAGAATGTGTTCTCCATTTGATAGTACAAATTAAAGAGGTTTTACTGACCAGTGTTTTTTAATACATAATTTGCCTTTTTTATTTTAATTTAAAAAATGAGCATCTCTGGTTCATGGTGATAAAAAGCCCCACCTCTATACAGTATATTAAAGAAGAAGTCATCCTATGCACCCTAAAAAGGTACAGAGCCCTGTCGAGCGGGGCAGGCCAGTGCTCCCTGGGAGCAGAGAGTGGAGGGAGTCCCTGCTGGGCTGTGGGACAGGGTCTCACCAGACAGAGCCCCTCCTGCCGCCCCCAGCGGAGGAGCAGGGCAGGCCGGAGGGCTGCCCCTGGTTTGGGGTCAGGAACAGGCCCGGTGAGGGGAACTGGAGCCAAACACAGCCCTGGGTGGCTGGGCACGGCCATGGAGATGGGAACGGGCTGAGGATGGTCCAGGAAGTCAATTTGCTGTCAGAGTCAGGCAACAGCACTGGCTCTGTGTTTGCCCGGAGCTTCAGCAGTCAAACTTTGAGGAGGAAAGATGGTTTCAGGACCCTGACACCATGAAGGTCTTTTGCAGCCCAGCTGGGAAGGATTTTACTCATCCCTTTCTCCTATTTGTGAAAATTAATTGCTGTTCCTACCTTTCTGTTATTTTCTTTTTTTTTTTAATTCAGTTGCTTCATCTGATGGAGGAAAAAAAAGTTAAATTCGTTTATTTTACATATATTTACATTATTTTATGTATTATAAATTTAATATATATTTTTTTTCTATTCTAGAAAAAATTAGAAGAAGTGAATGCTGACTGGAAGGCAATAAACCACTTAATTCAACAACTAAAGGAAAAGCAAGCATTAGGAGCTTTTGACTTTTTCTCTTCAGGTGTCTGTAAGTGCTTCAGTATATACATCTTTTGAAATGAATTGAAAATCACACAGTTAAAATGGAAATGGCTGGAGACTGTCTAAATTAATTCTGTGTCCTTACAAATTTCAGCTTTATCTTATGAACAGGAAGTATGCTAGTGTGGCTTCCAACTTGTTTTTTTTATCACTTCCTTTCTATTTTGTGGAACGTATCTCACAAGGCAAATTAGATTATGGATTTGATGAAAAGATTGCAGCATGTTTTTTAAAATTATTACAATTTCAAAGTCTTGTTTCTTTATTCTGTGAAGAGACTAGATGAGATTTTGACTTTCTGCATATATTCATGGAGGAAATACTATGAAAGCAGAAGAATTATTTAAATTAAAAGATAATGTTACAGGTAAAGTGGATGTAAACTCATCACAGAATGAAGTTCTGAAATTACTTTTTATGACAGAGCAATGAACTGAGGCTTTCAAGACAAAACTTGTGTATTCGTAGAAAAGGTTGTATGACAACACAGTAAGAGTAGTTCTGCAGTTAAACATGAAGTCTGTGATATACATCTCTGGGTGTCTTGAGTTCATGAATCCACAACAAGAGACTTGATCTCCTTTTAATTTAAATTATTTGGACAATATTTATATTAGATTCTTCTCATATTTCTTTGCACCTGCTGGTTCCCTACAAAGATTACAAACTTGTTTTTATCTCCTTGATAAATGGATTTTATTTCCCACTGCTTTCCTTTGAAATGTAGTGATTAAGCATAGGTGGAAAAGAAATACGTAATGAAAGCACTGGGTTAAGTCTGAGTTTCTAAAGTCTCTAAGATTCTTTAGTTGATATTGAACTGTCTCAGTTGCTTGGTTGAAGAATATTACTCACCCGTAGAATTTGGAAAGCTGCTCATCAGATGTGGGAGCAGAAAGAAATTTTTTCCCACCCTGTCAGATTGCTTGTAGCTCTGGCTATGATACAGCTGGGATTTGTTTGTAAGATGTTAATCCGTCTTGCTTTTACCATGTTTTAATGGGTAGCATACAAGAAAAGCTGAAATTGGAGAATTCTCTACTTTCTGCTAGTGGCTGTCTAGGACAGCAAAGCAGAAAAATCTTTTTACAGAGAAGTAAAAATTGCACCATATAGACAGAATCCAGAATATTCAGTACCAGAAGACAGTCCAACTTCTGTCAGAATAGCATCTATCAATTCAAGCAAATCGGAAGTCTTGTTTATGACACGTTCAATCTTACTAAATAGGAACTGTCATTTAGTTTTAGTAATTTAGAACTGGTGTGATTCCAGTGACAATCATTTAAATTTTCTTAAAAGGGGTAAATACCACTAGTATTTTTTAAAACTTGTAGTACAACACTACCCTTGCTTTATAAGATTTTGTTCTAAGGCATGCTATAGAAATTCATGTAATGACATGGGGGAACTGAAGGAGATGTGTAACCATTTTTTGCTGTGCTGGGTCACTAAATTTGCTGTGTCAGTTTTGCATGTCAGTAGGTTATGTCAGATTCTAGAGGGAGGGAATGTTGGTGGTTGTGTATTTGCTGTCACAAAGGAAATGACAATAATGGAACAAGAGAGAGAACACAGAGTAGTAGTGCAATAGATTCCTGTATTAACTCATCTTTAGCTGAAGAACTGCAAAATTATTCATTTACATGTAGGCTCTGCCTATTATTTCTGAGACTCAGCAGATGCAATTCTACATGCAGAAAATGAAAGCACTAGTGTTCTATAAAGGACTAAGCAGGAAGTAAGATTGATTTCCTTTCTATTGCCAAGAGCACTTAAAATTTGAACCTGTGCTTGTAAAGCTAATTCATAATTTTTCTTTATTTGAGTCAGTTTACTGCAATCACATCATTATAGATTTATCACCACAGAACTGCAGAGTTCAGAAGGGACCTGGGCAGACATCTATTCCTCTTGCTCAAAACACAGTCAATTAACACAGGTTGCTGAGGGTCATGTCCAGTCAGGTTTTGAATATCTCCAAGGGTGGAGACTATAACCTATTCAGGCAACCTGTTCCAGTGCTGAACCACTCTCACAGTAAAAAAAGTTTATTTTTCTATTTAAATAGAATTTCTAATATTTCAAGTTTTGCATGATGCTTCTCAGCCTGTACTGGGCATCACTAAAGAGAGTCTGACTCTGTCTTCTTACTCCACCAGTCAGATATTTATACACGTGGATATGATCCTCCTGAGCCTTCTCTTCTCTAGGCTGAGACAGGAGGTTTCTGCAAAGATAGAAAGTAGTATATGTTACTAAAGTATTTTTGTATTCAGTTAAAAAAAAATGGGGGAGTGAAGAGATTGAATGTCATGATTTTTGTTATGCTGTGCTGGAAGTTCAGTAGTTATTTTAACCACTTGCACTATAGATATTTTTATGGATTTACTTGTGCTGCTGATTCTTATGAACCATGTGTTGATGTGCATAGAGACTTAAACAGGCTATGGGAGAGCTAGCTTTAACCAAGCATCCCAAAATCTAAACAATCTCATTAAAGGTCATTTTTAAAGAAAGATGCACAATATTACTTTGGAGGGACTCTGTGGAGCAACGGCAGCATCTCCTGTTGATAATTATTCACTTCTTAATTCTGTTGGGACTTTTGAGGACATCACAATTCAATAATGTTGACATCTGTGTTTGAGACCAGGGAATGAAGATGTAATTGGCTAACCTCTACTGCCCTGTCAGCTATCATTTGGTCTAGTCTGACTACAAGATCTCAGCCAGAGGGTCTTACTAAATATACCATCTGGTGGCTGGTACAGAGGTAAAGGACCCTGTTTATAATTATTTCTTGGTCTGTGTATCATAGTTTCTTCAGCAGAAGAAGTACTAAAAAAAAGTCCTTAATACCCCACCAATCCAGTGTGCCCTCAGGCATAATGATCAAGAACTACTTTTCCAGCTCAGAAAATGCACTTAGCTGAAGGGTATGTCTAAAACTTTAGCAAAGATTGACTTCCAAGACAAGATGATTCAGGAAGGAAATCATACTTGCTATCTGTACTTGACATGATAACATGAGATTGTGTGAATGTCCCTGTACAAATACCTTGATGTATTGCTTAGCCAACAGTTTGCAAACATTTTAAGCAGAGAAAAATGCAGTTTTGGAATGTCACTTTACAGAAGGGACAGATTTTAATAGTGTCGATAGTATTCATATGACTTATTTTGTACTGAAGTGCTACCACTGTATTTACTTAAGAAGTTAGGTAAAGCTATAGAGAGCTTTGTAAACCTGTATGAATACTTTCTGGGGTGGGAGGCATTCCTGACTTTGGTCCTGCGGGAGACATTTTCCATTATTTGCCTTCATTCAAGTAAGACTTTATGGAAAAAATTTGGCCACTTTAATTTGGAGCTATACTTGAAAATGCAGTTTCTTAAAAAGGATATGTATTTATTTTCAATCATGATATACTTGGATATTAGTGAAACTTTAAAAATAACTGCGGATGAATACAGTTAAAAATACTTTGTCAACTATTTTACATTTTGCATGTACAGGTAACAAAACTGTGATCAGTGTGTTATATCGGTACTCTCGCAGCTTGTTTAACTTACTCAGTGAGCAGTACTTTGTGTACAATCAATTTCATTTTTCCCCTGAATTTTTACGCAAGTTTCTGTCTTTTTGGATGAAATGCCTACTCAAGTGAAACAGAAATATGTATGACTATCAAATGAAGAAAGAAGTAGAGCAAGAGTTAGTATCAATTACAATGGTGAAATTACTTCTGAAATTAAGTAGAATTTGTCCCTTTAAACTTTACTAGTTAGCAGTCTTATTTTGGAGCATTGTTTGAGCCAGGTCTAAAAAAAGATAAAGAAAAAATAATTGCTTTTTTTTTCTTACAAATTGTAGCAAAGTAATAGATGCATTTGACAGAAAGGCTTTATATGCATTGTTAGGTATTGTATATTTAATACAAAGAATTTGAAGAAAGCTTATACAGTATCACCAGAACTTGTAACGCTAGCCATCAGCTTTAGGTATCTTTCTTTGAACACATACAATCAAAGGTGTTCTGTGCTTTCAGTATAATCGGCTTTGGGAGTAGGAGTTAGAGACTGCAGGCACGGAGTCACAGACTGGGCTTCTATGTACAGAGGAAGAAGGCTTTTCAGGATTTAGAATGAATAAGGGGGAATGGGAGAGGAGTGATGTGTCCAGCCGAGTCCATTAGAAGCAAATTCTAACACAAGGATTGTGAGCTGCAGAACTACACCAGCTGATTCAACCAAAACAGAACTCATCGCTTATTAGCTTATATATTCAGCTAGGGCATAGAAAAAAGATTCACAGCAGTCACTGCCAGAGTTTATAATACCTTGAGTTTTGGGGTTTGAATTGAAAGAATGATATTTGTGAATCTGGGGAAAATAGTGACAACAGAATTTCATTTGCTTGTCCTTTGATATTTTAATTGAAGGAATGCATCCTAAGGTATGTCTCCTTCCGTGTGGGAAAGTTTAGTTTGCCTCTTATTTCTCCATGAAACAAGTCCACAATTGGACTAGGCATGCTGCTTTGTTCTGGGCTTATAAAATCTTACAAAACTGTTCTTGAAAAAAGCCACTAATGTTAATCCCTGAGTATATGTACTGCTGTGCCTTAATACAGCTGAAATCCATATGCACTGCTTAGAATGTAATGTAACATAAGAAACATGTACTGATGCTACTAAAAGCATACAGTTCCCGAGACTGTAGGATTTTGAGGAAAACTAACAGCAAAAAAATGCATGTATGTGAAAATACATACCTTGATGAAATAGAACAAGTTTTAAAACTAAAATCCGATGATCTCAGAAGCTGAAAGTTCTGTAGTGCTAGTATCTGTATTTCATACATCTGGAATTTTCTTTTGTTTTCATATTAAATGTATAGTTGAGTGATCTATTATTCTATACTGGTTAGTTCTAAGATAGAGAGATGTACAGATTGGTCATAGCAGTATTCTGCATTATGAGGACTGCCCTATTAAATCTCTGATATGATAATGTGTTTTAGTATTTTCAGTGAGGATGAAGAATTTTTTGTTTTTGAAACTATGACTGTTGAAATATATTCATTCCATGGATTTCAGAGCGGGATCATATAATGTCCCACTGCCTCTTGAAAAACTAACAAACTATTTTTTTTTAAGAGATATTCGAGAGACAATGACAAAAATGTAAGGAGCAAAATGACAACAACTAGCTTTGGGCAAAAATGCACGATAGATACTATTTTCTTTTTTGTAGTATTTCATAGCTAATGTGCTCTGAAGCAGTCAGTGTTTATCTATCATGCACAGGATTTGAGTGAACACATATGCTGTAGTTCAGAGCTAGATTTCTCAGAAGTTCCAAATGCTACTCTTAAATATCTTTGTGCATTTCATTATGTGCACCTGAAAAGATAACAATATGTGTATTCAGAGGGTTAATTAAAAACAAAGAAATCTGTACAAATCTGCTATTAGAGTGTCTGTATTGTTTATAGCAGCTGGCATAGCATAATTGAGACCAAGAATACTCAAAATAATTCCTTGGGGAAGACTGAACAATCTAGGAATGTATGTGTCGACACTGTTTTCAATACTAGTGAAAATGTGTTGATATTTAAAAACACATTGTGCATGACATTCACCATTTAAAAGAACTGTGCTATCAGCTATTAAAATGCTTGTATGGGGACATGGTAGATATTTAATTTTGCAGAATGATTCTCCATAGAGTTGAACAGCTAAAAATCCACAGCATGTATCTGTTGTGACAAGTAGTTCTACACTGAATTAGAAGGCAACACTACGCCCAGTAGTCCATTTTAGTTAACATTGATTTTAGGACACCAGAAAAGATGACCACTGGCATGAGAGTTGAAATAGAGAGAAGTATTTCCAGTAATGGCCATGTCCAGAATTGTATAGTTTCTGATTCTTCTGCATCTATAATTTAAAGGAAATGTCTATTTTTAATGTTAGCTGTAATTCAGTTTAACTCTATGAAAAATTTTACTGAAAGAAAATGCAAGAGAGAAAATGAACGGGGATCAATGCAATAGGGAAATGTCATAGAGAATACCTTGAGTTCTTGAATCAGTGGAGAGCAGTAAGAGTAGGCTCTTAATCAGCTGACCTAACAAAGGTTGCTCACTCTTGTATAAAGTGGAATAGTAAAGGAATAGATAGTTGTCTTTACCTTTTCTTTTGGTTGTTTTTGGATGAAGGAATAAATAATGGTTTATATAAATAATTTTAGTTCTGAATTTTGAGTCATTTTACTTTATGGGCTTCTGTAGCGAAGAGGTTCACAGATGCCAACCTGCGATGACCCTGTGGTGGGTACATTGCCATGTATATAGTTTCCCCATTGTGTTCAGGAAAGAAGTTGCCGGATTATTCCATCTGATTTCCATTAAGAAGCTTTTTCACTTCTTAAACATGTGCCACATCTAGCAATATGGCACAAAACTGAATCTGTTGCCATTTGATTGGAGATTTTTCAAGGTCAGGACCCAGTTTCACAAGCAGTTCTGTTTTTCAATACAGCTGACATCAGACACAAGCTGAAGACAAACTTGTCTAATAAAGCTTTCAGATTCAATTTTCTCTGCGTATAGCTTCAGGAATCTCTGGAGGTCATTCACAGCATGTGCTGCAACACCAACAGGGAGAAGTAATGAAAAGAGTCTAGATAAAAAGCTGACACTATGCCTTGAGAACTGTGTGAATAAAAACGTAATAAGCAAGTTTATAAACGCAAATCTCTATGATTCTCAGAATTTCTATCTCGATGTTTATAGCATATCTTGATGTAAGAATTTGTTTCTGGATTATCTGACAGATGAAAAATACATGTAAAATATACCTAAACCACAAAAGCACAATTTAAATCAAAAGAAAGAAGATTACAGCTTTATAGTGAACATCCTATTTCAGAGGGTCTCACAGTACGCTACGCTTTGAAAGCATCTGTAATAAACAGGTGCAACAGTGCAATTTACAAAGGAAATGTGGACTTTTACTTTGATTTTTCAGGGCCCAGTTGATTACATAAAACTTACTCTGAGTTACTACTCAGAATTTTTATTATACCTGTGATGAATTCTAAATCAGAAAGTGAAAACAGGAGTTGGCTGTTTTGCTGTTACTAAAGACAATATGAAATCTAGGTCTACTTCTTCTATAACAAGTTGTTGAAAGTGCAGCTGTCAAGATTTATGATGAAATTAAGATTAATGCTATCATCAGTCTCAAAGAACCTCATTCACCTATTCCATTTTTAAAATACGATCTGGTATTTTCTTCTGAGGAGCAGGCTTTTGCAGCTTGTTTTTGTGCATTTAATGTCTTGATCAATAGTTAGTAGCAGCAGGATATACAGCATTCATTTTGATTAAATCCCATGAAATGTAAATGATAGCATAGCTGTAGAATTCATCAGACTATTATTGATAAACTATACCAGGTGAGAGTACAATACGAAGATATAGTTATGGTTGGTCTTTTTTACACGGCTCATGTAACATGGCTCAGGAAGGAATTAAATTAATATTTATTTTTCTGTAGAACTATATTCAGCACACACTGCAGAAATCCAATGGTAGTAATTTTCAGGAAATGTGGCCACAACACAATTACATCATTTTTAAAACACAGATAGACAGAATCAGGTATTTGAATTCGAACCAAGAATTTGAATTAGTTCTTTCTGGAAGATATAGAAAAAGGCATTCTCATTTTTTGCTAGAGTTCCAAAGCAAAAAAAGTATCCACAATAAAATGGTAGTTTATACTCTTTTTCAGCTTTTCTACCTCAGTTTCTAGCTTTGTCACACTTTTTTTTTTCCCCATGCTTTAAACCTACTGTGTCTCTCTCCCTTCTTTTTGTTACAGTAACCTGAATTACTATAATATCTGACTATTCAGAAAGCATGGGATTGCAAGTAACAGTATTCTCTCTTTTCTGTTTCCTTTTATATAGTAATTAGGTCTATTTGCAACTACATTATATGAAATTTTCTTTAATTTGCTAGAATAATAGAAAGTGATAGGTATTTCTGCATACAGTCCTCTTGACCTACGTGCTGTTCTTGGATGACTTGTCTTTTTAAAAGAGCACAGCAAGCTGGCTTTTCCTTCTGAAAGGAGCAGTGCTCAGTGCCGTCCTGGTCATACCATTCTGAGAAATGCAATGCCTCTTTGACATCCTTCCTAATATTTCTGTGGTGACTGGAGCTGCCACAGTGTTAGGCCTGCTCTACAGAGAAAGAGCCAACCAAAGAGCATGAGCAAGTGCGATCACAGAGCACGAGCAGAGCAGAGGCCACAGAGAACGAGGAACAAAGCTCATAACTGCTTCTAATATTTCTGCACTAGTCAGAGAGCAAGAGAGAATGAAAGAGACAGACTTGTTTCTTAAACTACAGAATGCTAAAATGAGGAAAAAATGGCAAATGAAAACCTCTTCCACTCCAGCTAGAAAGTTCTTTAACCTTGCTGTTTATGTGAAGCTTGTCACTGAAGTATGAGACTGCTGGTTTTGCTTGTATCAGTGTGGAGCAGCAGGGAACATAGTGATGGAGATGCACGGGTAGAGGTTTGCATTAATGTTATTTTCTTCAACAAGAGGTCAGTGGTCAGATGACATGTAAGTTCCCAAAGGCAGTTTTTCTTAAGGTCAAAGTAAAATAGCTGGAAGAGCAATAGAGGTAGTTTGACCTGAAAAGTAAGTATTATGTGTGTCTTCACGAGAAAGCTTGACAAATGTTTCAGAAAGTAGTATGAGGCAAGATGTTTTAACATTTCTGATGAATGAACAGAACATGCTTGCAGGGATTTGAGGAAGTACTTCATCAAAAACAAAGTAGCGGTGATGAAGTTGCCTCTGCTGGCTTTGAACAACTGTTTTTAATTCTGCAGAATTTTTCCCTCTGAGAATAAGGGTAGAATGGAAATGTTTGCATTAATACTGTAATGCCGTTAAATTAGCTAATAACTGAACTCATTATTTCAAAACTTCTTCAAATCTGTTATCATTTTGGTTTTTTTTTACATACATGGTAACTGAAATTCCACTGTCTTTTTGATATTCTTAAGAGAGGATTGTGTATCTGTGTACAATTTTTTACACTTTTTTTCTGCAGAGTTCCTCCTGGCTGGGATAGCAATTTATACCTGTTAAATCAATTTGTAGATCATACAAAATTAGAAGAGATTATTTTCATGAGACTGTAGAAGTTGGACCTACTGGCAATATGTGTTTTTCCTTATAGCAAGTACTAGCTGCCAAAATTCTGTTACTTGCCAAAAGCGGTACACTGGAAATATAAATTGTTGTCATATAGATTGACGTCCAATTGAAAGCTGCATACTAAATCAAGGAGCTTGTTACTTTTAGTGACAAAAGGAATACTGAGAGGTGCTTGCATCATTTGTGACAGATGTTGTCACAACGTTTTTTATAAGGCAAGTATGTGACAGAATTTGATGGAACACCAGGACTGCTGTAGTACGAAACATTCATTTACATGAAAACCTTTTGGAACAATTGCTTACTCGATAAGACTCCTACCCTCTGGAAAAAAATAAATGCTTTCTGTGGGGGTACAAATAATATTGCATTTAAAAAGCAACAATAGAAATAAGGCTGTTTTAAAAAAATAATCCTTAACTCCTTGAACTAAAACTCTTCAAACTGCCTAGAAATGATTGAGTGTGTTTCTAGATACTGGAAATCTTAACTAGGGATGCAGGAATCAATTACTGAAAACACTTGGGGGAAGGGATTTAATACAAACATGAAATTTTATTTCATTATTAAAATATGAAAGTAAATAAAAGCAAAAAGTAGTGTTATTAGACACTTCTAAAAGATAAAATTGCTTATTGACAGCATCTTAATATTACCAAAGAGACTCCTTGTGTTGATTCTCTCTACTACTTGAAGAGATCCCTAAGCAGGCTGGAATACTTTCCTCAACACTTCCTTTAGTTCAAAAATTTTAAGAGCCAGCCAGGTAATTTTATCCTTAAAACCCCAAACATATAAGTAGTCCTCATATGGCAAATAGCAGCTCCGTTGACTGTAGTTTTGCATGTGCAGATTGTTACTATGTTTTACAGATAAATTAGTTTTAAATTGATTGTTAGTATCATGGATTTCTTTGGGATCCCGTGTTAAGTTTGTAGCGTTTCTGTTCCCCAGAAGACTGACTGCCTTGATGTAATGCCTTCTTAAGGCTTCCTTTCAAAGTTCTCAAGAAAAATGTTAAAATGTTTGAGAAAAGGCAATCTTTGTTTCATGACTAATTAAGAAAAAAGCCCGTGTGTCATCCTGAAACATAAAAACTAATATGCATTGAATGCTCTTAACTCTTTTCTTCGTTGTCAAACGTAAAACTCTTTATCAGAGATTAAAGTATTTGTAATAGGCCACCATTAATGAAGATATATAGCAATTCAGTCAAAAGTTTGTCTTTACCTTATGAAGAAAAGAAGTCTTTTGTCAAAAATTTCCATGTAATAATCTACACAGTAAGTATACAGATCATTAATATACAGTTGACTTCACCTTATTTTGTGCAAACCAATATATGCAGTCTGAGGTTCTGTAACCGCTCTGGCCAGAAATGTGAAATCTTCCACAGGGAAGAACACATCAAATAAGAAACTAAAACTAGCAGCAGAGGATTTGAATCACATCCAATATAACAAATAATAATTTTTAGATATTACCTGTTCATTTTAATAGAGACAGTCTGAATTCCCTACTTCAAGAAGTTTTTCTTCTTTGCCTTTTAAAACGTATGCCACGAGAGCCTGAAGGAAGACTCAAATCAGTAATGGCAATAGAACATCCAGGGACCAAACACAAACATTTCTGATTATTTTTTATTTCATTACAATAAATAAGAGATAGTAGCCTTACCATACTTTCGGTTTATATTGTGCCAGTATCTCAGCACTTGAATCAACTTCTACGTTTGTAACAAAAACACTAGTATGAAAAAAGTGATTATTTTTGCTGTAGCAAATCTATTGGTGGCAATATTGCAGGTAGTTCTTCAGCTAATCTTTACTGAGCAGAAAAAAGTAACAAACACAATCATGTTTTATATATAGTTTACATGAACAAGAATGTTTATTTATAGAAGAGGGAGATTTTTAAATTTTAACCATTACATTGAATGTACTGGTTTGGTTTTTTTCTTTGCTTTGTGGTTTCTTCCAGACCCCCCCAATGTAGACTATTTTTAACGCATTATTTCAATATTGTAATGAGTATCCAGTGGTAACACTATATAATTTCAGAATATTGTTTTCACTTAACTTTTTAAGTATATGTTGGTAGTTAAATTATCCTTGGTATTGTAATCAGTGATACTGCTATAAAATTAATCTAGAACCACCATGTAGCTAGTATATAAAAGGTTCTTTGATACCTTCTCTAGTTTTGGTGTCTGCTTAATTCTTACACTCACTAAAAGTGATCTATTCATACCTTAGCCTTTTGCTTTTCAATTTTCAGTGGGCCCATCAATCATGTTGCACTTTGCCTACGGAAAGGTTCACAGGTAATACCATGACAACACTATACTACTAAAAGGAGACTGAACTTTGGAGCAGTTTAGCTTTCAGAAAGGTTTGTGTAGAACGATAGATGCAAGCAGAGGAAGAGTTATTGATGCTGCCTCAGTTTACAGGTATATATTACAGTCTTCAATTGGTTTTATACTACCTGCCCCTGCTCGAGCCGTAGTCTCACTAGGATAGGGTACTGCAGATTCAAAGCTTCTTGCACCACGTGTGGAGCAGCCAAATGTTAACATACACTTTTCTAGGATTATTTCTGTGTGTTATCTTCAGTTTTAGCTGCTTTGTTCCCTAAATATTCTCTGTCCTCACACTATTTCCATTTTGGCTTTTAGACAATGTTTGGAACTGGGTATATAGCTATACAGGACTGCAGAATGGTTGAGGTTGGAAGAGAAGTGGACACAGTGTTCCAGGTGCTGAGTAGAGAATCACCTCTCTCCACCTGTTGGCAACACTCCTAATGCAGCCCCAGTTACTGCTAGCTTTTGCCACAAGGACACATTACAGGCTTGTGTTCGACTTGGTGCCCACCAGGACTCCCCAGTGCCTCTTCTGCAAAGCTGTTTTCCAGATGCTTAGCCCCCAGCCTGTGCTGGTACATGGGATTGTTCCTCCTGAAGTGCAGGACTTTTTGCACTTCCCTTTGACCTTCATGAGATTCCTGTCAGCCCATTTCTCCGGCCTGTCGAGGTCCTTTTGAATGACAGCATAACCCTCTCTTGCTGTGTCAGGCATTCCTCCCAGCTTTGTGTCATCTGCAGGCTTGCTGAGGGTACACTCTATCCCATCATTCAGATCCTTAGGGAAGATATTAAATAGGATTGGACACAGTATTGACCCCTGGGAAACACCACTGGTTACTGGCCTCCAACTAGACTTCGTGCTGCTAATCACCACCCTGTGAACCCAGTGATTCAGCCAGTTTTCAATACACCTCACTGTTTGCTCATGCAACCCATACTTCTTAGCTTCTCTATAAAAATACTACGGGAGACAGTGTTGAAAGCCTTACTGAAGTCAAGGCAGACAATATCCACTGTTCTCCCTGCATCTACCAGGACAGCTCTTTCTTTGTAGAAAGTGATCAGTTTGGTCAAACTTCCCCTTCGTGAATCCATGTTAACTATTCTTGGTCACCTTTTGTACTTCATGTACCTAGAAATAGTTCCCAGAATTAGTTGCTCCATCATTTTCCCAGAGTTCAAGGTGAGGCTGACTGGTTTGTTATTCCCTGGGTCTTCCTTATTGTCATGCTTGAAGATAGAAGTGACATTTGCTTTTCTCCAGTCTTCAGGCATTTCTCCCAGTTGCCATAATCCATGAAAGCTTATAGTGGCCTTGCAATGGCATCTGCCAGCTCCCCCAGCACTCATGGGTGCATCCCATCAAGGCCTGTGGACTTAAGTGTGTCCAGTTTGCTGAAGTATTCTCCAACCTGATTCTGTTCCACACAGGCGAAGTTTTTAAAACTCTCAACTTCTGTACATGGAAATTGTCTTGAAGTGCCTCCTATGATGACAGTATTCTTGTTGAATAAGTCATGAACAGTTCACTCTTAAGTATCTTGCATACAGAGAAAGTATTTGCAGAAGCTCTTCTCAACAACAGGCCATAATCTTAACTTTTAGCAGCACTAAGTTAACTTCACCTTCATATTATTTGCATTATGATGCACGCAAACCTATATGTATGACTTATCTCACTGAAATTCTTAGTGTTTGATATAGTCTACCTATTTTTCTGAACAGACAGTGACATATGTTCTTATTCCCATTGCAATCCAGTGTTTCTGAAAGCAAGAGCTGATCTTAACACTGAGTGAAAGACATAGCTAAACATCTTCCTGTTGTGTTTGGAGAAATTTGGAAAAATGCATCGTGCAATAAACAGCTTAGTCACGCTTCTACATATGAAAGGAGGGCATCAAGTAAATTCGACTGGATCTCCCCTATGACAGAGAAAGATAAGCCTGAGAAAGCTGACACTTAACTTTCTACTATTAATTTAAAGTTATGATGCTACTTATTAATCTAATAATAGTAACATATTAGAAACTGTAACTTCTATGGCTATATTTCAAATATAGAAGTACACTTTCACTTGCAAATCTTTTCCTTTCCTCCTAACAGATTTTAACCTTCACTTTCTACTTTATTCTGAATCTCTAAGAATTATGGGGTCTTTAGTTCTGGTACGTCTCTTCATCCCACTGCATAGACTATTTTAGATCTAAACTTATCTAATAATCCCATAAAAGATCAACTTCTTTTTTAACCTGTGTTAATCTAAATTGTATATAATCCATAATGACTGGTTAGGAACCATTAAGAGCTTCTTGAATATAAAGGAAGTCTAGGCACTTAACTTGTATTTTAAATTGATGACAATGACATGTAATGTGAATGTTTCCTAATTGTTCATGAAATCAAGTACTAACTGTTACCCATTTATATTCTATAAAAATTACTATCTATGAAATATCCATGATACAGTTACTAAGTCATTTTTCCTAGGAATTTTTTTTACTAAATATTCAAGGCTAAGACAATCAGAGATTGGTCAATCTGACATTAGTGTTTTATTTAAATTTCTCACAGAATCACAGAAAAGTTTAGGTTGGAAGGGACCTTAAAGACCATCTAGTTCCAACCACCCTGCCATAGGCAGAGACACCTTCCACTAGACCAGGTTGCTCAAAGCCCTATCCAACCTGACCTTGAACACTCCCAGGGAGGGGGCATCCACAGCTTCTCTGGGCAACCTGTTCTAGTGCCTCACCACCTTCACAGGAAAGAATTTCTTCCTTATATCTGATCTAAATCTACCCTCTTTCACTTTAAAACCATTAGCCCTCGTCTTGTCACTCCATGCCCTTGTAAAAAGCCCTTCTCCAGCTTTCTTGTAGGACCCCTTCAGGTACTGGAAGGCTGATCTAAGATATCCCTGCAGCCTTCTCTTCTCAAGGCTGAAGAGCCCCAACTCTCCTCTCAGCCTTTCCTCATAGCAGAGGTGCTCCAGCCCTCAGATCATCTTTGTGGCCCTCCTCTGGACCCACTCCAACAGGTCCATGTCTTTCCTGTGCTGAGGGCTCCAGAGCTGGACACAGGGCTGCAAGTGGGGTCTCAACAGAGTGGAGTAGAGGGGCAGAATCATCTCGCTCGACCTGCTGGCCAAGTTTCCCTTGATGCAGCCCAGGATGCAGTTGGCCTTCTGAGCTGCGAGCACACGTTGCTGGGTCATGTTGAGTTTCTCATCAGCCAGCACCCCCAAGTCCTTCTCCTCAAGGTTGCTCTCAATCCGTTCTCTGCCCAGCCTGTATTTGTGCTTGGGTTTGCCCCAACCCATGTGCAGGACCTTGCACTTGGTCTTGTTGAACCTCATGAGGTTCATATGGACCCACCTCTCCAGCCTGTCCTGGTCCCTCTGGATGGCATCCCATCCCTCCAGAGTGTCCACCGCACCACACAGCTTGGTGTCATTGGCAAACCTGCTGAGGGTGCAATCAATCCCAGTGTCCATATTGCCAACAAAGATGTTAACCAGCACCAGTCCCAATACCAGCCTCTGAGGAACAACACTCGTCACTGGTCTCCACTTGGATATCAAGCCATTGACCGCAACTCTTTGAGTGCATCCATCCAACCAATTTCTTGTCCATGGAGTGGTCCATCCATCAAATCCATGTCTCCCCAATTTAGAGACAAGGTTGTCGTGTGGGACAGTGTCAAATGCTTTGCTCGAGTCCAGCTAGATGACAGCAGTTGCTCTTCCCATATCCACCAATGCAGTAACCCCATTGTAGAAGGCCACCAAATCTGTCAGGCACAACTTGCCCTTAGTTGAAACCATGTTGGCTGTCACCATTCACCTCCTTATTTTCCACGTGTCTTAGCATAGTTTCCATGAGGATCTGCTCCATGATCTTGCTGGGCACAGAGGTGAGACTGACTGGCCTGTAGTTCCCTGGCTCTTCCTTTTTACTCTTTTTGAAAGTGGGTTGATGTTGCCCCTTCTCCAGTCGGTGGGAACTTTACTGGACTGCCATAACTTCTCAAATAAGATGGACAGTGGCTTAGCAACTTCATCCACCAGGTCCCTCAGGGCCCGCAGATGCGTCTCATCAGGTCCCATGATAAACTGAAAAAAACTCACTTCAAAACATGTTTTTTCTCTTTAAAAAGTGATTAGAATGTTAAGAAAATATTAGCTTAGAGATTTGATGCTCTAAGGATGAATATTTTCCACATTTAGAGCCGTGGGTGGAATTTTTTTAGCAATAATTTTTTGACCAACATAAAGACTTTATTCTGAGTTCAGATCACCAGAAAAACCCCATCCTTTATTTCAAATTTCAAAGTTGGTGGGCTTTTTTTTTGTAATAAATTGATATTAGTTATTTTAATCAGAACTGTGTTGCCCACTGTAATTCTATTACTTTTCTTTCAGAGCTCCTTTGTGACCCAGAGTACCTGGCATGTAGCTGTAACCCCCTCTGCAAAAAGTGTTATTGGCAGTGAGCACTTTGCATGGAATGGTTGTACAGCATGTGAGAACTCAGTGTACTCTTAACTTTACTTCCTTAACTTTGAAGGACAGAGAGAAATGAGACTATTCATTTATCACTGGGACAAGTCTAAAGAATAAATCAGTCTCAGAACCATCTTCCCAGATCTCGCTCAGGGAAGCCTGTTTGGAGTTTAAGAGTATGAGCACGGATGCTCGAACCCTGTAGAAAATTGGCCGCAATGACACAGCATAAGAAAAAAATCAAAGGAAAAAATACACTTTGGTAGATATAGATCTTCAACTGTGTGCTGTTGTGGAGTCAAGTTGCTCTCAGTCAAGTTCACAAGGGTAAAGTGCTGTTAAGATGACACTGAGGCTTCCCATGAAATGAACAAAACCTGCCAGGCGTGCCGTCTCCAAACCAGTGAACTACTGTTTTGCCCACAGAGGGAGAGCTCATTTGGTCTGTCACTAGAGAAGGCAGTGTTCCTTGTGTGGAAATAACGAATTCATTGAGTGACTTTGTCTGTGCATATATCACGGGGTACACATATTCTTCCTCTGTTTTCCGTGGAGTGAGTAAGACACAGCTGGGTTTCCTTGACTAAAATAGAAATGAAGTTTAGTGGGTGTGTGTTATTGTTATTCATTGTCTAAAGGATTTAAGGCTGGCATAGGCCTTAATTGGTACTGCTAACCATAGAACTAAATCCCCAGGCTAGACATGTGAACTGAATTAAAATCTACATCCAGTTACTATGTTATTTCTTTTTTGTCAGAAAGCTTTGACCTGGTGGACACAGTTACCTTAATTAAAACTTGAAACACTACTGAAACATTCGGAAGCATAGTGAGGAACATTCTTGTGATCTGAGTCAGTTCTGCTTAAGGACTGTCTTGGAAGGAGGTGTTGTAAGGGGTTTGACGCTTTTACGAGTGTTGTTGTTCTTCCTGTCGATTCTGTTTCTGTTCAGTGCCTAAATAAGGAGTTTGATTTGTTCTGAACTGTTAGTTTGACCCTCTCTTGAAATGCAACACTGAAATATGCAGAATAAAAAAGGGGGGGAAATGTGCTTTCCTGCACCTGACTTCATTCAGCTTTTCTTATTTCTGCATTTAATATTTGAATTTGTATTTCATGTTCCTATTATTTTCGCTATTAAATTTTATCATTACAGATTATTTTCAAGATGCAAAATTGCCAATATACTTTTGACTTTAATCCAGTGTATTTCAAGGTTCAAGAACAAGTTGAAAATCACACCTACTTCAGAGTATTGTTATTGTTTCTCAGCTTTTTGTTAAATAATTTATTTTTGTGTTTTATTTTTCTCCTATTATTGTTCTATGTTCTTTCCTTCATTGTCAAACAGCAGAAAGTGCTAATGAGAAGTTACCATAAAAGCTACAGGTTGGTGTGGTTTAAAGTCTTAAATTCTAACTCTTTTTGGTTTTGTGCTTAATCATATCACAGGAGTGAACTGATATAACCTTTCAATAAGCTGAAAGATTAAGTCCATAGTTGTATTTCTGATGTGTTGCAGTAGGATAGAGTTTTCTACTCTGTTATTTGAAAAATAATTTGATTCTAGTTTTGCATTTATGAGTTAATAGTCCTGGGGGAGAAAAAAAAACCCAAACCAACGAACTAGCCACTTTGAGTCACAGAAACTGTCAGTGCAGTTCTGGGTAAAATGTTTCAGAATGAGATCTGTTGCTACATATTGTGCAATTAATGTTGATTTAGATTTCTATATTATTTTTAATCAGTAATTTATACGCTTCTGTTGAATGAACCATGTTGTATCCGTGCAAGCATGAAAGAAAGAAATAAGGGACAGATGTATTGTCTCAAGTGATATTTTTGTTCCGAGGGGAGATAAATGTCAGAAGAGAAACATGCTGTGCAACCACTTTCTAAAAGTAGTTGTTATAAATTATTTGATAACTCAAAATATTTTAACTGCTCAGTCAGAATGGAACAGATTATTACCATCCTCAGCAGAGGTAGATAACACATCCCGCAGCTTTTAAAGAAAGCATTATACTGGACAGTGCACTTCTTCTAGTACCTTACAGTCGTCTCAGTAGTATTTCAAGTTTCTTGATGCAAAAGAACTACATCAAAGGAATAAAAAAAACTGAGCCAAAATCCAGAGCAGTAAACCATGAACATTAGAAGATTAGGAATACCCTCTTCAGGAACAGCTGCCAATAGACGAAAAATAAATAAATAAATATTAATTGACAAACTCTTGTGTGTATACTAAGGTCAAAATAGGTGAGATGCTGAGAGATGCCAGGCAGTCTTATTGAACACCCTGAGTCTACTTATGGAGGCACTGTAGAGTCCCAGTTTGGAAAATTTTCTTCAATTTATCTGCAATACTGATGAGAATAGAAATTTCCTCTGAGATAAGACAACATCTGTTTAACCTACGTGAATGCCAAACTAAGCAACTGTTTTCCTGTTGTCTAAGAACCTCTGGTCACAGATGAAATAAAGGGTCTTTACATGAACTTTAGGCCAGATGGGAGGGGACCTAAGCATCCATCCCTTGGTAAAGATTGGAAGTCAAAACTTCTGCATACTTTTCCCACTTAACCACTTTGGTAAAGTTCTGGAATGAAACACTTGACAATGTTTTTCAATAATCACATGTGTCTTGACCGTGTTATGGAATACTTCACTGCAAATAATGAGCTTTACTCTGAATCACTTTGACCTACAGTATTAAGGAGTTCATGTGAGGAGAGGGTGAAATGAGATGACATTTTGGAATTGTTACAGGAAATTGTGACTAAACTGTGGAGTTGAATTCCCATCCAGGGATGAGACAATATAGACAAATCTGTGAATTTGTGTCTTTGGTATATAATTTTCTTTGGTGTCAGACAGATCTTTAATATCCAGCTCAGAGAGAGGAAGGCATAAAAACATATCAAACACAGAAAGCTCTAAAGGATAACATTAAAACAAACAAAATATTTTGATATCTATAGAAAACCATGGTATATTTTGTTTTCATTATTTATGTCTAGTTGGTGCTGTTTGTTGCATGGTTTTTTTGTCCTTCGGCCAGTTAAATGACATTCATCAGAGACAGACATGCTCAAAGACTTCTCTGCCATTTTCTTCTTC
The DNA here is from genome assembly GCF_030867145.1 of Opisthocomus hoazin. Classification (NCBI taxonomy): domain Eukaryota; kingdom Metazoa; phylum Chordata; class Aves; order Opisthocomiformes; family Opisthocomidae; genus Opisthocomus; species Opisthocomus hoazin. The sequence goes on along the minus strand of NC_134414.1, from coordinate 97,320,776 downwards.
TGCTGATCAAAGATGAAAAGTACAATAGCCTTATGACTGTAAACGTTAAAAGAGTACAACCAAGGCATTCCTATTAAACTGCAGTTACTATATTGTCAGAAAAACAGTGTATAATTCTGAGGATATTATGATTATTGTGTGACACTTTTTGAATTCACCTCGCTTTCTGGGTAGAGCAATGAAGACAGAGAAAATGATCACTAATATTTTGTTTTCTCAGTGATTTTCTGGGAGTTATTTTAGACCACTGAAGTTTGTAAGCTCTAAGTGCCAACTCAGTTAAAGTAACTAGTAAGAACACATTTTTTTTAACTTTAGCTTTCTTTTCTAGCTTCAATGTACATTAGCAAGTGAACAAAATAACAAGTGCATCTACAAACAAAGTAGTTTTTGTTTGTATGTATATGAAAAGTAATTCTGTTGTAATATCCTTTTGCCTTAAAAGAACATTATGTAGTTTTCTTTCTCATTGCCTTGCAGATCTTAATACAATATTCCCTCCTTCCTCACTATTCCTGCTTGATGTGGCTTTGTTTTAAATATTCCCTTTGTTTGATGGTCCAAAGCTGGCAACTGTGTGGGTCCCATCCAGTTTTTGGAGCCATTCATGATCTGCCACTCTCTGGAAGAAATTGATCTTTTTCCCCTTTTCTCCTCCCGTGCAGCTGTAGTTCCCAAAGTCACTCCTTCATCTGCTGACAGCCAAAGGAAAGCTGTGGTGTGTTGCTACTTTGAGGAGAGGGATGGGAGAGATGATGGTTGCTACCGTCAAAGTGTGAAAGTGCAATGCCTAATAGTGCTGTGCTGCTCTCTAGCCAGCACATGAGGAAACTTTGGGGTGCTAAGCACCATTGACTGTTTAAACACCTGTTTCCCATCTCCTCCAAAACAGGGAGTGAGGGCTGGGTGAAGGGGGCATGAATCCAAAGATTCAGACTTTGAACTATGGGTTGGAACCTGTTGCTTTAGGTAATGAGCTGAGTCCTCTGCTAAAAACCATAAAATCACCCAATTGTGTCCATTAGTGAATGACAGGTTCAGTACATTGTCTTCTGATCGCTGAATGCACTCCTGGGCTAACAGCTAGGGGCAAACTGGAATATAAGAACTAAAAAGTACGGCTAACAACTCCCCTATGTCAGTAGTCATTTTGTGGGACTGGCTAATCACAGCATCACACAGGGGCTGAGCTTGGAAGTAACCTCTGGAGGTCATCTGGCCCAACCCCGCTGCCCAGGCAGGGTGATCTAGATGAGGCTGCCCAGGATTGTGCCCAAGCGGCTTTTGAATATCTCCAAGGATGGAGACTCCACAAACTCATTGGGTAACCTGTGCCAGGGCTTAGTCACCTTCACAGCCGAAAAGTGCTTCCTCATATTCAGAGGGAACCTCCTGTGTTTCAGTTTGTGCCCGTTGCCTCTGGTCCTGTCACAGGGCACCACTGGAAAGAGCCTGGCTCTGTCGTCTTTGCATCCTCCCTGCAGATATATGTACACATCAGTGAGATCCCCCTCAGTATTCTCTTTCCTAGGCTAAACAATTTCTGCTCTCTCAGGTTGTCCTAGTATGAGAGGTACTTCAGTCCCTTAATCATCTTTGTGGCTCTTCACTGGCCTCTCTCCAGTAGCTCTATAGCCATCTTGTACTGGGGAGCCCAGAGCTGGACACGGTACTGCAGATGTGCCCTCACCTGTACTAAGTAGAGCTAATCTCTGCTTTGTTTGCATAATTTAGGTAAAAAGAAATAGAACAGGGCAGAAAATATCTGGAGTAATTTTGACAGAGATGAAAGAAAACCTGATCAATACAGATTATTATTATTAATTATTTACGTGTAAGAATTAAAAAAATCAAATAAAAGCATGAAGGAAAGAGATCCTTTAGGGTTATCTGTTTTGTTTTTGATATTAAAACCTGAAAATCTTTAACTTTACAAGATACTCTGTTACAGCAAGCAGCGTGATATTACAGAAAAACCCTTACATAACTCTTTCCATGTCAGGAAAAGATATATCCATTTTGTCATCTGTTTGTGTGATTTTAATTAAAAACTTGCAATGTTAGAACTGCCTTTTACAATAATTAATTTACTTCATAGTTACCCGTGAGTAAGTGATTTTAAAGTACAGAAAGGAAAAGTACAAGCATTGCACTTCAGAAATGCAATAATGATACGGATGGGTGGATAAATATATGTAATTGCAGTGTATGTCATTAAAAATCATCATTTGCAGGAGTCACTTCTGGTATAATAATATTGCCATTTATTCAGGCTAGATAAATAATGCATATGTTAGATGATTTGGTAAGTTGTTTGTAATCACACAGTATTTTTAATGCTGATGGCATCTTATGGTGCTTTTACAGTGACAGTCATTTAGATACTTGTGCACAGCTTTTCCCCTTTATGCAATGCTGAAGAGGGTCACTGATTCGCCAAAACCTTGCTCATTAGTGAAAAATAGCTGATAAATTACTTGGCAAGATCAGTTAATGTTACTGATTGTTTTAATGTTTCAAGTGTTTTTATGACCAAACTGTTAAACCCTCACCCCTCACCTGCTACTTGATATTTCAGACTTCGGACAGGCTTTGTTGAAATGGCATTAGTGCCAATGGGGAAAACCATCAGACTCAGAAGTACTAGAAGGCAGAAAAAAACCCGTTACTGTGCATGGGGTGACACTGGTTTTGGGGCTGTTTTTTTTCTGCTAAAGGCAAGCTACCCCACAGGAAGAGTGCAGCAAATAGGTGTTCTCTAATTTGTAAAGAGACCAGGAACAATGCAGACGAACATCTTAGTCCTTTAGAAATTTATATTTGGTTTTCAATAATCATGTTTTGCAGTTCAGTGTTAGAAAATGTGGGACACGCTCCACACAGCTTGCCGTGGTTTAACCCAACAGCTAGCAACAAGGACCATGCAGCCGCTTGCTGACAACTAGGACCGCACAGCCGCTCACTTGCTCCTCTCCTCCCTCAGAGGGATGGGGAGGAGAATGGAAAAAAGAAAACCAGCTCGTGGGTTGAGATAAAGACAGTTTAATAAAACGACAAAGGAAATAATGATGATCAATATGCAAAGCAAGCTATACACAGTGCAAATCTTCTCACTGCCCGATGACCGATTGTGTAGCCAGTCCCCAGGCAGCAATTGCGAAACTCATAGATTTCCTAGAGCTCATCGATTTCGTGGATTTTGCCGAACTCAAGAATTTTGCAGAACTCGCCAAGCTCACAGAAAAAGACCAAACTCCTAGAAAAGTTCAAATGCTTGGAAAAAAGAGAGAGTTCCTGCCTGCTGGCCCACCGCCATTTACAAACTGAGAGTGACACCTATGGTATGGAATATTTCCTTTGGCCAGCTTAGGAAGGCTGCCTGGCTCTGCTCGCTCCCTGTTCCTGCGTTTCTGCACACCTGCTCGTCAGCCAAACATGGGAAATTGAAATAAGTCCTTGATTTCTTAGCAACCACTAAGAACATCAGTTATTATCAACATTCTTCTCATACTAAACCCAAAATATAGCAGCTACTGGAGGAAAATCAACTCCATCCCAGCCAAAATCAGTACACAACTTTCCTGGTTTAGCTATTGTGTTGTTTAGGCAGTTGGTTCAGATAAAGATTCTGTAGCTACTTAAAGTGTAGATATTTAGACTCTCTGTTCTCCAACGGTTTAGCACTTCAGTGAAGAAATGCCATGTGTTCTTGTGTTTTCCTTGTTGTAGTATTCTTCTTATTTGGCTGGATTTTTTTTTTAATTCAAAAAAAATAACCAAAGACAATCCAATGTACCCTCATCTGCCATAATATTGTGGATAATGAATTGCTTTTGCATGATTAACTGGAGGGCAGAAGTAGCCCAACAGTTTATAGCCATCTATTTATAAACAACAAAAATCAAGAAGTAAAGATCCGTCTTGAAATTCTGAATGATTTCATGTTATGTGCCCCTCAGTCCAGTGGTAGCTATGTGTGTCACCTCTCATAATTTTTGACTACAAAGAAAGACATTGTGCTTCACTGTTGTGTACTTCCACAATGCAAGCAATGAATAACAAAAAAATTCTTTAAAACTCAGCTAACAGAGTAAGATCGGACACAAAAGAGAAGATGTGTCCATTTTCTCCAAATAGAAGGAAAAAAAAAAATCCACAAATATCCATATAATAGTGCATAATGTTGTCAAGTTATGAGGAGGAAAATTCAAGAATGGGCCAAGGCTGAATTTCTTGTTGTGTAAGCTCCCATACTGGTCACAGAGCCTGTGGGAAATACCTGATGGTAATAGTAACTGAGAACATTGTTGGTGAGACAAATTCACAGCTACGAGTGACTGGAGACCGCGGATGAAATGTGTTCCTAGATACATGGTCGTGCTGTGATACATCGGATATTGCAACCAACTGTTTTCAATCTGCCTTTAGCCTTGAGAGATCCGACCACACTACTAGATTTTGGAAGATGACTCAAGTATACCAATACTTCAGTGACCTTGACTGAGGGTGTTCTTGTTACACCAAGACCTTTGCTAGTGTTACTAGGTCCCAATGGTCTTTTAGGAATGAGAACTGAATATGCTGAGAATGCTGAATGTTGAGCGTACACTGGAATAGAAATACTGTGGAAAAATGAATTCTTGTATTCTTTTAGTTTTAATTTTCATATTTCCAGTAGACATAATGTCAAGAAATGAGCTTATTTCTGTGTTACTCTTTCTACTGCATAAATTCTGTTACTGAAATGAACATTTATCATAGTTCATTTATTCAGTAATTATAGCATTTTTTTCTTTCAGTAACTTCTGGTGAAACTGTTGCTGTGGATACACAAACCAGGGTAACCAAGGAAACCACCACCTTCAAACCAGAAATGCCATCTTCTGTGCTTTTGGAGGTTCCAGCCTTGGCTGACTTCAATAAGGCATGGGCAGAACTCACTGACTGGCTTTCTCGACTGGATCGAGAGATCAAATCTCAGAGAGTGGTAGTAGGTGATCTTGATGATATCAACGACATGATCATCAAACAAAAGGTATGAGAAACACTGATTTTTCAAGTTGAAAGCCTCATGATCTTTATTCTGTATTAAATCATTTCAACAAGGAATACAGCAGAGGTGATAGGCTGCAATACATGCAGTTGTTATTTAAGCTACTTTATCCCACAAACACAATTGTTCGATTAATTAATTAATTATTTGAAGAAAAGAAATAGTATTTAATGATTTATCTGGTATTTAAGGCAGATCTCTTTATTTCTCTATTCCTTGTGCTGATTGTGTCATAGGAGTGTGCAAGCCAATGGCTGAAATATAAACATCAAGAGAAAGAGGGAATTGCATAGTAAGGTCCAGGTTGCCATAAGGAAAGATTCTCTGTTTCATACCTTTTCTTATGTTGCTTCTGTAATAACTTTCTGAGAGGCTTATATCCTGCTGCTGTTGGGTTATGAAAAGCTCCTCAGTCATCTTAAAAAAAAAAAAACAGCTCATTAATGCAAGTGTTTTGTCAGCAAAACTGCATCAGTGTTACCTGTCTTTAAAAACACAGAAAAATATGGAAATATATTTGCCAGGAAAAAAAAAGACTAAAGTTTAGCTGCTCAGTAGCAATAAAAGTAATTTGGTAATATATAGCTTGAAAGTAATTACCTGCCTTCTAGGTTTTACATTGCTCAATAGAAGAGGTTTGGCTTGCCTGTGCAAAACTTTTGAGTGTTAAATTTCCATTCAGTTCAGTTCTAAAGTGAGTTTAGGACACACTATTATAAGATTGTCTTCTGCCTCCTCCTCCCAGTAAAAAATGTGATATATTTTTAAGAAGCTATTGCAATTCTTTCTCTGTGCTTAAAATAAAAAGAGACCGAGACGCAATGGACAGACACATTTTGCCTAGTATCTGTACTAAGCAGTTTTATAATAACATATGTATTAAAATATGCAGATGTCTCATAAAATTCATTCTGCTTGTTTTCTTATCTTTCTCTTTTTTCAGTGGTTTAAACTTTCTATTGTTGGGACTTTTGTTTTGTTTTAGCTTCTAGATTAGTAAAATCACTGTTTCATCTTGATTAATGGTCACAATATTTACTGCATAGATTTATATAATGCTTTATTATTTGAGAAATTTTTTAAATGGCATGGGTATATTTTAATAATAAGTGATAGTTGAAGTATCACCTGCATAGGACACTAGATTAAAATAGCTGTTACCTCATTTGGAAAGGTTGAAGGCCAAAGAATACTTGTTTGCACATTATGTTTTAATCTTTTGCAGAACTGTTGGGTTTTTTTAAAATTTTATGTTGTCAAATACTTCTTTCAGTTATGTGCTTTTCTTACTTCTGCCTCATTTTAGCACATTATTCTGGCAAGCAAAATCCGTAGCTTGCTTCCTTCTGTAGACCTCTTTTTCTTAAATATGAGATCAAATTATTAACTCTTGAGAATTTCAGTTAATGTTACACGTAGTTTTAAACGAACTGGTTTATATCTGCATTTCATCTTAACTCAAGGCTAAAATACTTTAGCTGGTTAAGCCAGCACTATTGCAGTTTTTCTCTCACTTCTGTTCCTGGCTTGGTAGCCCTGTCTCTTTTTTTGATCCCATGCTGTGGTGGTAACAAAACCAGCAGGAAAACTCTTTTTTGTTGTGCTCACCTCTGTAATTGGCTGTGCAACAGAATGTGACATTTAATATATTCTCTGATGAAATGGAAGAATCAATGTTTAAATATAGATTGCATTTCTGTTAACTGGCTCCCTCTTCTCTAATGATCATCTTAATATCAGTTAATACCCGGAAATTAATGTCATGAAATTTTGATTCTGCCTCTAAATCTATCACTGGATTATTAGGTGACAATAGCAAACAGAATTTTCAAAACTGACAAAGAATTTTAGATTTCTCAAACACCACCCCCCCCCCCCATTTTCTAATGTGTAGAGTGTCTGCAGCAGTATGTAAGCTGATTAAGTTGGACATGTGGGTATTTGGCTACTTTGAAAAGTCAGGCTAGATGTGATCTAAGTTGGAAAACCAATAGTAGTGCTTATCTCCCCAGATCTGTATATTCTGTAAAAGATCATAGTCATGCCTCTTCTGTGGTTGCAATTTAAAAGTCATTGAAAGTCACAGTATTGTGTTGTCCTCTATTTGGAGAGTGTGTTTTAACTCTACAGGGATCTCGGTAAGCTTTAATAGGAGTTGTGTTGTAGTAGGTTACCTATAGTTTTTTGGGGTTTTGTATAAAATACCATCTTAATACAGCCGACTACTTCCCTTATAAAAATTCGTCATTATAAAGACACATGCTACATGAAAGATGTTTTATTATATCACATCTCTAGTTGCTTACCCAGAATTTAGACTGCTTCAAACTGCTAGTCCTGTTGGCGTACTACCAAGTCCTTACTGTTTTGGGGTTTTGTTTCCATTTCATATTTCTTTCAAAACAGAGCACCACATTGCTAATAAGAAAATGAAAATTTTAAAAGCAAAGATATCCCATATCCTAGCGATGTATGTAACAGGACATTTTCCAAATCACCCAGGTAAAAACAAGCGACCTTAAGCTGTCCTTTCTTTCACAGCAGTATGTAATGTTGTTGAAGCTAAGTCTCTGAGGGGAGTTTGGTTAAGTTCATTTCAATCTGAGTGTCACAAGGTCACAGCCACTAACTGTGCCATATTTTTGATCCATAAAAGTTTAAACATCGTTAGCCCCTACTTGAACTTTGCTTGCAGGTGATTACAGTGAACTGGTACTCTTGTGTGTATGGCAGGTAGAAAGGTTAATTATGGAACAAAACAAAACAAAAAAGATAACTATTCTAAAAAAAAGGCTTGTTTTAGTGGCAGCTTCCCCTTTAATGAAAGAAACAATACAACTTAAATTCTCCTAAGTGGTGCACATACTATGTAGTAAACGACGCATATGAAGAGAGTAGCATAATGGCTATTTATTTTGAACATCTATAGTTAATCTTTGTCAGATAAGGGGTATACATTTCTTTCAAGCAAATGCATTACATATTTTAGTCATCTACAATTATATACATCTTGTTAAATTCTGTATAATTAAACTGAAACACATTGAAAGTCTGTAGTAAAAAAATTTAATATGAAGATTAGTGTCATCCATGTTTTCATTAGAGGAAAATTATTATATTTTACTCATCTGCTTGAATACTGATGTTTTCAGGATTTGATCCTCAGAAATAAATGTGAGGCAGGCTGACAAGACTTATATGTTGTTTATTTAGACAACCTTCATCTGCAGGGAAGGTTCATGGGAAATACTGAGAGTATGTAATATGCCAAGATGTAAGTAGCTAAGGGAAGTGACAGAATACAGTTTACATTGTTGCTTCATTTCACTGTCCTTACTTCAAAACAATCAAGATGTTTTATATTTGAAGGTCAGGTGGGTATTCTTCATAAAAGAGAGGAATAGGATGATGAACTACATTTTGCTACATTCTGGAAACCTCTTCTTACTTAAAGTGCCAACAAGCCTTTACTCAGAAACTCTGCTTTGGCATCATTGTATTGTGAGGAAGACTTGCTGCAGGAATAGATTTCTACTGAAAGCGGTGAACCATGGAGGCTGTGCAAAGCTGGAAGATAATTAACAATGCCATTCAAAGAGATCAAATACTATAATCTCCTTAAATTTTCAATTCTGTATATGGATTTTGCCAAAGCATGCTGTCCATCCAAACTTTTTGTGACAGATGTCATGGAAAACATGGCTTTCAGTTGTACTGGATGTAAATAAATTTTGTTTAGTAAAAAGTATTATAATAATGAATAATATAACTAGTGAATTTGGCTACAAATAATTTGTATTATTTTTTTACTCATTCGTTCTAAGAGTATAGTCTGAGCCTGCACTTTTAGATGCAGTGGAGGGGATTAATCCAAAAAACAATTCATGTAGAATGATACCTAAGCCAAGCTGGTTACTGACACTTTTAAGCAATGAAGAGGATAAGATATTTTTAGGTAATGATTTGTGTTGTCCTAAAGTAGTCATCCAAAAAGATTCAGATAATTTGTTTCTGCTTAATTAATTTGTCACTATTAAAAAACTAGGTTTAATCTTCCGTCAATTAGAGAAGTAAACAAAATTGGAATGAAGAGATTGTTTTCACTATTAATTACTGAATTGATTTTTCAATAGCTGGGGATCTTGTATAGCTGATGCTACTAAAATCAATGTTAAGGAAAATATTGGTTTATAAACTGCAATTAACAGACTTCAGATGAAAGAGTGGGCTTAAGTAACATTCCCCTTGTTTGAGGATTTTTTTACCTATCCTTTACCATGGTTACTTACCATGCGTTTTAGTATACAACCTTATAATTATACATGTGTTTTTGTATGCAGCCTTACAATTAATATTCTGATAGAACAGAAGAATGGGAAGTTTTCTGTCCAAACTTTTTTCCAACATAAATTTGGTGGAAATAAAAATATAGTTTTCCAAATTTATATCCTGTTCTTACAGAAGCTACTGTAATTGCCAAATTAAAATTTGTAGTTCCGTATTACAGGGTATGAATCAATGTACTTTAAATATGCCTGTGTTGAATGAAAACTTGTAGTTACAGCCAGAGACATTTGTGTCTGTCTGTATAGTTTGTGTCAGAAATGTAAACTATAGGTAAGGTGAAGTCCTCAATCTTTTGGATAGAGTACTTCAAGTTCTACAGAGGTGTGAAGAAGTTTCATATTAGTGACATATGCATGATAAGACCCATGTAGCACATGTCCAGGTAATGTAGTGTTGAATCACAGAATCACAGAATCACAGAATAGTAGGGGTTGGAAGGGACCTCTGTGGGTCATCTAGTCCAACCCCCCCGCATAAGCAGGGTCACCTACAGCAGGCTGCACAGGACCTTGTCCAGGCGGGTCTTGAATATCTCCAGAGAAGGAGACTCCACAACCTCCCTGGGCAGCCTGTTCCAGTGCTCCGTCACCCTCAGAGAGAAGAAGTTCCTCCTCATGTTCAGACGGAACTTCCTGTGCCTCAGTTTGTGCCCATTACCCCTTGTCCTGTCACTGGGCACCACTGAAAAGAGCTTGGCCCCATCCTCCTGACACCCACCCTTCAGATATTTGTAGGCATTTATAAGGTCCCCTCGCAGCCTTCTCTTCTTCAGGCTGAACAAGCCCAGTTCCCTCAACCTCTCCTCGTAGTGGAGATGCTCCAGTCCCCTCACCATCCTTGTAGCCCTCCGCTGGACTCTCTCCAGTAGCTCTTCATCCTTCTTGAACTGGGGAGCCCAGAACTGGACACAGTACTCCAGATGAGGCCTCACCAGGGTAGTGTAGAGGGGAAGGAGAACCTCCCTTGTCCTGCTGGCCACACTCTTCTTGATGCACCCCAGGATCCCATTGGCCTTCTTGGCAGCCAGGGCACACTGCTGGCTCATAGTTAACCTGTCGTCCACCAGGACACCCAGGTCCCTCTCCGCAGAGCTGCTCTCCAGCAGGTCCACCCCAAGCCTGTACTGGTGCATGAGGTTGTTCCTCCCCAGGTGCAGGACCCTGCACTTGCCCTTGTTGAACCTCATCAGGTTCCTCTCTGCCCAGCTCTCCAGCCTATCCAGGTCACGCTGAATGGCAGCACAGCCTTCCGGTGTATCTACCACACCTCCCAGTTTGGTGTCGTCAGCAAACTTGCTGAGGGTACATTCTAACTCTTCATCCAGGTCGTTGATGAAGAAGTTAAACAAGACTGGGCCCAGTACTGACCCCTGAGGGACACCACTTGTCACCAGCCTCCAACTAGACTCAGCGCCGCTGATGACAACCCTCTGAGTTCTGCCATTCAGCCAGTTCTCTATCCACTTCACCGACCACTCATCCAGCCCACACTTCCTCAGCTTCCCCAGGAGGATATCATGGGAGACTGTGTCGAAAGCCTTGCTGAAGTCAAGGTAGATAACATCCACGGCTCTCCCTTCGTCTACCCAGCCAGTCATGTCATCATAGAAAGCTATCAGATTGGTCAGGCATGATTTCCCCTTGGTGAATCCATGCTGACTACTCCTGATAACCTTCTTTTCTTCCACTTGCTTGATGATGGCCTCCAGGATAAGCTGCTCCATCACCTTTCCCGGGATGGAGGTGAGGCTGACCGGCCTGTAGTTCCCTGGGTCCTCCTTCTTGCCCTTTTTGAAGATTGGAGTGACATTGGCCTTTCTCCAGTCCTCGGGCACCTCTCCAGTCCTCCAGGACCTCTCAAAGATGATGGAGAGTGGCTCAGCAATGACATCCGCCAGCTCCCTCAGCACTCGTGGGTGCATTCCGTCGGGGCCCATGGATTTGTGGACATCCAGATCGCTTAAGCGATCCCTCACACAGTCCTCCTCGACCAAGGGAAAGTCGTCCTCTCTGTAGGCTTCTTCTCTTACCTCCGGGGCCTGGGATTCCTGAGGGCCAGTCTTAGCACTGAAGACTGAAGCAAAGAAGGCATTCAGTAGCTCTGCCTTCTCCGCATCCTCCGTCACCAGGACACCCGCCTCATTCAGCAGCGGCCCCACGTTGTCCCTAGCCTTCCTTTTGCTGCTGATGTAGTTGAAGAAGCCCTTCTTGTTGTTTTTGACATCCCTTGCCAGCTTCAATTCCAGGTGAGCCTTGGCCTTCCTCGTCGCATCCCTGCTTGCTCTCACTACGTTTCTGTACTCTTCCCAAGTGGCCTGTCCCTCTTTCCACATGCCATGCACCTTTCTCTTCTGCCTGATCTCCGCTAGAAGCTCCTTGTTTAACCATGCAGGTCTCCTGCCTCCTTTGCTAAATTTCTTTCTCAGGGGGATGCATTGCTCCTGTGCATGGAAGAAGTGTTGTTTAAAAAGCGACCAGCACTCATGGACCCCCCTGCCTTCGAGAGCCCTGGCCCACGGGATTCCTCCCAGTAGCTCCTTGAAGAGGGCAAAGTCAGCCCTCCTGAGGTCCAGGGTTTTGATCCTGCTTATCGCCCTGCTTCCTCCATGCAGGATCCTGAACTCGACCATTTCATGGTCACTGCAGCCGAGTCTACCTCCAACCTTCACGTCCTCCACCAGTCCCTCCTTGTTTGTTAATACAAGGTCCAGCAGAGCGCCTTTCCTTGTTGGTTCCTCCACCACTTGCATCAGAAAGTTATCATCGATGCTCTGTAGGAACCTCCTGGATTGCGCCTGCCTAGCTGTATGGTCTTCCCAGCTGATGTCAGGGTGGTTGAAGTCCCCCATGAGAACCAGAGCCTGTGACTGTGAGGCTGCTTGCAGCTGCCTGTAGAAGGCTTCATCAACCTCCTCCTCCTGGTCAGGTGGCCTGTAGTATACACCCACCGTAATGTCACCCGTGTGAGCCTGTCCCTTAATTCTAACCCACAAGCTTTCAACTCCTTCTTCACTTGCCCCCAGGCCAAGCTCAATGCATTCCAGTTGCTCCCTCACATATAGAGCAACTCCCCCACCTCTCCTTGTTGACCTGTCTTTCCTAAAGAGTCTGTAGCCATCTATGACAGCATGCCAGTCATGCGAGTTGTCCCACCACGTTTCTGTGATGGCGACCAAGTCGTAGCCGTCCTGCTGTATAATGGCTTCCAGCTCCTCCTGTTTATTGGCCATACTACGTGCATTGGTGTAAACACACTTGAGCTGGGCTGTCAATCTCACCCCTGGCCTTGGCACTCCAAGCCTAGGTTCATCCCTAGTGAGCTGGGCAATATCCCCTTCCCCCTTCGAACCTAGTTTAAAGCCCTCTCAATGAGCCCCGCCAGCTCGTGTTGAAGAACATCATAGAAAACATCGTGTGTTGAAGAACATCATAGAAAATTTTACACTCAGAGCTGAACGTTTCCAAGTTTAATATTCTGATGTGCTTAAAGGGAGGAGTTCGCTAGTCCGGAATCCAAGTATGGTGCCAGTAAGTTGGGAGCTGACATTCACACTCTCAGAATCAATCTTCAGGAGCATATTTGCCCCATCCCTCTCTCCCTGCTGTCGTGCTACTTTAATGGTTGTTTTCAAAGCTTCACATTCTCTAGGATCTTCTGTTTCCATATGAACACACAGCTGCAGACATTCCCTGGGGCACTGTTGGACCAGGATCAGCTAGCTCCCAAAGCAGAGCTGGAGCTGAAACTGATTCTACAGCATGTTGGAGGGTTCATTGGCATTTTTGTGCACCTCCTCTGATAGCAGAACCCTATATATGACCTTATAGCTTAAATGGCGTGCAAAACCTCCTTTACCCCTATGAATTTCACCATGGGATATATTCGCTCAGGAGACTATCATTCTTTTATGTATATTCCGAGTGTTATTGTTGTGTTATTTAACACAGGGTCTCTAGCAGAATTCTTATTTTATACTGTGTCAAGCTGTTAGACTTTTAAAATTAATTCTAATCTATGAGAAGAACTGGAAGGCTGTTTTCAGTTTTTGAAGTGAATAAAAATCCTAATAAATGAACAGATTTCTAAATGTATTAGAAAAAGTTAGAACTACAAGGTTTTGTATGCTGGAAGATTCTAGCTTTTTTTATAGAATAGAGAAAAATGAAAAAATGCCTGTCAGCCTTTAAGCTTATTCTTAAAGGGTAGAAAATGCAGCAGGATTCTCTAGAGGGCCTGGAAATCTTAGTCTTTAAAGGGAAAGGGGAGTAAAAAAAGGGAAAAAAAAATCTATTAATCTGAAAATTGGACCTCAAGGGATATAGAATATGTGTCAGGAGACTCTTCTTTTAATACTTTATTGCACATAAAGACCGCTGATATTTTAAAATAGCTTGGCCAGCTCATTACAGTATGTTAGAGAGTATATTTGTTTTCTGCAACAATAAAATACTGTCTAAACACTGTCTTTTGGAGAGTGATTAACAGCCATTTTCTGATTTCTCTATAATGTTAATCACTAGGATGTGCATAAAAATTTTACCTCTAAGGATCTGGTTCTAAACTCATTGAAGTAAAAGAAGTACTTTCATCATTTTAAGATTAGTTTTCAGTCAGGCTGTAAATCATCATCCAAACAAAAACTACTTCATACTACAGTTATTTCTAAAGATACCTTTTCTCTGCTGTTATTCACCTATTGTGAAATAATCTGGTTATTCTTTTCCAGTTCCTGCCAAATAAGCTTCTGGGAAAAGATAAATTATCATGATTAGTGCGACTGGCATCCTGTTAGGTTCAGCAGGGAAAGGACAAGATTGTAGGAACTCATTTTCATTTGCATTTATATGTTGAGTATTAGAAATACGCACTTTTCACTAAGGTTGCATTTTTCAGCTGCAAATATATTTTTCTGTAGTTCTAAATCTGACCTATCTTATAAGTATAAATGACCTATTCCATCAACACTGGACCTTGCCTTACCTAATCTTTTATCCGAATCAGCCTTTCCTTGTGTGTGTTTGCATTCCACTAGCATGTGCAACTCGGAGACCCGCTGCATTGGGCCTCTACAAACATACCAAGGGTATGAAAAGACTGTTTAAAGTTATATGCTGTCCACAGTGTGGACCATAGGGAAAACCTGCTGTGCTAGAAAGTGTAAAAACTGCTTGAACCTTCATGCATTCAGTGTGTGCCCAGGCAGCAAAAAAAGCCTAACTAGAGGCTGGGCTGCATTTAATAAGACCCTAGACAGCGTGTTGAGGGGAGTGACCATTCCCCTCGAATCAACATCTGTGAGACCACATCTGGAGTTCTGTGTCTAGTTTTGGGCTTGCCAGTGTGCAGGAAAGACACGGAGGGAGTCCAGTGAGGGCCAGCAAGGTGGTCAGGGGCTGGAGCACTTGATGTATGAGGTGAGGCTGAGAGCTGGGCTTGCTCAACCTGGGAGAGAGCTCAGGAGGGACCTTGTTGCTGCCTACAGCTGCTAGATGGGAGACTGTACAGAAGATAAAGCCAAGCTCTTCTCAAAGGGGCACAGCAAAAGGGTGAGAGACAACAGACACATGCTGAAGCAAAGGGAGTTGTGGTGAGATGTTAGGAGACAAAATGTTCATGATGAGCATAATGAAACATTGGAACAGGCTGTCCAGAGATGTGGATTCTCCATCCTTGGAGATACTCAACTCGAACTGGACAGGGCCCGGTGTGACCTGATGTCACTCTGAATTTGGCCCAATTTGAGCAGTGGGTTGGGCAAGATGATTTCCAAAGG
The DNA here is from genome assembly GCF_030867145.1 of Opisthocomus hoazin. Taxonomy (NCBI): domain Eukaryota; kingdom Metazoa; phylum Chordata; class Aves; order Opisthocomiformes; family Opisthocomidae; genus Opisthocomus; species Opisthocomus hoazin. The sequence goes on along the minus strand of NC_134414.1, from coordinate 97,305,603 downwards.
TCCCTTCCCACCTAAATTATTCTGTGATTCTATATGAATGCTCTTCTCAAATACGAAGATTCTGTGTCATATATCTTGTCAATGAAACACACTTCAAAGGAAGGAGAACATGGCTTTACGCACCTTTATATCCCCCCCCACCTCAGCTGTGATTTGCTTGAAGAGCTGGAGCGGTCCTGATAAAATTTCAACAAATTATTTAGTTGTGAGTAGTACTGAGGATCTGTTAGGACAGTTACACAAGTTTTAGGGGATTGTATTTTTCTACCCATACCAAAATACATTGTTAGCAGTAGTAACAAGAAAAGCTAAGAGTGGCTTTGTTTTTATTTAGAAATTTTGGGAAATGTAAAAGTAGCTTGTTTCTAAATAATGATGCCATGTATAAAATTCTAATATAGTTGTAATCATAAAATGCAAATTAAGACTAGGAGGAACAATTGTATATTTGCTCATTTTATGTGTGAGGAGATGGAGCTCTTCTTTTAGAGAAAAAACTTTTCCTCTGTAAGAAAATAAAAACATCAAATCCCAGCAGAGCTTCCTAATGAAGCTGGTCTTGAAACACAGTTCTTTTATCTGGAAAAGAAAACTGTCCCAGAATTTTAACTAAAAAATCTGCCATCTTAAAATGTGCCTTATTGGTTTCTCAGTGTGCCAAGGGTACTGTGAAACTTTTGTAAGTGCATCTTAATAATAATAATATAGATACAGGGATTTGCTAGCGGAAGGACAATTCCCTCTTGAGGCAGAGAAGCCAGCAGTGTCATTATCATCTTTTTTCGTGAAGGGATTGTTTAAAAAAATGTTACTAGCTTTTTTAAGATGTGGAATGTGTCAAATAACTGGTTTCTAGTGACTTAGTTCTATTGCAATAATTCCTGAAATTCCTTTTTCTCTTTTCCCAATAGAATACTATAAGGATTTTTTGCTCTCCTGGAGAGTTCTTTGTTGATTTACATGGATACATTGTTTTATAACACTCATGTGAAGTCATCAAAACAACTCAAATAAATAGTTCACTCACTAAGCAAGTGGCAGATGTCTAACTCGCTAAAGCTCCTGCAAAATGTTTAAAATTTAGGCTACGTAGAGCTGCTTAAAAGGAAAGGTGAAATTTATAGAAACACTGTAAGAGGCATAAAGGCACATTTGTTTTCAGGGGCACAGAGATCTTGAATATCCTTATCCATTCCCATTATATACATTTATTTCTTCCTGTGACCCACCACTAGGCATGCACTGTCACTAGATTTAAGATGAATAAACAGTAAATTCCTGTGGTTCTGAGGAGGGAGAGAAATAACGGGAGAGAGAATTTTGTGTCTTGGGAAGCTGGTATTATGGGGGCTTGAAGAGAGAGTGACACCATACTCTGTATTTGCCTGATCTTCACTTGCTTGCCCTGTCGTCTTCTTCACCTTTGTGGAATATGGCCAGTCTGTTTTCTGCTGCCCAGAGTCCCCTTTGGCACGTCTCTTCTTCAGTATATTCCCCTTTTGTTTCTACTAAACTGAATTTTGCATGCAGAAGATGAGGACAAAATGTCTGATTTTGCCTAGTACCCGTAACAGCCAACATCCTTTCTTAATGATGAACAACATGTTGAAGAAACACTAGATTCTAGCGCTTCTAGATTCTCTTTTTTTTTTTCATTAGTTGGGGCAAGTAATGGGAAGGGGTTTGTATGTTTATTTTTTGGTTTGTTCTGTTCCTTCACTACTGCAGGAATAAAATCACAAACATTCATATTAGCATACAAAAAAATTACAATGTAAATAGACAGAGTATTAATTTTTCAAGTTAACACATGCTGCAATGAAATCCTAGAAAATGACTGAGTACCCATCGAGTTTGAAATATGAAACCAATCCCATTAAAAGCAACAGGACTACATTTTCCTCAAGAATGACATTTAAGTATTTTTCTGAATCGAACTAGTGAATTCAGCTTTTCACACAATCAAGTGTTGAAGGAGGACTTAATTAAAAGAAAATTCTTTTTGTAATAAATGTAGGCCATTTCACATTACTCAAACCTCTCATCTGCCTCTGTTGCTGATACCATAAGCAAGGTGACAAATCAGTTCCCAAAACTCTGTTCTGCTGCTTTTGTGGACCATTGCTCTTATTATCATAGCTAAAACATCAATTTAACTTATCACCATGGCAATCCTAAAGTTTATGTGCTTTCTGCTTACATGAAAGATTTTTGTGTAGCCAAAGGTGAGTTTTATACACAGAGGTTTAGTCACCTCAGCCAGCTGCCAACTTTTTTCATGCTTCTGGACTTGTCAAATCCTCCAGCTGAATTGTTAAACACGGAATTCACACTGGGGTTCATGCAGTTCAGATATTGCAACCATCTACTCTGTTTGCTCAAGAAAAATTTTACTGTTAGCCACGAAAATGCAAGTAACTCAGTGGCTGCAGTTACGTGCTGTTCACAGAAGTACAGCTTAAGAAAAGATAATGCTTATCCATCTTTTGCTTGAGGGATTATTGTAATACCCCGAATCAAAAATAGTCAATAAAAGGTAGGAAGACCAGTCAGGGTGGCAAAATATGAGCTAAATTGATCCCTGAACCGGAAAAATATGTAAAGTTTACTGTTCATTTTTGTGTGGTTAAATAACTAGGCAAGAGCAGGGTATGACTATCCCAAATGTGCAGTGCTAATTTGTTAATAACTACTGGTATTAAGCTTTTTGCTGAAGTCAAATCTTAAAAACAGATCATAAATTTCTAAGAATTGTTCTTTGATCCAGACTATTACAGTGCAATGACAGTCTTCGGTAGAGTTCCTTTAAAACAAGAGTCCATTGAAGTTAGGTAACAAAATCAACACTGGAAAGATGCTGGAAAGCAAGAGAATTGAGAGTTGTAGTTGTTCAAGCATCTCACATATCTGGCCTTACTTGTTGATAAGAGGAATGTGAAATTTGTTTAAGAAGAAAAAATAAGGAATAATAAAAAAAACAAGTCTAGGCCTAATAAAATATCAAAGCAGAACAATCAAAGCATTGAAATAATTGTGACTGATTTCTAGGCATGAATTTTTTTTCTATATAAGCATAAAGGCTTAAAAAAATACAGATCATGTTCAAGGTTTTTGTAGCTGTATGTATATGCACTCTGATTTATTTCTGAGGAGATTGTAGTTGCCTAAAATTCAAGTATTCTAACTTGATTAACAACTTGACCAAGACTCAGCTAACTTATCTCCGAATTCAGTAGAAAGAAACTGGCACGTCTGTGATTTAGTCTGTCTGGTTCTGAAGTGGATGTCTACAGTAGGTGGGGCAAGTTGCTTCCTGGAAGGGGCTTGCTTCTCTCAATAAATGCTTGGTGACAAGCTCAGATTATAGATACCTACCTTCACTTGGTCTGGCTCATCCCTGCCTTTCTGGTGGGGCAGTTTTCTGCTGGAAAATATCTGTATAATGGAGCCAGCGCATTACATGGGGAATGCAGTGACTTTGTGATGTCCCCAGTCAGATTCCTGGCATAATCCTGTAAACCAAGCAGGTTTCCCGTAATGTGCAACAGCCAGTTCCCACCATTCATTAGCACAAAGAAGCCCCTGGATAGCCAGACCAAAGGCAGCAACGTTACTCTGTTTGGACACTGGAAAACTGCCTGATTTCTCTCTGTCTCTCATCTACCTGTCTCCTTTGTCACTCCTGAATACCACAGCCCCAAGCTTTCATTTGATTTTATTTTTGTATTAAAGAAACCCCCAAACCCCAAAACAAAACCGCAGAAAAACCATGTTCTAATATTACCCGTACTAAAATCTGTATTTCATGTTCAACGTGTCTCCTTTTTGATATCTTATCAGAACAGTTTGACACTTTGTTTCTCTGGAAAAAAATTTAATCAGCACTTACTTCTAATTACAGTAGAAGATGGTTTTAATTTTTGGGAAACAATGGTTCTGAGGTAACACAAAGATCCTTTATTTCACTTTCCCATTCAGAGAAATATCTTTTATACTTTTTGACCAAGTAGCAAGATAAAAGAAAAAAACAATAAACAGAAGGTGAATGTAAGCATTTCTCTGTTTGTGGGGAAGAATGAAGTCTTTTGGGCTACTGCGAGTTACCAGAGATGTCTTACTGCGTATGTCACAGAATCATTTGTTCAAACAGACAGCTTTGAAGGTGGCATGGTGTGGGACTAGATCTCAGGGTATATGTCCAACCTTTTGACATATGTTTGTCCATATGAATGGGACTGTTTTCCTTTGTGGTGTCTTATGAGTGTGTCTTGAATTCCTACTGTGCGTCGTGATCAGCACTGATAGCATTTTTAACTGTTCTTATAAATCCTTCTACCTCTTCATATGTGGCCCATATGGCATAATATTTCTGTGATGAAAACTAGTATATTTAGCACATTCCTATAATGACATTCAGATGTGGGATTCAGCTCTGACAAAGTGATTGTGTTTTGCAGAGAAGTAACCGTGCATCAGAACACATAAAAATTATTAGCTAGTTTGCTGGTAGTGTGATTTCAGGTAGGGCATACCTCCCCTTCCCCCGACCTATCATTAAAAATCTGTGATAAAGAGCAAGAATATAGATACTAAGGAATAAAATTAGATCTGTGGGTACTAGATGATAACTCTAAGAGTTTAACATCATTGTACTGTGAGTCAGTTAATAAAATCAACTGTCTCAGCCTTTTGTATTTTGTAAATATTTGTTGACTGAGTTGGAGGAAATAAAGTTAGTAAATTTGGTACTAATATACTAAAGAAGATCTCTCATGCAGATCGGTTCAAGTTAGATTAAAGTGCTTTGGAGACCGTGGAAGCTGAATTGGGGCTGAGCACAGCCAACTGGCCCTTCTGAGCGATGACTGTAAGGTGTGCTGTACCATGTTGGGCCTGATGTCATGAACTCAAAATTAGCAATTCTGCTTACCTACACTAAACTACTTGTTCCAGAGCTATACACACATGCAATAATAATCCACAACAGATATTGCTGATAGGATCAGTTTAGAGACAGAAGGGTCTGTGCGACATGATTTAGTGGGGTTTCATGCATTTAAATTATAATACTGATAAGGTGTTGTGGATGCAAAAAATTGCATGTTTATAAGTGGTTTCAGTCAGGACTCATTTCATTGATCTGAGTTGGGGGAAAAGTAGGTGAAATTGTCTCACGGGTCTTATGGTTATGGTTGAGAGAAGACAGGAAAGATGGATGAAATGTAGGTGGAGTGTAAAGGGTAGGAGGAACAGTGTAATTGTTGAGTTGGAAAAGTTTGCAAGACCGTTAGTTTGTCTCCTTTAAGACATAGTTGTATAAGGGTCCATATTAATAAAATGCAAAAATTCAGTGGAGAAAGATTTGTAAGACAAAAATGCTCTTGTTTTTTATCTAGATGAGTTTATGAAATTTTAATGTCAGCAATTTTCCCTCCCCCCTTCCCCTCTTCCTGCTAGACTGCAGAATTTTTTAGGTCAAACATCACTTGTCTTCTGAGAACAATCTCTAACAAGTATTTTTCTTTTAAACTTTCTAGATAAATGTGGTGAGATTGAGAAAAATCTTGCTTGTTGAAACTTCTGTTCAGTTATATTGGTTCATTTTGTGTATTAGTTTCTATATTTTATTAAGTTGTTTTCCCAATACTTCTCATCAAGGTAAGAATTAATATGTTTTGTTTAATTATGAGTATTTTTGTATGAATTTAATTGTTTTGTAAGTCTCTAATCATTAGAATGATTTATACATAAACCAGAATTGTCAGTGGAATCTAAGGAAATTGTGCACCTGACTTTTAATTTCCTTGGGTGCTTATTACCCAATTCCTTTGAAATGTGTTCATTAGACAATCTCAAAATCACATATCTTAATTAAAATAAAAGGACAGCCTTTGGAGACCTTTTAGTGTAGAATACAAAGCACATATTTTTTCTTATGAGAAAATTGGGATTTTTCACTGTAGGATTCACAGAAAATGTGTTCTCTTGACTTCTTGTTTCACAGTATGCCTGTTTCTGAAGTGCGTGGGCTATATGATCATTGTCAGACTTTGATGTAGGATTGATGTTCAGGGATGCTATTCAACAATATGTAGGATAAATGATTCTTCAGCCTGTTTGGAATGATGGATAAATAGCCATTTAGGTTACCATTTTCAACTTTCTCTCCTTCTACTGCCATTGCATAATGAGACTTTTTCACTGTAAATATCATTTCCAGCACAAAAAACATATAAATAGCAGATTTTTTTTTTTTTTTAGTACTGTCTCTGAAAGAAAAAGAATGAGCAGCAGGACTCATTTTCAGTTCCCTGTACATCAAAAGAATTGTAATGGATTGTTAAAAATATTGTGAAAACAAGCACTTTTTCACGATACTCATCAGAAAATTATGATCTTTTCCATTTAGTGTTTTGCTACTGATTCTTCTCCTTGGGGACATTCTGACTTCATTTCAGTCCATTTCTGTATTGTTTTTTTCCTTTCTTTTCCAAACTTATTTGAATTTTCCCCATTAGGCATGTACAGCATAGAGGATTCCAGTTCCTGCAAGAGTTATCCATGGCATACTGTTGGTGGGCAGCACCCTACAGTCTGTCTGTCTGCTGGTCAGGGAAAGAAAAAGAAAAAAACCTGGCTGGGAAGAGATTTATTGAAATAATGCAGAAATAACTGCTAAGCAGCAGAAAGATTAAGGTTAGAACTAGTGTTTGGTTCTTATTTTATGGTTTACACTGAAGTAAAGTAAGCTCAGATAGTAAAAGATGGGAATAACTACACAGCATTTTCTCAGAGCAATTTCCTTCTATTGTGTTTGATAAGAACTTTTTTTTTGAAGACTTTTATATGAAGTCAAGTGTCCACATCAAAGTGGAAAGCTACTTTTAATGAGAAATTCAGTGAGAAATGTAAAATTTAATGGACACAGTCTCAATTCTATCCCCTTTAATGCCAGCCTTCCAGGAAAGTACCCTGTTACAAGTAGCTTCTGAAATACTACCATGTGTTTTAATATTTGTTAATATTCAGTTCTCTCAATTAAATTATTTCATTGGTCTTATTTTCTAAAAATGCAGGCATTTATCTATGTCTGTCTATCTGTGTTTTGATGAGGAAATCCACGATGTGCGTGGAGAGTGATCCAGGTTAAAAACTGCAGCATTTTCAATACAGTAATTCTTAACATTGAAACCTCATTTTCTTAGATTGTTATGGTTTAATGCAAGAAACTTTATCACTTAAAAATAATCACCAAAAAAACCCCAGAACATTATTTAAAATGAAGCTCTCCATGATAGAGATCGGGTTAAATTTACACTCCTATCATTGCAGTTATGGGAAAGAAGTGAGTAGCATTTGTAAGCATATTAACTGAATTTCAATTTACAATTCAGAGCAAACCCAGTACTTTGGAATTGTTTGTGAAAACACAGAATTTTTTTTGTTGTTGTCTTGTTATTTTAATAAGGGAGTGGAAGAGGTAAGAACAAAAGAGAAACAAATACGTTATATAACAAGACTGTGTGTACGGCATTTTCCAGGACAAGGGAAAGAAAAAAAGGTGTTCCCAGATATTTTTTATTTGCTTTTACAGATTGTATGTTACTGACCGTATTATCTACAAAAAGGAAACAAAATGTATTAATTCAGAACATGCTTGACATTTTGCTGGTTTGCAAACCCACTTTCTCTGAAAAATTAGGATTATAATGTCTAAGAAATCATACATTTAATTTTATCACCCAGATGAAGAAATTTTCATTATCATCTTCATCCTTTCTGCAGTATTCTCATTTACCTTTGATACCTGTCAGTTTTGGTCACCCATGTACTATGGAGATTTGCTACATTATTTCTTAGGGAAGAAGCTTGTAAACTGTGCAGACAGGGATCCTGTCTTTGTATCTCTTTACAAATTATTTAGACACTGTTGATTCTATTGAAAAAAAAAACCACAATATGCTTTACTTGTTTTGGTCGTATTTCAGCTGCAGTACAAATTCCTAGCATATCTCACTGAGCAATGACAAAATCGTTTGTAATTCTTATTCTTAGAGACAAAATTTGGACAGATCATAACAAAAGAGATTGTATGTCTCTTGCTACTGAAATGTTAGACATGTTATCTCAGATTTCCAAACCATTTAACCATTTGGCCATCAAAGAGCAGACTGTTACTTGTTTTGGCATTAACGTACTTCCAACAGTTACTTTGGAGCACAGTTTCAAAATGTCAACAAACGTGCACAATGCATTGTCATTATGTCCCTTTCAGGAATAAGAACTGCAGAAAGATTTCTTGAACTCAGGTCTTGTGTCTTTGCATCAGTGGGAACTAAAAATACGCTTTTTAAAATTTGGTTATAAGGTATGTTTCCCAAAGTATTGCATGGGGTTCACAAGATTTTTTTAAGTGTCAATAAATTGCAAAATCATATGTAGGCATTATGTGAGAAGAATGCTCAGGGTAAATTCAATCAAGAATGAAATGTTATTACATGCAAACACCTCCTGGGCTTGTGCAGAGGTAATGGAGCATAGGAAACAGATAAAGTAACGGCCAAGAGAAGAAGAAGATAGGTGACTTACCTTACAACTTAGTTTAATAAAGCTCTCAACATACACGGTTGATATAATGTGTTGTTTTCTCTCCATCCAAATCATCTTAGTTTTTATTCCGTGCATTTTGTAGACTGTAATTTGGTGATAAAGGTTTCTTTGCACAGTTCAGGAGTGATGAACAGGAATAAAAAGTCAGTTCGTAAGAGGATATGCAAGTCTTTCCCAGTACACATGTCTATTTGAGTGGGTCAGAATGAAAGTCATATTTTGCTTCTAAGAAATGGCACTAAGGATGAAGTACTGAATATTTTTGGAGAATAAATATGAAACAGTTGATTTTAAAGCAGCTTGTGTAAGAGCCAAGTGAAAAGACCTATTTTTCAGCCTTTCCTTAATTGTTACAAGCTTATTACTAGTTTGAAACACACTTTATGAAATCTGTAATTCTTGAAGTTTGTCATGTGCGTCATCATTAGATTCAGTCGTTTTGATCTGTGTTGTAATTTGCCAAGCCACACTGCCTGAGTGAGGAGCAGATTTGTATTGTGCTGCCTGAGAAGGGCTGCAGCTGTAACATGATTCAAGGAGTTAGGACGTGGTCTCTGTTTCCCCCTTCCTTGCTCCAGTTGGGAGCAATCTGTGCAGGCACGGAGAAGTTATGCTCTTTTACTCCCTAGAGGGAGATGCAATTGGAGTCTCAGATGAACCGTTCATGTTGCCTCAACCTTGTCAAATTTTTCAGACTTTCTCATTTCAGTGGAAAATTATGATGACTAAATAATTGGAATATGATGCAGACATGGACAGCATTTTAATAAGTATCATGTTTACTATTTTTTTATGCATTGATTTAGAAAAAAAGTCAAGTGTTTGGAGACTTTTCTTATCAGAAGCTAGAAAAGATATTATATATTAGTAATGTAAACAATATATTATGCCAACATGGTAACAAATCAAACCCTTTTCCTGTTTACTACTGAAAGAGGAACTGTTTATAACACTACAGATTTCCCTATAATTTAGAAAAAGAATGAAACGTCTTGCATAGGATTTGGCATGAATTTGGATGAGGACAAGATTGCTTTTAACAAATATTTTTGGTCTCACATAACTCTGTATTTGCCAGAGACCTCTCAATGTTTTAGGTTGCAGAAGTGTTTTATAGACCTACAACAAATAAAAGAATAACTAGATTTATAAATGGGAATAAACTGCGTGTCACCACACTTGAGAGCATAAGAAATGCCTTACTGGGTCAAACTAGTGTTCTGTCTAGCCCAGCAAAGTGTCTCTGGTGGTGACGTTAGGACAGGCTGGGCAGGGAGAATGTATTGGCCTGGCTTCTTTCTGCAGACTGTTCCCCTCCCACTGCCCCCACCCCTAGCATCCATAGCTGTTGGACTGGGGAGATCAGGAGACACATTACTGCCTCTTCCCTGTAGCATCTCTTTTTCAGCATATTGTCCATGAAGTTGTCTAATCCCTCTCTGAAACTGCTGATGCTCTCGGCCCTCACATCCTCCTGTGGCAGCAAGCTCTAGATACTCACTACCTGCTATGAAAAGAAATAATTTCTTTTACCTGTTTTAAACCAGTTTCCACTACAAGAATGCAGCATACTCCTACCCACTTTTTTCTGTCTTTCAACCAAATACATATTCAGGAGAGAACCATTCTTTTTATGTAACATTGCAGGTTTCTTAAAACTCTTTTCTGAAGGACTTTATAAAACATATTTTATAAGTGTATGTGTCCTACCTGAACCAAATCATCCTTTTCTGCATGCTTGTTGACTTCTTTAAAGAAGCCCAGGACTCCCTTTAACAAAACGCTACGGCAGATCTTTCCAAGCAAATGACAGATGTTGTTGATTTTATTCCTCAGAGTGGTTTCACTAACTTCTAACGTATGAAGAAGGCAGGCATATAGGCCAGCAGTTGCTAGGATCTGGGAGCCCAGTTTCAGAATCAGAATGCTACATCAGTGTGATTGAAGCCTCGCACTGCCGTCATATCTCCGGCCATCACAGCCTCTCTGATCTCCCTCTTCATAGGCAGTTTGTGTAACTCCTGGTTACACACTCTTTTTCTTCAGACCTGGAATGTAAATCCTGGGTTAGTTATTGAGGTCAGGTAGTTAATTTTATTTTCTTTTTAAGTACTTTTTAATATGTAGTAGTATCCAAACACCCACACATAGCCTTTCTTTCCTGTATAATTGCATCCATATAGTACAGTCCACACCTAGCTATCATTCTGCCAGCAAACTTCTGAGAAATATGTCAGTTACAGTAAAACAAGCTCTTTATATCTTAGCTAAGAAATTAAGGCCAGCAACTTTCAGTAGAATTAAAAATAGAGAAAAGGAAGTATTACCCTTCCATTTTGCACTGTCATTCCATAAAACATATCATACTACAAGAAAATGCAATGACAAAGAGAGGCCAGTTTCAATAGCAGTAAGCTAACTCAGGGGAAGAAATTGTTTAGGAAGTGTTGTTCTTGTTATAGTCAGTCAGTCAGTCTGTAGGTAATGTTTTTATTTCTTCTTTTTGTTTTGTTTTTCTCCGTTGTTATCAAGTAATCAAAATAAAAATTAAGATGTATTAGCTATAGGAAATGCACATAATCAGATTTTTATGCAAACCAACATTTAAAGTTCTGTGAAAAATGACACTATACATTAGCATAGGGTTCTGTCTTATTCTCCATGCTGCATTTTATAGAGGTTGTTTTTTTTTTCCACAAAGGAATGATAGGTATAATAAATAGGGCTTGAAGGAGATTTGAAAGGCTGGGTAGTCAAGATTTTTGCCTCAGGCAGGATCAACTAGACTTAAATAATTTCTGACCAATTTCTTTCTAACCTGCTCTTTAAGTCAAGATTGTTTTTTTGTACCTTTGCAGAACTTTTTTTCCACTGCTTTGCAGTGCTTGCAGTTCAGAATTTTCTGCAACCTTTATATCCCCTGCTGCAATTTCAGCTAATTATGTCACCACAATGGAAAATGAGAACAGTTTACTCTCTCTTGACAATAACTTCATATATATGAAGGCTGATACTTCTGTTCAATCTTCTCTATACTGAAAAAACCTGCTTTTTAATATTTCTACCCTTGTTTCTAGGCTTCTGACCATCTGTCCAGTCATTTGCAACCCATTCCTATTTTCATCTGGTTTATTCTGCTAGTTATTTTAGTGCTTTGCACTTACTGAATTGAATTCTCCATTTTTTTGAGACCACTTTGAATTACAGAATCACTCAGAATCACAGAATGGTAGGGGTTGGAAGGGACCTCTGTGGATCATCTAGTCCAACCCTCCTGCCAAAGCAGGGTCATCTACAGCAGGCTGCACAGGACCTTGTCCACGCGGGTCTTGAATATCTCCAGAGAAGGAGACTCCACAACCTCCCTGGGCAGCCTGTTCCAGTGCTCCGTCACCTTCAGAGGGAAGAAGTTCTTCCTCATGTTCAAACGGAACTTCCTGTGCCTCAATTTGTGCCCATTGCCCCTTGTCCTGTTGCTGGGCACCACTGAAAAGAGTCTGGCCCCATCCTCCTGACACCCACCCTTAAGATATTTGTAAGCGTTTAGAAGATCCCCTCGCAGCCTTCTTTTCTTCAGGCTGAACAAACCCACTTCCCTTGGCTCAGCCGTGTGTTCCTCTTCTCAAGTGCTTGCTGCTGGTTGGGTTTTGCATCATTGTGAATGTAAAAAATCTACCCTCTATTCCATCAACCCAGCAATTAATGAAAATAGTGATTGATAGTAGCCATAATGTAAATGTGTATGTAGTTTCACTTGATATTACCTTCCCATAAAGTATCTTCCCATTTTGGTTTTCTGTCAGTTTAATTTCTATTTAAATCAAAATTTCGTAGCTTGCTTGTGGCAACGTCGCATGGGCAGTATCAGAAGCCTTGCTAAGGGCACAAGGCACAACTTTTACTTGAATCATATGTTCTAGAACAGAGCTCAGAATAAGTCACCTGCAATTTCCTGGGTAGTTTTCTATCTCTCTTTCAAAAGTGAATTATATTCATCTGTTGCAGGTTCTCAAATGTAATTACTGATGCTTATGAGATTGCTTGAGCAAGTTCCCAAGTGTTATAGCTGAAATTCATGAGCTGTCACATCACAATTCATATTGAGCTAGATAAGAACGGTGTCATACCAATAACAAAATTAGCACTGTATGTTTATTGTCTTTCACACAGAGACCTTCTGCCTTGAAGCTGTTAGCATAAGGATTAGTGCTAGAACAAACTTTTTTTCAGAATATCACTTGAAGTTTCAGTGACTGTTCTATTCAATTTGGGAAAAATGTTGTGACATAATAAGATTACAAACTTTAGAACATCTGCAAAAATAATCTCCATCTTATTATAGTGTTGCAGAACAGATATGAGCAACAGGTTTGAAACTCTTGTCACCAATAGTGGGGATAACAAACACAGTGGATAATTGTACAAAAAGCTGTTTAGACTCTCTGTGGTGAGTTGTATTCCTTATCTGAATATTGTCTACTGTTTCACAGTACCTGTATATATATGTGTGTGTGAGCATTTGTGTATACATCTATACATTTCAGGATACTTCCACCCCTGGTAGAAGATATAGTGAAGACAGAAGACAAACAACAACAGCAAAAATCATCAGGTAGCTAGAAGGATTGGTGACAGCAAATTCTGAGCAATAGCATGGCTAAGCAGTGACTTCAAGGCTGAAATAGTGAACGTATATTTGAAAAGATCCTTCCAATAGGAATAGTAGGAAATACGTGCAAGATTAAATTATGGACAAGTAATACAGGCATCCTCAGGCTGCTGCATGAAGTTGATCCAAATTTGCTGTGCTTTAAAAAATATATATATATGGAATATGCAACAATGAAGACTTAACTCTGACCTTGTTCTCTCTCATGCACATATGTGCATACACAGATGCTAGTAGCACTGCAATATTGTGGAGGTGCTGTGACTACAGATAGGCTCGTTGCAGCTGTTTTAAATGAGATAAAGCTGGGGAGCAGGCGCAGGAACGGGTAAGTGGTTCTGCATTCAGTCAGTTGAGGCTCATCAGGTCTCATTAACTCGGGCTGTTCCTGAAAGGCACTGTACTGCTGAGCTGGCCCCAGAAGTTGCACAACGGTGTTCACACAGTGCTCTGTGTGCATTAGTTAAGTCTATCTGACCTAAGCTAGCTCTTTACTGAATCAGCTGTAGTGCCTCTGCCCTATGTTGTATTTAATCCAGAACTGAGGTTAAGTCATCTGTCGGTAATTGAAGATTGACTGTCTTTCTGGAGTGCACAGCTCAAGTATCCGTTAGCTCCTCTCTTGCATATCGCTGCTTCACCTCTTCCCTCTCATGCCCCTAACCTGCTGTTCACTTTCATTCCTGTTTCCGCATCCTTCCTGCACTTGCCTTCATGCACTTGTGCTTGTGCTCAGCCTGAAGCATTTGCCTTTCTCAAACGGGTGAGCTGGTGGATGCGGTGCAGCTGCACCCGAGCAGTTGTGGAGGAAGGAAGCAGCGTGGGTGCAGCTGGCCAGGATCTATTGTTCGCTTTTCCAGGGAAAGTACGTGCAGCTTGCAGTGGTACGCCGGAGTCTGGGCACCTTACAATAACCTCTTGGGTTAATGCTGCTGTGGCAGTTGCTGATTTTCTTTGTTCAGTAAGAGTAACGAGTATGATTGTGCTTTGTGGCTTTTTAGGGTTTGAGTGATTGTTGATCTGTGGATAGAGCTTCAGTTTGGAGGTAGTTCAATTAGCATGCCCTCAGCTAGAAAGTCTGTGGTATTGTGTGCAAGTATTGAAATATCTCTTAATGTATCTCTTCTGTGACTTCAGTTGCTTATGGTAGGGAACAGTCCTCCAAGAGAGTAACTGATATGATCAGATTTCCATGCGCAATGTCTCTTATGCTGTGGAAGACAGTTTGAAACATTTTCCTTTGATCTACAGTGACATTAGAAAACAATAAACCATGAAGCCTCAAGAGAACTACCTTGGCATACCTGGTGAATCTGTTATAATTATTTTTATCTCTTAATGCCTGCACATCTGCAGCAGTGAGTAATTGAAGTTTGAAAGGACGCTGAAATTTTACAGACTGATGAAGGTCTTTGCAGATTTTCAGAACTACATTTCAGTTTTGGAGTTTTTTGTTTTGTAGAAACATAGGGGTTATACTCAAAAAAGTTAAAATGTTCTTATTTACATGGTAAATACAAACTAAGAAAAAATTATTTCACAGCAGTTATTGCACTGGCAAGAACCTTTTTTAAAAAAGAAGAAATTCTGACCATGTCTTGTCTATTACCACAGTCTTAATAATGTCCTATACTGCTGCTATTGGTGCTGCACTTCGGTGTTCTATCTCAGCATCACCCAAATCAAAATGACAAATGTGTAACTTCAGGCACCAGTACCTCAACAGCTTTGGTCCTCTGTGCCTCATGTACCCATCTTCAGTAAAGCAGCCCAGCCATTTTACATTTCAATTTCCAGCTTGCTCTTGTTGCTTTTTGTTACAGCTGTGTCCCTGTTACTTTTGTCCTCTGACATAGGCATAGCTCCTAAACTTGTCAGTGCTTCGAAGTTTTGTTTTTAACCAGAATATATTATGCTGTCATGGATAAATAAACTGATGTTGCTTTTAGCTGGTTCATCAGGACTAAGAGATAATGGCATCTGTTCTGTCTTATGTGCAATATTTCTCTTTTATTTCTTGGCGCAGTTGTTTATGCCTGTTTTTATGATCCTCAGCCTATGTTTCTAGAGAGTTCTTCAAATCCCTTGGACAATGGCTACAATTTATGTCTTTGCATTTTCTAATGCTTGGAGTGAAGGTATTTAGAAGGGTACTCCGGAGGGATAAAGTAGAAGCAACAGAATGAGTAGCTTCTTAAACTTGGTTTTCTTTTGTTGATAATTAATAGCTAACAAAAAATTTGTTTGCCTTCAAATGTAGCTCTCAAGAAAAAGAAATTTAACCTTTTTTCTCTGGTGAAAAAAGCTAGTGGAAAGAAGTGTATCTGTGTGTGTGTATGTGATAATTTTCAAGAGACAAGAAGGAATAAGTTCAGAAAGTTGAATAACGAGAATTTGCCAAGATAGAGAAGTTTTTCAGCAGCATAAACTATGAAATACCTCCCAGTTTTGCAGGCTGGTATTTGCAAAAAGCCAGTGACCTCAGTCTGGAGTCCTTCCAGGATTTAGCTCTTGAAGAACTGCTTGTCACAATCTAGCAATACTCTCATTTCCATAGGGAGATACAAATCATTAATTTTTAAAAATGTAACACATTTGGAAGCTCTTGTTTCCACCTCCCAATATGGCCTTTCAATTGAACTGACTTTGTTATGGTAACAGGGAGGGGGAGAGCAGGAGACAGAGCCCAGATGCATCTTAACAGCCTCGTGGTTAATTTGGGTTCTCTACTCCCGGAGAACTGACTGAATCAATCCATAGCTTACCCTCTATGTGATATGACATTTTCTTTCACCTTACTAATTTAGTGAGTAAAAAGTGAAAATATCACAGATCAGACAAAGTAAAATTTTCAGATATGTTAAATCTGAAAATGATTATTCCAGAATTTTGTATAAAACTCTGTACTGTGCTTCATGTCAAGTTGTGTGTCAATGCTGATAAGATGTAGAAATACCTTAATGGCATTGGAAAAGTTAATAATCAGTGAAAAGCTGAAAATCAAGTTGGATTAAGTGGTGAAGATTAAGATTTTTTACTAGCGAGATGTTAGGAGCTAGTGCCATAAGCCCTTGGGTTTAGGAACGGAGGTTTGTGAATTATAAAAAAAAAAGTTACCTCTCAAGTTGAAAAACAGCACTATAAAAATGGATGATATACATTCACCAAATCTTCAGTTATTTTTCAGCCATGACTGACACCGTTATGAAACTGCATGTAGTGAATTTCTGAATATGGTCAGAATTTTTAATGCAAAGCAACATATAATACAGTCTGTTCTTTAGCTAAAGCCCACCTTGTGGAGTGCAAGGGAGACTGAGTATATGAGAACAGCCTAGCAAAAAGCTGGAGACAAGCTTATTTCATTCTCGAATTGTGGAAGTACTTTGTCTACAAAATGTTCCTATTTGACAAAACTTAACAGGAACTAAGTTATACTGGAAGTGACAGTTTTACAGTCATTTTCATTCTTTTGTCCCAGGAAAAATTTGAGTGGCTAAAACCCAAGTTCTGTTTCTCTAAAGGAAGGGAATTACAGCAACAAAACAATATTCTGCAGTGCACAGAAAATATTTTGTGTGGAAAAATGTCAGTATTTCAAAATTACTTTAAAAAGATGATATAGAGAAGGATATTTTAATTTTGACTTTTAATGATGGAGTTTATTCTAAGGTTATTTTCATTTTGCCAGGAACATTTATTATATTCGTGAGTTGGTTCTAATAGCATCGCAAGAAATTTTTCTCCTCTGTTTCAGCCAGACTGCAACACTCAAGCTCATTGCCCCTCAGGCCTCAGTTACTCCTCAGTTACAGAACAGAAATCAAAGGAAGGCCATTAATTTCAAAATTTATTTTCCTTGGATTCCATCTTTGTTGTTGTGAAGACCCACTGCAAAATCAGTATCTATATCTATATATACTTATATATAGCCATGTGCATGTATACATAAATACACATAAAAGCTAATTATTATTTCCTGCTTTGATTATAGTAGTGTCATTCAACTTTATCAGTCATTCTTTCTTTTCTATTTGTATCAGATATATTTTTGAAACTGTCATTCAGATAACAAAAATGTATTTTCTGAAAAAGAAAAATGCTAATTTTTCTTCCACTGAAGTAGAATTGTGTGGCTCCTCTGCAAGCTACTAGTCAATGTCTGCACCTTCTGCCTCAAGCAGTGGTTACAGATGAAATACATTACTTGTTCATAGTAAGAGTTCCCCTTGTCTGAACAAGAAATAGCTCCAGTTTTATGCTTAACTTTATGCTTAAACACTGCTCTCAGTCAGAAATTGATTAGATATATTTAAATTACATTTTAGCTGTGTGAGGGAGTGGGAACGAAGTAGGACTGATACTGATTTGAGGAAATAGGTGCTGAAAATTCATCTCTCATAAGCTGGCATTATAGACGAGTTAAAATTCAATTCAAAATGTATCTTTAATTTCTCATAGATTTGTAGATTTCAAGGTCAGAAAGAACTGATATGATCATGTACTATTTATGAAACTATTCCATAGGATTTTACATAGGGATTCCTCTTCCTGCTCTTCAAAATTATGTCTGACTAGCTATTAAAATAGTAATAATGTGATCTTGATTTACACAATTCTATTAACTAAGAATCTCTTATATTCTTTAGTCATATGCTCTGGTATTTAAATGGACTTACTACTAAGAATTTACATCTTTTCTGTTTGAGCTTTTCTGTCTTCAATATCTAGCCAGTATGCCTTTTCAGCTCCATTGTTTCCATAATTAATAGTTACAGTATTACCGGAGAATTGTCTTCAGTGGCCTTCAGCATGAGCAAATTTACCCTCTGGAGGAAGCTGTCATGACCAAGGGATGGCACCTTAAACTCACAGAAAAGTCTAAAATGAGGCAGAATTGCCTCCCAGCCTTGACACCACTGCCCAGCTCTGCTGGCACTCAGCTCTACAACAGTGCCGTTTGCTGTGCTCCTTCAGTTTGGCTTCTGCCTGTGAATAGCTCTTCCAACCTGCTCTGCAGAAATTTAAAATCCAGTGTCCATCTTGAGAGTAAGCCCTCCTTCACCAGCCTCCACTGAATATGTGCTTTAATCTGCCAGGTGTTCTGCATCAGCTATCGAAAGGGCATTCACTGGAAATGCAGGAGGAAGAGCCGCTGCCTTTTTCTTTTCCTTCATACATTTCCTAGCGGATAAGGCATCTATCCAGGCAGTGAGTCACCTGCTTTCAGTGTCTTTCTTATCTGCCTCTTTTCAGAAATGTCCCTTGCACCAGGCTGTTCTGGTCAGTGTTAGTCTGTGCCTCTGCTGTTGAATTGGCACCATTGCTCAGGAACGGGTTGAGGAGTGCCAGGATAGGAAACAGAAAGGAAGGGCCCGGCCCTTGTCACCAGGACACCCATCACCTGCAACAAGATGAGGAGTGCTTGTGTATTTCTGCTATTCACACAGTGGCTAGGCATCTTTCCACACAGCCTACGCATGGCTGAGTTCCCTCCTGAGGCATCTACTCTCCACCTGCTTTTCACACTATAAAATAACTGGGGGACCTAACTCAGCTACAGCTCCCACTTTAGCTACATGTAGTGATGCTGAAGTGTGCAGCACTTGCATCTGTTTCTCAACCTAACCGTAGCTTCTTACATCATGAAGGGCAAATTATGGTTTTTGAGCGTTAAATACAGTATTTTTGAAAGACTGTTGTCTCTGTAACACTACCAAGACAAGATGATATTAATAATTTACTAACTGTTGCTGGCAATTGAGAACTTCAGTTTTCCCCTTTGAAATTAGTTATAACTAATTCTTTCCCAGTCCAAACTTTTAATAACACATTTTTACTGTACACCACTCTTTTGTCTTCATAATCCCCACTATCTTTTAAATGAATTGTTTTTGCTGGACTTGCAATATCCACGTTATATACATTTGCTTCCTTCCTTCACTGTTAATGAAATATGAACAACATCAGAATTTTTCAGGTTTCTACCTTTACCTTCTGTGTTATTTCTGGCCTTAATTAAGTACACAGTTAAGGAAATATGGGGGAATAAAAACTAGAAGTAAAACAAACAAACTTTATTAAGTACACAGTTAAGGAAATATGGGGGAATAAAAACTAGAAGTAAAACAAATAAACAAGCACAACAAAGCAAAAAAAATGAAAACAAAAACGAAAGGGAGAACTATAGCTTTAGGAGTAAAACCTTCCTGAATATACCAAAAAGGTTTAGGTACCCGAACTAGGCTTGTTACTTTGTATGGTTCTCGACTTTCAGAATGACACTGAGATATGAATAAAGATAAGCATCCAAGTTACTAGATTTGGACAAAAGTTATTCCAACATTTCTTATCAGATACAGTAGATAAGAAACATCTTCCCTGCCCGCCCTCTGTACACACACACAGAGCTAAATAATATTAAATTCACTGTAAGAAACAATTGGTGTAACAGCTTTTGTTTTCTTTTCCGAAAGCAAACCCGAACAAACCAGATGAAATGCTCTTTCTTCATTGTACCTTATTCTTGAGAAAAACTTCTAGTGTTGCAAGGTACTAAAGAAAAACTTATCTGGCAAATGGTGTTGTGCCTATCCATTTTATTCTTCTTAGTTGTTATTTACTTGCTATAACTGGAGAAAACTTCCGGTAAAAGTAATCAAGGATTTCCAGAGGCTCTAGCAGAAACTGAGGATGTCATTCTGTGGTTTTTTTCAGAGCATAAAATTGATTCAGGCTAAACTTTTCCCAATAAAATTATATAATTAGGGGAGCATCTTTAGTCAAGCTGTTAGCTTTCCTTCTCCATGAAAATGTTAGTTATTTTCTTAAATTTTTAAAAAAGATAACTAAAAAATACCTGCTTATTTGCTTATATTAATAACATATTATGTCTACTCAAGGCTATTTTATGCAAGGTAAACATATCTTCTGTTTAAAAACTTGACACGGTAAAGAACCTGTAACTTTGCTTTTGAAGTGCTTTGACAAGTACATTTTTCACTGGATCAGTCTCAGATGAAAGGAATTCACTACCACCACCATCTCAAGAAACAATAAAGAAAAAACTATACTTGCAGCTTTCAGAAACAGAACGGCTGTCCTCAGTTTTCTTGGTAATACACATTTGTAAGTGCAGTGGAAAAATCCTTAGTCAGAAAACCATTTGCTAGCTAGGAGAAATAAAATAGCAAATTTTGCAAATTCACCTTCCACAAATAGTAGCTATGTGCTGAGACACTTTGGTTCTGCTGACTAATGTAGAAAGTGGGGAAGCTCTGTAGCTCCTAACATTGGTTTCCATCCATTAAGTTATTTACTGTGATTGCCCGAAAGGTCATAAGATACCCTGGAATAATTTTGCCTGATTGTTTTGGTGCTTGTACGTTATTGCAAAGAAAAGTGGTATTGAACAGCCACATTGTGTGGAGGCAAAAGGCTGTTGTTTCGTACACAATTCACGTATACTCAGATTTACTCTTAGAGCTGTAATGCTGTTTCAGTCTGGAGTTCTTACAAGTGATTTATCAGTGTGTTCCTCGAGTTGAATGGATCTCATTATAGCCAAACACCCGAATCTTTGCGTGTTGTTCCACTTGTTACAGATATATCTTTTGCTTTATTCCTTTTTTCTGGCAATGGCTGTAGTAGAGTTGATTCCTTTTATCTCAAACCGATTCATTCACAAACCATGTTAAGCTGTAATCTTTTCCTTGTCTCCTCTCCATCTTCTCTCCATCCTGTCCCCCGGATGGACTCCAGTGCAGTCCATCAAGATATCTCAGTTACAAAAAGCAAGCTGCTGATGGTTTGACCCTCTTCCTGGATAAGCACCATATGCACAAAATAACATAGACAGCATGCTTCCTATGTAGTGTCCCTCTGTTCAGTGCTTGTTTTCCCGTAGATGGTGTCTGGCATAGTTGCCAGTGTATCAGTTTTGAACATGTTACTATACGTTATCATAAAAATGACGTAGTCTGTCAAGAAAATATCTTGTCTGGTGGTCCTGTTTAGCACATGGTAGCTAAGTTTCCCAAACTACTTAGCATTCTTGAAGACTCTGGATTTTTGTTTACCAATTGTCCTTGGAAAGTTGGAAAGTCAACCACTTCTGCTACAGTCCTGACTCACTCCATTTATTGTAGTGTAAGCGCCATAGTAGCTGTTAAGAAAAAGTTAAATTTAATTTTTAGATGCTTATTTTTAGTATAGCATTCTTTCAATTCCTTGTGATGTTATAGGTTCCTTGGACCATATGGACAACTTAGATCCTTTCTGTACCTTAAACACATCTTTTCTGGGATACCAGCATAAAAGTGAGGTACTGAGTTACAGGTTAGCTCAGCAAAAACATGCCATTGTAAATTCTTCTAAACACACGGACAAACTTTGCAAAGATTTTGGAAAGCTTTGCCCCTCTTTATATATTATTTTTCTCCTGAAAAAGAGTAGGTTCAGAAAGTCCAAGTTTAGCAAGGTAAGGCTTCTCTTGTCTCATCAAGCTCCTTTGGTCACTTCCTTCATCTTGAGTTGGTATAAACTGATCTCCTTGTGACAGATTTTTTCTCTTTCTTTTTTATCGTTTACAGCAAGTAATGGATGGTATGAATATTTTAAATGAGTGTGAAATGTCTACAGCATTATTGTTCATATCACATATCCAAATTTAGTCTTCTTTAACTTCACATCTGGGTAGCTGCCTCTAACGTGTTAACTGGAGATCACTCTACAAGAGATCTAGTGCATTGCATCCTTACATCTCTGCGGTCTATTTTCCTAGTCTGAAAGATCTCTTCAGCTGCAGGCTGAACTTTTCTTTGCTTACACCTTTTTACTTCTAAGGGTAGGACACATCCTGCCTTGCTGGACCTGCTTCAAATCATAGTATCTTTGTCTTGCAACTTATGTGTATGTCACCTTTTTCCTAGTGTTGGTACCCAACTCGGTGGTCAATGAGGACAGTAAGAAAAATCTCAGTGGACCTGGGCTGACTTTTAGCCTCTCAGAAAGTCTCATTCTTGTACCTTACTTGTGACTCTGATCCATGCTGCAACTACTTATCCTTGCTGACTACCCCATTTGTGGAAGAGTAGAAGGGTATCTGCTTCCTGCCGTTCTGCAGCAGTATAGTTGATTTCCCTGTGATCTCATGTTTTTAAGGCTTTTTTTCTCTGCTGCTGTTCCGTCACCTTTCCTAGAGATCTTGCAATACCTGCTTACAATGTCCTTTTCTGTAGACAAATGGGGAGCAGGGGAGGAAGAGAGAGGATTAGAGTTATCTTAGCTCCAGCCATTGCCATCACCTCACATTGTTGTTCAAAGCATGGAGATTTGAATTAAGCACTCCCCATTCTGCTTGGTTTGGTTAGTGTACATCAACAGCATGTTGCAATTTTTGCTGTCATAACTTCCTAGTATGATCTAAAATTCAAAAGTTTTGAAGAAACAGTCCTCAGATATTTACAATGCCACCAACATAATTTGTTGAGAGAATGTCACAAGAAGCATACAGAAATTTTTAAGATGTGTTTTCATACATCTAGTGAGACACCTCATAAGTTGTCACTGGTGGCTTTCCCACAGCATCACTGATGGAGTTGATATATTCACTGATACAGTGGTGAGAGGTACTTAGGCAGTCCTTCAGTGGGCCCTAAGTGGGTATAAAAATATGTGCTTATGAAAACTTAAGCTGCATACGTCACTGACGAAAAATAAAATCATAATATCTAGTCTTAATTTTTTTATTTCACTGACAGGTACCAATCAGCTTAGCAACACTGCTAAATAGTAATTCTACATCTTCTTGTTTTCCTGGAATTATATGTGCTTTGGAGGGAAAACACAGAACAGCTAATAGCTAAAATAAAAGTTGTTTTAAAAAGAAAACTTCACTGCATTACAATATGTTTATTATTTTTTAATTTTCTGTTTGAATCTAGAGTATGTAAATGAACATTTTCTCTCATATTCCCTTTCTGCTTAGTGACAAGAAAACGAATTCAAATTGTGCTTGGGAGGAATAACTTAACAAAGCCAATTTTATTATGCAGATGCATTGTAGGTGTTGCATATCTGCATTTTCTGAAATTGTTAGCAATCTTTTTTCCAAAGCTTTCTCTCTTTCTAAGTGTGTGTATAACACATTATATTTAGAGAACCAACCAGCCTTAAGAAACTCAGTTGTTTTAAGTAAAAGTTGTCATAGCTATAGATTTTGCTCAGGAAGTAGTTGCTTCATTTTTTGTTTAAGGTTTAGAGTCTAAGTTTTTCAAATGATGAACAAGAATTTCCTCAACAACTGTTTAATGGAATTATGCTTTTTCTAAGAAAATCATGGTGAGTTTGGAGATGGGAATATGTTCATAAGAAGATAAACATGTCTTCCTGCTTTCTTACGTTCCCGTATTAATCATTCAATTATTCTTTGTGGTCCACTGGTTCATTTCACTAAACAAGGTTGAGGGTGGGCCAGACCAAACCATCCCAAACAGTTGGGAATTTATAGTCTTCAGCAGTGGGTTGTTTATGACAAAATGGTGCTTCCAGTTTGCTCTTAATATACATAATTTTTCAGATCACTCACTGTGTTAGCATTCTTACCTAGTAAAAAAAAAGTATAAAATAGATAGCAAACTGTATAAGACTGCTAGCATGTAAATACACAGAAAAATTGTAGGGACATGGTTGTCATTATGACTACAGAGAACTCCTCAGTGAAACACTAAAAAGGAACTGTGGGCTCTACTTTACTCAGAAATCTTTAATGTTTTGATGGCATTTTCTTTGTTTTCAGAGATGTTTTTCAACTTGAAAATGTAAAATGGTTACAAAGTAGACCCAGTGCCTTTTTAAAGAAACATACAGACTGAGGCACAATCATACATAATGTTGTAGAGCAGCAACCTTAACTCTCGTTTATACGTTTGAAGTTCTGCAATGGGAGATGAAGTCCTGGCTTTGGTGTGAGAAAAGTTGCTTGTGACATTAAAGAGCAAACACCCATAATCAGCACTAGTGAATGATTAGTTGAATGTTTAAGACTGGGTGCCGTCCTGGAATTCAGATATTCCAGTTTAATAACACTTGCTGTAAAGTCAGGAAAAAAGGAAAAAAAAAAGATTGGACAGATTTTAAAGATCCTATCTTTTATATAAACTACTACACACATGGCTAGAGTGATAAGTATGCAGACTGTAGCATCCTATACATTATAAAGCTAGAGAATATTTTAATTCTCAGTCTCAAACCTTGCAGTCCTACCAAGAATTTGTCACACTTCACCTGTTTCAATTTTTCAGTTTATTTTTTAGCAATTTTTATACAAGTTATTTCAGTTGCTGACTTAAACAATTTGTTCCATATCTCAACCCCCATTTTGTGTAAAGATATCATAAAAGTTAGGAACCTGAAAATTGGATTTTTCTTTTGAGCAGCTGCTGTCCACAAACGTGAAAAGATTGTTAAAAGTGAATAGCATCACTTTCTAACAAACTGCAGGCAGGTTTGATGGCTGAATCTCATCTTTCCAGTACTGTGCTGTCACCAAGCATTACTATGTCGGAACTCATAGATATACGGAAGAAAAAGAAAAGCTCTTTTGGGGTTTAAAGATGTATTTGTACGACCATGGATGTAGGTGGTCCTTCACTGCTGACTTACTGATGTAGAATTACATTTATTATTAAACACAAATTTCTTGATTAATATGTGGTCTATAATGTTTTGAAGAGTACATTATTGTACCTTCACAGAGCACTAGGTAGATGAGAGTAAAGGGAAATTATATGCACAAGAACACATTTTCTTTTTAAAGAAAAGAAGAATTCCTTTAGTGTAGCTGACTCCCTAAGTCTTTGTACCCATGCTTTTGGTGGCTTGGTAGGGACTAGATAGATTTCTGTTTAATTTGTTTTGAAAATGCTTTCGTAATAACTTTTATTTCTGTATTACCGTTTTTACATAGCACATTTGTTTCAGTGTGCTGACATTCTGAATCAGAGTCATCTGGTCTGTTGCATCTGCTGTGCCTCCACCAGGGTGCCACTATTAATGATTTTTTTTCTTCTCGTGACTGTTGTAACATCTTCTAATAGTTTCCGCTTAGCTTTCTGTTAGGATCCAGTTTTACAACATTAAATGTTTGTCTGAATTTGTAAAAGTTTTAGAAATTATTTCCGTATATGAATTACATCTCTGGGTTTTGCCTTTAGGTTTTTTTTATTTGGTTAGTTGGTTTAGATAATTTCAGCTAACACTTTAAAACTATTCCATTTTTTCTTCCCCAAAATTGTATTTAGCAGTGTTTTAATTTATATTCATCAAAGCACTTATCTTCCTGGCATAATTATTTGAATTTTTTTACCCACAAAATCAGTTGGTATGGTTAGTTTATCCAGTCACAGATATTTTTCTGAATTTGATAATACCTGATGTAGAACTCAAGGACTGCTGTTTACTCTTATGCTACAGAATCATGGGAAGGCTCAGAAATTATGTGTTTTAGTAGCTATTATTATCCAAGTTTCTGTCAGAGTTTTGTATGTGTATGTGCACGTGAAACGTATGTTTACTAAGTTTTGAGATTGTACTGACTAGTGAAATTGTACCTGTAAGTGCTGTAACAATTTTACAACAATTTTAATTAATAGAATTTTACCAAAGAAAACAGAATATTATTTGTGTAAGATTCTCAGACACTTTGTATTAAGTCAAATTAAAAATATGTTAATTTGAGGAACTTTTTTTTTTCCTTATTCTGAGTGGTTACCTTTCTAAGACTAAGAAAAACCCCATCTATTCTATAATTAAGTATTATTATCTCCTGATAGGTCTAAGAATCTTCAGATCTGTTCGTAGTATAAGGTTCTTAAGATGTCCTTTTGACCTTTCAAAAATACACGCTAGCGCGTCTGGCAGAAAGTAATTTTATTCACATTAAATGACGAGGGAAGGATGTCCTCACAGTCCATATAGGGATGAGATTGCTGTGTCCCTGAGGAAACAGAGCTAGCAAGACTCACTTTAAAGAGGCATTGCTCGTTTTCCAGAGTGTCCAGTGCAGGAATTGTGGATGGGTCTTGCGGGTGAATTGTTCCGTACAGCACTTGGGCGTACATCAGTTCCATTCTCTCATTTTGGTACTGAGCAAATCCCTACTGAGCAGTCCTTACCTATTGCTTTGTTTCTTACTAGATTTCATATACCAGAAGCTTTCTTCTGTGGTATAAACATAACACTTAATGTCTGGTTGGAGATTCAGGATGGATCAGAAAAATCATTCAGTATATCAAATATAAAAATTATATTTAGGAAAGTTTAGGAAACAGTTTAGAGTCACTGTTGGTGTAAGACCTTAGAATCACTAAATTTGTGTTTCCTCTTCTAAACAGTTTCTGGTAAGGGAAGGAGTGAGAAAGGGATAGGTTAGTTAGGAGACCTCACAATTATCTGAGCAAGTTGTACATGTTTTAATGTTCCTTCTGCACAGTCCATTTTGGCAATATGCGTAATGCAGATGTTGTTAGGCTGCAATGGAACTGCTTTTTCTATTGTAAAATTCATGTCACTCATCAACTTGCCTTCCTAGAAAATGGAGTTTTGAAGGCACATAGATATTTAGAGGTAGTAACTGCATCAGTAGATTTTATTCCCTTTTCTTGAGTGCTTTCACTAAGGAGAGACTTCTAATGAGAAATTTGTTCTTTGCTTAATTGTGCAAGATGCTGCTTTAACTGCGTGTTTCTGTATGCAATCCAATCAGTATACAACTGAAATAGTACCATCCAAACTTTTGGGTATGAGTTTAGAAAGCCAGTTATAATAGATTTTCAAAGATCTTCTGATACAGAAGTTAAAGGCAAGAATTTCAGAGGGTATGGCTAGATGTGTATCTGGAAAATCACCTTTTTTTTCCAGAGTTTGTAACTGGACAAAAAAGAAACTCTATGAAGCTTTTAGCTTGCTTTTGATGATATGTGTTGTAGTTACTGGAAGTGATATTCTCATGCCCTTCTGTCCATCTCATTGTACAGAAAATAATACTAGGCCTTCATCTGTCACCTTGAACTTGGTGAAATTATGTAAATGTAGTCTCAGGTTGGAGGCCCAAATTTAAGATCAGACTGCAGGTCTTCTCCATCCAGTGCGGTCAGCTTGTTAAACTAAATGATTATTATGTAAGTATGATTATTTAGAATAAAGGCATTTTAAGGGGAGTGGGGGGAGGAAGACTTTTAAGACAATAAAATAGTTGGGGCACAAAGTCAATAGCCAGGTAAACATGCTAACAGAATATCTAACCACTGTTTTTATCCACATAAAACCCCCGAAAAATAAAAATCCTCTGCTGACCTTAGTTGTCAGCTTGATAGCTGATATACTGTACCTGATAGCTAGCTATCTGACAACATACTGTTCTGTTCTGGTGACTCAAAGCTGTGGGCAGAAAAAAGTAATTTCTTCATAATTTGCTA
Source organism: Opisthocomus hoazin (assembly GCF_030867145.1). NCBI lineage: Eukaryota > Metazoa > Chordata > Aves > Opisthocomiformes > Opisthocomidae > Opisthocomus > Opisthocomus hoazin. The sequence continues at coordinate 97,277,847 of NC_134414.1, read as the reverse complement.
ATAAATATTGCTACTTCCAGCTCCTAAGACTGGGAAATGTAATGAGCATCTTTTCTGGAAACAGCACAACAGGGACCTGAAGTTGATAGATCATTCAGTGTCCTTTAAATGCATGCTTGGGTGCTTCTTATCCGGGAAACCATTGAACTGATCCCTTGTTTGCTCTTCCCTAATCCTTCAAAATGAATTAAACTAATATATGCATAAATCTTATATGCCTTACTTTCCTTGAGTTCTCATTTTCATTATATCTATAACTGCTGTATTTTAGTTTTTATTACCTCCTAAATACTATCATTCATTATTCTGAAATCCATCTTTTTGCCTGTGAGAAATGCTAGATCCACTTCTTACTTCCTGGTCAGATTGCCTGGGCTTTATGCGTCTGCTTGACTAACAGATAAACTATTGTGAGGGCTAATTACTTTTCTGCTAAGATGTCAGGACAGAAAAAGCAACATTAACAGTCTTACACTGGCTTTAAACCAATAGATAGTAATTGAACAGTCTTAAAATGTTAAGAAATAAACATTATTAATTAGACTTCATGACTTGCTAGGAAAATTCTGCCCATTCTGGTAAAAATGTAAACCCCTGTATCTTTTTTTAAATACTCTGTAAAATCTAAGAGAATGTAAGAGAATAGTATTCTTCTATAGCTTTATAGGGAAAATAGCTTACCCTTGCATAATTTGATTGGTTAAAAAATGAAGAATGATTGTCATTTTATATTTAGTTTTATAGGTTCTTCTAAAAATTATTATTACAAGTTATACTTGGTATTTTTCTGTTATGAATAACAACAATATTTGGAAAGTCTAGACCAAATTCTTTGTGTTATTTGAAACAACAAACAATCTTTCTGTCAAGCTGACAGAAAAAAATAAATCCCTATGCATGGTCTTTTGAACCACTCTACATGCTTTTTTCTTTGTTTTATTTTTGTATTTGTGTCTGACTAGGCAATACTACAGGATCTGGAACAAAGACGTCCCCAACTGGATGAACTAATAACTGCAGCACAAAATCTAAAAAACAAGACAAGCAATCAAGAGGCCAGAACAATAATTACTGACCGCAGTAAGTGGTGATTCTCATATCATATGATAATTGATAAGCATAGCATTTTTCAGACATTTTATGCATTTGCAATGAGAAGGAGAGTTCCATCAGGAGACAGTTCTCACACAGATTTTCCAAATTTCATGTAGAAGAAATGTAAATGAAAGTCAGTGATCATATATTTCAAATTTTTCACCTTAATTTTGTATTGCTTGTCTTCATAGTGGAAGCACATTGTAGAAAATATAGAGTGTGATCACTACAGATAATGAATACTTTTTTTCTTCAACAAGGAGGAAGAAGAAAGAGTTCACAGGATATAGCCATAGGCTTGTAAGAAACTTTCAATTCCGTCCCCTGTAGTACAGCCGCAGCCTCTTTCATCTCCCTTCAGTTGATGCAGAAGTCAGATGATGTTCTGTATCAGTCTTAGTTCTTCCATTCTGGATTCCCTTTCCAGAATTAACCAACTATCTGTGAGTAAAGTGGAAAAATTAATAGATTAAGTTTTAGAAGAAGTCTACAGAAGGTGTAGTCTTGTCACCCTTGGAAGTTTTCATGTCCTTATGCCCTTTGCTATGGGAAGAAACACAACCTTAAAGTCATGCTATAAAAGTAGCCCTTTTTGGTGGACTCGTATATCTTCAGTTACTATTATGAGTACTCAGGACTGAAAACTACAAAAAATTATTTTCTTATGGTCCTAGAGAACCCCTGCGAAGTTAAGAGAAGACCCAGGCCAAGTGCTTTGCATTTGCTTTGACACAAGCCAATTCACTTTAGGCGAATGCAAACTGTTCTATACATCTTCCCATGGAGACCAGGAATTGCTCCCTGAAACTGATGACTATGAAGGTGTATACATAGGCTAAACTTCTATATCCCTGTAATGAAAAAAAAAAATATTTATATATGCACACGCATTACCTCTTTCTTTTTATTCCATCAGGTAAATACTTTCCATAATATGTCAAAATCACATTGCATGTTTGGACTGCATTGTTGTTAGTAGCACATACAGATACTGTCTAGACTATCTTATGTGAAATAACATTGTTTAACTGCTATTCTTTTCCTGTCCTTGAAACATATTACTGAGAGACAGACAAGCTGTTTTTGTTTTATTTGAAGTTTGAGAATAAATGGATGGTACTTCTATATTAAATAAATACCTTTTCGTGTTTGACATGAAAATTAATTTTAGAATCACATACTCAGTTCAATTCAGATGAAGTGTGTACATATACCTTAACTTTACAGTGCTTATTCATGGTCAATTTATGCAATACTTCCATCAGTATTTTCTAGTATGTTTTAATTTTTAATTCTGAGACAAGTCTTCTGGAGATTAGAATTGCAGACTTTACATGAAATGCAAGCATAATTCCTATATGCCCTCATCTGAATTGTATGCGTAACTAAATTTTGTTCTGTTGGAAAACTGCACTTCACTTTAGGTGAAATTGCCTTCTAAGGTACAGTAAATACTTGTTTCTCATGCAGCAAAAAAAAAGAAAGCAAGCTATCAGACTTTAATTCAGGAAGGAGTATGTGGTAACCCAACTACATTAAAGCTTGCATCTGTGGCTAGCAGGGTGGTGAATGTAGTTTACAAGATGATTTCTCAGTTTTTATCTATTAGAAATCTCCAAATTTTTATCTGGGTTTGAACTTAAAGCATACAATATTCATTTTTGCTGTGATTTAGCAATTAAATATCTATGCTGAACCTGTCGATATACTTGACTACAAAAATGCGACATGATGCAGTAGATACAGATCATATCCATTTATGTTCTTTCAAATACCTCTTGCTGTAGTATAGCGTCTTCTAACATCATCCTGTTGTTGCTAATGAAAAAAATTTAAAACAAGCAAAATATTTATTGTCAGAAATATACAGTATCTACGTTTCTGTGATGGAGGGAGAAAAAAGTATGATCAGGGCCATTTTTGATCCAGTCTTCTGAGGCAGAAAACTGGATTTCTGAAAGTTTATTCACAGAATCACAGAATCACAGAATCACAGAATGGTATGGGTTGGAATGGACCTCTGTGGGTCATCTAGTCCAACCCTCCTGCCGAAGCAGGGTCACCTACAGCAGGCTGCACAGGACCTTGTCCACGCGGGTCTTGAATATCTCCAGAGAAGGAGAATCCACAGCCTCTCTGGGCAACCTGTTCCAGTGCTCTGTCACCCTCAGAGGGAAGAAGCTCTTCCTCATGTTCAGACGGAACTTCCTGTGCCTCAGTTTGTGCCCATTGCCCCTTGTCCTGTCATTGGGCACCACTGAAAAGAGCTTGGCCCCATCCTCCTGACACCCACCCTTCAGATATTTCTAAGCATTTATTAGGTCCCCTCGCAGCCTTCTCTTCTTCAGGCTGAACAAGCCCAGCTCCCTCAGCCTCTCCTCGTAGGGGAGATGTTCCAGTCCCCTCATCATCCTTGTAGCCCTCCGCTGGACTCTCTCCAGTAGCTTTTCATCTTTCTTGAACGGGGGAGCCCAGAACTGGATGCAGTACTCCAGATGAGGCCTCACCAGGGCAGTGTAGAGGGGAAGGAGAACCACCCTCGTCCTGCTGGCCACACTCTTCTTAATGCACCCCAGGATTCCATTGGCTTTCTTGGCAGCCAGGGCACACTGCTGACTCATGGTCAACCTGTCGTCCACCAGGACGCCCAGGTCCCTCTCCGCAGAGCTGCTCTCCAGCAGGTCCACCCCAAGCCTGTACTGGTGCATGAGGTTGTTCTTCCCCATGTGCAGGACCCTGCATTTGGCTTTGTTGAACCTCATCAGGTTCCTCTCTGCCCAGCTTTCCAGCCTATCCAGGTCACGCTGAATGGCAGCACGGCCTTCTGGTGTGTCTACCACACCTCCCAGTTTGGTGTCATCAGCAAACTTGCTGAGGGTACATTCTAACTCTTCATCCAGGTCGTTGACGAAGAAGTTAAACAAGGCTGGGCCCAGTACTGACCCCTGGGGGACACCACTTATTACCAGCCTCCAACTAGAGTCAGCGCTGCTGATGACAGCCCTCTGAGTTCTGCCATTCAGCCAGTTCTCAATCCACTTCACCAACCACTCATCCAGCCCACACTTCCTGAGCTTCCCTAGGAGGATATCATGGGAGACTGTGTCGAAAGCCTTGCTGAAGTCGAGGCAGACAACATCCACGGCTCTCCCTTCATCTACCCAGCCAGTCATGTCATCGTAGAAAGCTATCAGATTCACAGAATCACAGAATGGTAGGGGTTGGAAGGGACCTCTGTGGGTCATCTAGTCCAACCCTCCTGCCGAAGCAGGGTCACCTACAGCAGGCTGCACAGGACCTTGTCCACGCAGGTCTTGAATATCTCCAGAGAAGGAGACTCCACAAGCTCCCTGGGCAGCCTGTTCCAGTACTCCGTCACCCTCAGAGGGAAGAAGTTCTTCCTCATGTTCGGATGGAACTTCCTGTGCCTCAGTTTGTGCCCATTGCCCCTTGTCCTGTCACTGGGCACCACTGAAAAGAGCTTGGTCCCATCCTCCTGACACCCACCCTTCAGATACTTATAAGCATTTATTAGGTCCCCTCGCAGCCTTCTCTTCTTCAGGCTGAACAAGGCCATCTCCCTCAGCCTCTCCTCATAGGGGAGATGTTCCAGTCCCCTCATCATCCTTGTAGCCCTCCGCTGGACTCTCTCCAGTAGCTCTTCATCTTTCTTGAACTGGGGAGCCCAGAACTGGACACAGTACTCCAGATGAGGCCTCACCAGGGCAGTGTAGAGGGGAAGGAGAACCTCCCTCGTCCTGCTGGCCACACTCTTCTTAATGCACCCCAGGATTCCATTGGCTTTCTTGGCAGCCAGAGCACACTGCTGGCTCATGGTTAACCTGTCGTCCACCAGGACGCCCAGGTCCCTCTCCGCAGAGCTGCTCTCCAGCAGGTCCACCCCAAGCCTGTACTGGTGCATGAGGTTGTTCCTCCCCAGGTGCAGGACCCTGCATTTGGCTTTGTTGAACCTCATCAGGTTCCTCTCTGCCCAGCTTTCCAGCCTATCCAGGTCACGCTGAATGGCAGCACGGCCTTCTGGTGTGTCTACCACACCTCCCAGTTTGGTGTCATCAGCAAACTTGCTGAGGGTACATTCTAACTCTTCATCCAGGTCGTTGATGAAGAAGTTAAACAAGACTGGGCCCAGTACTGACCCCTGGGGGACACCACTTGTTACCAGCCTCCAACTAGACTCAGCGCCGCTGATGACAGCCCTCTGAGTTCTGCCATTCAGCCAGTTCTCAATCCACTTCACCGACCACTCATCCAGCCCACACTTCCTGAGCTTCCCTAGGAGGATATCATGGGAGACTGTGTCGAAAGCCTTGCTGAAGTCAAGGTAGACAACATCCACGCCTCTCCCTTCGTCTACCCAGCCAGTCATGTCATCGTAGAAAGCTATTAGATTGTTCAGGCATGATTTCCCCTTGGTGAATCCATGCTGACTACTCCTGATAACCTTCTTTTCTTCCACTTGCTTGATGATGGCCTCCAGGATAAGCTTCTCCATCACCTTTCCCGGGATGGAGGTGAGGCTGACCGGCCTGTAGTTCCCTGGGTCCTCCTTCTTGCCCTTTTTGAAGATTGGAGTGACATTGGCCTTTCTCCAGTCCTTGGGGATCTCTCCTGTCCTCCAGGACCTCTCAAAGATGATGGAGAGTGGCTCAGCAATGACATCTGACAGCTCCCTCAGCAGTCGTGGGTGCATTCCATGGGGGCCCATGGATTTGTGGACGTCCAGATCACTTAAGCGATCCCTCACACAGTCTTCTTCTACCAAGGGAAAGTCGTCCTCTTTGTAGGCTTCTTCTCTTACCTCCGGGGCCTGGGATTTCTGAGGGCCAGTCTTAGCACTGAAGACTGAAGCAAAGAAGGGATTCAGTAGCTCTGCCTTCTCCGCATCCTCCGTCACCAGGACACCCGTCTCATTCAGCAGCGGCCCCACATTGTCCCTAGCCTTCCTTTTGCTGCTGATGTAGTTGAAGAAGCCCTTCTTGTTGTTTTTGACATCCCTTGCCAGCTTCAATTGCAGGTGGGCCTTGGCCTTCCTCGTCGCATCCCTGCATGCTCTCACCACGTTTCTGTAGTCTTCCCAAGTGGCCTGACCCTCTTTCTACATTCCATGGACCTTTCTCTTCTGCCTGATCTCCGCTAGAAGCTCCTTGTTTAACCATGCAGGTCTCCTGCCTCCTTTGCTTGATTTCTTTCTCAGGGGGATGCATTGCTCCTGAGCATGGAAGAAGTGTTGTTTAAAGAGCGACCAGCACTCATGGACCCCCCTGCCTTCGAGAGCCCTGTCCCACGGGATTCCTCCGAGTAGCTCCTTGAAGAGGGCAAAGTCAGCCCTCCTAAGGTCCAAGGTTTTGATCCTGCTTATTGCCTTGCTTCCTCCACATAGGATCCTGAACTCGACCATTTCATGGTCACTGCAGCCGAGTCTACCTCCGACCTTCACACCCTCCACCAGTCCCTCCTTGTTTGTTAGTACAAGGTCCAGCAGCGCGCCTTTCCTTGTTGGTTCCTCCACCACTTGCATCAGAAAGTTATCATCGATGCTCTGCAGGAACCTCCTGGATTGCGCCTGCCTAGCTGTGTGGTCTTCCCAGCTGATGTCAGGGTGGTTGAAGTTCCCCATGAGAACCAGGGCCTGTGACTGTGAGGCTGCTTGCAGCTGCCTGTAGAAGGCCTCATCAACGTCCTCCTCCTGGTCAGGTGGCCTGTAGTACACACCCACCGTAATGTCACCCTTATGAGCCTGTCCCTTAATTCTAACCCACAAGCTTTCAACTCGTTCCTCATTTGCCCCCAGGCCAAGCTCAATGCATTCTACTTGCTCCCTCACATATAGAGCAACTCCACCACCTCTCCTTGTTGGTCTGTCTTTCCTAAAGAGTCTGTAGCCATCTATGACAGCATGCCAGTCATGCGACTTGTCCCACCACGTTTCTGTGACGGCGACCAAGTCGTAGCCGTCCTGCTGTATAATGGCTTCCAGCTCTTCCTGTTTATTGCCCATGCTATGTGCATTGGTGTAAACACACTTGAGCTGGGCTGTCAATCTCACCCCTGGCCTTGGCACTCCAAGCCTAGGCTCATTCCTAGTGAGCTGGGCAATATCCCCTTCCCTCTTCGAACCTAGTTTAAAGCCCTCTCAATGAGCCCCGCCAGCTCGTGGCCAAGAATTCTTTTTCCCCTTTGAGATAGCTGAGTTCCACTTGTCGCCAGCAGGCCCGGTGCTGTGTACACCTCCCCATGATCAAAGAAGCCAAAATTTGACCGATGGCACCAGTCCCTGAGCCACCTGTTAACCAGGTGAGTTTTCCTGCCCCTTTCAGTGCTGTCCCCTGCCACTGATGGGATGGAGGAAAACACCACCTGCGCCCCTGATCCCTCAACCAGTCACCCCAGTGCCCTGAAGTCCCTTTTGATGGCCTTGGGACTTCTTTCTGCTGTCTCGTCCCCGCCAACCTGCGTTACCAAGAGGGGGCAGTAATCAGTAGGCCTCACCAGACCAGGGAGTTTCTTCGCAACATCCCTAACCCGGGCCCCAGGGAGGCAGCAGATTTTCCTTTGGGATGGGTCCGGTCGGCAGATCGGGCCCTCTGTTCCCCTCAGAAGGGAATCACCTATGACAATGACCCTCCTTTTTTTCTTAGTTGAGGCAGTCGTAATACGTGGGGCTGTCTGACTCGTTCTAGGCAACCCCCTGGATGCAGCTTCACCTTCACCCACATCCTCTGTGGCCGGTCCCTCACATTCCAGAGCCCCGTATCTGTTGCTTAAGGGCAACTGGACAGGTGAGGGAGGCCAGGGGGAGATTCGCTTGTCCCCCTGAGCAGGGACCCGTTTCCATGCTTAGTTAGTTTATATTTGTAAAATTGTAGGTATTATTAAACACTATTCAAGAGATATTTATTACTTTTGAGTTTTAAGGCACTTATGATATTTCTAGGGAAAAAAAATGCTAAGACTTTATGCAATGTGACAGCTAAGATTTTTCTGAAACTATGCCAGATGTGGAATACTGTCACCTAAAGTACTTCTTTGCAGGAACAACAGTATTTTTTATATTTTTAGTTGCATGATTTTTTTCCACCTGTATGTCATACGAATAAGATGGAGATTGCTCTCTTTGATTTGAATTAGGCCTGCTAAATACCTGTACAGACAGGATCCACTTGTTCTTGCTGCAGCTGCCGTGGGGGTAGTTCACCCCTCCCACCCTGCTGTGCTGTCCTGAGCATGGGAAGACTCTCCTTGTCCCAGCACTGCTGGGGTGCTGGCTCACACAACTCCTCTGAGGCCTGCTGTGCTGTGCAGTGCTCCCACCTAGTGCAGTTGTTCTGGCTTGCAGTCCAGCGCATGCTGAGCCCAGCCTACTGCATCCAGAGCGTTGTCCTCAAGTCCATCCCCGGGGAATCTGGCTCGCAGCTAAGGCTGAACCCTGGACCGGAGAACCTGCTCCTCTTGCTAAGGCCTAGGGAGCATCCCCTGCACCAGAGCCCTGCTGCAAGTCCACCCTATCTGCCTCACCTGCAGACTGTTCCCCATTTCCAGTTGCTTTTTCCCTGCTTCATGAATACAAACAGGTTACCACGGTTATGTCGTAGCAGTTATAAGTACTGATTCAAACCTATCCAGTTTCATGACCTGAGCGTCAGCACTGTGCCATTCACACTCCCCTGCAGCAGCTCGGTACCACTCTCGCATGCAGCCTTCTGTAATGTCACGCTGTCAGGTGCCAAGTGCATGAGATCCATCATGAAGGAAAGCGAGAGCGGGGCTGCGCTGCGCTGGTCTGTCACGTAGGAGCCGAGAGACCCGACTACACTCAGCGCAATACCTCTTCCCGGGCTGAAGCGTGGGATCTCACACTTTGAGAAGTAGAAAGCTGAGAGGATGAGCTAATTTGTGTTAATATGTTGTTCATTGCCTTTTGCTGTTAAGGTGCTGGTAAGAATACCCAACACAATCATCTGGCCAATGGCACTGGACAAATATAGTATAAATACTAAATGAGACTCACAGCTACTGTACAAGATAGCTGCATTCTTGGTCACAGGATGCATCAGTGTGCCATCAACTAGAATTAAAACCCTGAAGGTTCTGGCTTCTGTGCTAACTTTGGTAACTCTTAAGTCATTCTGCTTGCAGAAATACGTATATTATGCTCATTAAAGTCTAAATTTATTTTTAGAAACCATTATTGCCTTTTAAAGATATTTATGAAAACAAACAAGGTAAACATTTTATACAAGATCAAGAAAATAAAAAGAAATTTGTTAGACAAGCTCTATGAAGAACTGCAAAAAAGTCAATGATCATGAGATTATTCTTCAACAGAATTGTTGTAGTATTGCATAGGCTTAGTCTCTTTTTTAGGAAATAAAACTGGAAATTAAAGATAAGCTCATACAAGGGAACTGTTTCCTTTGAACTGGTTTTCCCCACCCTTATGTCATTTTCTATATGAAACTGCAGGCACTACTCTATATAAAGAAAAACTTGGCTCTATAAAGTACAACTTGTGTTATGTTTACGTAATGTTATGCACAAATGTCTTTTTATTCTATGTAAATCATATTTTGTTTACAACTTATATGTTACAGAATACATAAGAATTATAATTACGTTTAGTCTTGGGGTGAAGTTATGGGACAAAGCAAGATACCTCTCTGCTCTTTTAATGCCTTCGATAAAGTATCCTATTCTAACAGAACCATATGCTGTACAATAACATTTTTCTCTACATAAAGTATCACAGCTCTGAAGCACTTTGCTTTACTGCTGATGAAAATGTTATTTCTTTAAACTGAATGAGTTTATAAGCAACTTTGAATGTAATGAAGTAATTAAACTTTGAAAATTCCTTTAATTTTCCATCAGTTCCTATGTACCGAATACATAAAGCCAGTAACAAGTCAGTATAGAAATATACTGAGAGATAATAAAAACAAATTTACAGTCTTAGAATCAGAAATACTGAATTAATTACTAAAGCTATATTAGATCTTGCTAGATCTGGAAATGTAAGAAACTTTAAATAGCAGGCTTTCCTACTGCTGTGTTCACACACATGCAAAGATAATGGTGAATAACCTTTCTGTGGTTTTACTTTGCTAGTGATTTACATCCCAATTTTGTAATGTGGTTTCTGGCTGTGTAAGTGGTAGAAGAGGTATAAAAATGAATATTTATAGACCTCTATGAAGAAATAATCTCTCACTGACCAAAGAATCTCCCTTTTAAGATTATACGAAGCCAAAATAGCACACATCTTTCTTCAGCAATTGTGTGAAACGTGGTGAACTCTCAAAATATCACTGGAGAAGTTAATTAAGTTCTACTACATTAAATACATAAATAATAGCAATAAATACTAGCATTTCAAAGAAGATTATTTTGATCAAGAATTGCACATCTATACCAAAAGTTTCCTTCTGAAATTTTATATGGCAGGTTTTAAAATCAAGTCCACAAGTGTATGAATAATTTATAGAGGGTGTCTTCAGAAGAGTTGTTTTGGTTTTGTGGTTTGTTTTTTGTTCTTTTGTTTTGTTTGTTTTTTGAAGAAAGAAAAGCTATATTTTATAATTGGTTGTTAGGAAAGCTGCGCTTGAACTAATCTTAGAAGACTCTGAGTGTCTCTGTGCCACTCCATAACAATGCCTTTATTGAATAACTTGCTGTATTTGGCAGTTTTACGGCAAAATCATCAACTTGTCATCACTTTCACAACAAAATGTATGGAAACTCCCCAGGGAATTACGGCTGTACTGTTGTTCTCGACAGAGAACTCTTAATAAAATAGCCATCTCCATTGTACTGCCATCCATGTGGTTTTCTCGTAGAGCTACTGAATATAAACAAAGAGTTTACCAGTTGAAAAAAAAAATTCATACAATCTGGAATCTGTCATCCAGTAGTAAAACACCTAGTTACCAAGTCTGTAAAAGAAAAGTGTAAGAGAAAACTGTACTTGTATACAGTTCGCCCAGTTATCTTGTTGATATTTTGAAGTTCAATTATTGACTAAATCCCAGTATTCTATTCTCTGGATTCCACGTGTTTTAAGAACTTCTCAAGAACCTGAGTGATAGCTTTTCTATGTGATAAAGATGCAGAGTTTATTATTCAACCTGATGTACTTCACAGCTGAAACCTTGTTTTTCTTATAAGAACTCTATGTCATGGAAATGAAGAATGGGAGAAATCATTGGTTGTTAAAGAAACGCAATAAGAAGATAAAACGACAGTTCTGAAAGGGAGAGCACATTACTGAGAAGCATACCTCGGCTACTTCCTTGGCACAAATTTGCTGCTACAGGTTTTAGAAGAAAGTTGTGGGACATTTTAAGAAGCAGTTTGTAGTTATTTTGGAACAGTGAGGAGGGTTGCCCTTTAAGAACATGGGAATAACATGCCCCAGAAATGTCTGCGTGATCATGGAATTACAGTTACATATCACTTTTCAGGCTATGTGTACTAGAAGCATATGGCTCAGTGGACAAAGAGCAAGTTCTAAACTGCCTACTTCAGGTGTTGAATGCTCCCAAAAAGGATGTGAGACTACAAGGTGGCCTTCCTCCATTTCTGGTTACATTCTCGAGTAAAAGTGGCACAGCTTTTTTGGTAACACCAGAGCTGATAAGTACATTAGGTGATAGCAGTGCTGGCGGCTTGCTCAGAGCTCGCTTACCTTCTCAAGCCTGTAAAGAGAGTTAATTACTAAATTGCAATAGGACAAGGGGTAGTGGTTTTAAAGTAAAAGAGGGTAGATTTAAACTAGATCTAAGGAAGAATTTTTTTTACAGTGAGGGTGGTGAAACACTGGAATAGGTTGCCCAGAGAGGTGGTAGGTGCCCCATTCCTGTAAACAATCAAGGCCAGGTTGGATGGGGCTCTGAGCAACCTGCTCTATATGAAGATCTCGTTGCTCGTTTCAGGGGCATTGGAGTAGATGTCCCTTCCAACGCGAACCATTCTATGGTAAACTTTGTGCTGTGTGGTAATTCAGGCAGAACACAGCTGGCTAGTTCTATACCAGGTACTTCTAAATAGATAAGAACATTCTCCTAAGGTTTATGTTCCTAGAAATCAGGCTGTGTTGGAGAACAGGCACCCTGGACTTCTGTGTTGAGTAGAGGCACTTAATTTTGCCCAAATCATAAGTGTTAGTAAAATCTTGTCATCTATCCTCCAAAAAATCTAGAAGAGCAGAAAGGCTGACCATATCTCTCATCAGGAAATATGACCACAAGGTGAGCTGTCTGATCGTTGTGAGCTTGTGAACACCAGAGATAAAGTTCAGTGAGGAGTGTAAGGCTGTGCTGCAGGTAGAGAGCTTTCAGAAAGACTGATACAGAAATATTTTTTTTTAAAAAGCCTTTAAATAATTTTGAGTAGGCCCAGGAAAGTAGAAAAAAATGAAAAAAAACCCACCCTGAATAAGAAAATCATGGTTTGGTTGGTGGATACTTCACATGAACAGGTTACGCATTATTGTATGATGTAACCATGGATTCATGAAATTAACTGGTTGAAGGATTTGGGATATGCCATCACCTGACAGAAGAAGAACGTATTTCCCACTGTAGCCTAGGGAAGGATTTGGTATGGCATTGTGGGAGAGCTGGTGTTTGAGTCTGCTTTGTGTCTTTTTTTAACCTCTGTTGGTCATCATTTAGGGACTGAGTTAACCAATAGAGGTGGTCAGTCAGAATACAGACAAAAACATTCTTCTAATTCATAGTGCCAAGAAAATTTAAGCCTATTTAACATTCTGTGATTTACTCTACTGTTCTTAAAATGTTCGGAGACTGAGGTGGTAGAAGTGATTTTAGTAAGAGGGAGAAAGTGTGTAAATCTTCACACCCCCCCCAATCTGTAACCTACCCAGTCAACGATTAGGTGAAAGTAAGTGTTGCCCAGTACCATGAGCAGACATGCAGTGACAGTCTTGTTTACAGGCTGTCACCAGGCAATACCTTTCCCCAAGTACTATTGTCTGCTGTTGTTAGGGGCATCTTTTCCCTCTTTTATGCTCAAAGGGAGTCCTATTTTAACAGACTGTTTGTGTGTAACTACCTGCCTTTGTTCCTAATGTCTTTGTGAAAATCTTTAACACTCATAGAAAACTAATTTGAAGGAGCTTGCTTTGTTTAGTGTAACGATACCAGTGTCTCAGGAGCTTCAGAAAGAAGCAAAATTACTTGCAGGAGTGTTATAAGCAAAATATAAAGGGAAGGTAAGGAACTGCCACACAGGATGAGATTGCCGGTCTTACTCATTTATTCTGTTGTCTCCTAAATTGTTAGTACCATGTCCTTCTGAAGAATATTTAAGAATGTAATAGTATGTAAATGTGAAGTAAAATGAGAGTACTTCTCAGCATACAAAGTCTTTCTTTCATATGTTAAACAATTACAGCAATGTTAACATAATTTTTTGAAACACTTAACTCACTAAAACTGCCAAAAATTTGTAATTCTTCAGGAAAGCAAGCACTGAATTATTTCAGTTTTCAACATATTTAACAGTATCTAATGTGAGACTTCCTATTTAGTGTGTCCTGTCCAGCAAAAAATGTGGGTTTAATTACATTTGATTTCAAAATTAGATTCAATTGTATTTTACAAATGTTAATTAACATTTATATAAAATACTTTAAAACATGAAAATAGTAAATGCAAAAGAGGTTTCATTTATATCTTGTCAGTGGTAGAAGAATGTTACATTGACTTGTGTAGTGGCCAGGTAATCAGAAAGGAATTGGTATTCTCTTTGAGCAATACTGGAAAGACTTAGTCAATTTTCTGTGTTAGAAGGAGTAGCGTTAATAATTTTCCATTAAAAATATTTATACCACTTATGCCATCCTTGTGGCCCATCTCCATTGCAAGAAAATATCCAAAATGATCAAGGTCCAAAAGTGAAAGAGGGGGAAACAACTGCCTATTATTTGTGATGGTATTGACATTCTACACTTCAAGAATTATTTTTCAAAGTCAAAGACTCTTTTTGTAAGCAATTTGAATTCCCTGTCCACTGATCAAATTTGATCACTGTGGTTCAGCACCTCGTGTAGGTCCATCTGTGCAATCAAAGAAGTTACTGTTTAACCCTAAAATCCGTGAATGTGTAGTTGCTCAAAATCTTGGAAAATTTTCTTTTTCCCTTTGCGTTTCCTCACCAGCCTTCCGCTGTGACTCCGGCCCCTGCCTGCTGCTGTCCTGTCCGCGGCACGCTTGGGCAGAGGCACGGCTGGCTCCTCTCTCTGCTGGGAGCTGTGGTGGGTGCCAGCTGCACCAGGGCCCTCAGAGCCCACTGGAACCCAGTGCAACCAGCACAGGGCAGCTCATGGCCTCCTCCCACCCAGAATTAAAAATTTAAAAATTAGCCAAATAATAATCTTTCTTGTTAGATATGCTTGATCTTATCAGCTTCTCAGATGCCATTTGAGATATCTCTGAATTCTTAAGTTTCATGAACCCACAGCTGCTGGCAGCAGCAGAATCGGAGTAGGTCTGTGCCTCTGCCCGGCTGCCTTCTGCTCAGAAACACTGCCCTGCTTCCGGCACCGCATGCGGGAAACCTCTTGGAGAGGACCGAGAGGGACACTGCCATCAGCAATGAAGGTGCTGTGCTCTGGCAGCTACCTGCACAGGGTGACTTTTGTCAGTGACAGAGTGCTTTGGAAGTGATGGAAATGCTTCGTCCTTGGAGACAAAAGGGGGAATGAGTAATCATGTTTTCATTTAGCTGGAACAGGACCAGGCACCCAAATACTAACACTTGGACTAGTGATTAATTTAGTTCCATCTGTAATTTTAAAGAAAGAAGAGGCAAGATAAGGGTAACAAAAAAATTCCAGGTTATCAAGAGAAACCCTCATACCTGTGATGGATAGCAGAGAGAGAATGCTTGCAAAGATTGAGGCAGCCTGCTGGTAAGGTGGGTTACTACAATAGAGCAAGCAGGTTTTTTGTTACTCCTTCCTTGAAACATTTGATTGCATCCAAGTAATACTTGCTATTCTTCATTCTTCCTAGTGGAAGTCCGCTGTCAAACTCTAAGCACTGACTTACCCTTTATGCCTAAGGTCGGTAGCGTGAGAGCATGTGGGTTTTGTTTTTGCCATTAGGGATCAAAGAAAATACAGTAAGAGCAAATTTCTTGTATCATCAGAGGTGAAGACGACTTCGATTTAATTTCTGAATCTGCTACAGACTTTCTTTGTGATTCCAGAAAAGTGTTTTAATTTTTGTATGTTCAGTTCTTAACCTAGATAAGGTGGGATAATGTTACCTCCCAGCCTATGTCTGCCATATGTGTTCAGAAGACTAGTTGTTTTGGACTGTTTTGTTTGAATATGACAAGCCTAAGTCTTTGTTGTTTTGGCCAGTGTAAATTTGAGTAGAAGCAAATATGTGAACAGTAAAAATATCCATTTTATTTTTTTTTTATCCATGCTGATACAAACAGAAGGGCTGTGCTAGCGGTGTTGCAACGAATTCGTCAAAATGAAAATAAATGGAAATAACAAAGAAGGAATTGTTCAAAAACAGAGTTTTCAAAATGTGATCAAATTACTCGTCCACTGACATTTCATCCACACTTTGATGGGCGAAGTTTAATGTCCACAGTTATTTTAAAAACTGTGTCAGAACAATATATATTCATTCATGCCAGACCATAATTTTCTGTGGTAATTACAGAGCAAACAGGAAACAAAGGTCCTGCTCTGCAGAGATTACAAGCTAAATTTAGATGCCACATAATCAGTGATACCAGGCAAATGCAGATTTTGGTGTACATTGTGTCCCATCTCTTTTTCTAAAATCAATGCCATACTCAAAGAACATATATGAGGACCTGCAGTTGTTCTTAGACAATCTGATTAAGCACCCTGGAGTACTCTTGGCCTACGGATTTTACTTAGGCTGTCCTCAATAAATATTTGTTATGATTTTAGTTTAGTTTAAGTTGGGTATAAATCAATAACAATAAGAGTGTTTTGCACAGCCCCAAAGCTCCTTTGCGAGTCCAGCCTGACTGAATACTTCGCCTGTGTGCCAGAGGTCCTAAGACTTTGGTGGGTGGTTGCACCAGCTGGTGGTTTCATTTTGTTATGCACACCAAATCATCCCTATGGTGACTTGTGAAATATTGTGGATAATTCAAAGAATTGTATTTTATTCCTGTTTTCAGAACCATAAGCATATGAAAATGGTGGCTCTGAGGCTTTTCAGTCTGTGTTCAGTGGACAGCAATGCTCACAGGATTGTGTCAGCCTTTATTGTGCCAAAAAGGGAGGGAAGGGGAAATAGCATAAAAATTCTGGAGACTGGCTTCTCATAATTCATCTTTATTATCAGCAGCCTTATTGCATGATGGGTGAGAGAATGAGCCATCAGAGAATGATCTGGACAATCCCTCGCTGAATAACAGCAACAGAGAGTAGATGTTGAACAGTCTGATACATGGTGAGAAAGTGGTGGCATCTGGGCTTGATGGAACTTAGCACCAGAAAGAGAATATTTAGAAAAGTTTTTATTTTATTACATTTTAATTGGATGGGAACCTGCATATAGTAGAGGAAACACTTATGCCATGGAAATTTTTCCTGGAAGTGTCAGACTATGTTTATGTCTGCTTTATCTTCTTAAGTGTAGAAATGAGTGCAGCATTCCAGATGAAGAGATACTATAATTTTGCAGAATATTGATTACATTTCTGGTATTATTATTCTCTCTGAATTTTTGCACTTTCGACACTTGGCTTTCTTCATTGCAGCATGATATTAGGATAGCAACAGTAATGATTTAGTCTGTTCATTGGATACCTTTTCTTTGCTCCATTTTATCTATTTTCCTGCAAGTAGGATGTTGAGCTCTGTATATAGAGCACAACAGAATACAATAGAACAGAACAGACTAGACTAGACTATTTCAGTTGGAAGGGACCTGCAATGGTCATCCAGTCCAACTGCCTGACCACTTCAAGGCTGACCACAAGTTCAAGCATGTTATTAAGGGCATTGTCCAAATGCCTATTAAACACTGACAGGCTTGGGGGTCTGACCACGCTCTAGGAAGCCTGTTCCAGTGTTTGACCGCCCTCTTGGTAAAGAAGTGCTTCCTAATGTCAAGTTTAAACCTATATGTAGTGTGTTAGGTTCAAAGTTTGCTGAGTTTCAGACATACCAGAACAGTGGCTTTGAAGTGGGTTGGTTTGTCTAAAGCTGATAAATTTAGTCTGTTTAGTGTCTCATGAGTCTCATGAAGGGTATGATCTGTGTTGAAGTACCAAAGAGAACATGAACCAAAGAAGCACAGATGTCTGATTAAAACAAAACAAAATAAAACAAAACAAACCCAACCCCTTCTGAAACCAAAAACAGAGTAAAAAGCAAATTACCATGTCTGTCTTTCTTTTTCTCAAGATTGATGTGATTGGCACAAGATATATTTTTTTCTTTTATAAGTCAGCTAAAATATATCACAAAGATGACTGATATGGTATGTTGGACTTTTTTTTTTTTTAATTTATATATCTACTTAGTTATTAAGAAACAAATACATGTGTATATCATGCCAGGCTCCATAGCTTGGGACCCAGTTCCTGTGACATTGACAATAAGTCCTGTAAATTAAAAATAGGAGAAAAAAAGTTAGGTTTTTTTCTGTGTGCTCTTATGCTTGCAGAGCTGTGCTCCTTTGATAGTTAAAGTACCAGAATTTTTACAATAGTCCCTTAATTTTCTAAACAATGCTTAGTTAAAAAAAAAAAAACAAGTGGAGCAGTATAGCTACACAGAGAATGCTCAAAATATTTAAACGTTTTGCGAATTTCGGAAGAAGCATTTCTTCTGCAGTGTGTGTTATTTCCTTAGCTGATTCAGTTGGATATTTACTTTGAAATATATAAGGTCATTTTAAGTGTGAAATTTAACTATGTCTTTGCCTTTTGTTTCAACAAAGTCCCAATACTACTTGGCCGTGACTGGAGAGTACTTATTAAAAGAAAAAGAAAGAAAAAAAATCCATAACAACCAGCTCACAAAAGGATCTCTGGGTCATTTTTCAGCTTATTTTTAAGTCCTGGAGTATTGCATTTCAGGTCATTAGGGATTTCAAGTGTTGGGAAGTTAAGATTGTCTTTATCTGCATTAAAAAGTGTAGATTAACCAGTATCAGACTGATAGCATCTTCTGGAGTATGCAGAAAATAAGTGCAAATGTGAAAAGGAAGACAGAATGTGATATAAGGTGTGGAAATTTCAATCTGAAGTAGAAACAAAAGCTGCGAGGAATTAACTCACCTTTGGAAATACTAAGTTCAGCATTAATGTAGTATTTCTAAAAGATTGGGGGACCTAATATATGCTTACAAATATCTCAAGGGTGGGTGTCAGGAGGATGGGGCCAGACTCTTTTCAGTGGTGCCCAGCGACAGGACAAGGGGCAATGGGCACAAACTGAAGCACAGGAAGTTCCGTCTGAACATGAGGAAGAACTTCTTCCCTCTGAGGGTGACAGAGCACTGGAATAGCCTGCCCAGGGATGTTGTGGGTTCTCCTTCTCTGGAGATATTCAAGACCCACCTAGACAAGGTCCTGTGCAGCCTGCTCTAGGTGACCCTGCTTCGGCAGGAGGGTTGGACTAGATGACCCACAGAGGTCCCTTCCAACCCCTACCATTCTGTGATTCTGTGATTGTAATTGTAAATCTAAAAAAATTAGTTTGTTTTTTTCTTGGCCAGAAATACAGAAATTTTCAGTCTTGTAATATCTGATGCTTTTCTCCTCGCAAGAAGATTATTGTAAGAGAAGTAATTCTTTTGCCCAAGTCACCACTACAATACGTAATGTGTAAATGTTAGTTTCTTTTGACTATAAACTTCCGACTGTGCTGGAATTTCTAGCCAGCTGTCCCTGAAAAAATATCATGGAGGAAGCTGTATACCTGATATTTCACTACATTACGGAGTACTGCATCCAGCTCTGGGGTCCCCAGTGCAAGAAAGACATGGACCTGTTAAAGTGGGTCCAGAGGAGGGCCATGAGGACTGGAGCACCTCTCCTGTGAAGAAAATCTGAGAGAGTTGGGGCTGTTCAGCCTGGAGTTGAGAAGGCTCCAGGGAAACCTTACTGCAGCCTTTCAATATATAGAAGAGGGCCTTATAAGAAAGATGAAGACAGAGTTTTTACCAAGGCCTGTGGTGACAGGACAAGGGGCAATGGTTTTAAACTGCAAGAGGGTAGATTTAGATTTGATATAAGGCAGAAACTCTTTACAATGAGGGCGGTGAGAGACTGGAAGAGGTTGCCAAGAGAAGTTGTGGGTGCACCATCACTGGAAAGTGTTCAAGGCCAGGCTGGATGGGGCTTTGAGCAACCTGGTCTAGTGGAAGGTGTCCCTGCCCATGGCAGGGGGTTGGACTAAATGATTTTTAAGGTCCCTTCCAATCCAAACCATTCTATGATTCTGTGATTATGAAATTGGTAATTTGTTAAAAAAAAACAAATTTGTACAGTTTTCTATTTCTATGGTGAGATAACAGATTTATTAATTTAACTTACTTCAGATACAAAATGCCCCAAATTTTTGCTTAAAGTTGAATGTAGAAAGATTTTTAAAAAGCCCACCTTTCCTTCTTGGCTTTGAAATAAATTTTTTCTCGTTTGGAAGTTTACTTTGCTTTCAGAGCCCAAAATAAAAGCCAAACCTAGGATGTTTTGATTTGGCTCACTGCTTTTTTCCGATGCATGCATGGCTTTTTTTGGTTCTTCCACTGAGCTAAGCTCAGTGTTGTTGCCAGCACCCCGCTTTCTGTGACTGTTGCGTAGGTGAGTGAATGGAGCTCTAGAGTCATCTCGCAGCTGAACCCACTGACAGGTGCGTGCCGTGGAGGTACAGCAGTTGGATCACTGAGCAGATTTGGCAGTGTCAGAAGACACAGCGCAAGATTCGTGATAGCCTGTCCTCATAATTGTCAGTCATAGGATACCGTAGAGAGCAAATGTAGCCCAGCAGATGGTCTCAGAGTCAAGACTGACAAATGGGAGCCACTGTGCTGCTTACTGACCATTGCACAAAGTGTGCCAGTTTACCCTTGCTGATGCAGCTTAATTAGTAAGTTTTACAGTGGTAAGGTTTTGGGCCTTGAGAGTTACAGAAAACAACAGCTTAGATTTTAGATGATGTTATTCTGACAGTTCATCTATTACTTAATGTCAAATAACAGAAGGAAGAGATTTGCTGTTTACCCATTGTAAAATGAATCAAAGCAGTTGCAGTCTTTGAATTTTGAATTTTGGATTTATGGCTTTTGTGGGGAGTGGAGGTCCTCCTGAGGAAATTATTTTGCTTCCTGCAGAAGAACCTAGAAATACAAACAACATGCAAAACTTTGTTTCAGTAACTTGGAGCCTGATACTCACACATTCGCAGAATTTCTAAGTCCATTTTAATTTTCTAGGTATTTTGGTCTAAGATCTCCCACAGTCTTGTCTATACAGTTAGAGGTGGATCTATTGAATCAAACCCAAAACAAGTCAGTGCACAGATTAACAAGTGCGGATGTATTTCAAAAGCAAGTTTCAGCCTAAGCTCAGTAGTTGACTCAGGCTGATGACATTAAAAATATGCAGTGTAAATATGAATGTATGATAGCAATACAAAGCTTTGTGGTACTAAAGAATTCTGAAATTCATTGTCTGTATTCTTCATTAGGTAGATAATGAATTTCACACATTTCAGAACTTCTGTTGCCAGACCTACCAGTATGTTTTTGCATCAGTAAGTATGGAAGTCTATGAAAGCGTTAGTATATGAAAGCTGATGTACTTTAATAATGCTAATAGCATTCTTGTTTATGTTCAGAGATAGTACAATGTCACTTCACTAATTTAATGTCCCATTTTTAAATACAGGCACAAAAAAGTCATATTGCTTCAGAAAACAAAGTTTTCTTAAATATTTTGTAGGTAGGTTGATCATTACAAATGCTGTCATCCATGAACAGAAATTAGATTCACAATTATAAATTATTTGCCTTCTAATAGCTTAAGTAACCAAAATCATAGAAATAATATTAACAGACATTTGGGCAAAGATAAAGGCTGAAATGCCTTGTCACTTCTAATTAATCTTTACATTCCTAAGAAAAGACAGAATTTAATGATTTTTTCCTATTAAATTGTTTGAAAACTTTTCTATACATTTAAAACTGAAATGATTGGATTACTTACATATTCACTCATCTAGTTAATCAGATTAGTCTTAATCCTGTGGCTTCGGTCTGGGTACCTTCTGTCAGTCTAAATATCATTTCTAATTCTAATGTAAGTGTTCATAATTATCTGACAAATATTTAAGAAAGTAGTTAAAGTCAATAATGCAGTAGCTATGTTCTACATACAACAAAGGAAATTCAATATAACAAATATTTTGAAAGAAGGTTAAGTCATTCTAGCAAGGGAACCCTCTGTTTTTTCAGTTGGTACAATGTTGCTACAAAGTTATATGTTGATATCATCCATATATGGGAGTCTTTGCAGAAAAAAAGAGGTTATTTAACTTCTGGTGGCTTGTCTATCCTGCTCCTGGGGTCACGGGGGGAATTACTGCTTACTCTGCCTGAGCAGTGGGACTGACTGTGACGGTCCATTTCTCCATAAATGTCTTGCTCCTTAAGGCTTTGATGGCAATAGAGGAGTATTAGAAGTTCATTCCCTTACATGTCAGTCTGTCTCCCTAGAGTCAATACGTGTGTGCATATGCATATACATACGTTTATTTGTTTCTGTAGGTTTCTAGCAAAACTACACTTAGGTTTGTTACCTATTTCATACTAAATCTTGAAGAATATTCCTTGTCTTTAGGGTCAAGGTTTATCTCTCACATCAAAATTTTACAGATTATAAAACATTTTAAAATGCAAGACAAATACTCTTCCACATCATGCATACCATGATCCGTTCCCCTTTTCATTTAGTGAAGAAATGATCATGAAAACTTTATTTGAGAGGTGATAAATGTTATATGCATAAATACTTTTACGAAAACTTGACAAACTAGTGCATGCTTTCTGAAGGACCTGTTTTCCAAATAATAAGCTCTTGCATGCCCTTTCTAGTGCTAAGTCATGGAAATTGCTTTTTGCTTGTTATAAGAAATGGATTTCTTTAGATGTGCTAGCAGCTTAGTCTGGTCTCTAACTCCCACTCCATATAGCAAGGTATAAAGCGTGCTTCACAGTGCTGAAGAATTATTCACTTGATGCTTAGTGGAAACCACTTGACAGTTTTCAGTTCATTCTGTTTGATCTGACACTTCCAAAGGAACAGAATGACCTTCATTAGTTTGATCATGTGGAAGTGATTTTTAGATAAAAGAAAAATAGGCTCACCCTAGTGAAACAAACCAAAATTAAATCGTAGAGTTGCAATAGCTGGAAATAATTACACCCCTCCCCCACCCCACCCCCAAGTATCAAACTACATAATGAGATTATGAGTGTGTGTGTTTTTAATAAAAACTTTTAAATGTGTTTGAATTTCTCTTATTGACTATCTTTCTTAGCCTCTGAGAAGCCAAGGAAGGTAACATTCTTCCTCCTACAGCTTTCATGCTGTGACAGGTCTTTCAGGTACATTTTCATTGCTCTTCATCACCCCAGAAAGACAACTGAAGGCTCTGAGTGCTTCTTCTTCCTGGTTTGTTTTGTAATAGCTTTTATCTGGTCTTAGAAACTAGAATATTACACAAATCAGTTCTTTCCTTATTCCCAGGTATTACTCATTCACTTGTTTACATGGAGCTTAATTTGGATACATACTTTCTGTTTTGCCTATTTTGTTTGTAAGCCATAGGCTTTTTTAAAATCTGTCATTACAATACATAGATGACAAAGGAATAATCTTTCTATAAATACCTTTATAGATTAGTGGCGCATAAAAGCCACATCTGACATCTTAGTGGCATGTATGACAGACTTCAGATTAAGCTAGTGATTCTTAGTTGCCACCCCACCATTAATTTTTGGTTTATTGGATAAAACCTCTCATCACATTACTGACCGTCTAAGAGAAGCATGAAATGTCTTAGATGACACAATATTAGTGCTTTTCCTTATTTAGTTAAAGTGTTGCCATAACTTTCTAAGGTCATTGTTTAATAAGTATGACTTTTATAAGCCTCTGATTTTTGTTAAGAGAAATACTGCTTAACAAGAAAAGACAGAGGATGGATGAAGCAGAAATTACTGTCTGAGTATCCGAGTAGGCTGGCTCCAACTGTTCTCTACTGTGTACTCTGTCCTATCTAGCTCCACTCCATAATGATAGCCTACAGGCAGCAACTCAGTAGATACTATAACTGTTCCTGTAACTCCTTAAGTACTTCAGCATTTAAAAAAGGAAATCTTTTAAAGTTATCCTTGTTTGACTCTGCATTTGCTATCCAAATGTTCTCCCTAGACCGGTCTCTCTCAGATTCGTGACTGTTCATAAGAGCAATGCCAGCGTCCTTTTCTTGAGGGATATTGTGTGAGAGACTTCATTAAAGTATTCCTCCTTGAAGAATAAGACTCAGGTCAGATACCTCCTATTCTGGATGGCAGCAGAAGGGAAAGCAGAGCACTTTCAGCAAGAAATAACAAATTGAGACCTTTAACTGAATCCTTTTCCTAGGGAAAAAAAAAAGTTACTTTAGGTTTATTTGCTTAGAATGATACAGTAATGAAAAGCAAGGTAACCAAAAGATAAGATAAAGATTAAATGAGGTTTTAACTGTGGTTCCACTCACGTTGTTTACCGAAAACTGAGCCAAAATTGGAAAGTATAAGAAAGCCTTTCATGGAGTGCATGGTTGTTGTGCCTTCAGAATGGTCTTGTATCCCTGTGAAAATCATCTCTTTTTCCTCATAATTTGTTTATCTCTATTATGTGGGAAAATATACTGTTTAGTGGAAGAAAGGGAAAAGTATAAAAAAGGTGCAGTAATCTGGTATGTTTCTGTTTAAATCCATATCTTTTAGTTTCTTCATCATGCCCCTCAGAAAACCTGCTCACTGTTTAGTAAGACACACAGAAATTTTTTAGGATTGAAAAAATTAGTGTTCTGTACATGCACAAAAGTTTAACTAAACTAAATTTCAAGTGGATAAATTTATAGATTAGTTAAAAACATATGAAGAAAGATGAAATAAATAACAGTTAGCTATCCAAAACATTCAAAGAAAAGTGTATTGAAATGTATCCAACCTGATGGACTACTCAGAGATTAAGCTTAAAACATGTACATATCTTTGAAAACAACCTTGTAAAGGACTTAAACTCCAGGGAGATGTAAGAGTAATCTCTAGGGAGATGTAGGAGACATTTTCAGGATAGTGTATGACTGAAAAAATCTTATACTGTCAGCTTTGAAGCTGTGATAGTATGCTTCCAGGGCAACCAATAACAATGGTGGGCTTGGGCTGGTTTTCACCTGCCCCTCCCAAAAATCTGCAGTTTTCATGTTTTCAGAATTTTCTAACATTACAGGTACTCAGTTCAGCTCTGCATACTGCTGTGTCTTGCTGTCTTTTACTTGTAGTGCTGGCTGGTACACGCACTGTCATACAAAGTGTTGTGCTTGCAGTGCTACAATGGTGCAAACCATGTTCAGACCAGGGCTGCAGACAGTTCTGTAGCAAGATTTTGTGAACGCAGTACGATGACCTCACCCCCCAATTTTTTGACCTGTTATACTTAGCATTGACAACTGAAGTTGTTACAACTGGCAGTGGGTGTAAAATGATTTCTTCTTTATGCTTTCATTCTATTTACCAGTGACAGCCACAGTGTTTAAAGGCTACTCAGTACCCTAAGCATGAAGATCTCGATTACTCGTTTTTCTTTCAATACATTGGGAGTTTCATATTGCTACAAGGGAGAGGGGGGGAACCCTTAAGATTCTAGAGATTATGACAAAAATATGAAACTATTCATAAGTCATTTCTCAGGATTGGCTAGATTTCGAGCTCAGTGTTTCTTTCCATCATGATCATTGTTGCAAAGTATAAATAAATTGAAACACTCAAAGATGCATATAAAACAATTTTCATTTTTCAGCTAAGGAGTATCAGTGCATCAGTAGCTTCTCTTGCAGCATGAATTGTAACTGTCCATAATTCTGCTGTTCTCCAGTTGTATTCTGCAGCAGATGAGATTTCATTAGTCCCTCTAGTCTTCATAACTGTGAACCTACAATGGAAAAAATACTTTTATAGTAAAATGTCAATATATTGACAATAATATTTTTGAAAAGCACTCTCCTACAGAGCAAAAAGAGTGCAGTTTAGGTAATTTGTTGGACAAGGGAAGTGGTGGTTTTCTACTTCACAAATTCTGTTGCTATTCATTTACTTGTTCACGTTTCTTGGAGTGTGTACTAGAATCAGTGGACTTACCAAACTGGCATGGAATGATTGCTTTTTTCATCTTTGAACAGGCTAAATATAAGTTATAGTAAAACATGAACATTATTTCTCCTGTGACTGACAGCTTCTTAGACTCTTTTTCTGTAGTTTGTACTACTATTATAATAAAAACAGCAGAGAGTAAACTCACTCAGTGGAGAGAGTTATGTTTCTTATTGATGATAGTAACTCTTAACAGAGAAAAAGACTGTTTGTTTGTTTGTTACTCTAGTATACCTAGAGTATGAAAAAAACAGTATAAAAATTTTGGTTAATAAACAAAAGACTCTTAAGCCAGCAGTCTCTTCCTTCACTGAGATTGTTCTTTTCCGCGGTGTACTAAATCAATGACAACCAGACTGAAAAACTTTTCTGCTTTGTTATTGCTTCTAATAACTTACTACGTCTGCGGTCAGTTGAGCAGAATTTCTTTTGTCCACCTTAGTGATATAATCACTGTTGAACAGCTAGTGACTAGTAGTGATGAAAAAAAGAAATTGAGTAGCAACCTTGAAATGACATACTGGTAGAATCTCACCATGCCCCTGAATTATTCATTTGAGAGAGTTCAGTGTTGAACTGGGAGCAGTTGGAGCCATGCTGGGATACTTTCCAGTAAGGAAGCGCAAAACTTGTGTAAGTGAAGTACAATGAGGACTTCTGCCTGTAGCACTGTGATTAGGAAATGGATTTGGGGTTTGGATTTCACTTCAGGAAATAACCTGTGGTGTGTATTTTGTCTTTCTGATGCTCAGTTTAGATTTGTTAATTGTCGAATATATGTATTTTTATATTCAAATAAAACTAGTTAAAGGACACGTGGATTGATAACATGATTTATAATGATTTCTTTTCCTTGAATCTATAAAGAAAATGTTGTCCTTTTTTTCCAGATTGCCCCTTTGCAGGGGGGCAAATCAGAGGGGGAGGGGAGAAGGAAGAAAAATGGATACAAAGGGGGAGGAAGGCCGCACTAAAAAAGCAGTTAGTCTTTAAAAAAGAGAAGGCACAAGACTTAGCTGTAATGAACAATGTAAGCTGAGGTGCTTGAGAAACTACTGAATTACGGGGAAGAAAGGCTTTTGTCATCGTTACCAATTATTTAAAATTTCTGTGCTTCAGTGATATTGATAGTGCACATGGAGCCACATTTGCCCTGTCTATCTACGTGTTTTCAATGTGTAATCATCGCAGTATGTAGGTGCAATGATCTATAAAAGACAAAGATCAGTCTGATCTCAGTAATGTGTTGTGATAATCCAGAGTGTAGTAAAGACAATTGCATTACTTTTTCCTGGCAAAGCTTACTGGTTTAGCCATATTAAATGTTTTTACTTAGGTTTCAGGATATTTTATAATCTTTGCAATAGCCTTTTGTCTGGTTTTGGTTTATATACTTTTAAAATTTATTGGATGTTGTTTATTGAAGGCTTTAGGTTCAGAGTAGGAGGTACTGATCAAATTTTTTCTTTAGTTCTCTAAAACTTGGGCAAATCCTTTTCTGGAACAATTGCTTCACATGCCCTTGATTCTTCTGTTTTTCTGGTTCTGGAACTCTATTTCAGTTGTCTCCCTGGTTCCATGTAAGGGTGATTGGACTTCGGAAGATGTTAATTTTCCCTCTGCTGAATCCCATATGTTTGTTTCAGCAGAAGTAACTGCTATAGGCTATAGACAGAGTGTTAGCCTGAAAGAACATTGTACTGAGATTCCTCACTGCTATCTTACAAAACACTCTTAAATATTTTCATAAGCCTGTTCCTGTTAGTACACAGTCAGAGAAAGCCTTTTTTATGTTCCAGTGCCCTTGCATAAAACATCCACAATGTTCAGAATACTTTAAAAACTGTCTTCTACAGTCCCACAACATTAAATAGCAACTCCCTGACCCTTCTCATCTGCAGTCAATAACTCACTAACTGCAGATGAGGGGTTTGTGGGTTGCTGGGATCAATTCTAATACCATATACACTCAAACTGGATTTTCTGAACTTTTTTGTTTGGCATAAATCTAGAAGTGGTATCCACCTTTCCTTCTGTGGGAAACACCCCAGTAAAGAGTATCCACAGGAGCAAAATACATCCTCATGAGACACTGATTTACGCTGTGGTTTTTAGTACACTTTAGAAGTGAATTCTCACATTTCAAGTTTAGGGGCTTGAGGTTTTTTTTATTCAAAGCAATCAATAGTCCACATTCAAATGGGACCATCATTTAGAAGATGTAAACTTGCAGTAAGGAAGGAATTTTTATGTTACCTTAAACTAAATAATATTGTCATAAAGGCCTCTCTAATAAATTATCTTTACATATTTTCTCTTATATCGTACTGTTTGATATATTCTATCTCAGAAAGACCAGATTAATTATGTAGATGTCATGGTGTGTTTATCCCCAGCTGAAGTACTTTGTTAAATGGCTTTTGTCACTCTCTGGCTCAAGAAAACATTTTAATTTTTTTTTGTTCCGATTACCTAGTAACTTCCTGAACTGTTCATTTCCAATCTCTAATAAAGCAAAACTATTACACATGTTATTTTTCAAGTGTCTGTGTCAGAAGCTTTTCTTTTCCCTTTTTGAGGGAGATAACCCAAATATTTTCAAGAGGAAATGTGTTTCCTAAATTTGAAGCTTGTGTATTCATAGTCACTTGTGTAAATAAGCTCCTGAGATGTTCTGGATACAGCTTTCATTATGCATCTCCATTCCTCTCTTGGGTGGGAGGCTTGGTCATCACAGAATCCCGGTACTGTGGTATGTGAAGAAAACTCAGTCTTGCTGAGAAAAACACAGTCCCCAGGGAAAGACTGCTAATATGTCTTACTTAGATTCAAACCTCAGGAGACATAATGGAACAGAGCCATCTATAAATATTTTGATTTTTGTTGATTATCTGAACAAGAGTTATCAGCATTTCTTATTAAAAGCAGCTGTTGTGAAGAATTAATATAGCTGTAGATCCTGTTTTCTTTCAAAGCAGTTTTCATTAATCTCTTAATCCACTTCCCCCCTCCCCTAAAAAATAGCACACCAGCAAACAAAGAAAGTTATAATAAAACAAAAATAGGTGGGGGTTTTGTAGGTTTTTTCAGGGACAGCTGACATAAACAAGCTGTTATACTTGTCAGCTATATACCAAAATCTCCAGGCTGCCAGGAGTCAGAAGATGACACACCGAGTATCTGAGTCTAAGGGGAAAGGAACTCAAGTGGCTATTCGGAAGAACTAGGTGGCAGCTATTGCCCGAATGCCAGCAACACTGTGGAGAGTGTTTGGGCAGCCTTTGTCCCCTAGGCCTCCATCACAACCCTTGAGCCACATGCTGTAGCCATAGCACAGAGATTTTACTTGAGCAGTTCAAGAACACTTCTGTTATTCACCCTTCCTGTAGACCACAATCTCTTTGTTTTTTCAAGTATACCCTGAAGCTTACAGCAGAAATGTTCATCCAGATAGGACACAGAAATTAGTTGTTGTTTTGTGACCTTCGTATACAGCTTTCTAAAATGAAGGGTTAGATTTGCTTCAGATTCAGTTTAAGTATTTGGGCCTTAGGCTATCCTTGCTTTGCTCTGATTGTACTTTGTGTTTTCCAGTTCTGTTTCTTCAGTTCCTTTTGCATTTCCTTTGAGCTGAACATGCTGCTATGTGTGTTTACTCACAGTTTTTCTCCCTATGCTTGACCAGGGGATGCTTAAAGGTTTTCTTCTCTTTCTCTAAACTTCAGCTGAGTCCATGGAAAAATCTTTATCCCTGCTTCTGAAAGAAGGAAGAGCACTGATAGGTAGAAGTCTCCTTTCCGTAATGAAGCATTTCTCATCGCTTTAGTTTCGAGCCTGCATCATTCTGGAATCAACCCTGCAGTGAGAGATGCAGTGTTGGAACTGCCGCTCAACAATAATTTCAGTTGCCTTCTGAGTACTCTAGGAATCTTTGTTCCTCTCCCTAGAAGATCTGTGAATTTTCAATGTAGTGAGGCAGTCTTCAAGAAAATAATGAGAATCTAGTTTGTACTGACTAACCTCAGCAAATTAAAAAAAAAAAAATAGCCTATTTCTTCATGCAGTACACAGATTTTATTGTCTCTGGTGTTCCAGGGTTTTTTGTTTGGTTTTGGGTTTTTCTGTCAAACTTCGACTGCTTGGACGACTAGGTCTGCTGATGTTTTCATGCTGTTATGGACAAGTCTGATGCTGGATGCTAGCCAAGACTTATTATTAGTGATTTTAGTAATTATTACGTTCCTATGAATCACATTTCTTTCAAACAGTGGATAAAGCTAATCGTTATTTCATAATTAGCATGAACATATGAGAAAGATTTTTAGACAGCCTTTGCAGTCTGCTAACATTTGCCTTAATGAAATCAGAGAGTATAACCATTAATTATACCTTGCAAAAAATCTTTAAATAATATTACTGAAGTCCCTAAAGGACTTGTTCTTCAGAAAATACTAAACCCTGTGTTGGTTTGGTAAGAATTAAAATTTTTTGCCGGTGCTTTTTCTCAAATGTTATCCTGTTTCATAATGCTTTTTGAAGCAAGAACCTGACATTTCTGTCTCCATATGCATTGAAATACATGCTGTGTACCTTAGTGTCATACTGTGTGACCCAGAAGAGTTTATCTGTTCTTCTTTGTTAAACTAAGCTTAATTGTAATCGCAGTGTAAAAGTACAAGATCTCTCCAATATGGTCCGTTCTAGAAAGATTTAAATATCATTTTTTAGTCCCTTAAAAAAGAGAAAGAGAGAGCTTTTAAGTGACTCAGCTTTTGTTTTTCCTTTGTGTTTCACCAGTTGAAAAGATACAGAGCCAGTGGGATGAAGTGCATGGACACCTCCAAAGCCGGAGACAGCAGCTTCATGAGATGTTAAAGGATTCAACGCAGTGGCTAGAAGCTAAACAAGAATCTGAGCGGGTTCTTGAACAAGCACAAGCTAAGTTTGAGTCATGGAAAGAAATTTCCTACACCGTGGAAGCTCTGAAAAAGCAGAACAGTGAGCTTAAGGTCATTACTGAGAATTAAATTATTTCCGCTTGAGTTCATTAGATTGTTAAACAGGATGTCCTCTAGCTATTGGACAGTACACATTGAGAACAACCTCTTTATCCCTTATTTCCCACAAAAAATTAGAAAGAAATTAACTTACAAAGTCTAAAATGTGTGTCACATCATCCTTGAACAAAATTGGTGTTAACTTACCAGTCATAACAAATAGCTGGCTGATCTTGCAGGAAGAACACCTACCTTTCCAGCTGTACAACAGTCTCACATGAGGTACTGGTACTGCAGGCTGGTAAATCCTCTGGAATTGGTATGTCTGTCTGCACTGATAATGAAGCTGTATAGGTAGTCTGGAAATAGTTAAGAAAAGAAAAGAGGAGAAAAAAACGCATAACAAACTGTATGGAGATACTGTGAAAATCAAGCATTTTAGATTTACCACTAGATAATCTCACTAGGTTCAATCTTGGCACGGTTACTAACTGTAAAAATACTGATATGGCTGCTCTTGTGATTTTAGCACATGTGCTAAAATCTGCACCTCAGTTAGGAAGCTGAGCTAAACCTTGAGTAGCAATGCAAATATGCCCTAACAGTTGCATCGTTTTTGAAATTCCTTGTTATGGAAATAGCCATACTTTTGTGACATTCCTCATGAATAAGTTTTGAGAACAGCTGCTTCAGATTAATAATATCTTATTTTCTGGTTGGCGAAAATCAAGATTGAAACCAGCAAGTTGATCAGCCTCTGAAAGTGAGTCCTACCTCCATGTTAACGGAACAATACATTTCAGTTATTTGGGAGAACAGTCACACAAATATTTTCTGATATGCTCTCCTGTCCTGCCCACCAGATTTTTTTTTTTTTTAACTCCTGCTACTCAGCTGTTTGCTTAAAGTTTGCAGACTTAGAACACTCATATTTGCACAGCTGAGTGGTAATGAACAGCTGTGAAGAATGGGGTGAGGTCCTCATCAGCTGGTTTTGCTGTCAGAGAAAGTATGTGTATGACTGCATGATTGGGCTTCAGCTATCTCCTTCATCAGTCAGTCATTGCCTTTCTGGTATTTAGAAGTAGGTACAAAATCTGTTGGGGTATTTTGCTCACTTTTTTTTTTTGTTTGCTTTCATGTGAAGAGCATAAAAACATTCATCAGCCCATTGTTTTAGGGCTGAGAAGTGGTTAAGTTTTCTCATTTAAGATTATACTGTAGTGGTCATTGCTTGGGAAGGTGGGTTATGGTAAACAAGGGCAATGTCTCACTAATGTATTGGAAAAAGTTATAGCTTACGTATATTACTGTCATTCAGCATAGAGGATTCCCATTTGTCACTGTCTTTCGGCAGAGGTAGAGTTCTGGCCTCTGCCCAGTGTTTGGGTTAAAGAAAAACCCAAAAGCTTCAATAAAGTCAATGTCCCAGCTCTGCAAAGACTCAATTAACAAAAAAACAGTTCTGTGCAAACACAGTCTTACGTCATTGTGTTGGAGTGTCTTATGTCTCGAACAGAAATTACTTAACTAGGAAAATAATTCAAAATATAGTTTTAGAAATGGATTTTATGTCCACTTTTTTACAAGAATATATGAGGTTTAGATAAGGTTCATCTAAGAGTGTATGCTTTTTGAAAAATTTTGTGGGTTTTTTGGATCAACATTCTCCAACAAGAGAAATAAGACTATGCCCTTCTTCTCCTCTATACTCCAAGTTATAGAAGAAGTGTACTAGTATACTTATTCATAGAATGTATCTTTATGTATAAACAGAATTTTTGAACGGATACCTGCAGATTCTTTTCACTCCTTCTTCAAAAGAGATAAAGCACTTGGGCTATCAATATCTTCAGCCATTCCCGTCCCAGACTGGATTCAATGTTATGCGTTGTGACAAGTTACAGACAATAGTCTATAATTATAATTTCAGTGTCACAACTAGTCCATCTTAATTTACTGTGCCCTCATGATGATATGAACATCAACAAGCTCTACTGTTCCAATGTTGTTTACTTTCATTTTTTTGGTTTTGCCTAGCCTTTCTCCCACAAGTCTGGAAGAAATTCACCTCTGTCTTAGAGAATATGGTGGTTCTTTTCTTTTTCCCTTCCTTTTTTTTTACTCCTTCTTTTTACCAGTCTTCCTACAGGAGTTACCTGTGTTTGTTAGTAATTCCTATTATGTCAAATCCCTCATAAAAGCTTCTCAGATGTGACAGCATCAGCTGTTGTGTTCATGCTTGAGATAAGGGGTCATGAATTCTAAGGAAGATGGAAATATTTTTTGAGTTTAACATCTTTATATTTCTTCCATGTAGTGTTACTTAAACTGAAGGACCTAGAAATACATTAAGTTCTCAAAATAAATGCTTTCCAGGCTTCTGCGTGTAACATGTATATTTTGGTCTTGCCCCTGAATATGTAGACTAAGTATGCTATCTTTTGGCTTGCTGTTACACTGATGAAAATAAAGCTGTAATTTCTATTAATTTTTGTTGAGGGAAAGAGAGAGGTCAGTGTGAGTCTTAAATTCTTCAGACATATTCATCTTGTCAGCTTTGTCAGCTGCAACACAGCTTGGTGTGAGAAAGTAGTCACCAAGTGTTTTTCTGATTCATTTGTTAAACATTATAGGTCTGCCTAAATACAGCTGAGTCAATGCAAAGATCCCCTCTGCTCTAAGTGAAATTTGAATCAGTGCTTGTGTTAATGCGTTTCTGCTAGTGCGTCCTTACACATGAGTAAATGGTAAGCTCAGCAATACTATTGTTTTGATTATTTTTGTTTACAGTGCCAGTGTAAAACACAAATCTGTAACCAGCTTGTATTTGGCTGATGATTTTTTTAATAGAATTTCACACATTTGTTTCTGACATTTAAAAGAAAATCTACCAAGTATCAGATAGCTGATAATTAAAAGTGCTATTCCTTTGAATCAGAAGTTAATTCAGAGCTAATTTGCTGAGGATTAAAGCATTTTTTCATTCTATTTTTTTTGTATTTATATATAAGAACTTAATTTTAAGTACTGGAGTTAGGTACAAAGAATTAGAATATGGCATTGTGGCCAATGAGAGTCTTTACCCATTAAAGGCCTGTTTGTTATTGAGTGGTGACTGCAGATGGTTGACTCAGCAGGCTGAAGGTTACAGGTGTATAAATAGTACACCATCACACTTCAACTCCTTTCCATTCCTGAGTCATCTGAACATAAGCTAGTGTAAAACTAGTCTCTTCTTAATACAATTCTGACCTTATGTTAAAAAAAATAAACTTGCTAGGGTTGCTGGTTCACTTCTTGTCTCCTTGTTTTGGTAAGAGCAAGTGAGGCACCTCTTCTCCCTCTGTACCACTTTAGCTGGGATGGCCAAAGTGAAGAGAAAAAAGGATGGAGACAGTGTTTCCCTGCTTTCCTTCACTAACCATCTATTTCTTGGTCATCTAAATAGGAAAATAAATAACAGCTTGATTACATCCCCTGCTCTGTTGGAACTCAAGAGGCCAGGCAACCTTCAACTGGCATAGCCTGGGGGGTGACCTTTACGCCCTGGGTTTGTGGATAGACTGAGGCTAGCTTGCCTACCTTTGCCGTCTTCTTCCAGGGGGGGTAACTTACTAAGTACTCTTTTGCCGCTCCCTATGTACCAATATAGGATGAGGTACAGTCTCAGCAATTTGTGGATTTTTATTATTCCAGGGCTGACAGCGTACTGCTTTGATTTTAGTAAAACAATGAACAACTAAGTTAATGTTATTGACTGTGATGCAGACACTGGAACAGAATTCCGTGATAAAAAAAATAATTCTTCAAGTGTATGAATGAAACATGCTATAGATCATAGAATCATAGAATCGTTTAGGTTGGAGGAGACCATCAAGATCATCGAGTCCATTAACCTAACACTGTCAGTTCCACCACTAAACCATGTTCCTAAGCTCTGCATCTACACATGTTCTAAATACCTCCAGGGATGGTGCCTCAACCACTTCCCTGGGCAGCCTGTTCCAATGCTTTACAACTCTTTCAGTGAAGAAATTTTTCCTAATACCCAATTTAAATCTCCCTTGGTACAACATATACAGAAAAAGGACAGAAAAACAGCCAGATTTTCCAGATTTGTGATATATACACCTGCTCAGTGTGGGAACATACATGCTCAGAATTGGATGATGCTGCACATACATATTGCTATATTTGAACTTCTATGAATCATTTATTTTGTTCCACTGGACAATGCTGGGGTAGAATAAAACCCAGTTCTAATTTTCTTCCTTGTTTTTAGTCAAGAATCCTTAATTACACAGAGTTTCTTCCTAATAATATCAACTAGTGTCTTCTAACTAAAAATTAAAAATAAATTTATACCTAAGTAACATGATAAATGCGCAGCCTTAATTCTTTAAGCCTTTTAATAAACTTAGCAAATTCCAGTGATGACACAGACAAAACAAAAAGAATGCTTGAAAAATGTCAAAATGAAATTATGGTAACAAAATATTTTCCTTTAAAAAAAAAAAATTAACATGTTCTCGAGCAGATAAGAGATAAATGAGACCCAAAAATATAAAAGAGAAAAGAGTAAAAAAAAATAATGCCAAGAATTTAATTCTAAAATATTGATTAGAGCCAAGTGAGGTTTGAGTTAATGGGCCTCTGGTAGGGCAGACAATTAAAACATTTCCAACAACACTTTGTTCTTGGTGTCTGCACACAGAGCAAAGTTGAAGGAAGGCATGCGCTCCTCAAAGTTGTTGAAAAATTGCATACCTATTTCCAATGAAGTAGAAAATATAACTTGTTTCTGTGGGCAAACCTCTCTATATTCATAATTTATTTCCTGAGTGATGATCTAGTGTTGTAATGCCAGGAAGTTAATGGATTAATGTTGAAGTTAATGGTGAGAACAACAATTTTGGAAATAGCCTTGTAATGGATCTCTCTGTATTTTTATTATAAAGCTGAGTTTGAAAGGTTCTATAAGGTTGTTTATATTCACACGGAACAGGGCAAAAAACTTATTTTTCAAAGTAAAGTTTACAGGCCATTAATTTACAATACAGACAAATTGTTATGGTAACTTTTCTATGTAATGCATTGAACAGTCAGTCTGCTGTGATTCTTTGGCTGGAAAAAAGTAGCTGCATGCATGCATAATTTTAAAGAAAGAGAAAGGTAAAGTATAATAAAGATGGATAGAACTAAATGTAGAATAGAGACTTGCTATAAAAGATCTACAAAAAGGAAATGATAGTTACTGTAGAATTTACTGATTTTTTTTTTATATGTTTTATTGTGTTTGTGTAAATATTAACATTTATGTGTTTATTGTATATAATTCTGGGAGGAAAGGAGCTCAACTGCCAGACTATTTCTAAAACCACCACCTGCCTATGTCTTCTCCAAAGGACGTTAGTGGTTTTCCACAGAATTATCACCTCTCCCGGCTACATCTCCCTACATAACACAGGGGAATGACTTAAAAAAATTATTTAGGCAGCTTCAGCTTCAGTGAGCTTAAGCATAACATGTTCAGATGGTTTTTGAGAGGGGGGGAGTTAGTAGGTGTTTGTGCTGGTGTCTGATTGTTTGTCCTGGTGTTTGATTGGTTCAAGTAGGATCTCTTGTCCAAAACAGAAAATCAGGTTGTTCTCTTAGTACTTGAGGTTGTCTGCTGCACAGTAATTGGGTGATCTGCCCTCTCATGAAGGAATAACACAGGAAAAAGAGGAAACAGATGTTCTCAGTTTTATATTATGGAGAGGACCTAGAGATGTTGAAGTATCTTTTTAACAGGTAAGAGTTTGGAGTGAAAAATCAAAACCTTGAATAACTCCACCTGGATTCTTCTCAAAGATCAAGCATGTTTCAGTCCCAATTTTAATGAAAATTAATTTGCAGACTTTCTGAGATGAAAAGATGAGGGTACAAAGCATTCAAAATGTATTTGTTTTTACTTAGTGTTCAGACTCTTTAAGGAGGGATTACATATGTAAGTTCAGCTTTGTGTGGAGAATTCCTTGTCAGAGGCAGAACAAGATTTCAAAAGGAATACTGCTTTGGGAGAAAGGGGGGGGGGGGGGGGCGGGGGGCTGGAGGGAACAACTAGTTTTTCTTCACAGACATTTCCTGATTTGTGTATTAAAGCACAACAATAAAGATAGTCAAACCTCACTGTTTTTTGGTTTTTGGATGATAGCTCCTAATGCTTACATGCAACTTACTCTTTATATTTACAAAGACAAACTTTTCTACTTGCATTGTCCCTTTGGATGGCTACTTGTAGTCTTTGCCTAGTACAAGGAGGCCATCGATTATCTTTGCTCTTTCATTTTGTTGTTACACGTTATGTATTAAATATGCAGCTTGGGTGCATTCAGATGGAAATTTGCTCTGAGAAGAAGATTAACAGGAAAGATGCAGGGGAGCTGGTTGCTGGCTGAACGAGTGTTCCGTGTTTCCTGGCTTGCTTCAGGAGTGAGACAGCTGGCCCGGGTGGAGAGGAGAAAGAGGAGAGGAAAGGGGAAAAAAAAGAATTATCAAGATTTAAAAAGCTTTCTTAGTATTAAGAAGCATCAGTTGGCACTATAAAGATATTGATAGGTTTACCAGTAGTGATTTGCTGTATTGCAGATTTAGTGCTGTTCCAGTAGATGGCACTAATTACATAAACAATTCGCTAAAATAAATTAAAAAAAAGTGAAAGCACAAGTATTAATTGTACAAATCTCAGTATTATTTCATAGTTTAAAAAAGAAAATTAAATAGAACATATTGTTCCACTGTATTTTCCATCTCAGTATAATTCAACATCACAGATAGTGATAGTTTGCATAATGCATAATAATGCATCCATCTATTTTTGTCTCAGAAAAGAATAATCGACATTCTAATCAGTGTTTATCTTTTTGAGCTGTCGTGTTCTATCCAGCACTTAGCATTTTGATGCTTTGTCTTCTCGGAGTTTACAAGTAGTCCTATGGTCTTATGACTAAAAGAATTTAAACATTTAGAAAGATTTGACCTTAGTTATCAGTAAATCTGAGGAAGTCCTTTATCTTTGTTTTATATTGATGGTATAAGTTGTT
This sequence comes from Opisthocomus hoazin, assembly GCF_030867145.1. NCBI lineage: Eukaryota > Metazoa > Chordata > Aves > Opisthocomiformes > Opisthocomidae > Opisthocomus > Opisthocomus hoazin. Next base: position 97,240,194 of record NC_134414.1, on the reverse strand, counting down.
CGTCTCCTTCTCTGATAATCATACAATGTATGTGATCATTTTGTGGTGATCTGAGGTTTATTCTTTTTCTTTCTCTTTTTACTTCAGCAATTTTCAAAAGAAATACGACAATGGCAAATAAATGTAGATGTGGCAAATGACATGGCACTTAAGCTGCTCCGTGATTATTCAGCAGATGACACCAGAAAAGTAGAACTGATGACAGATAACATTAATGCAACATGGGCTGCCATTAATAAGAGGTAGGATATAAATTCTGCTATCGAGTTTGTTGTTAAACTTCTTTAGCATTCATTGTCCAGCTTTGGTTGGAGATTGTAGAAGATGTAACTTTTGAAAATGACATGATTATAGTGAGAAAGGAAAGAAAGATGAAGACTCTTCTGTCATATTTTTTGGAAATATGTCTTTGGAATGCCATTTAATTCTCTTAGATAGGGAGGCAAAATTCTCTGCTGTAACCAGCTGCCAGCTAACTTCAGTTGATATGTTATATATTTGAAATATTTAAAATGAAGTGTTTCATATTTCTATGTACTGTCTGCACATCACAATCACTATAGTGATTTTGAGTCATAAACTGAATCCGAAAGTGACAGACATATCCTGTTGAAGCAGGTTCAAAGTAGAAATGTTATCCTGTACCTTTGAAGCAAATCTCTAGTCAAGAAAGTGTTTATTAGATCCTCGATCACATTCTTCATCACATTTCGCAGTCTTGAAGTGCTTGGTTTAGATACCAATTCCTTAATAAAAGCAATTTTTGCACCTTGCCACCAAATTGTGAATCATCCAATATGCAATCTATAAGATCAGAACATGTGAAAAATTACTTTCTTTATAGTAGTAAAAGAGCTTTAAATTGTTACACATTAGATGAGATACATAAAAATTAAATTAAAGTTGTTTTAAATGGTATCTTGGAATAAGTTTTATAGCTTATAACTGAAACTAGAATGGAATTAGATCTTAACATGCTTTTAATTAAAGTCTATGAGCAAGGCCAGAAAAAACAGTTTAGTTAAATACACAATAAATTCAGCAGATCTTATTGCATAATAGCAGTTACTTAAATCACTGATGACTGCAGAAATTTATTTCCACTTTTTGTTTTATCTTTTTATGAAATTAATATTCATATGAATGAGTCACTTTAACAGCATTTTTTCTGAAGCAGATTTGCCACTAAAGATTCTGTTCAGATGAGATGCTGCTGGTGTCCACCGAAAGAAAGCCACATAGTAATTTGAAAGCTTTTTTTTTTTTTATTAACAAGAGCAATAACTAAACTGAGAAATTAGCGTAAACATTCGGTTAACGTCTGCTTGCATTTCTTCTGTTATAGTAGTAGCCATATTTAAAAAAAAAAAAAGTTTTGCTATTTGCGGTCTGAGAAACAGGCTGGGAGGAACATGCATTCCCAGATGAGAAAGGCAGGGTGTCTAATGCCCAGAACTATTCTCCATGAGAAGGTAAAGTCAGTAGCTCAAAAGGGTTAGATGGGAGAACTGAAGGAAATTGCTTTTGTCTGTAGGTAGAGCTACAATCCCTGTTGGGTAAAATGGCTTTGTAATCCTGAAGTCAAGGATACATCTGTAGCTGCTGTGGATGCCCAGGTAGCAGTTGTAGCCAAGAGGGCATCTTTAAATCTGTTAATGCTTTGAGCACAACCCCAGGTGTATTTAATGTTTCCTAAATGTGAGAATTGGTATTATTGCATGGACTCAGGCAAGTAGTAGGCTAACAGAGAGTACAAATTCTTCAAGACTCACTCCTTGCAAGCTTCTACAAAATCTGCAGGCTTGTTCATAGCTCATGTGCTAGATAAATTACTGTACTAAGTGTTTGATGTCTTAGAAGAGAGGTGTTTAGGTGACTGAGTTGACATTTTCCATTAAGAAGTACAAAAGGATAGGATTAAGCTTGAACACGTAACTGTAAAACTAGAATTTCCTAGGTTTTGATTGTATGACTTCACTACCTTTGTAATGTTTTTTTTAATTCAGTGTTTTGTATACAACTTTTGTAAGACTTCTCATGATTTGGGTACTTGCAAAATAAGCATGCGGTAGTTGATACGCTTCTCTAAGGGCTGTATTATGTTTCTATCTGTCTTTTGTGAGGCATTGATAAATATGGATGTACTAAAGCATCAAGTAAGTGAAAGGCTTGTACTTGGAAGATTTTCTGCACCTGTAGTTTTTTCAGCTTTGTTGGAGGAAGCAGCTGGGCCTTTTGCTCATGGAGCAGCTCCTGAGTGAGGTCTTGAAAGAACCTCCTAGATTTTTTTTGATAAGCAGCTCTGTGGAAAGAGAAGAGGGAGTCCCTGGGCCTTTGCATGACTTAAATGCCAATTTCTTCTGGTTTCGGGTTTGGTTTGGTTTGTTTTTCCTTCCCTCTACACTTCACCTTTCAGGTTATTACATAGAGCAAAACAGGATGTTTCTTTATGGTTTTGGGGATCTTTTGAACCAGAACAGTCTATTTACTCAGTAGAAAGGAGACACCTGAACTGTTTGTCACAGGCTCCAAGAAAGGCTAATTCTCCACTGACATGCGTATGCAGTGATTTCAGTTATATCCATGATTGTTATTTTCATCTAGACCATGAGTAAGTAGTGTTCTGGTGACTTGGTGACCTCGCAGTGGTGTAGAAATATATCCCAAATAATGGTCTTGACCATTTCTCCAGTATTTTAGAAATAGTTTTATCACTGTTTACATGTCTTCAGTGCCAAGAGGAAATATTCCACTAAAGATTTAAGTTTCTTCTCCCTGTATCCTTAACTTAGGCAGCCTAATTATTTTGTGGATATTTTCTTTCAAAAAGAAAAACTAAGAGTGGCTTACATTATTTTCAACTGGTTTTCCTCTAACCTGCCATTAATGCCAGAATTGTGTGTCAGTGTAAAAAATGTGAAACCTCCTTTTCCGCAAACCAGGTTAGTAAAACAACAGGCAGGCAAGCAGCAATAATATTCCACTTTGCCTGTTGGTAATAGTTCAGCCAAAGCAAGTACTTCAGTCATTAAGGCAACATCTGCCAGCTTGTGTTTTGTTTTGCCTAAGTAGATTTGCAGCTGATTGCTGTGTGTTTACTCTTTGCCTTACTGTTCTGTTTTATAACATTGAACTATAACAAATAACATTCTAACTCCCTTTAGTAGCTAAGTTGGTGAGTGCTTCATGGTTGCTTCACTTTTTTTGCTTGCCACTTTGTATTTTTATTTTTGTTATTGATACTGCGAAGATACACTAAAAAGCACATGAACTGATCAGTTTGGCAAAAGACAGAGTGACTTGTAAGCAGGTCTTTTCCTCTTCTCTTTAGAAGCAATGACTTTCCAAGAAATAACTGTATTATTTGACCTGAGGCAATTAAGAAGAAAGTGATCTTAAGTGGTTGTATTAACAAAAAATTTAACAGATGAACTAAAGTGTTCCTGGGAAAAAAAATACAGTGACAAAAGCAACCATTATAAATTTACTATATATAAAAATGTTTCTTATGTCACTCCTTTGTGGGCACTCATATTTTATAGGAATTATCATGTAAAAATATAAAATCATGCTTAAATTTGTTCCTTTCCTGGGAATCCACCAAATGTGTTTATATTTCACTAACTTTAATTTTAAGCTAAAAAGAGACTTAGCTCTTTCTTAACTGGAGCATACATTATGACAATAATTACATAATGTACTCTGAGAATTGGTTAGGACTCCAACCCATCACTGTCTACGAGACATCTTCTAATATTTCCAGTCCCCACCAGTTCCTGTGCTCAAGTTCAATGGAACTCAGGCTGCACAGTCGGTGTTAAGAGCATTCACTGCTCAAGATGTTTCTTTTGGCTCCTGAGACAAGACACGGGACATGCACATCAGCCAAAACATAAAAAGTGACTCTCTTTCCCCACTATACGGTGTGGCCAGTGAAGAGTCTATATGTAATTAGATTTCTGTTGTTGTTAGTAGTTTAAGTTGTAGGGAGTTAGAGAGGGAGAGTCAAGGAGTTAAGTTTCTAGGTGACTTATTTGAAAGGTCTGAAATAGCAACTCCCACGTTATATTTACTTAAGAATGCAGTTAAATCTCTAATGCAGCCAGTTGTACAAAAACCTTGATTTTGCATGTCAGCTGGACAGTATGAGATACAAATGGCTAGAAAAAATAAGGACATAAACAGTACAACACTATGTCGCGTATCTTTTTCTTATGTAAATGCGTAATATTACAGTAATTATGAGTGTGAAAAAGGTCATAATCTAGTTTCGGTCTTTGAGCAGAAAACCCTTGCTTATCAGTGGTTTCCTGTTATAAAAATGCAATAGTTAGAATGTAAACTTTATCTGTGCATAATGTTTGTAAGTGTAATTTCATTGCTTGCACAGAAAGAGCTTGACCATTCTGCCGGAAACAGGTTTTCATAATATACTGTACCTGTCCTGCTACTGCTTTGCTTTATGGCACTTGTGGAAGTAATCGCATTTGTGTTACAGTTGAATTGCACTCTGGGTGAGAAAAACTGTGTTTACACATCAGCAACAGCCAGGATTATGAAGTGTGTTATGTTACACTGAAGACTCGTAGTTGGTTTCAGTAGCTAGACCTTTCTGAGAGCCATCTCTAAAGAGCTTATTAGCTCATTTAGGCTTGGACTGCTGAAGTCAAGAATGAAAGAATTCACAATATCTTTCACTTTAAAGAATGTTCTCAAAGTCTAGGTTCTCCAAGCAAACTCAGCCTTTTCCTTTCCATTCTTTTGCTTTGAAGGTTGGTCTGCATTCCTAGAATCGGTATAATTCCATGTGTGTGAACAACTACTGTAGTTCTTTGTGCAGGCACACTTTTTTTGAGCACAGTGAAACAACAAAATTAAAAATGTAAGTGGCCATGGGAACCTTCTTTATATGGGAAGCTTGTTTATATGTCAGTGCCTGCAGTTGTCCTGGCTATAGAGCTGCATTTTTGTGGGCGTGAGCAAGAAATCATTCCAAATGTAAGACTTCAGAAGATGATGACAATGGTCAAATGTCATTTTCTGATGTAATTTATTTATTTTTTTCCTAAAGAAACCATAGTATGATAATTTTTATTTTCATCATCATGTTGTGATTTATTGATTGATTGATTTTTGAAATAATTTTGCCAGACTCAAGAAGGTAGATAGAGTGACTGCTTTTTTACAACCAATAAGTCATGCTGAAGCTTGTTATTTACACCAGCTTAACAACAGATACTAATTTAAAATTGTGAAGACTGATGGAAAAAATTGTAATTGTAGGGCAATTATTTTGTTTTGTGAGAGAAGTTGGTAATACATGTTTATCTTTGTTGCCTCTGTTGTTGAAAAGAGTAAATTTTCAGTCTAGGTGTTCGTCACCCTGTCTTTGAGAACTTTGCTTGGTTTTAGTTCTGTAAAGACTTAAGTACTTTTACTTAGTCTGTAGAGCTATTCACATTGAATGAAAGCAAGTCTCTGCAGTCTCAGGTGTCACACCCAAGATTATGTTAAGGAGTGAATCATTTTATATGTCAGCATGTTTTTCTGAAGAGGCAATGTAGCTCTGTTAACTATTCTTTTGAGGAGAAGAAAGTAAGTTTTCAAAAAAGCATTTAATCCAGAATTCTTCTGGAAAGTCGGAATTTTATATTGGGTCCTAATATGTTTTCCATTAGACAAAAGAAGAACCCTTTATTTTTCATAAAACTAATTTATCTCACTTTGGTAGTACAGCACTCCATGCTTCTCAAAGTTACTCCTCAGCAGAGTCAGTAACATTGGCAAACTCTGAAGAAAAACTCTTTATTAGCTGCTTGTCATGCAAGATTGTTAAGGCCTTTGTGTTTAGAATATGGGTATCTTTAAGTTTCCTAAGAGTTTTTTCAGATAAAGGATTAAATTATACTTTGTTTTCTTTGTTCTACTCTGTTACTGAATTTTACACAAAATAGCACACCCTCAAAAAAGGACTATAAAAATGGTGTGAATACTACTCTGGCAAGGTTTAGATGCTCTGAGTTTAATTTGAGATATTTGTTATTCCATGTTTTACTTGGATTAATATCATCCCTTCACATATCCATATTAAAAGGTATACCTAAAAGTCCATTTGGAGGGGAAGGATTGTTTTATGTTGATACATAAAAGATAGGTTACCTGTTTGAAAGACATTCTATTAACAGCCTATGCTCTCAAACAAATATTTATGTACAAAATAGAATCTCAAGCTTATCAGTAATGACATCAGTTAACATTACTTTGTTATTTTTTTCTTCCTGATGTCCCTAAGAATGATGACATTTCAGCCACATATAGGAAAAAAATATAAAAAGACATAAATAAAAATGCCAGATGAAACTCCTATAAATAGGAGATCTGGAAAGTCATCTTAGCACCTTATATTCTATTTTTCACCATTGTTTTCCACTCAGCTGACTGTACTTTTTGTGCAGCACTGACACCAGTGCATGGATCCAAGATGAGAAGTCAGCTGAGGGTACTGAATATTTGTGGTTTACTTTGAGAGAGGACGGTCTTAGATATGCAATGCTTTCAAAATGCTGGTAAGATGAGCTGAAAAAGCAATGTTACTGAGAATATGGTGTGAATCATAATCTCCACTTTTGTGAACATATTCCTGTGGTTTTTAAGAAACTCCTTTAGGACTGAAAAAAGAAAACAGTTCTTGAGTTATTTCAGGAGAGGATAGTGTCACTGATACAGTACTCAACTAAAAGGATCTACGGATCCTTGTGACTTCAGGGACATTTCTTAAAACTCTTAATATAAGTGTGAATAAACTTAATGTTCCCAGCAATTGAATAGATGCATCTGTAGGCTAGTAGCTTTATCACTTCCAGAAAGGCAATAGATCATCTGTAGGTGTGCAAAGTCTTCCCACAGGCAAACAGAAATCACAGAATCACAGAATGTTCGGGGTTGGAAGGGACATCTTTGGATCATCTAGTGCAACCCCCTGCTGAAGCAGGGTCACCTAGAGCAGGCTGCACAGGACCTTGTCCAGGCGGGTCTTGAATATCTCCAGAGAAGGAGACTCCACAACCTTCCCTGGGCAGCCTGTTCCAGGGCTCCGTCATCCTCAGAGTGAAGAAGTTCTTCCTCATGTTCAGACGGAACTTCCTGTGCTTCAGTTTGTGCCCGTTTCCCCTTTTCCTGTCGTTGGGCACCACTGAAAAGAGCCTGGTCCCACCCACCCTTAAGATATTTATAAGCATGACCTGAAAGAGTAAAGTGTTAATAACCTTAAATTAATGGGTTTTTTCCACTTGTCTGTCCCACCAGTGGCTTGCTGAGGTTTTTTAGACACCGTGAATTCAGCTGATTGATAATTTGGTGGTTTTGGTTGTTAACTGTATTCTAATGTTAATGATTTCATTATAGACAATTAAAAAGGAGGACAGCATTGGCATTTTGCAAAGATGCCTTCAGCTTCAAAAACTGAGAGCAAGTTAATAATTAAAACTAAGCAAGAAAAGGGAAAGTAGAATATCTAGAAGACCATGACTTACTACTCAGATGGTTGCTCTTTCAATTTTTTTTTCTCATTCTTGGTTTATATTTTGGTCTTGAGTGAGATAGGATTCTGTTGCTTTGATCACCTTTACTGTGTATTAAATGCTGTTTATTCTTTGCTGATAAAAATGAGCATGGATCTCACATTACAGTGAAACGCAACTGGACAAAATCTTTAAATCATTTATGGCACAGAATTCTAAAGAGAGAGAGGTTTGACGGACTAACTTTATTCATAATGGGAGCTTAATTCGACATGTCAAAGAAACACTCCATTTGAGAAATCTCGCTCTCCTGTATCCACAGGAGGTGCAGGAGGAGAGCAGGGTACTAAGGCAGATATAAGTAAGCCTGATTTTTGTGAGAGAAAAAATAGAAATGTCAATTTTTGTTCTTACTCCATTAGAAGATTAAGACAAATGTGTTGTTCTTTTTCTTAAAGGTGAGATTTTCTGAACTAATTAGAGAGTTTCAGTCTCTACTTGAACAAGAACAGAAGCTAGTGCTCCATGCCCTGAAAGTCCAACCTTAAATTTATCTCCTATTAGTGTGCAGATAAATTAACAAACTGTAGCAAACTGATTATTGCTGTCATCCGAAGCTTATTCTAACAAATAAATGTCTTTCCCCTCAATAGACTTCTTATCAGGCTCCATGTCCTGCAAAGCAAACAACTGAACAGAAATTAATAAAGCTGATGGACAAGCAGAGTGCCAGCAAAAAGCAATTTGACCTCAGCTGTCATCTTTTGTTTGCATTATTATTTTGCGATAGTCTTGTTTTGTTTTCCCTGGTGTTTTCTATGGATTTTCTTTTTTTCTTTTTTACTGCATTTCCTTGCTATTGCAAGCTTTGATGCTCCGTGATTGTTTAGCTTCTGATCAGTTGCTGTGCAGGCAGTCTAAGCTCACCCCTCACTCGCTTGTCAGTCATGCTTGAAACTGAGAGGGTAATTCAGTGTGCCTATTAAATTTTTAGCCTCATTTTGGAAGTTACCACAAAATATGTCAATTTGACAACAAGGGTGCTTGCCGTTTGTTGTGTGGCTGTGTTTTAATTATGAAGGAAATTTCAACCACACATTGTTTTCATATAAACTCGCAAAGAAATTGATAAATGACAAGAAGTTGTTGTCATTTCAGATCAGGATCAGTGGCACAAAGAGGCTGATGCTTGTGAGTCTTACTGACCAAGGCAGGGACCTGGGGAAGTGGCAATATTGAGGGAAGATGGGAAAGCAACAGAATTATCAATGTAATTTTCTTGCATGTCCTAAAATAGGGGTGGTGAGAAATCATTGAGGAAAGGTGCAATTAAACTGGTAAATGTTGAGGACAGATTTTAGAGATGTATCTGGTGCAGGTACCTAGAAGGGGAAAAGGTAGGTAAGCAAGGAATTTGTCAAAAGGAAGAGATCGGTATGTTCACGTTGTTTAGCATCCAGACCAAATTTAACTGTACAGTGCTACATTCCCTGACAGATTTAAAAATGTAGAGGTCTTCTCCAGCTAAGCATTACATCTCCTGCAAACTGTAAGAAATATTATCTCCTGCAAATGATAAGGAGTAATAGCTCTTGGAATTATCACTCTAGCTGGCATATCTCCAGATTCTTCTTTTGTGCAAGATACATAATCAGTTATGTATCTGATGCATATCTGCTTAAGAACAATAGTGCCTTGTGGCAGTGAATTATACAGGTCCACTTTTTGTTGGTAAAGAAAGAAAAAACTATTGTTTTTATCTGTTTAAAGTGTGCTACATATTTCTGACATTCCATTTGTTCGCTTGACAAAGTATATGGTAAAAACAAATTTCTTGGAATTACCTAAAGTGCCAAGCTTGCAACACCCATTTCCTAATTTCTACATTTTATCTTATTAGTATCTTATGTTTTCTTTTTCATTTTCCATATTTTTTTCTTGTTTTCTTTCCAATTACTTATATGCTTTCTCATTTTTTTAAATCTGTCATGTTAGATTTTAGTCTAATTTAGTGGTTGGGTTTTTTTAAATGTGACTTGGGTGCATTTTCTGTACTCCACAACATGACTTTTATATGCTGATTTTGGTTGGGGTTTTTTTGTTTTAAAATCTGAAAGAGATCCCACTGTTTATTACCAGTAACAGTAAACTGTTCAGAAATTTGCATGAGTTCTTGCAGCCTAGAGGTTGATACTTCAACTATGTTAGTTAATTACTAATAATGCCTATTGATCTATTATGAACCACATACATTTACTGATTCCAAAAGTGTAGATTTATTTTTTTGTGGTAGTCAGCCTGTAAGTTTTGCAGTGTGGTTTTACTGTAAGGGACAGGAGGCAATTCTTCCAGGGCCATCCTCTCTCTTTGTTCCTGTGAGAACAACAGCAGAATAGACTTGTTCAAATAAGATGGCACTAGGAAACCATAGTTCAGGTCTGTCTTTGGTGACACCCTTCCTTTTCATATTGTGCTGATGCCTTGGAGCTGTGACACTTGTCAGTGTTACTTCTTTTCATGTTGGGGAAAATAGAAGTACAAGCATGGAACATTTTTATTAATTTTTGCTTTCGCTAAATTGGTTTTCGCATCATGTCACTGCTTTAGTCATTTTACGTCAGATGTTACTCTCCTGTGTTCTGGTTGGGATGAGGTACCCAAGTCAGAATCAGGAGAGTGAGTTAAAGATGGACAAAAGATTTATTCTTTTTTTTTTTTTTTTTACTAGTAATTTTTTAGATGCTAGTATATTTTGACGTCTTCATTAAGCTGTTGGTCTTGTTTTTAAATACTAAATTCTTTCAAGGCTACAGCTAGTTCAGAACCCAGCAGTCTATACTGAGTTTAAAACTTCCTTGTAGTTTCTGATATTTTAGACACATCTATATAGAATCTTTCTACTACCACATTCCTGGTGATTTGTTCCATCTGGAATGATTCAGTCCTCCTTGGGTTTGACTAATCTAAATAAATTCGCCACCTTGCTCTTCACACCCGTTTATGAATGGTTAATTAATGCACTGAATAACAGCTAGCACCAGTCCCTTGGGACAGTCTCCTAATGCTCAGGGTTGAATGTTATTTACATTGACTACATTACATGTTCTTCATCTCAGTTTTGTTTCATTCTGCAACAGAACTTTTCATCCCTGCCATGGTTCCTAAATAGCCCCTTGTATAGGGGCTTAACTTGTGGATAGTAAGTAGATTATATTACTTTATTGTTAATTTTCATCTTTTGTTGCAATTAATTCTAAGAAAAATTTGGCAAATGTATTTTTCTCAGACACAGATTTTTACTGGTCCATAATACACTTATTGAAGAAATGTAGAATGGTGTTTACACATGACAGCAGAAATCTTCTCGAGTGCCCATTCCCAATAGAGGGCTTTATTTCTGTTTCTAATGGACACACAACGCTTTAGTATTGGCATAGATGTATATGTAGTCTTTATAGGTGGTTTCTCCTTCTAGATATATATTTGTGTGGGTAGTCTAATTATTGATGGGCAACATTTAGCTAGTCATAAGTATTAAAGATTATTCAACATAATTACATGTTCATGTGGTGTCTCATCAGCAGTTTACCAAGTGTATAATGTGCTCAGCTCAAACTGGGTCAAATGAACTAGTCATATTAAATTTACTAGAGCAATGTCATTTCTTGATATTTGGGACTACTAAAATTAGTAAGATAAATAAGCCACTTTTGTTCAGATTATCATTCTGAATGAGCTGCTGCATGTTAAACAATCATATAGAGATCAGATTTGAACGTACAGTTGTCATTAAAAATATTTAACTATTTGTCTTTTTAATGTAAACACCTGACAATTATTTCCAAGTTTATTGAGGAGGAAGAAAATATTGCAAATCAGGTACTATTTAAGTGTTAGATTTGGATGAGTCTCCCAGAATTGCATGTGAGCACACAAAATTTCAGATATATTCCCTTTTGTTACAGATTTTCGTAGAAGCGTAGCCAGCCCTCCTCACTCCCAGATTTAGTGCACCTGGCTCTACTCTGTGAAGTTGTCCAGAATTGTTGTTTGAAGGGTTACTTCTGCTGAGAATTTTGATCTTTGAAATTCATCCAAAAAATAATTGAGGCAGAACTATCACAGAACATCCTGTTCCCTGTGAAGTCAATTGAAGGTTAGCCATTCATCTCAGTGGAGTTAAGATTTTTCCCTGTAAGGCTTTCATATCAAACACATACTGAGTTCTGTTGAACTGAGTGTGAGATGAACATCATCTGAATTTGCTGAATTGGGCTCTGGAATGCCATTATTTATTTATTTACATTTACATGATCCCGAGGAACAGAACTAGAGTTACAGTTTCTTCCCAATGTTGTTGAATGTTCATAATATTAATTTATTAGTATTTCTTTGTTATTCTCACCTCACCTCTGGTTATGGTTGCTATTGTATTACAGTCTTTCTGCATTAGATCTATTTTAATCACATGATCTTCTTATAGTGGGGAACTTATTCTATGCTCCAGTTTTCTGAGGAATCTGAAACCTCCTGAATAATAAAGAATAACTATATACGATATGGAGTTGTTCTTTACAGCTAATATTACTGTGTTACATTATATACCTACAAGAAACAGTAGGCAGTCTGCCATCTCTCCTTTTTACTCAGATGCTAACCAGTTCTGGTTACCAGCTGCTTCTGAGCTGAGTGTTACAGAGCTGGACCTTGACCATCATCTTTATTTTCTTTGAGGAGTTGTATCCTTCTTAAAATATTTTGACATATTGGAATAGTTGTTTTGAAACACTTTGAGACAATTCAATCTGTCAACTTCTTTGTGTAATATGAGTACTACTTAAGGCCCGTAGTTTACAGGCAAAAAAAATGATGTGTGTGTTTATTTAGTGTTACTCTCACTTAAGTTAAGATGATGCATGGTACAATAAGAACTTTAAGTGCTGCCATAGAAGTTTTCCAGTCAGAAAACTGAGGCTTCTTTCTCTTGCATGGTAGCAAATCATTGTTCTGCTAGGCCACTAAGCTCAGCCCTCAGAGGTTGCAGCTTTAAATGAAAACAATGATAACAGTTTAATAGTATCTTTTGTGAGCCCTAATTGATTTCATGTAATGCTGTCAGTGCATTTCACAGTTTTATTAAGTTTAGTTGTTTCTACAGTAATTAAGGGTAAGAAAACAAGTGCCTTTAGAATAGAATTATTTTCATAATCAGTTTTAATTACACTTCACTGTCATAGAAAGCAAAGATTTTATCTTAATAAATTGTATCTGAGTAATTAATATACTGTTTATTAGATGGCACTGTTGGCGCCCTTGGAATCTCAAAAAGATGATATGTTCTGGAACACAAGGAAAAACAATTCTGTGTTATAGGACAAAGAAGTGTGAAGAAGACTTAAAAAGAACAATAATCTTTTTGCTTCTTTGGGTAGAATAAGAGATTAGTTTTGTCTGCTTGTTTTCGCTTTGATTTCAGGATTTCTTCTTTCTCTGACTGCTGTCTTTGATGGGAACAGCAGAATTATTAAATGTTATCTTCCCATGTTTTGTTGGGGCGTTACCTGAATGATATGAGGGATAGACTCAAATCTGGTCCATAAGTTCAGAGAACTGAGGGGTGGTGGTGGTGTTTGTGGGGTTGGTTGCTGGGGTTTTCTTTGTTTGAGGTTTTTCTGTCTGCTCATTTTCTTTTGGTTTTTTTTAAGACACTTCCTTTATGTTGTGCCTAAGGGCTATTTAGAAAAACCTCCAGTGAGCCCATCAGAATATTATTCTGTATTTACGAGTCATTTTTAATGATACTTCATATGTCTATGATTGTTGTGTGTTGTTCAGATTCCCTTTTCTTAAACCTGGTAATTCGTAAGATTTACTCTCTGGAAAGCGATTGATTTTAATGAAAATTTATCATGAGATCAGAAATCCAAAGTAAACATAGAATATTCCAATAACACAAAGGAAAACCTGTAATTAGCTTTAATTTCAAATGAATTAAAATGATCCATTTGGTTTCATTAAAGATTTTTCTGTAGTTCATGATGTAAATGTGATAATCTATGGTTATGATGAACATAGGGAAAATGCACACTTACATTATGCTTTTATGTGTTCTAGACTTACAACAAAGCAAGAAGGGAAAAAAAGGCTAAAGCAATGGGGTCAAGAAAAGCCTGTGAGAAAAAAATTCCCTTTAACTCTCTCTCTCTGCTTGCCATCCCATTAAAAAGCATTTTGAGAATGTGAGGTCCCATAAGTTAACAGAATATAAGAAGGGAGAGAAATTATTTTTAAAAGGGTTGACAAGGAATTTTCCTCTGCGATAACACAAATCCTCTGTGCTGACGTTGACAGGTGCTTATTTAAAAAAAGGTAATTTAAAGGTCCTATACAGAAATCTACGTATATGATTTTTGTACCCCAGGGTGTGATATTTCCTTTGCTTTTAGCAACCCTTCTCAGTCTGACAAATAATGATGTAGAAGAGATGGGGTATTAATATCCAAGGCAGATCTGAAACTTCATGGATAAACACAATTTCTTCTTTTTTTCCTCTTTTTCTCGTTAAATATCAATGGTGCTTTAATAAAAAAAGTAAGGAACAAACAGTCCAAAATCGAAAGTATGTTTTTAAATTGCTTGAGTGTCTTTCATAACAAAGAGCGCAGTTCAAAGGAAAATGCTGGGGGGGGTTGATGATTTTTGTTATTTTCATGCAACGTCTGGCTATTTAGGCTTATACCTATGACAGGTATAAGACTAGAAACAAGCCAGCCAGTGAACAACAGCAAAAGAAATATTTTCTCTCTCTTTCTGCATCCATTTTCCTAAGTACGTAAAGATCAGAAACATTTTTTAAGAGAACAGATTTTCTGGTTTTGCAGAGTTTTATGATAGAAAATCTGGTTGGGAAAAAAACCCTCCATCTTGCTTAGCAGAGTGAATAACTGCTCTTTGAAGCATTTCACCCTTTGTGTTAACAGATTTTTAAGAAAGGACTAATTATATGGGCTTATTACTATGATCAGGGGATGCTTTAGTCAGTATCTGAAGAGACTGTCATTGTTTTGGAAACTGCATGCTTTTCAGGGAAAGAGCAACGCTATGTCCATATCAAGACCGATAGTCTGAGTTCCAGCTGGAGGACAGGAGCATTCCGGGGTTTTGGTCTTCTTTCCCACAGAAAGAGAATCAGCAGAGAATGCCTTTGTGCAGCCGAGGCAGAGATGCCCTTTGACTTACCTGAAGACACTAACAGTCAGCTTTCAGCAAGCAGATCATATTGTTGAGAAATAAATGTAAGGCAGAGAGAAGTACTACACGTAGAAATATAGGAAGAAATATATCACTGGTCCTGTTCATATGCCTGAATCAGCAGGGCAATACCTGTGTGTTCCCGCTGGACTCCAAACAAGGCGCTTTTTTTTTGTTTATTCAAAGCCCTTTCCACCACTAAAATTAAATCTTTCTTTCAGTTCATCACTTCAGTTCATCAGCTGTCTTCAGGGCGATATTAGCAGTGATAAAGATCAAGCAAAGAGTTCTAGAAAGTTATGGTCACCTTTTTAGAGGTAGCTTTTTCATCAGGTTTGTCCCGTAGTCCTTACAGGAAGGAACAAAACCACAAAATTACTGAAAAAAACCCCATGAAAACCTGTCTATCAAGTACAAAATTCTGTACCGTCACACCAAAGCTCTCCTGGTGCCTCATTCAGAATAACGGGAGGATAAGGACCTGCAGATGAGTGTCAGCTACATCTGAATGCTGATCTCTGGAGGGGTTCAGATGTTACTATTGCAGCTCTGCATTTAGCTGCACTTTGAGGCTTTCTAATTGTTTGCAACAGAGAAGTCATTTCAGAGGTAGAGTTGCAAACAGGTGAGCAATCTCCGTTACTCTAGGATCAACTTGGTGAAGAACACTTTCCAACAAGCCAGACAAAATAGTGATAGTAGGACGTAAGCATGTGTATATAAAGATCACTCCAAAAAATCAGATCCACATACGTGTGCCAGTGCTACAGGAGGGAAAAGCTAGTAACCTTTATCAGGAGGGTCGAACTGAAAGGAACATTTAAGCAACAGCGTTACTGGAAAAATACTATGTGTCCCTGAGTGAGGTGTCAAGCTGGCTGAGATCTGGAAAAACACATGCTCTCTCAAGGTAGTTTTCCACACTTAATGTGTATGAGCTATTCCAGAGTTAATCTGCAGATTAATCACTTACTAGCATGCAGTAATAAACTTTAACAGGCACTGTAGAATATAGTCCCTAGATTCTGGAATAAAGTTCCTCTAAACCGCATTCCCAAAATAAATTATTACGATTTATTTTGAATTTGCATTCAAATAATTATTTTAAGAATTTATTGTTGATTTGAAGAATGTAATTTTCTTTTCGTGTCAGTGGCATCTCCTTTTGTTCCCACTTTATCCGAGGTTAAATTGTTCTGCCTCTGATGGGTTCTTTATCAGTCCGAGTTAAAGCAGCTGTAGAAGAGTTAACAGTAAGAGCTTAAATTTATTTCGTAGTAAAAATGAAATGTTCCAATAAAGCTTTGCAATTGTTCCTTTGTCACACTGGAAGAAGGGGTATGATCCTCATGAAAAAGTGCAAACTGCTTCCAGCATTAGCAAGAAGATGGGTGTAGTTCAAATCATCTGTGATAGTTGGCTCCAGAAAAGAGAAATTCAGGTAACATTTTTTTAAAATTGTACGGAATTGGATTGGCAGAAAGGAGGAAATACAGTTATACAGAGATCACACATGAACTATAGAATTAAAACCATTTGCTGATACTTTGTCAGCCAGTAGTCCAGGATATTTTATTTTACATCCCATGGGGGTAACATCAGATCACCACAACCTACCGATGGAAGTGTGATTTAGTGATCTGTTGAACACTGAGCAATGCAGAATTTCTCCACTGTTCTTGCTCTTAAAGAAAAACCTATGGAACAGAATTTTTTTAGTTTGTCCATTATTAATATCTTCTGTGCTCACTCTTCAATATATTTCCTTCCATATTATGTATTTATACAGTGTGGTGTACATTGGCGTAATGTACTACACTTACTACGTTTCCTGTTTTCTGAGCATCTCAAAGCATTATTTAAACACTGACCCTCACAAAGTATCTTGTAATGTGAATAAGCATTGAAATTTCAAGTAGACAAACAGATACTCAGAAAATGTGAATGATTCATTCCAAATTATGTAACAAATACTACAGCTGAAGAAAAGTATGTTATTCACACTCATGGTGCCTCTCCAAACACTGTATTCCTTGTGTTGTATAGGATTGGGAATTGCTGGATGAAGAACTCTTGCAATACACTTAATGACACCATCATTGTCATGCCTCAGCACTTCCTCTTCTTGTTACATTTTGTAACAAGATCTTCAGTTGCATAGATTTTGTATTTTGTTTTATATATATGTATTGTGTATGTATATCACAGTATGTACTCTGACTTTTAGTTAATAATACAATACCTTGCTTAGGAACGTAAAGATAGCATAGATTTCACATAGCTTAATTTTCCCCTGCTTATCTTCCTACACATTTGTAAAGAGCTATGTTTTAAAAATATTAGCTTTAAAAGTTCTCGGCATCTCAGCAACATCTTATAGCAGAGGCTGGTATTTTTTCTTTTTTCATGGATTTTTTTTAACACCCTTAAAAACTTCTTCCTGTGAATATAAATGTTTACACTTACACACACTGTGTGACTCGCTTCCTCTGACATGACTCTGTTTTCCTTCAACTTGAAGCCTTCATCTGATACATTCTTAAGAGTACCACAATTCTCATATGACAACTAGAGTTTGTCAGTCCACTGTCACTGGTACCACTAGTTCCTAAAAATTAGTTCCCAGACTATATTGGGGACCACCTTGCCTACCTTTAATTGTATAAAATTTAGGCTTATGTCAAATTAAAATTGTGTAAGCCTTAGGTAGCTTACCATTATAGTCAAGAGAAAAAAAGTTACTCTGACCTTGAATCTGGTTCAACAGATGTGTACAGACAAGGGAGGAAAAATTAAATTCCAGAAATGCTTGTCTCCGTGTTTTGCAGAGGGAGTGTAGTTGCCTAAATTCTGAGTGTCTAGATGAAAATAAGATGAATCCCACCTTCAGAATTTCTCCCGTTAATAAGAAGCTTACGGTTATACCACTATGTCCTTGGTTTTCATTTCATAGTAGAACAGAGAAAAATAGAATCACTCCATTAAAATCAATTGTTGCTGTGACTATCTTTTAGTGTTTCAGCAGTATTTTGTAGTGTACCTACTGTGCAGTTTTCCATTTACACTAAAATAAATTTCTGCTTACTTCATGTTCTTTTCTCACAGCTTGCACTCACTATGGAATTAAACATATTTGGATGATACACACTAAAAAGAAAACATATTTATTTTGGTTTTGTGCAATAATTTTCTTGTTCAATATACGTATTTTTGTCTCCCCTATAATTTTGTGCAATTTATTTTACCACATGCTGAATTTGACAGTCAGTTTTATTCTTCATTTTTAGACCTTCTTTTCTCTGTTCTAACCTCATAATTTTGATGTAATTAGAAAGCCAAGTAGAGTGAACCTTAGAGATATACTGCAGAGCTGTCAATGTAGTTGAATGAATGTTTATTGTATGTTAGATATATCAAAATTTAACATGCCCAGTATTAGAGATTTTCTGGTGGGTATATTAATACCCTTATAGATAGGCAACACACTTCTGCAGGCTGGAAGGATTGTGTGTCACAAGATTTCTCTGCATCATAGAATAGAAGGGCCAGAAGATTCTTCATAAATATAAAACTTCATTCTTTACCCAGATCAATAAAATACTATATTCTTTCATGTAGTCTGGAAGTCTCTCTAAAACATGAATTCTAACTTTCAGTAATAGTTCCCACAGGTCCCTTTGAATAAATTTTTCGTATCTGTGCTCGTGTTCTTATTCTTTATGCATTAAAAATCCACTAGGTATTTACACAAGTGGATGAATGTAGCTTTGGGTCCCTACTGCTCAGGATAGTGTGCAAAAACTTAAATATACACAAATAGACTTAAGCCCTTTTTTTTTTTTTTTAAATCTCACTATGTATTTGCAGAATGCTGTTATTAGAGCATTGCTATGTATTCAGAGGAATTTAGGTGGATTGTAGTTAAAAACGTGTCTTTAATGTTTTGAAGGAACTGCGTATGAAAGAAGTGTTATACCTGATTCTGCAAAGACACTGATATTACCTATCATGTTACACACTGAAAATTAAATTAGAATAATTCTATAAAGCATATCTTACAATAGAACTGTGCTCTGCAGAACTCGATAAAATATTTTTAGTTTATGAAAGTCTGTTCAGTTTCCAAGTTCAATCGAATAAATGTGATGCTATTTTTGAGCTAAAAGTGATAAATATGTCAATACAGTATTTTCCCGGCAAAAGAGTTTCTGTTTCTTATTGGCTTTTTTCTGAGTTTATACTGATTTAGTGTATATTGTTAGTATGTTTAGATGTGATATCTATGTAATTATTTTTTAGTTTAACAAAAATACAACAAATTCTTTCTTTGCAGTTATTTTAATTTTGAAGAGTGGTCTAACCACAAGCCATGTTTATGTCCATGTAGAATGAGGCTGAGAAAGCGATCATGTTTGCTACTGTGAAGTTAACATGTGTCTCCCTCCCCTCCTAAGAGGCCCCTGGGGACACATTCTAATACAGGCTGAGCAGTGCCATGATGGGGAGAATTCTCGTAGATGGCAACATGTGTATCTGAGTTAAAAATCCTATCCATTTTTAAGTTTTAAAAAAATTGGTGGGTGATTTTGTAGTGAGGCATTTGATAGCTTTCTCAATTTTTGAATGAAAAAAAGATAAAAGAATAAATGCAATTTTTCACGAAATGGTTAGGAAAAGCAAATACAATGTTATAGGATTAAAAATATGGTAGAAATATGGTAGCAATTGAGAGATTTGACTCTTAGAGAGGGATTTGTTTTGTGGTTGTTTTTTTAAATGGTTGTCCTCGCCTGTACTCTGACTGACTTTTTTTTTCTGTTCTTACTATCCTCTGCTGAAATTTATTTATATGCTTGTCAAAAAACACGTCAAGTCAGTGCCACTTGGCAAAAGTTGTGTTTATTTCTTTTATTACTTTTATTTCTTTTATTACTTCAACTAGTGCAGTAGGTTTTAGGCTTATCATTACTTATCGACGAGTACAACTTCTTCGTGACACGCGAACAGAATATGAAATAGAGATTAGCACTTAGAAATTTCATGGCCTCCTCTGGTAAAGTTATAACAAATTACAACTTGAGAAATTATATCTGCTAAAATCTAGTATCTTAGTCTCTGCGTAAATAACTGTAAAACTGGACAGGAAATCTATCTAGAAATATCTAGATAACCACAGATTTGTAGACTAAACACAGGTTTACATAAGATTGCATTCATTCCAGTTGAAGTAACACATCAAATGGCTATACTATATACTTTCTGAGCTTAAAAAATTACTCAGTTATCATGCTGATGTTAAACAAATATGCATGTAACGCAATAACTGAGTAGCCTGTACAGACTCATGTTAATGAGCAGTATGTCATACTCACCTGCTCACATTTCTAAATCCATATTTAGCTCAAGTTCAATCCAAAAGATCAGTGAGTAGATGTGACACCTACATTGCACGTTGAATGCTGATAGAACACACATATAACTTCAATAATTTTTCAGCACCAGAATTGCTGGAGCCTTTAGTGTTCTTTCCCAATCTATGATTTAGGTCTTCCCCAAGGATAAAACAGCTTTTATGTTTAAAAATTGTATTTTATCATGTAACAGATAGAGATCTTCCTTGTAATTTATCACATTCATATTATAAAAACCCAAAACAAAACACAAAAAAACTGCCAAACTTCAGCTTTATTAGGGTGTAAGATGTTGAGCGCAATCTCCAAAGGTTTGAAGTCACAAAAACTAGTAATTAATTTCATCAGACTGTACAGTGGCCAGGAACTATTTCAGGATTTTTAAAAATAAAGAAGTTTTCCCACTGTAGTGTTAATGACAAATAAGAAAACAATCTTTGATTACAAAAACTCAGGGATTTACTTCTGATTTTTTTTGTTAATTGTGCATGTTTCAGAGATTGTACTTTCAAAGAAATGCTTTTGCTTAATTTTTTTACTAGCTAGATTCCAGTTACTCCTTCTCAGGGGAAAAGATAAAAAAGGAACCCTACCTGCCAAATGCACACTAGCTACAGAACTTGCACTGTATCTGCAAACTTACCTTGATTGGTACATGAAAAATATATAGTGTGTCTTTTTTACATTTTGACTTTGTGGTTAAGATTTGTTTTCTTCCTAAGAGAGCTGCATTTGACTATTGTGCTTGCACAGGATTTCTGAGCGTGAAGCTGCACTGGAATCAGCCCTGAGAATGTTGCAGCAGTTCTACCTGGATCTTGAAAAGTTCCTTGCTTGGCTTACAGAAGCTGAAACAACTGCGAATGTGCTGCAGGATGCCACACACAAAGAAAAGGTACTAGAGGATGCCAAAATGGTTCGGCAGCTCATGAAACAGTGGCAGGTAAGACAATCACTTCAGTTTATAGACATGTCCAGCATCCAAAGTGGTGGGGTTTTTTTCCAGTGTGCAGCTACTCAACAAAACTGAAATTATTTTGAAAAGGAGAACTGGTTCTACTACTAAGCTTTAAGTGTTGCTTTGGAAATTGTTGCGGGGATCTAACATGAGTCACATCATGATTCTGTCTGACGTCTTTCAACATAATGCATTTGAAAAAGTGTCTTGAAGTACAGCTTTAAAAAGTACAGAAAGGAAACTGTGCTGAAATGGGCTTTTAGATTTTTTTTTAATTACATGAAAATGAAATACTCTACCAAGCTGCAGTCAGTCTTGAACTGAGCACTTGACAGACATGAGAGTTTATTAAGCATTTCTGGTATTTATAGAAGTTAAAGAAATTGCATCAAGTTTATTCTCTGTAGCTTAACTGAATTAGTTTTCCTCCATTACTTTCAAATGCATGAAAAATGCTAATTTGGTATTTGGCTGATTTATTGTCAACATGCTCTGTTGCGATAATAAAAAGTGATAATGATTAAAATTTTCGAAGTTAATGGCTGAACAGTTTTCAGACAGTTGTTTTCCTATGAAAACAAAAAATTTTAAAGACAGAGAAAGTTGTAGCTGGTGTTCAGAGAATCTTGAGGAGAACGAAAAATAGTTGAGAGGGTGTTGTTGAAATATGTTATATTTTCATTGTGCTTTCTTCACTACAGTTATTGAGAGGAATACACATGTCTGTGTGAGGTCTTAGATTTCTTAAATACGATGTTGGTTGGCTGTTGGGAAGGCAGGGCCCTTTCTTCCAGTGTTCCTTGATAGTGTATGACTTTCATGTTGACAGAAAGTTCAAAACTGGAAATTCCAGGCACTGAAGCCAATATACCATAATTTATTTATGAAAAACATACTGTGAAAAATTTTACTTATAAGTTATTATGTTGAGTAAGTACATTGCATGGAAATACTGCTACCTTCTTTTGGCACTACTGTGTTAATACATGTTTTTAACTGTTTGACTGAAATGCTGCTAAATTCCATGACATTATACTCTGAAATCTACACTTGTTGCACTGGACAAAAGTGAAGTCTGAACCACATTTTTCATAGTGAGTCTTTATACTAATGTGGTTTTATAGTAGTGTACCTTTAAGTTCTTATGTGTTTCTGAATTCAGTTGCATGATCCTGGAGAGCAGATCTGAATGGAAGATAGTTCCAGATGAAGTGGTTAATTTTCAATGTAGGCTATCTTTTTATATTCCCTAGATTAGGTTTGTGATTGTAATGGTGCTGAAACAGTTGAATTATTAAGTATTTGCAGAAGTTATTTTTTATATGGTCATTGAAAAATGGATTATTTGGCAAAATAGAGATACCTAAAAATTTAGGTCAAATGCTTCGTTTCTAACTGTAATGGAGCTTTGTAGATCTTGTTATCTTTTCAACTGGTATCTAAATTTTTTTTTAATTTACACGTAAGAACCATCCAGAGCTGCAGACAAAATGAAAAATAAATGCATACAAGTCCTTCCCTCCACAAGTAATTAATGAAGTACATAAAAATATCCATCATGTGAACAATTACTTTGAACGGTAAGCTTTCTTCTAAAGATTTTTCTTCACTTCAGTAAAGATGCAAGATGAAATTTTCAATTCTTCTCTCCAGTCAGAAAGTGTAAAAACTGTTGTAGAGGCTCTATTTTTTTCATTTCCAAAAAGCAAACATCGTTCCATTCACATTCTTGGCTGTACAAGAGAAATTATGCTCACGTCTTAAGAAGAAGCATTAGTATGCACAGGCAAAAAAGTGGTTGTTATATGGTCTTTTGCTCCCAAAAGAGTTATATATACCTGTCCACCAACAGCACAAGAATTTGAGGCTTTAGTTAGAGTTGATGATTGCAGGAGGAAATATTTTGATGTGCGATTTGTGGTGGGCTTTTTTCACTTGCATCTGCATGCTGACCTGTCGCTGTGTAGATCAACTTGTTTTTTTTCCTGGGCCTGTCACCATTTGCCAGCATTTTTATACCATTTTTAAGCCTCCGAAAGAGCTCTTATAACAAGCACAAGTGGATATTCAAATGCCCTTCTCCTGAGGGGAGTCTGCTGGATACCTTTTTAAAAAATGATAGAACAATCTTTTTTTTGTTGTTGTTGTCTTCCTCAAGTAGAAGAAAAATACCTATTTCTACGGGAATAAGGAAAGTTCTGTTTAAGTAAATAGAATGGGACTTTTGTTAGAAATTTTAATTGGGAAAGACCATTTTTTTTCTGTGGTTGAAGAATTACAGTAAAGTGGCCATTCAAGATTTGCACCTTCTTCCATTTCATTAAATTATCAGGAATTTGAGACACAGTCATCAATTAAAGCTAATTTAAAAGGATGTATCTTTTTACTCGTGTGTGTTTTTGGTAATTAGAGCATCATTTTTAGTCAGTTCTCTTATTGCAATAGGGATTTCAATAACAGCAAATTTTAGGTTCAGGAAAGTTAGCCAAGTTGTTTGAACCAAGCAGAGCATTTGTCCACACATGTTAACACATTGTAATGCTGAATAAAGAACTTGATAGTGACTGCAGGTTTTTCTGGAGACTTTGCATTATTCCCAAATGATAAATGGTGCTTTTGTAGCAGTTCACCATTACTGGACAGACATACATGCAGACAAAAACACAAACGTGCATAAACTTCTATTTCTCCACTAGTACCTGATAGATTTTTCTGACGATGTGTATTTGAGTTTCATACACACAATGAATGGACAATCCCAGCAAAAGTCAGTTGGAAACAAAGTATGGGAATAAATTAGTGGAGACTGTGGCTACGAATACACGAGCAAGTTGAGTATGTCCTCGGTCCTTCTCTGGCACTGAGGCCAGCTGTAAGCAAAATGCCACATCTGTGTTTTTGAACTGTTCTACACTTCATGAAGACATATATTATGCTAGGTTTCTTCTTACATAAAGTTTTTCATTAAAAGTTAAATAATTTTGATGACATAAGGAAATTATTCAAAAGCAAAAAAAAAGGTAAATTTATATAATAGTCTGAGAGTGCTTAGCTGTAACATTAATTCATTAAGATGGGTAAAATTTGCAATAGTCATAACACAGTGCTCCATATCAATAGTCCTCCCTGTAATAGCTTTCTGTCCAACTAGGTACAGTTTCCTGGTAGTGGTGTAAATATTGCCCATCTATGTGGCTACAAAACTGGTTAATGGAGCAAATATTAACGACTTTTACTACTTAAAGCACAATTTTGTCAATAAAATTATTTTATTGATGTCAGCTGAACGGTCGAGAAAGAGAGTATGGCTTTTCATCTGTTTCTCAGTTATTGCTGCATTGATTCTTCCAGCCTTCACACCCTGCCTGTAAGAGTTATCTTTCACAATTTGCTTGGATTCATAACAGTGAAAAGTTAGAACATGACAAAAGTGTGGCCATTTGTGTGCAGCTTATGCACATAAAAGATTCAAACAAAAGGAGCTTTAATAAGTCACTGAAATCTCAGAAATATGCATTTATGTACTTCATGGAAAGGGGTTATTGCTCACTAATCCATATCGTTGTCTCCATAAACCTTAAAACAGATAAGACTTTTATTTTTACTCCGTACTGTGGGCCAGAAATGCACTTACCCTATAAAACGCATCGTGCAATCCCTTGTATCCTGAGAAATTTGCTGTGTACATTGTACGTGTATAAAAACAGACTCATTCAAATATGTTCTTAATATGTTTTTTTTAACATCCAGCATATGCAGTGCAACCACATGCCCTGCCCCAGTATATGAAAGATCCTAACTGCTTTCAGCCAGGATTACAGTCTTCCAGCTGTTTTTTTTTTTTTCCCACATGAAGTCATGGGGTAGCTTTCCTCTCATCAGCCAGGCTGAATCCAGATCATAGGAGGTAAAACAAAATGGTAGTTTCTGGTTAAAAATCACCGTATCACAAGTCTTTTGAAAGAAACTTCAACTACCTAGGTTTATAGAGTCCATAGAAGTCATGGTTAAATGTGACATGTGTACGTAGATCTGCAGTCTCTGTCTTGTTCTTTATGCAGGTCCATGGACTTGGGTAATGTGAAAATAGCAGGAGTCCTGAAATATTATGATTCTGTTTTAACCTGCTATTTTTAAGTAATAGGTATAAAGCAGTGTTTTGATAAAGAATTCTCTACACAAATAATGAAAAACCTAAATTTCTGAGTTCAGTAGTAGCTTTGTCTCCTTGTCGCTAAAAATGTTTATCTCACCTTTGGTGTTTACTGCTTTATGTTCTCAAGCTTTAATTTATTTTTTTAAACAACTAGGAAAGGAATATCTTGCTGTGTGGAAAGTGTTTTATATAGCAGAAGTTGCTTGTCTAGGAAAATCTCACATTTTTAGGTGTTTCTTTGCTTTTCATGTTAAGAAACCATTAGCTCAGATGTCACTAATAAAGATTAATCTTCCCCTAGTACTTAGCAGTTCATTCAGTAGCAGAAGGAGCAGGGTGAGACTTACATAACTGCACGTTCTAATCACCTGATGACGTAATTACATTAAGCTGTTGCATTATAAACACACTGTTTGTGTATGTAAGCATGTATTTGCATGCATCTTTTGTCTGAACTGAGGTGGTTTTGTTTAGCCTGGATAAATGCCAGGTGCCCACCAAAACCGCTCTATCACTCCCCTCCTCAGCTGGACAGGGCAGAGGAAATATGATGAAAGGCTCGAGGGTCGAGACAAGGACAGAGAGAGCTCACTCACCAGTTACCGTCACGGACAAAACAGACTGAACTTGGGGAGAAAAGGGAGTTAAATTCATCACCAATCAAATCAGAGTAGGATAGTGAGAAATAAATCCAGATCTTGAAACACCTTCCCCCCACCCCTCCCTTCTTCCCGGGCTCAGCTTCACTCCCGTTTCTCTCCCTCCTCCCCCCGAGTGGTGCAGGGGACCGAGAATGGGGGTTACGGTCAGTTTGTCACACGCTGTCTCTGCCGCTCCTTCCTCCTCAGGGGGCAGGGCTCCTCACTCTCTGCTCCTGCTCCAGCATGAGGTCCCTCTCACAGGAGACAGTTCTCCACAAACTTCTCCAACGTGAGTCCTTCCCACAGGCTGCAGCTCTTCACAAACTGCCCCAGCGTGGGTCCTTCCCACGGGGTGCAGTCCTTCAGGACCAGGCTGCTCCAGCGTGGGTCCCCCACGGGGTCACAAGCCCTGCCAGCAAACCTGCTCCGGCGTGGGCTTCTCTCTCTCTCCATGGGTCTGTAGGTCCTGGCAGAAGCCTAGTCCAGCGTGGGCTCCCCACAGGGTCACAGCCTCCTTCAGGCATCCACCTGCTCTGGCATGGGGTCCCTTACACAGGTTGCAGGTGGATATCTGCTCCACCGTGGACCTCCATGGGCTGAAGGAGGACAGCCTGCCTCACCATGGTCTTCACAGGCTGCATGGGAAAATACTTCACTCCAGCATCTCAAGCACAGGCTCCCCCTCCTTCTTCCCTGACCTTGGTGTCTGCAGAGCTCTTTCTCTCACATCATCTCACTTCTCTCTCTCGACTGCCATTTCACAGCAGGTTTTTCCCCTTCTTAAATATGTTATCACAGAGGCGCTACCACCATCACTAATGCGCTCAGCCTTGGCCAGCAGTGGGTCCGTCTTAGAGCCAGCTGGCACTGGCTCTATCAGATATGGGGGAAGCTTCTCACAGCTTCTCACAGAATCTACCCCTATAGCCCCTCACTACCAAAACCTTGTCATGCAAACCCATAACATTCACACAGAATACTTTCTAGACAATCTTCAAGGATACAAACCAGTTACTCCAAGGAGTTGTGTAATTATGTGCTGCTTTTTATTTTCTAGTTGAAATACATCACATGTTCCCATGAGGCCTGCTTTGATAAGTAACCATATGAGGGAGATGAAAATAATTAATTTTACTTTCTGCTTCATACTTCTAGTGATAAGAACTCTCAACTGTATTAATTACTCCTCTGGTTTGTGTTTTTAGCAATAATTGTATGTGACATTTTATACAGCTTATGTAATATTAGATATAATTTTGAAGTTAGTGTGGATTTATCCTGTTATTTTATGAATGCAATCATTTAATATTAAGCCTGTAGATGAACTTATTTTCATTTTCACTGAAATTTGAGAAAGAATACAGCATGTGACACCTAGTTAAACAATAACTGGAGAATGCTTCTATACTATATACACAGGTTACCAAAAGTATCTGAAATAATCCATGATTACTGATGAGTTATTGCTAGTGTAGAAGTATGACAGCATATGATAAATGAAGCAGAGTTAATAACTTTGACATGAAATACATAGCAAATTTATTTTTATTACCACCTTCATGCTCATTTAGCCTATAACCTAAGTAGTCTTCCATTAGATGCAGGAGTTTTGCTGCAAATAAAGTGAAAAACTTGGAGTGCCTGAAGTTATACCTACAAATGTATAGTATGGGCAGTAAATGTATTTTCTCACAGTGTTGTGTTTAGCTAAAACAAGAGATACAAACAACAGGGAAGGGACTGTTGTCTTTTCTATTCCTATCAATGCTTCAAAGGTGCTCACTTTTTTTTAAGGTGTCCAAGAGGAGGTAGATACATGTTCCTGACTCTTCTTTATTACTTAGCTGTGTAGGTTCTGTGAGAGAGTAAAATTCTTTACAACTTTATTTCAAACATAACTGTGCTGGGCAATTATATGTAAATTAATTTTGTGACATGATGTATGAATTAGGTGATGAACCTGAAAAACAGGGAAGAGAGTGTCTGTAACGTCCTTGCTCAGTTTAACTGACTTTACTCAAAAATACTTAATAGTGATTAATTTGCTAGTACTTTGTGTCTTTTCTGAAACACTTGCTCACTCATTTCTGCTTGAAATGATTTTCTGAAAGCTTTAAATATCACATATAATCTTCTTCCCTCACCTATTTCTTTTTAAAGTTTAATCCTCCAGATTTGTCTTTTACACTAACCCGTTACCAGTTTTGAAATAAAATCTGTTCCATAATACCTTAAATGGAATAACAACTGTCAAAGCCATCTTAGTCCATTGAGTAATAGAAGAGAAATTCCAAAATCTAAATTTTAACACAAGAGCTATTACAGCCTAATCTGAGACAGGGCAAGATATTATCTCAGAGTGAAAAGTTACCATGCGGATTTTGTGAAGTAGTGGATAGTAATTACTTTGAAAACTCCTGGTCAAGAATTTTTTGGTATTGTGCTTGGTGGTCATGAGGGAGGGGAATAACGTTTCTTCATTGTTAACAGCAAGTGCCAAACTGACCTAACGCAACCTCTATGAACCTATACCTGCGGTGTTGACAAGTGCGGAATTCCTGACTGGAGAGCAAACTCCTTCATGGTCAGTGACTGTCATGGTTAGGGCACTCATTTGCACCCACTCTGGTTGAGATCAAATGCTTGAATCTGAATGTTCTCTGTCAGAGCTAAGTGCCTACTCATCTAGCTAATACTAGGAAAAGGTTTTCTTCATCTTCCTTGGGCTAATTTAATTTTGTCCTTAAACTCTACTCTGGCACATTTGTGGCAAAAGCAGCCAGCAGCACCCTGGGTGTATTGGGCGAAGTGCTGCCAGCGGTTTGAGGGTGGTGACCCTTCCCCTGTGCTCAGCAGTGGTGAGACTCACCTGGAGTGCTGGGTCCAGGGATGGGTTCCACAGTACGAGAGAGACGGGGACATACTGGAGCAAGCCTGGCGAAGGGCAACAAAGGTGGTTAAGGGTTTGGAGCATCTTTCGTATCAGGAGAGGCTAAGAGAGCTGGCACTGTTTTGCTTAGAGAAGAGAAGGCTCAGGGAAATCTTATCCAGGTGTGCAAATTCCTGTGTAGAGAAGACAGAAATGTGCTCTTCTCAGTAGTGCTCAGTGACAGGACGAGAGGCAGTGCGCACAGACTGAAATACAGGAGGTTCCGGGTTAGAGTAAGAAAAAAAAAATACTGTTGGGATGGTGAAAAGCATGAAACAAGCTGTCCAGAGAGGCTGTGGCACCTCCATTACTGGAGATCCTCAAACCGTGGCTGGACACAGTCTGCTCCAAGCAGGGGAGCTGGATCAGATTCTTTCCAGAGGTGCCTTTCTGCCTTGACTGTTCAGTGATTTTTGTGATCTCTGATCTGATCACATAATCACTGGTCGTATAGTCAGTCATTCTGTAGCCTAATTAATTTTTACTTAAATATACAAATGGAAAACCTTTAATAGGAGGAAGTAAGAAACTGTAAAGTTTCTTGCTATTTCTTGAGAAAATTTCATAAGCATCTCCCAGGAGTTCCTGAGTAATGTGTTTAAGTGAATGAGGAGGAAAAGTGGATAATAAAAAAAGAAATGATGTGGGGAGAAGGGACCACAGAGAATAACAATAATTATGTATTTTTAAATTACTCTTAATAGTGGAAACTGATGGGGAGATTGAAAGGTGAAAGCTAGAGGTAAGCGATGAAAATAGTACAAGTATTTTTCAGAGTACCATAAATTAAGATTGGGGTTTCTTTCCTTATGCACAGAATTGAAATCTGGGACCTTTGACCTTCAAATGTTTTTGTTTTCTCTTAATCCATTACTCTTTCACCTAAAATAAATATTTCCTCAAAAGTTATCATCCAAACATGAACGGCGACTTGCTTGAAACATTTTTTTTTTTTTTTAATTGGGATTTACCTTGGTACTGTATTAACAGAGTGATGCTTTTGAGCAGCCAGAGGGGAAAGTGTTAGCACAGTTCTGGGCTGAGACTTCCTACAGGCTACAGTCGTTCTAATTAGGTCTATTCACACTGAGTTCCTAGTTTGCTGGTGAGATCACATATTTTGGTAAAAGAATAGTGCTTTGTGTTAGTACCTGTATTTTTAATTGAATGCATTGGATGGAGGGGAAAGAAGTACTTTACAACATAAAAAGGGCGCTTCTGGTAACTCTGA
The DNA here is from genome assembly GCF_030867145.1 of Opisthocomus hoazin. NCBI lineage: Eukaryota > Metazoa > Chordata > Aves > Opisthocomiformes > Opisthocomidae > Opisthocomus > Opisthocomus hoazin. Next base: position 97,210,097 of record NC_134414.1, on the reverse strand, counting down.
CAACATATCAGTGTACAGAGTATATAAATGTGCCTGAAGAGCAGGACAAAGATGGTGTCTGTCTTCAACCAGGTTCTGCGGTGTATTTTTATTTTTTATTTTATGAACCATGGATAGACGTGACAGATGAAACAATCCAGTGGCACAAAGGGTCAAAGATATTTTTAACATATTTTAATGTCATACCACTCAACTACATTATGATTAATGTGCTGCTGTAGAAGGCACAAAGATAAGGACATTGTTGGTTCAAAGAGTATATAATCTGCAGTCCTATAAAAATGGGTAAAACTGGTGAAATCAATGAGACTCCTTATTCACATAAACATAAATATGTATTTGTGTTTGAAGCTTCAAGACCTAAAAGACATGCAAATGAGTAACCCTTTCAAATGCATTCTAAGGATCAAGTCTGAAAATACATTCACTTATGTTTGTTTATTTATGTTTGTTTTACACTTCTACAGTTTGTCATCTGTAGTAGGCTTGCCGGTTTGTGATTTATTTTCCCTTCTCAGAGAAGTAACAGTTTTATTTAAAAACTGCTTAAAAACCCAGCATGTGGTGAAGCAGTATCTTTTAATATTGATATTCCAGTATTCCTGCTACCTTTTGAGACTGTGATTTTGCTCCATTCAAATAACAATGGCAATTTCAGTGTCACTTCCATGTGATGATGTGCTTTGATCTAGGTAAGGGTGTGAAAAAGGGGAACCTGATGCTTTCAGTGCAGGGAGGAGTGACAGAAAGAAGAGAAGAGAAGAAAAGCTGGGAAATAGAGCAGCTGTGTAGAGTCAAGTTACTGCATACTGCTACATTATTGGAAAGCTGGCTACTTTCACAGGGAGGTTTAGATGCTGATTCTCAATGGGGAGTGCTGTTCTTCGTAGCTAGATATCAAAGAGAAGTGGTCATGAAATCAGCAATAAAACAGATACACAGATGTTGCTACTTTTTGTCAAAAGTTTTGTTTCAATTAGTTTAGTTTGAATAATCTTTGTCATAAAATCAGAAAATAAATTGCTGCTGCAGCTTACCTAGAAGTGGATACATTAATAATGTATTCTGCTTCTGCCATTCCTGTTTCTGAACTGAGAACAAACCCCTAATCAATACTGATTTTCTTTTGGAAGGTAAAGGGTGTCTTTTATTAGATGATCTAGTACTTAGTTACTAGAGTAAGATGTAACTATTCTTAAAAATTTTTCTCAGGAAAATAAACAGCTCTGAATTGTCAGAAATCTCACATATAAAGTGGATGTTTGCAAACAAGAAGACAGATAATTTTTTTCCTTTAATTTCTCATTTGCATAAGTTCTCATAGTCAAGGCAGAAGAAAAATCCCGTTTGTCAAATGTGCGAAATAACATAGTGTATGCTCACTTGGTTATTGAGCACACCAGAAGGATGGTCCTAAATTTTCTCTTGCAGATCAGCATTCAAATCCTACCAGCTTTAAACAAAGATTTTTCAAACATGGGTTAGATGGGAAAAGCTTTTGTAGCATGAAGTGTGAGATTGTATTGTATTAAGTGACATTATTAGAGGAGAGCATGGAAAATCACAAGCAGAAATGGGATGGAATGTTTAAGATGGTTTGCCGTTATTCCCGAATAGGTTCCAATTCCTACATTTTCTCCTGACCTTTTCATGCCTCTAGGATGCCTCATCCCTGTTTGCGTAGCCTTTTCTAAAACAGGATCTCCAACATCCAAAGAACTGGACGGATGGGCTCGTTCATTATTTTACTCAGCACATGCCGTATCTCACTGTAGCCCATCAACTTGAAGTGATAGGAATGAGATTGAGTGCTTAGCAAAACTTTGAAGACTTCTACCATTTGATCTTCCTGGATCATCAGTATGTTCTGGTACAGCCTAATCTGCCATTTAGTTCTTGCATTTAGTTGGTATTTGTTTTAGCAGATTTATTTGAAAAGTGAATAATCAGTAAAATCTGTTTGCAAAACCCCAACAGTAGCTTTTAATATATGCTTCTGGTGAGTTTGAAAGGGTATCTGTGCCGTTTACATTGTACCTCATACCAGACTATTGAAAACACAAGGCTGAAGTGCACATAACTTGCTAGTAAGACCAGATGTGTATTTTCCCAAGGCAGGTAAAAAGAAAAATGCTTGTATTGTGGTTATGAACATGTTAACATAAAAAGTATAAATTATATAGTGCATAACTGAGGCAAAGTATTAATTTTGGCTTAGGGCACATACCTTCCTGAATATGTAAGAAGGCGATGACCTACAAAGAACACAAATCAGGAATAAAACGAAATCATACATGCTTTTCAGAGACAAGTTCTACTTGTTTTGTGAAAGGCTTTTAGACTGTACTGAGAAAAATGGTTCTTTTCTAAGAAATGCTGCAAGCTTTTTCTTTTTATGAGTTTATAGCTGCCATAGCACAGGTTTTCTGCATGTGAATTTACACATTTTCACAATACTACCTGTTCTGTATCATGCACTGTGCAGCAGTGCTTTACTGTAGCAGAGCAAATCCCACTACCTGAACTGACAGTGTGTTTGACAAGAGTAACTTTATCATCACCGAGTGCCCCATTTCATTTGCTGTCAGAAGTTTAGACTTACTCTCTTTCAGCTGCTGACAAGAAATTGAATCTCTTCTGTCAGTATGAAGTTCCACATTGCATTTATCCTTTTGTACCAGAATTTTCATTTGAATCATTTATTTTCATTGGATACCATTTCATTTTGCATGTTTTCTTTTGGGTGCCTGCTTGCAGTTTACTGCCACTTCTCCCACATACGAAATTAAGTATTTTTTTTTCAGTAGCATGATTAGTGGTACAGAAGTATTATCTCAGTCTGTTTTGTAATGATTCCAGTGTGTTCATCACCTTGTTATCACAGAAAATAATAGCAACTTTTTGGAGGAAGACCTTTGTCCTCCTTTGTGGCAGTGCTGTAATTATGTTAGGAGATTCTAAACTGATGTTCAGGATTTTCCTTCTGGGTAAAATGCATATTGTTTGCAAATTCTGGAAAGTCAGCCTTAAATTAGGGTTACTTATCATAGTTTTGCTACATTTTGTCTCACTAAAGTTAACTAGATTTGGGTTTATCTTCTCTGAAATAGTTTGTATAATAATTGCATTTTCAGAGGGTGAATATTGTAACGAGAATATATAGCTACTTAAAAATGTATTAGTACTCTTTCTAGGGTTTCTAATTTCTATTTTTGTGTTGGCAATTCTCTGATTTTATGTGTACTTTTCTGTGTGTGGGAATCATCTGATGTTATGATATCTACCAAGTACCCTAAAATGACAGTATTGAGCTGCTTTACATGAGATTGAATTACATTATTTAGAGCCTATGGCACTGGAAATCAGATGTAGGCTCACATAGATTTTATTTATATAGGTTCTTCTGTTACATGTATTTTTGTATATATATATATTATCTTTCATATCTATTCTCTGATTTAGGATTATACAGCTTCAGATAACCTGTTCACATTGCGGGCTATATATAGATTTTTTTTTTTCAAATAACCTTGTCATCTGTGGATTTTCTTTGGACGAAGGTAGGAGGATGTGCCTTTAAACACTGGTACAAGCAGACACAAGCTCTGCTGTTTGTATCCAGGTATCAGTAGTTACCTACTAAGTAACCAGGCTATAGAAATACAGTAATGTCATCTCTTCAGTGTTTTGTCTGCCTTTACATTTTTTTGAGGTCATGTAACCAGTCTGTTGTGTATCTGCCACCTGTCCTTACTGGAATATTGTATGTAGTAGGGTTGAAGAGTCAGCTTCTGAGACCTGTTTTTAGGTGTCAACAGAGTGTGAGGCAAGTGTTGAAGCTTCCAGTAAGATCGGCAGAGTTGGTGCAATCTGGAAAGCTATTCGGATGGCCAAATCTCGTTATCCCATTGTCTTCATTTCACTGGGGATGCAACAGCAGCTCGTGTTTGGACCTTCTCACACCATGAAGAAACGTCCAAGAAGTGTGTCTGGGCTTGTGTTACTGCAGCGGTTTGTGCCACCCAGCTCAGCTTGGTTGCAATACCTGTTCTTTCTAGCTCTGCACAGGAATGGTGAGAGAGAAGTGCTTCCAGAGGGCAGTTTGGCGCAGCTGTGCTGTGACTATTTGACTTCTGGAGAAGTGTATGTCTCTCTTATGACTTAGAGAGAACCTAGGAGGAGTAGCTAAATAACTAACTAACTACACTAGGTGCCTACGCTTGGTGTGATTTTATTATTTAAAATGTGTGTGTGTGCATACACTCTCTCTCTCTTTGTTGGTAAATGTTAATAGTGTTTATATCTTTTGTTGTTGTTGTTGTTCCTTATTAATTTCATTACCTTTTACCTAAAATGGCTTAAAGAGCTTAAAGCTTCCCGTAGGTCCTACCATGCAGTATATTTCTAAAACCTGCAATTGCCTGTGAGGTGAGACTGCTGAGATCACTTTTCCCCCAAATGATGACGTGATGGAACTATGAAGGTATGTGAAGATATGCCTAGGAGGTTTCCTCTGCCAGATCACTCCAGGTTTTAAGCTCTGTCTTCTGCTGACCCATCTGTCCACAAGAATGCCCCATAAGTGTCGAGGCACTGACATTTGTTTGGTTTTACTCTGCCTCACTGAGAAATATTTATGTCTGATGTTGTTCTGGCTTGCCTTACTTCTTCATTGTCACCAGTTGGAAAAGGTGTTAATGCTTTCTGTTCTTCATGTGTTTCTTTTCCATAGAAAACTTCCTTGAAACCAAATGTTTGTTTGCTTAGGAAAGGATTTCAGCTCCTTTATGCCACTTGTTGGGGTGGTGGCTCTCTCACTTGTTGCAGAGAAAGGTTTTCACTGCTTCCGTTTGGCTGCTGTAGTTGTTGGGAGATCTGGATGGGCACAGCTATGAACCTACTCCATGGCTACCGTAGTCAGTCAGATTTTTGCCCACGAATTCTTTGTGGAACTCTATTGTACACAGGACTGCTGCTGCTTTTCAGAGGAGGGACGGGAGCGGAGTGAAGAAAGCCTGCACCAGGGTGTGGAAATCCATTTGCCTTCTGTTACGGTAGCCTGTTGGCTATCTTTGGTAGCAGTCAGCAACTCAGCCCAGGGAATCGATTTTTCTTAGTACTAAATAATGAGTCAGAACAGCCCTCAGGAAGGGAAGCATAGGGGACAGTAAGCTTATCTTGTATCTTGTGCCTACAAAAAGCAGATCTCTCTCTTTTCAGATATGCAAAAGGCACACAATCCTCATTTTCTCCAGACTTGTGGAATCCTTGTTCCTTCCTCCATTTCTTTCTCTTGTAAGTTCTTTCGGAACTTATTTATGCCGAGCTATTCTTAGAGTTGGATTTAGCAGTTTACCTGCAAGTGTGGCTGATTTGTGGCTTCGATATGCTAATGTAGGGCCCTTTGATTTAAAGCTGAAGTGGCTGCAATAATACAGTAGGTTTTTGCATGAGTCCTTTTGTGTGGAATAACTCTGCTGAATCAGGTTGGAGCTGGGAGAGGCTGGAGGAATGGCAGGAGAGATCTGAAACGTAACTGTCCGGTTTTGCCTCGGTAGATCAGAAGCTTTCAGCTGACCAGCTTAAGGCATCTAAACCGAAGGCAATATTTATGAACAAATAGAGCAGAGAAAGTAATACATTGCTTGTCAGCTGGTTGTTTAGGTTGATTTAGGTTAGTATGGTATGCTGCGAGTCACCAGAGGTGTTTGTATGTGAGTGAAAACATCTGATCTTCATTTAAAATAAATGACTTCAATGCTGTACTATCCTTATAGTTGAAAAGACGATCCAAAACCAAAAGAGGCCATGAGCACCAAGAAGCAAGCATATTAATCAGTTCAGAAGATGAACATTTTTATTTCCTTGTACTTTTCTTACTATGCATATTTTTTCATGTTAGGTCTCTATAGCTTAGAGAATCTTGACTGACAAATCTGTATCAGTCAAAAAGATCGTCCGTCAGGTTACACTGATAATTTGTTATGAAATAACTGAATTAACCCTCAAAACAGACCATGAGACTTTTTTTCTCAATGCCAAAATTTTAATTTCTAGTATCTGAATCAGATATTACAGCTTTTTAGGGGAACATTACTAATGGAGCACATATGAGAGTTAACGAGTAGCTAAGCAGATTAAAGATATAAATTATATCTTCTCCAGAAATACTATACATTGTCTACTATATTAAATCTACTTAATTTTAATTTTACCTCATGCTGCTAGGTTGGACACAATTTTAATGACAGTTTTTCTGAAACTACTTCATAGTTCAGCAAAAATAATAGCAAGATGCACTTCCTAGAGGACTAAGTACAAAAACCAAAAAAATTGAGTCACTGGATTTCATTGTTCAACTTCAAAGGTCTTTTGCTGGGGTAAACTTACAGTTGTCCCGCTATTTTTTGTACTGTTTATATCAAAGTGTATTTTATTGATCTACAAATGAAGTGGCAAACCCTTTCTTTCCTGTAAACTTGAAATCTGCTGGAAGCTGCTAGATCAAAGCTATGAAATCAACCTGTTCTCACTTACATTACACCAATTACAGACACAACAGTACGTTAACCTCAGCAGATTATCTCTTCTTTCTAACTGTGGTATTGTAATTCCGTACTTCATGAGTGCGAGTTGCAACAGTGTTTAAATCCCAGCTCATTGATTGGCTTTAAAAAATAAAAGTAGCCGCTTTATTTTAGCCTTCAGTTTGTGGGACACCTAATACCATGGAGGGTTAGCACCGCCTGAATAATAGTGCCAAGAAATGTCATTTCTGCAATGGGAGCTATTACGTGACAGCCTGTTATTTCATTATCTTGTGTTTCCTGCCAGACACCTAACCTAGACATTTTACGCCCAGTGTTGCTGGGCTGCATGCTGCCTCAGGTGAAAAGAGGATCATTACCCAATTTTAATCCACCTCTGTGATCAGGGCATGAAAGAAAGGCCACACATTGTCCTCAGAGCAAACTTGCAGCTGTGGTTACCTGTCCACAGCTGTGAACCCCCTGCACGGAGCCTAATCCTGGGAGACTCAGGTCCTGTTGATATCAAAAGGGATTTTGCGGATCATCAACAGCCATTACATCTGGCTCGGTAAAGAGACTCTGAACCAGGTGTTAGGGTGAGATGAAGGAAGGGGAGATGAAGCTATGTATTTTGTTTTCCTATTTTATTTTTCAGATAGGTTTACTTAATTTGATTTTTTGTTTTCATATGTTTTTCTGAGGCCTTTGCAACACTAGACTGGAGGCTGGCATTTTGCCCTGGCCTAGACAGGGGCAAATAAAGTAAAATATACTAATATGAATGAGATTTGCTCAAGTTTAAAAACATTTTTATTCTTTGTCTGGATATAGTTTCTGCTTTTTCATTGTAGTTTTCACCATATGTCTAAATAATCAGGAACAAATAGAGACAAGCTGCACCTGACAGAAATAGGAAAAATTATTTTATGAGTTTAGTTAAAAAACTTTTGTAGAAATCTGTCTTTATTAACATGCTTTTTTGCTGATGATTTCTCTGTTTTCATTACAGCTTATAGCATTGTAAATTAATTTAACATGAAAGGATAAAAATGTTGCTTTTGAAATGTTTCTCATTAAATTATGAAAAAAAATAGCAATAAATAATAGAAAAGAATGCCTCTGGTAGAAGCTGCTGTTAGCTCAATTATTGCTGTACCGGGAGTGAATTATTGCAGAGCTAACTCAGAGGCAATATTATTGCAGTTACATTACATAAAACAGATGAGCTCAAAACTTCAAAAAACAGCACAAAAAAGAAAGCACAGGCTGGATCCTTTGAAAGTTAAATCTCTGTTTATGCTTCTGTGAGAGGCTTGGGCAAGACAGTTGGCTGGAATTGAAGCCACTCGCGTCTCAAGCATTGTGGTAATAAAGTGAAAGGCAAATGGGGTTAATTTCATTGATACTTTGTATGCACCGGCTAGAGGTGCTGGCAGTCTGAAGTCAGGGTATGCTGTATATATGCTGCAGGATGACTGCTGTCCTGGTTTGGCCCCGGATGGCAACACAGCGCCACGCGGTCGCTCTGCCGCCCCTCCCCCCAGTGGGGTGAGGAGGAGAAGGGGAAGAGAAAGGCAAAAACTGGTGGGTCGGGATAAGGGCAATTTAACAGAACAGCAAACAAAGGGAACAGAAACAACAACGATACCGACAAGGAGAATACGCAAAACAAACAGCAGGAACGGACAGAGCCACCCTCACCACCCGCTGCCGCCGCACGCTCCTGAGCCGCGACTGCCTTCCCGCCGCCCAGCTCCCCCCAGCCAGAACCCAGCATGAAGGCACATGGTATGGAATACCCTGCTCTGTTCGGCCAGGTGAGGTCAGCCCACCTGGCTGTGCCCCTTCCTGGAGTCCAGTGAAAATTAACCCTGTCCTGGCTGAACCCAGGACAGCTACAAGCATGGTGGAGTATTTTGCCTCAAATCTATAAGGTGTATGGGGAGGTAGAAAATAATTCTCTAAGTTACCAGAGGGATGCTGATATTACTGTCAATCTTCTTAAAACACCTGTCATTTTGCATTACCTGACGAGAACATCTTTTGTTGCATTTTGGTCTTGGCTTTGTATTTTGGTCTTCATACGGCCAGTTGTTGCCTGGGGTGCTAACAACTTCCCTGCTGCTTAAGGTGGTACCTCAGTTCCATCCCTTTGCAATCATCTGATTTAGCTTCAGGCTTGGATTGTTCCAAACTTATTCCTCTGTACTCTCTCTGGTTAGACCTTAGATTAACTTAAAAAGATGTTATACCGTACAGGGTGAGTATTACAGGCAGGAACTGACCCTGAAGTGACTGACGTGTTGTCTGTCTTAGCCATCAGGAATAAAATGACAGAACAGAAAATATTTTAAACCATCAATGGTCAGAAATCTTGGAAATTAGCATAAAGTTATTTATTCCTAGCTACTGTCATGGTAATGACTCCTTTAATATATAATTCAATTTAAATGGTATTCCATAAAAATATTTTTTAAAAAGTAGTGCTAAAATACACAAGCCATAGAAATGTAATAAAATACAGTACAGAATAGCTTTAGTGATACCATTATGCATTTTCTTTTTTTTTTTTAATTGGCGCTCTTGTCAGAGATTCCTGGTTATTATTTTGAAATCGGTAAGATAACTTGGGAATGTTGATTTACAAGTGAAAGGTAAAAGACCCAAGAAATTGTTATTTTCCAGGTAATTTCAGGGCATTTCTAGGTGGTTCAGTAGTCCTGTGATTTCTTAATTTTCTTTTCAAGACAGGTAGAAGTGTTGCCTTCTCTCTGTTAGAGATGTTAAACAGTTGTCATTTATGAAGCATTTATGAATATAATCTAGAAAACATATATTAAGCATGCAGTTATTTTAGGTTAAGATGATTCTCAGTGCTGTGAACTAATGAAGTCAGAAAGTTCTTTTAAAATTCTTTAGACATTGAGTGTGTCAGAGATATATGTATGATAATCTTGTTATAGACATATATTACAAGAAACTATACCTGTGCTCAGTGTGTATGTTTATATATATATATATGCATGTGTTTAATTTCCTGTACATTGAGTTATAGAACAAATTATTCACATTTGGCTGTCAGTATCCAGAATGTATTCTAGGATACACTTCTAGGATAGTATTTATAATACGTTGCTGACACGAAGTTGGTTTCAAGACTAGAGCTACTGGAAGATAAAACATCTTTTCTTCTGGAACGCTGTTGATGATATTTACAGTCTTGAAGATAAAATGTTCACAAGTTTTTCAAAATGTTGGTTTCTGTCATGCCATCCTACAGGCCTGAAGGAATTATTACTGCTCCACAGTAGAGAACGGCGAGAAAATACACTGTGCCACAGGCACTGCTGGGAGACCTTGAATGCATTCCAGAATTTGCAGGCACGGTGCTCCCATACCACTTCTTTCCGTTGTCATGTAAAAGGTATTAGAGTAGCAGTTTATGGTTTGGGTTATTCCCAGTCCTTTCAGGTTTTGGTATTTTGGGAACATGAGCGGAGTAGAAGAGAGAAATTTGCGTTTTCCCAAAAGATTGCTATTCTTGCTGACTTGACACTTGGACAGCCAAACAAATACTGTGTTTATGCTTGGCTATCTTCAGCAACATATTTTCTTCAATAAATGTTTGAGACTGTGTTATAATTAGGAAATCTTACTTTAAGAGCCATACACATCTACTTGGGCAAAAAAAAAGCAGTGTGGTATGGCCTCCACATCAAACTAAGTGATGCTGCTCTTGTTAAGGATAATAAATACTGTTAATAAATTGCTTCAGCACTTTCTACATAGCAAAATTATTTGCTAAAATTATTTTATAGTTTAAATAAATTATTTTGTGACTGACATAAATGTCTCATGGAATATTAATGAACAGAGAAGCTAATTTTAAACAATTTCCTTTTCATCACCATTTTCAGGCACAGAGAAACACTGTGCTATTTTAAAGTGTTTTGTGCTATGTTTGTGATACCTATTTTGAATTAAAAAACCAGTAGAAGTGTTTTTTTTATTTTTTGTCTTTGTTCCTTAAATTTTGCCCTAGCAGTTGAAATTCTGAGAAACAAAATTCCAAATCTTGTTTAGTATTAGTATTTTGCTGAAGATGTAGATATTATCAAAGTGCATTAGTCCTGTAAAAGCAAACCAGTGTGTTCTTAAGGATATGTATGATTGATTGTTATAAATTTGTGACGTGAGTAGCTGACATTACTCTCTATTTTCTGTATAGTTGTTTTGCTGCTGTTAGTGCATTAGCATCTGGGGCGAAAGGGGGAATGTCTGTGATATGCATATGTTATCACAGGTAACAGGTGCAGCAGTGTTGCAGAAAGAAAGTAAAACATCTAGGTATGTATGAGACGCTAAGGTCATAAAAATGTCATTTCAAATGAAAAATGTATTAATTTTTTTAAAAGTTGGACTATTTGAAGCTCCAGCCTTCAAGTTCAGAATGCACGCAGGCCAGATTCTGTTTAGCTGCAGTGGATATAACCGCAGATACGCTTGTCCATTAGTGGGGTTAGTTTGAAAATCTAGTGTTCTTGACAGCTTTACCCTAAGCTGTACTTTTGAAAATTTTGTTGTTATGAAATGCTTAGCACTTAATGTTCTATAAAGAAGCCATACTTTTGTTTTGCTCTGTATGTGCTTCAGTAGTTTTGAATAAAACTCCTGTTAGGATTGGGGTTCTCTGGGCTTAAGCTAAACCATTGCTTGGGTTAAATGAATGTGGCAGTTCTGAAATTGCATTTTTTTAATTCATTTTACATTATGTGTCCAAGCCATCATACTGATTAGTTGTATTACCATTTTAAGGAATATACTTGGGCTGCCAGGTGAGGAGGGGAAACAGAACAAATTGGTGTTTCACGACCTCTAAACCAGTCTTCTGACATTACTGAGATAAAGTGGAGCTTTCCGCAGAACTGGTGCCGAGGCTTGAATCAGATGTCAGCAGTTATTTTAATGTTAATGGTCTGGCAAAGTTGACAGAATCAAGGAAATTAGAAATTGCAAACTCCTCCTGCTGTCCAGAAGGTGTTTTAGTGTTTCGTATAATAGTGAAGTTGCTATCCTGAATCTGTGAATTACAGAGTTAGTGATAGTATTAATTGTTTGAATCATTATTGGTTTTGCAGTCAAACAAGTCTTTACCATGATTGACTGTTTTCCGATGAACTCAGAGATGCAATTAAGGGCTGTTCTGTGCTGTTCCAGCTGAAGGTGAATAAATCTAATTATCATATATTTGTCATTTAATATGACAGGAAAATTGTTATGATAAGAGATGAAGAGCCGACATAGTATCATATCTTCTTTTTTAAGCAGTGAGATAATCTTTTTTTAATGAAGATCACATTCTCATGGGCTGGCTGCATGTGGTCTATGTGAGCTGTTCGACATGATTCCTGAGGCTTTTTAGCTAGATTCTCCTAGCTAACTCGGGATTAATTTTTTTTGAAAATACAATGATCTTGGTAGTTTTTTATGGTTTAACCTAATGAGCTAAAATAACAGAAGATTAACTGCTAGAGCATACATCAAAATTAAACAATAGAGAATTACTGTTACCTTAGGAAATTGATTCTGAAAGCATGTAAAGCTCATTGGCTTTAATACTAGGGTGAGATGCATGTAAAGATTCAGATTCTGACTTCTTCATACTTAATAAGGTTGCATTCAGTCCCAAAATGTATCAGTTAGGGCTAGATTTACAGCTGATTGGCCTCCTTTGGTAGGAATAAATCTTTTCAGAATTAAAATTTTTCAGAGGAATGAATGAATTTTAATGTCATTTTAAGAGGAACATGTTGAATCATTTTGGCTTTCTTGCTTCATTACAGTGCTTTGTTTTTAGGAAATAAAATATTAATTTGTATATTGTAGTGAAATATCATTTTGACAATATTAATATTCTGGTTTATGATTTTGTTATGTTATCAAAATGAAAGATGGCATAGTTCTGAGTCATAACTGTCTTCCTCAGTCGGTGTGATACTGTACTTTCAAGGCTTCAATTATTCAGGATTCAGACACTCAGAAGTCTTATTCAGTGAGCAGGAGTCTTCTTGAAAGTCCCAGAATGTGCTTTAAATGAAAGGAAGAAGTCACAACAGACCAAGAGTAGTGTTTAATATCTTATTATTTATGTGTTCTTCCAAAACCTGCAGAGAACTAAGGAGGAGTGAAGCAGATGAATGAAGATGGGATAAATAAAAGTTAACTCAGGACAAATAAAAGCAGGGGAAAGGAGGAAGGTGGTTGGAGGTGCGGTTAAACAAGTACATAAATTCTCCCTATCAGTCTATAGCACTTAATCTTTGTGTAATAACAGGAAAGGCAATGTCTATTATGCTGAATCTATCAGAAAAAAGAACATGAAAACAGCACACATCAGCTGCACTTTTCTGAATTTAAAATAGGTTTGTATGTGTACGTACAGAAATACACATGAATTGTTATGCAAAGTTATTAAACTGTCTTTAACACAGCAATAGGACAACAGCTACCATTTTAGTCACATTTCAATTATAATCACTTTTGCTTACCAAAGTCCTTCACATAAGTAGAACTAGCACGAACACCAACGTGCAATTTTATCAGTACGCGCTCTCTCTAGAGTTGCCTGTTTGAAGGTTGTCTTCAACAGGATCGCAATTATTTTTGCATCATAAAAACATCACTCAAACTAATTCTCAGTCTAGAATAGAAATGCTAGATTTTAATGGCACTACAGTACAGTAAATAACTAGACTAATCAAAATTATGTATTTGGAAGTATAAAAAAACCCTCCCTACTGTTTTTTCTGTATTTCCAGTATATTTCTTCAAGTTCATAGCTACAAGTAATATCCCTGTACGCTGCTTTTCTCACTTCTGTATTCCAAAGCAGACACAACGATAAGCAGAACTTTAAAAAGTGTATTTCAGCAATCCTTTAGGTGTATATCAGTCATGTGTGTATTGTACCTATCATACTGCAGTCTGAAACTTCTGCTTTATAAAGCCTTGGGGAAATGTGGCTGTTAAGAGTAAGTCTGTGAGTACTAATAGAGAAAAGCCATGAAATTTAACTGTGAGAAGAAGTTTTTTGTTTTTTTTTTATCCTTGAACTTAATGTGAAGAAAATGCCTAAAGAGCATGATCCTGTTCAGAGTTTTTCTGACATGGGTTTTGGCCTCTATGACATGTCATTTATTTATGGTTTCTTAACTTCCGTTAGACTCTTCAGGAGTGCCTGTGTTTACACACAGATTTGAAATTAGTGCTGTAAAATTGATGCTGTAAGGCATAGTTGTTTCACGTGTGATTATTTCTTCTTTGAATTGCCTGCTTGCTTGCTACAATTTTGCAGGAAAGGAAAGAAAAGAGCGAAGCATTTTCATTTCTCTTCCCAAAGGGACATGGCATGTTGTTAGCGCTTGGCAAAATGCTGCACGGTGGTTTTTGTATTACATCCACCAAACCCTTCCTGACACTCCACAATTCAGCACTAGGACTTTTCGGTGCTATATCATTCTTTGTTGGTTGGAATAGAATTACAGAATATACACACAGTAGAAGCAAATGCTATATTTTAATGTTATTATAATGAATACCATTGAAATTAAGAAAAATTTAGCGCTTCCTGTAAAGTATAACTATCACACAGCCTGTTGGAAACCTGTAACTCTTTACAACAGGTAGAAAGTAATTAATGCTGTATCACAGTGGAATTCCTATTGAACTATTTATTATACATACACAAAGTGAAGTAAAGCTTTTTGGATTAATGTTATTGCAGTCAGTTTTCAACAAATTAATAATGATTAGCCATCTTTTAGAATATCTTTACGATGAGATATTTGCTCTGGTTTATTAAACTGTAATAACATCACCACAGGAGAGATTTAACATGTACATTCTTTGCTGTTGAGAGTTAACATACATATACTTCTATCAAAATAATTTCAATATATTAATGTTTCCATTTTGATTTTTTTGTCTTTTGATAGTAAAAATCTGTTAGCTTCATTTATATTTATTTCCATGTAGAAAAGTTGGTACAATGTTCTAAAAGTTGTCAAGGCAAATCAACTGATTTCCAGGAGGAAAAAAAATAGAACATGTTTTGATGCTCATAGTCTTAGAATATCGAACTAAGTATTAAGAAACATGTACTTGGAGAAGGGACTAAAAGCTATAGAAGCAGAACTAAACCTTTCATATATTGTTTCAAAAGTGTATGTTGAGCATACAAATATGCAGGTGGATAAAAATTCTAGCTCTGTCAATAAAGAGAGCTTTCTCATGAAAATACCAGATTTGAAAATTGCCATAGTAACAGTGATGTTTCATAAAGGAAGTAACACTATATATTTTCACTATTATATTTCAATTTCAATACATTTTTCTTAAAATCATGCATTTCCTAGATTTTGTAATACTGAAGGGGTGTCATACATGTGTGCTGGCTCTAAGGTCTCCAAAGAAAAATATTTGGCTAAAAGGAATTGATGTGCAAAGCCATAAAATGGAAGCTCTAAGCTTTTCAGAGACAGCATGTGTCTGAATAAAAACAGTGGCAATGCAGCACAGAAAAAGCAGAGTAAGATTTTTAGTGTAAGTACCATAATTTTATGATTTTAAATTATTTAATATAGTTAACCTGTAGGCTTTTCTGATTTATTGGAGACAATAGGAAATCACTATTGGCAATTAGTGATCATTTTGAGTTTAAGGAGACAGGAAAAAAGAAAGTTTTGTCATTTAATAGTCTAATTTATTTAGCTCTTCAAAGAAAGAATCATTCATCTTTGGCATATTTTGAGAATATTCTTTACATAAGGACAAGCTATTTTGGTTTGTGTATCTTATTTAGAATAAATAAATGAGTTTTCCTTCAGCATTAGGGAAATATGCATTCTACCTTTGTTCTCAAGAAATATTTTTCCAAATACATTCTGTTCAATTTTGCCCTCAGTCATGTGTTTCTGTTCCTTTCCTTAGGACTAGCGAGGCTGCTGTTGCAAGGCTGTTGTGACGTTCGTTCTTCCAGGAAGCTAATTTAGCTGAAAACATAGAAAAGAATATATAAAATGTAACTAATCTTAATTGTCCTAGTTACCTTTTAAATTTTTTAAATTCAAAATTGCTCTAGAGATTCCAGATTAGAATCTTGGAGTGGAGGAGCAGACAGTGTAAAAGGGGAGGCAAAGACCTTCCCTTTTGACAGCCTGTAGACTGGTTCAAATGGCTTATGAAATGGCACTTAGAAAGATATGTCTGATTTTAAATCACCTTCTATATTTACAACTCTTTAATCTGTAATTAGCATCTCTTCTATTAAGTAAGTATTTGTTTAATTTTTTGGTCTTTCTTAAAGGATTTAGTTTGGTGATTCTGCTCTACATCTTCTGTAGCCCTGGTTATTGTAAAAGCGTGTTATGGTCTCGTTCATTTCCTAATGCAGTGACATCTCCAGTGCTGGAAAAAGTTATTTGCTTTTGCAAAAAACACAATTTTTATAAGACCTAAATACTGTCAGTACTGGAGTTAGAGTTGCGGAATTACAAATTAACAACTTCAATGTTCTTTTAGAGACACGACTGATATTAAAATAGCGAGGATAGAATAACCTGAAAAGACAGCGTTGGCGTTCTCTTTAGCTCACTTTTTTTCATTGTTTTTTATAAAGTATGTGCAAAGGGAAATTCCACAATGGGAAACACTTTTTTATATTTATCCTAAATAGCAACAAGAACCTGCTCTTTTTTTTCCACTGAGAATTCTTGTTTCTTAGCCATAAAAATGTGTTCCTTCTTTTAAAATCTGTTTTTATTCTGAGGTCTGCTAGACCTTACCTATGCTAGTATAGATTCTTTGGTATTAGATGTTCTTTTTGCTAAAGGCTATGGCCTTCAGACTCACAATTTTCTGAGCTTATATTCCACATAGACTTAGTGTGCAGCTTTTCTGAAGATACATGCTCACTTCCTCATTCTGAGCACGAGTTAACTTGAGTTAGGTTTGAGATCAAAAGCCAAGACTCCTTTTTGGGGCTGGTGGTGGTGAAAACAAGATATTTGTAGCCTATATAAACTGCCTGCTTCCCACAACTGATACAATTATGTTGAGATAATCTGAGAAGCATGGAAGCAAAGCATTTGTTTATTTGATAGTGTATGTATATTTCCAGTGAGGACAACTGATGATCTCCAAGTAAGATGGGCTCAGACAATAGCTTATCAAACCAGAAACTGCTTAAGTATCACACCAGAAGGGAACTAAATTAAATCATATCCTGAATATGGCAAACAGTCCTTTTTCCTTTTAAAAGAAAAGTCACTGGCTATGTACAGGTGCATGAATGCACAAACTTCTGCATGCACTCACACTAAGAATGTTGTTGTGGTTTAACCCCAGCCAGCAACTAAGCCCCGCACAGCTGCTCACTCACTCCCCCTTCTCCCAGTGGGATGGAGGAGGGAATTGGAAGGGTAAAAGTGAGAGAACTCATGGGATGAGATAAAGACAATTTAACAGGTAAAGGAAAAGGCACATGCTCAAGCAAAGCAAAACAGGGAATTCATTCACTGCTTCCCACTGACAGACCAGTGTTCAGCCATCTCCAGGAAAGCAGGGTCCATCACGCGTAACGGTGGCTTGGGAAGACAAATGCCATAACTCAGCATCCCTCCCTTCCTTCTTTTTTTCCTTGCTTTATAGGCTGAGCATGACCTCATATGGTATGGGGTATCTCTTTGGTCAGTCAGGGTCAGCTGTCCCAGCCATGTCCCCTCCCAGTTTCTTGTGCACCCCTAGCCTACTCACTGGTGGGGTGGAGCGCAAAGCAGAGAAGGCCTTGACACTGTGTAAGCACTGCTCAGCAGTAGTTAAAACATCCCTGTGTTATCAACACTGTCTTCAGCACAAATCCAAAATATAGCGTCATACAAACTACTTTGGAGAAAGTTAACTCTGTCCCAGTCATGACCAGCACAAATATAATAAAAGCAAATGAAAAGAAGGAGAATTGAAAAATCATTAGAAATGTGCTGTGATAAAGCATGTACATTCCTGCCGTGTCACAGGAGACAGTGGGGGTAAGACTCTTTTATTATTTGTTTCCCATACTCCTGGTTTCATTGTCCTCCTCTTACTCTGCACAGCACAGCACCATTGCATCTGTTGTGCAGTTGCAGATATGTCTAATTAACAATAAAACACAGTGCCAGCATAATAGCAGACTTTTACTGTGCCATCGGTTAGAGGATCCTGCCACTGTTTGTGCTCGGGGCAGTTGTTGTAGCTGATGCCAAGCGTCAGGGCATTGACGCACCTCAGTGGCTCTGATGGCATTTGGAAGAGGCCAGTCAGTTTCAATTTATGGACATGAATCAATGCCACTTACAGATGTCTCTCCAGTTGCTGCTCTGCTGTGAGACAAGGCTGCTGTTCGGTTGTGTTTGCTCAGTTGACCCAAGGCTGCTTGGGTCACTCCTACTTTTTGAGCAGCTTAAAAGTTTTGTTTGGTCTTATCTGTAAGTGATACACCATATGCTTTGCCATCTGTTGATTGTGTGCCTGGTGCTTATTTTACAGAAATACATACCGCATTTAGAATAAGGACGCTTCTACTAAAAATTGCATCATACTCCTGTTTTTCGAGCACGCCTTGATAGGTAGAGCTAAGTAAAGCTTTAGTGCTTTTTAACTGTCATTTAAAATTGTTGTGATTACAACCACCTCGGTGGTCGGAAGAAAAGCAAACAGTAGCATATGGATTAGAAATCAGACTTTAGTTTCCATGAGTGTCAACCTTTACTGTCTTTGTCTAGAATCAAAGCAGGTATTTGAAAGAATTCCAAAAATGGCTCTAAGACATCTAAAATCTGTTCCCTTAAAGTATCTTTTTTGTCTTAATCGGGAAAGAAGTCTAATGAGCTCGTAGAAAGGATTTGCTTAGCATCAGCTGAAAGCTGAATTTTGTCAAGGCTAATGATCTTAACTTTGGTAAAGCATTTTAGAGGTATGAGTTTCAGTAGAAGTGTGATTTTTGTGCATTTCTGAAGAATGAAGAATGAACAGACAGTATAGAACCTCATACAAGACTATGAAAAAAATGATGGTGGTTATTTGTTCTATCTCAGAACACACTGGTTAGTAAAGCTGGGGGGGGGGGGTGGAAACAAACACCCCAAACAAACCTCAACCGGCTCCCTGCCCCAGTCCTGGAAGGATATAAGTTTCACGTGATTTAGCCTCAAGATTTGGCCAAAAAGCAGAATTTCTGATTCACAAATAAAAGTTTCAATTCACTGTTAGCCTGAATTAGACCAGGATGAAAAACAACCTATATTATCTTGAAATTAGGCGTGCTCTGGAGCTTACATTTCTTTATTCATTTTCAAAAACCTTTAGTAGTCACCAGGAACATCCCCGAAGCTAGCAAGCACAATTTCTAGAACTTAAATTCTAATAAAACCCAACCAACCTTCAACTGTATCGTCTGTCCTCCTTACACCGAGGTGACCTGGAAGGAGCAGACACTGAGGGAGGGACATCCTAGCAGAGCTACAGTTCCTAGAAGGACAGGGTTTGTGTTTGCATGCAGTTTGCTGGCAACCTAGGCCGGGCTCCATCAAAACCTCATCTTGAAACTGGCAAAAGTTCTTTGAGCCTGAGACACTTCTAGAAAGTATTTCTGGCAGCGTGAGTTGGTGAATGCCAGTGAAAAAGCCAGGCTACAGAAGAATTTGTGATCATAAAACATACTCTTTTCCAAGTAGGCTGTTTGGTCTTCTCTTTCATTTGAATGTGACAAGTAAAAGTCTTCATTAATCAAGTAACATTTCTTAATCTGGTAAGTGTATATCTATTGGCATCTTGATTCAGTAAGAATAATGGAATTGTTGAAGACTGATGCCAGGTAAAACAAATTTAAGCATTACGTTAGTGCCACACTCATGGATTCAAGGTTGGACAGGCTCTACAAGACTTGGGATTTCAAAGATATTCTGCCATCCATTCCCAGACTGCTGGACGCTCAAGTCTGCAGTGCTAATGTCATTACTAGTGTTAGATTTTAAAAGGCTGTGGGTACATGATACCTTTTAATCTGACTGTTTAGAGATTTCTTAACGTAAAGCCAGTGAATCTGTGTCGCAGTATACTGTCCTTGATCATTGTGATGGGTTTTTTTTTTGTCAGTCTGAGAAGCACTTTTCTGCCCTTTGTTGCCCTTCTGCTTATTGTTGTTTCTTAATGCAACAGCTGCACTACAACACTCTTTTACACAGAATAAGAATATAATTATTAATTATTTAGTTTATTATTAACTTTTTTCTATTTTATTTTAGTAGCAAAACCTTCCTTTTACAAAGCTTCCTTTTAAGTTTCACATGTTGAAAAAGGCTTAACAAAATTATCCATATTTTTTGAAAGATAAAATAAGAGAAAGAAAAAAAAAGCATTGCGGAGTTTGCGTAGCTGGTGACTTAATTCTTTCTACCTATTTGTTCTCTAGTTGAACTTGTAACGTGCAGTCAGTTGAAGTATGAAATATATGGAGTTTAGATTTATTTTTTAGATGTACGTTAAATATTTGGATTAAGCTTGTTTCAAAGATTTCTCATTACATGCTGCATCATCAGAAGAAAGCTCTTAAAATGTATACTCTTGTGATCTGAAGTTGCCTTGCTTTCCCCTAAATATGCCAGCATGTGCAAGATATGCTTTGAAATTAATAATATTGAAAAAAAAACTCTGCAGTTGTATTTGCCTTATTTAATTCCTGCTGAGATGATTATGCTTCTATTAACTGTGCAATTATATTGTACAGCTCGCTTGAAGTATCTCAAGCTGTAGCTTTTTGATTCTGAGTATTTTAGCACTTCACAGAAAACTTCAAAGGTTGAACAACTGTGAATAGATCTCACCAAACAATTTATATTTCTGACTTTGAACTACTTTGGCTAAATTCTGTCTAATTTACTTGTAGTAAATGTCATGTTTAAATGTGGTATTTTCGCATGTGAAGAAGTGCATGCAGACAAATATAATACTGTAGGGTTTAAATACATGGAAATAGCCACGTGCAATTTAAGATTTCTAGTATTTCTGTATGAAGCTCTATTTTTAACAAATATTCCAATTTAAGTGTGTTGAGGTTTGGATGTATAAAAAATTGTTTGTAGAAGTGGGAGTCCAAAAAGATTGATGTTTGAGAAACGCATGCACAGAAGTGGAGATTGGAAGACCTTCTCCTTATGACTCTTACTCAAAGCAGAGAGAATTTGTGGAAATTTGGCTTGAAGTATTGGTGCACATTGCCGTTGTAAAATAAGACTCCATTGATTCACTTTCAAAGTACTAAATTACTTGGATATTGGTTTTAAAATTGTGTTAATTTGAATTTAGGTGAATGCTCCACAAGAAGAAATAGTGGTGTGGAGGATGACACCAAATTTGTGTCATAGTGAAGTTGCTTTGTACCAGATAAAAGTTCCAATCTCTTAACAGAAATATCATTGCACTTTGGAGGGGTTTTTGGTGTTGGTTGGGGTTTTTTTCCCCAGCAGTTGTTGTCTTTTTGTTAATTGTATTTAATACTGGACAAAAAAAGTGAGTCCAAGCAAGAGAAAAAAAATATTTAAGTCTCTGAAAGACAGTATCTGCAGAAATGAGTACTTCAGGATAGATTTCAGAAACAGCATTGATGTGAAACAAGATCTGTGAGAAAGTGGTCAGAATGGCTTTTAAAAAGTCAGTGTAGGAAGATTTTACTGCTCCGTGACACAGGTCGCTAAATGTCCAGTTTCTGAACTTTTCATAGTGAGAAAGGATTTTGATTAAGGCATTTGTTTACTCCATATTATCTATTAATGTGATTTTAGAGTTAATACCCAAACAGAATTACTTTGCAAATAAACTATCTGAAGCCAGATTTTTAACGTGTGCTGTTAAAAATAGTTTGTTTGAATCGGATTTAACAGTCTGAAGCATATGCTCACTTTATTTTGTGAATTGCAAGTTCTTTTGCAAACACAGGTTGTATTTCAACTTGCATTTTGAATGAATCTCTAAACTATGCATAGTAAACTGTCAGGAGTTGTCAGAACTAATTGGCTTTAAACAAATGTTGCCATAGGAAGAAGACTGTTATATGTAGTGAAGAATTTCTAGTTTGCAGTTCACGTGCACTTTCAGAAAGTCCTAGACACATGAACAGAGTAAACTCAGTATCTTATACAGAGTAGCTCCTACACTTCCTAGCTGCATCAGACTCACTGTGCATATACTTTGTGGCTACACAGCACATGAGCAGAGGTTATTCAGGATTTCTGTGTTGTCCTTGATGAAAGCACTTAGACAAGCACGCTGCACAGTGTATTATATATGTAGTGACACTGCACATTTAATCAAGAATAGAGTGATTTATCCCTGCAAATTGTGGACAAGAAAAGTGATATTCTCATATTTATACAGATAGATTTCACAGTGGAAATGGAGAACACATTGAAGAAAAATGAGTATGAGCTGGACTAAACCAACATACCGACTGACTTTGAACATTTCCTTGAGACCAGCAAAGTTTCTGAAAGCTTGAGGCTTGAAATTTTCGGTTGTATCTTGAGGACATAGGAAATATCAGAGGCTTGTTTGAAGGAAGACTGTTTTAAGTGGAAAGGTGGCTATAATACAGTCAGGAGCAAAACATGCAGAAATTTCTGCCAGCAGTGACAACTTTGCTGCAAACATGAAGCCAGCTGCATTTTTTTTATTTTTTTTTGCATATCCATAAAAAACACACTCGTGCATTCTCTGTCTTCGCCTGTTGGCTGGGATTGGGGGACCTTTTGGTTGTTTGGGCGATTTTAAAGAGAGTAGTGTGTGTATGTGTGAGGAAAATGTGTGGGTTCTTGGCTTTGCTGCCACTTCAGGATATAAACAAACTGCTACCATCGGGGGTGTTCTTGGAGGCACTAGGATGATTTAGGAGCCCTGCTGAACCACCCCCAGGGTATATGCATCTGGACAGCAAAAGCCCGGTTGCGGGCTTTGAAATACCTCAAGGAGGATATCAAAGGGGGAGCCTCCATTTGAGAATGCGTGAGGGAGGATGGACTTCTGAATGACATCCATCTGTAAGCGTGCTGAAGCCATTTAAGAATCTCTGGAAGTCAGGGGATGAATCTAATCAGACTCAGCCCTATTCTGAGGCTAAGACTCCAGCAGATTATGACAGTAGGCATTGTTTCCACAGGTAGGAAGTTTTTACTGCTCCATGACACAGATGGCTAAAGGAATAAAGATTTAGAATTTGATATTCATGTACATCATTTATATATAACGTTTTAGTATTCGTAAGGAAGTTTTTAAGAAAAAAAGAAATATCTAAAAATTCCTCTCAGAAATGTCTAATGAAACTAAGAGATGAGAAAAGATGGAAGGCAAAGCCCAAGCCGACATGAGTAGTTGTCAGTCTTGAGTCTTGATATGGTAAAGTGAGGACAACTAATCTGTGACTAATATATCTGAATAATGATCAGGACCATGAATAATGGCAGGGTACTTCGACATGTTGCAGGTGGAAGAATCAAGTAAAACATACCAAATACTGCTTTTGCAATGTGTGTCATGTTTTTAAATTAGCCAAACTATGAACTAGCTAGAGGAAGGAAAGTAAAGAAAATATTTTCTGATGTTATATGTGGGACAGGTTTTTGATAAATCTTGTAGCAGTGTACCTGCTTGATTCCAACATACAATTTTGAAGTTACCAGAGTATAACTTACTGTTATGGTGAAAAGGAACTCTAATATAAGGAAAAATTTTGCAAATCATTTTAAATCTTTCCTAATTCATTAGCGTCTGTGACATTCATGAACATGCTGTTTCCTTTGTCATTGAGATCACCTACATCAGCAGAGGTGTCTGTGATAAGCTCTTGGATACTGTCATTCAAAAACATGGCCTTTCACTCCTGTACAAAATGTTCCTTTAAGTTTCTCATGTCATTGTTCATGTCTAATTGATTTGGAAAAACAGAAATTCATAAGGTGCGCAACAAGTATTTTTCTGAAATCTTTATACTTCAGGACCTTTTTGCTGAATGCAGTTGTTGACAAGGAGCTAGTCGTCCTGCCCTGCCAAAGAGGATTTTTTGTGTGTTTGTGATTGATAAAGCAGAGAAAAACAGAAGCCAGTAATTCAGAGGATACAGTTATGTAGAACTGTAACAATTTAAATGAGCTTCATTATCTGCTCAAAGTGATTCTCTCAAACTGAGAAGCACACTCACACCCAGCTGCCTTCCATCCTGAGTTATGCATTACAGTAGTTCCTTTTTTTTGAAAATATTTTGATTTCAGATCATTTTATTATGCTTGTGTTGGAATGACCTAGTTTTATTTTATTTTGTATTTTTTTACAGGGGAAGTGTGAAAGAATGGATTCATGTACATACGCAGATAATCAGTGTGTTTCTGTGTGCATGTGTATGTATCAGAGAGGAAGAAACGGATGGCAGAGTGAAGATCAGCTTGTCTGATGAGCAGTGTCACAGATCAGTTTCCTCTCCTGCCACTTTTTTGTTTTTTTTTAGTATTTTGTATGAAGTCTGTTGGAAAGGTTACTAAATTTCAGATGCCTAAAATCTGGTTGTCATCACTGGAACAAAGTTGTGCAGCTTGCCTTCATATATGAAAGAGAAGGAGCCAGTTATAGGGTGCATAGAATCATTAAGGGTGGAAAAGACCTCTTAAGATTATCCAGTCCAACCATTACCCCAGCACTGCATGCCTGCTAAACCATGTCCCAAAATGCCACATCTACACATTTTTTGAACACCTCCAGGGATGGTGACTCAACCATTTCACTGGGCAGCCTATTCCAATGCCCTAGAAAGGCTTCTTTCTGTCCAGCCTGGAGCAATGATGATTAACTCAGCTGTAAAAATGTAAAATTTATTGAAATAAATCTCTGCTTTAACATCTTGAGCATCTGTTAAATAGGATTAGTAGTAGTTCAGACAAAACAATATAAAGGCAAACGCTTACGTTAGGGTGTTTACAGACTAGCCAGAGGGTCTCAGAAGTACCTAGCCCAGACAGAAAGACGAAAAAAATATTATAAGTTAATAGCATTTTGGCACAGCAGTTTATTTTTTATTTTGCTTTAAAACAAACCCCACAAAACCTAAATTTCAAATAGCAAAAGTAGCCAGTGCAGTGTATATAGCAGGCAGTGAGTCAGAGTTGCTGGAGGGGGAAAGGACGGCAGCCTGTCATGTTGCAGGGATCAAAATTTTAAGATGACTGCTGTTTCTTTAGTCTTCTCTGTTGCTTGTCTTTATATCCCACTTTTCTGTGTTACAAGTGCTGCCTTTTTTTTTTCTGAGTCCACTCTAATATTCTATCCATCTATTCATTTAAATTTAATTTTTTCCTAGCCTAATGATGACACTCGAGGTGCTTAAGTAAAGGTGGCATCTTCAAAGTGTTCTGACCAATCTGACTCTGAGCTCATGTCAAGAATTTTCTCTTCACTAGTACTTGCATTTTTTTTTTCACAGTGCAACAAAATGGGAGCAATATCTTCCTGATCTCTAGTTTATAACCTACCACAAGAAAATAAGCTCATAATTTTTATGCAAGCTTGAAAAATGTGTCTAATAATCTTTCCAACCTGTACTGCACTATTCATTAGCAGCAGCCTGCTGAAGTAGCAGTGTTTAATTGTTATGTAAAGGTAAAAAAATATTCAATGGGTGCAAAAGAAAAGAAAGTGTTGAAAAATTAAGTGTGTGGGAAAAGTAATCAGGAAATCAACTGAAATAGCAAGAAAACAATAAGACCTTTTTCCTTTTCAGAATTCGAACTTCAAAATACAGACAGTTACTTAAGATAAGCTTAGTGTAAAAGAGCACAAAATACTGGTACCAAGAGCAAATTAACTTTGCCTAGCTCCGAAGCTAGACTTGAGAACTGGTTGGCTTAGAAATTATTTTCTGTCTTAGTTATATTTCATTAGAAAGCATTGGAAAATCACTGAGCCAATAAACTTAAGGATATCTGTACAGCAGCTTACCAGAAAAGAACCACTCCTGTCTGTGCTTGCATCTTTCTGAAGGGAAATTTCCTTTTTTAATGCGACAGAGATGGCCAAACTTCTCTTCATGAGCGGTTGCCTGAAGGCATACCGGTGAAATGGAAATGTTACTTGTCTGATGTAACATCCTCAGTGATGTTTGCTGTCTGGTTTTGTAAGTTTCAGAAAATTTTATTAATAACTAATGAACGCTGTGAAGCCAACACGGTTGGCTGTTGTTGTTCTCAATCATAAAATATATCAAGTTCAGATCTCTGTTATGGGGAGATGTAACTTCAGTGACAGCTTGCCTATAATTAGTCATTGTAACACTTTTTCAGACACAGGTGAAAGAAGTCTTACTTGTGGAGAAAATCAGTCTGTCTCTTGCTCTGTTTTTTGGATTTATATAAGATGAAAAACTGCAAAAATTGAACAGTTTTAAAGCATTCTTTGATTAACTGTAATCTTTGATTAGGTAGCAGATTTGGTTTTTTTGTCCCAGATTATTATAAAAGGAAATCTGAACCATGTTGCCTCTCCAAGTCAGTCATCCATAAAATGTTCCTATCTCATTCTGGGTGACAGCTTCAAGTGAAACTTGGAGAAAAATCGTTTCTAGATCATCCTCCAAATGACTCAGTTAAAATAAACTAAATATTACACAGCTTTCTAGTAATCATCCTTTCTCTTTTTTTTTTTTTACTACATCATAGCAATCATTAACAACTTTAGACAGCTTCATTTAAATGTCAGCTTGTAAGAAAAGTAGTAGCAATTTTAATTATTTTTTTAAGAGAAAGCTGCAGGAGCCTAGGGTTTTTACATAGCAAGTGATTGAATCATTGGCTTGCTACCTGTTAGGATACTCTTTCTGCTTTTTAGGGAGAGAGCAGAAAAAAAGCACCTAGAATTTATTTCAATTGAAAGCAAATTCCAAAAGTCCATCTTTTTCATGGAACAAAATTTCTGTTTTCTTACCACGTTGCCAGAAATGGTTCTGTTGTGGTTTAACCCAACAGCCAGCAGCTAAGCACTAGACAGCCACTCGCTCACTCCTCCGCTTATTCCCCCAGTGGGATGACGAGGAGAAATGGACAAAAGTGGAAACTCGTGGGTTGGGATAAAGATAGTTTAATAAGACAACAACTCTCCCTCCCCAGTACTAGTAATACTAATGATAATAATAATGTTGATAATGAATATGCAAAATAAAATGTATACAGTACAATTTTTCTCACCACCTGACAACTGATTTGTGGCCAGTCCCTGAGTAGTGATCGTAGAACCCTGAAATCCTGAATTTCCTGAAAAAAATTGAACTCCCAGACAACAAAGGATTCAAACTCACAGAAATGAGAAGAGCAGATAGCTTCCTGCCCCCTGGCCAACCCCCATTCATAAACTGAGCATGATGTCTATGGTATGGAATATTTTCATTGGCCAGCTTGGGCTGGCTGCCTGGCTCCACTCCCTCCCAGCTCCTGCACACCTGCTCATCAGCTGAATATGGGAGACTGGAAAAAGTTCTTGATTTCACAGCAACAATGAAAACCATCAGTGTTATCAGAATTATTCTTGTACTCAATCCAAAACACAGCAACTACCAGCAGGAAAATTAACTCTATCTCAGCTGAAACCAAGACATTGTCTACCCATTATTGTGTACCATTACGTTGTATTCAGGTCTCACATCACTACTTTTCCTGTCTTTTGATATATACACACAGATATCATTCCCTTAGTCTATCAGCCATCCCTCTAAAATGTCCACTGAGTTAATTTAGTCCATGACTTTGGATTCCATCTGTTATAACAGTCTTTCAGGGTAGGAGAGATGGTGTGAAACCCACTCAATTGGTAGAGCAGGACCGGCTTTGGCGCGATGCAGCAGGTGCATGACATTGAGTGCAGCAGCAGGATGGTGTGTAGGGTTCAATTGCCACATGCTGCATCTGGAGCTCACAGCTGGTGTATCAGTCACAGCCCATGTCCACGGTCTGCTGGTTGAAGGTCTCAATCTCAAGGAAGTTTTGACTGTATCAGCACTGCACTTTGCTTGGTTTCATCAAAGTTCGTTCTTCATTAATCTGGGTTCTTCTTACTGTAATAGCTTTGATTTGACATGTTGCAACTAATCAAAGTAATGGCATGTAGTGTTATATGGCAGTTAATATTATACAGTTTAAATTATTGGCTATTCCCACCCAATATCAAATCTCCTTGAGGTACACATTGGACTTCCCCCTCCTTCCACATCACTCACCAAGCGCACCCAGGTCCTTGAGCAAAAACGATCCCACGGATGGGTTTGCCTTTGCCTGTGGAAGGAATAAACCAAACTGTTTTCCTTAACGTATTCTTCATGTGTCCCACTATGGGGACTTTATCCCCTTCTGCAGGATGTGGATCTTTTGATTGGGCAGAGCCAGCTCAAATGGTACATCTTCTGGTGTTAACTAACCAGATGGCTTTTGCTAAATGAGTATACCAGTTTTTGAAAGTCCCACCCCCCATTGCTCTCGGAGTGGTTTTTAGCAGTCTGTTGTACCTCTGGATTTTTCCAGAGGCTGGTGCATGGTAGGGGATGTGATACACCCACTTAATACCATGTTCTTTGTCCCAGGTGTCTATGAGGCTGTTACAAAAGTGAGTCCCATTGTCTGACTCAATTCTACCTGGGGTGCCATGTCGCCACAGGACTTGCTTTTCAAGGCCCAGGATAGCATTCTGGGCAGTGGCATGGGGCAAGGGATAGGTTTCCAGCCATCTGACGGTTGCTTCCACCACTGTAAGCCCATGGCACTTGTATTGGCAGGTTTGTGGCAGTGTGATATAGTCAATCTTCCAAGCCTCCCCATATTTATATTTTAGCCATTGTCCTCCATACCACTGAGGCTTTACCCACTTGGCTTTTTTAATTGCAGTGCAAGTTTCACATTTATTGGCAACCTGTGCAGTAGCATCCATGGTCAAACCCACCCCTTGGTCACGAGCCCATCTATATGCTGCATCTCTGATGGTCTGAGGCGTCATGGGCCCAGAAAGTGATAAACAGTTCACCCTTATGTTGCCAGTCCAAATCCGCCTTAGCCACTTCAATCTCAGCAGCCGGATCCACCTGCTGGTTGTTTGATGTTCCTCAGTGGCCCAACTCTTGGGTATGTGGCCATCCACATGACGCACTTTTACACCAACTTCTCTAGCTGGGCAACAATATTGTGCCACAATGGGGCAGCCCAGATAGGTTTGCCTCTGTGCTGCCAGTTGTTCTTCTTCCATTGCTGTAGCCACCCCCACAGAGCATTTGCCACCATCCATGAACTATGAATCAGTATCAAGTACTGGCCACCTTTCTCATTCAACAATATCTAAAGCCAGCTGGATGGCTTTCACCTCTGCAAACTGACTTGATTTGCCTTGTCCTTCAGTGGCTTCTGACTCGTCGTGTAGGACTCCATACAACAGCTTTGCACCTTCAGTGTTTTCCTACAATGTGACAAGACCTGGAAGTGAACAGGGCGTATTGCTTTATACTCTCATGGATCTGATGTACTGGGCAGGTGAATCCACATAGTCCAGTAAATCCAGTTGTCCCTTTCCTCCATCTGACTGGAGACAGGGCCCCCTAGTTCTGACCATAGTAACTGTTATCGAGGAAGGGGTTCATGTTGCACACAGGGTTTACCCCACCCTTGGTACTCACATCTTGTAAGAATCAATCAGAAGTTCCTCCCCTAGGATCAGAAGTAAAATCTACCCATCTGCTTTGTCTGGGGAACTGCCCACTGTAAATCAGAGCAGCAATTTTCCTGGGAGGACCCTCATTTCTGATTGTTTTTCTTTGCAACTCATGTACTTGTGCCTTTAGCGCAGTGGTAGGTTTTCCATCCGACCTCCTCATGTCTTCTCCATGGTCACGCAGGTAAAACCACAGGGTGCCTCATGGTGTGTACCATCTCTCTCGAGCTATCCCAGCCATAACCAGGACAGGTTCTAATACTGTAACTGGAGTATTCAGATCATTGTATATATTTCCACGTGACATAGAGCATGCAGTCACATAAATATGTGGATGTTAATTCTAATTCACTGAAAAAGTGGTATTTAGACTATCTATACTCTTTAAATAAAGACAAAACAAAGATAAAAATTGTATCCAGGGCAGTGGTTACTTTTCCATCCCTGAATTCGGGGTGCTGCTGTCTTTGGGGCTTAGGGATCAGCTGCCGTTGTTGGTAAATCAGTGCAGAGCTCGCATCCCATCTGCATGCAGCTTGGTGTTGTGCTGAACAGACTGTGTGTGTTTGATTCTTGGAATTAACTGTGACAGCAAGATCATTTTGGCAGATGGCTGCTGTGACGTGTGTATAGGTATATTTGAAGGATGACGGTGATATTCTACTTCCTGTTCATCATACCTTTGCTTATGGAAGAGGCTTTCCCTCTTTCAGCTATTATTTTGATTTTTTTTAATCAAATATGCAAATATATAAATTGTAAAGTCATTTCTCGTGTTTTTGTTTTTTTTTTTTTCTTTTTCATTTCCTTTCTCTAGGATAAATTCTGGGTGCCACACATGTCCGTTGGCAAGTAAATGAATGTAAAAAGAGGAAATGTAAAAGCTTTGCAGTTATTCCCTTTTTTTATCAGCCTCTGAAATTTCCTCCTACAGACTACTTTGTTTCATTTTCTTTCTTCTAAGGCTACATCCTCTGGAGACATTGTTTAAGTGGCAACTCATGTCTGTCCTCACTTGTGCATGCCTTCGGCAAACAGACTCAGTTGCTGAGTAACAGGCATCAGAACTTTGAATGTCATTGTTTGGTTTTTAGGCTTTCAGAAAGATTGCAAAGGGAACACGGAGCCCCACTGGGAAACTGAGCTTCAGTGTTTCATTTAGCAATTCAGTTAGATTATGAATCTCCGTATGTGCAAGGGTATTTATTTCAGAAAACTCGCTGGTGTGGAAAGGGACTTCTGAATTTTCTCTATTAGCAAGTCAAATGTATAGAAGCTGTTCAAAGAATACAGGCAAATTCTCAGATTTAAATTTGGGATCAAGTTTTATTTTTGCATTTTAACAAAAGTACTTCGGTAAAGGAGGTAAGATAAATAATAAAGCTGCCTTTTCCAGAAGGTTTTAGAGAATTTGTATCTATTAGCTAGCTTGTTCTCTTTTAGTGTGTTGGTCAGTCAGCAGATTTTCTCCTGTTTAAGAAAAGAAAGTAAGCTTTTCACTATAGAGCCAAAATTTTCTTACACTAGTGTTAATCAGGAGCATTTCAGTTTAACTCAGTAGTCATTTGAAATAAAAGCAGTGTATGTGAAAGGAAGTTTTAATCTTGGTGAGACCTAGGACTAAATGAGTGCACAGCGCAGGTGTACTGTGATCCCTTGCTCAGTGAATATTTATTAAATAGGGACATTACTCTGTCAGAGTTATGAATAGATCTATGTCATGAGAATTATTTTTACCCAAAATTGATTAGTTGTCAAACGTATGTAGATAGAAGATAATAGCGGTAAGTGGCATTACACTACATAGCATAACAGTGACTATTGCTATGAGTGCCTTGAGGGACATTACACTTACCCTGTGTCAGTCATAGTTTGCCTAACTTTGTCTTTTAAATCTCTGGGAGTTCTTATGCTCATTCCACTGGTTAAGACAATGTCCTAAAACATCAAGAACTACTTCTGGGATAGAAGTAATTTTTTTATCTAGTCTCTCTCTCTCTGCCTCTTTTCCCACCTCTAGACTAGAATTCCTATTATCGGGACTTCATATGCAGATGTTAGCATACAATCATTATGGGATCTTTTTTTGGCGTTGCTTCTAATAAGAAAGGGCCTTTTTCGAAGACATACAACATATCATGTGTCTCTTACTTTTCTTTTGCGCTTAGTCTTCTGGGATTAAAAGCCATTCACAGATGTCTCTAATTCTCTGATGAAAGCAACAGTGACACTTCAAAGAGGATTATAAAAAAAAGGAGGTATTATTTCCAGAGGGAATGTGTAACTTCTGGATTTGTTTCTGTGAGCAGACTGTACTCCGTGGTGCAAAGGTGGAAGCTCGCCCTCCATATGCACTCTCGTATTACACAGTAACGCAGATTCATGCTGTTATCTTTACTTCCTCACCTCTTTCTTTGTTTCTTATAAATAACCCCTCATTCACTTTTTCATATATACAAGATTTTGGAATCAGTGAGTGTGAAAATTTACAGTTTTCTACAAATCAGAATATGATATATTGCAATTAATTTAACTTCATAAAAACGTTAATTGCCATGGATGTTGTAGAAAACACAAATATTCAGTAATAATATGATTTCAATATGTGTTGTCAAAATGTATTTGTATCATGGAAGTCATGAGCATTTTTACATGCCAGATATTGCAGCAAGGGTGCAAAGAGGCCAGAAGCTCTGCTGAGGACTGCACAGTGATGATTTTGATGTGCAAGAGAGCAGGGCAGCAACACCAACTGGAGCAACTGTCCTCAGCACGTCAGAGGCTTTGACTCAGAAAGAAATCCTGAGGGAAGTGCCACCAAGTCTCTAGCCATTTAGGGTGCCTGGTGTGTCTCTTGGGTCTGGAGACAGCAGTCTCCTTACCTGTGGCAGGTCTGCTGTGGTTGTAGGAGTTTGCAGCAGGAGGTGAAAAGACTGCACACCACCTAGGGAAGACAAACAGGAGTTCAACAGGGTCTTTATGGAGGGATGTGAAGGGCAATGAGAGATGCTCCTGTAGATGCACTGGCAACAAAAGGAAGGCTAAGGAAAATGTGGGACCACTGCACAGTGAGTGGGAGACCTCATAACCAAGGACATGCAAATGTCCGAGGTACTCAACGCCTTTCTTATCTCAGTTTTCACTGGCAAAGTCTGCCTTTTGGACTCTTTAAGGTCCCCAGGCCTACTATCAGAGTCTTTGGGAGTGAAGCATTACCCACTGTAGAAGAGGATCAAGTTAGGGAGCATTGACCCATGCAGTAGTACAGACGGGGGCCAGCTGGCTAGAAAACAGCTCTGCGGAAAATTGTATGAAGGCCCTCATCAACAAGAAGTTGAAGATGAGCCAGAACTGTGCCCTTGTGTGTGGGGCTGGGAGGTAATGCTGACTGCATCCTGGGCCCTGTTAGCAGGAACGTAGCCAGCAGGTCTGGAGAAGCGATTCTTCCTCTCTGTTCAACTTCTGAAAGTCTGAAGCTGGGGTGCTGTGTTCAGTTTCGAGCTTCCCAATACAAGGAAGACATGGACATACTAGAGGGAGTCCAGTGCAGGGCCACCAAGGTGGTCAGGGGGCTGGAGCATTTGATACATGAGGAGAAGCTGTTGGAGCTGGACTTGCTTGGCCTGAGGAGGAGGGGGCTCAGAGGTGATCTTACTTGTTTCTACAATTGCCTGATGGAAGACTGAAGAGATGGCAGAGCCAGACTCTTCTGAGAGGTGGACAGTCACAGGATGGCAGCAGGGGCAAGCTGGAACGTGGGTCTTTCTGATGATATAAGGAATTATTTCTTTTTTTTTTTTTTCTGTGAAAAGGGGTTTGTTGTGAAATCTTCATTCTTGGAGATATTCAGTGCTCAGCTGGGCAAGGCTCGAGTTTCCTGCTCTCACTGGACATGCTTTGAGCAGGAAATTGGATCAGATGGCCTCTGGAGGTCCCTTCCTTCCCAAGTGATTCTGTGATCCTAAATGTCAGCTAGTACTGTGTTTTGTAGCAGGTGTGACTGAACAGACACATGTCTGGACTTGTATAGTATTGTACATTTTCACTTGGCAGTTTTTTTAATTGAACAGTAGAATTAAGAATCTGTGCACTCTCGCATTCTTCTAATCTTTGTTGCACCCAACATGTATAAGATGTCTTTTTGTTGCAACAGAGTAGAAAGGTGAATTTTTCATTACAGCTCCAACCGTTGTGTTAAACATACTCAACCTTTGATATTTGATCATGGTAACCAGCTTATATATTTTAGAATTCCACTTTACCCTGTGCTGAAAATCCTGTTTCTTTATGACTTTGCTGCATTTTTTTTTTCATTTGGAGAGTGGATTAATTCTACTTTTGAAATGGAGAAAAATCCAAAGTACCTAACTTTTTAAAAAGCAGCTTTTAGTCGGAACATCCAAGGATAATTTTATCCAAGCTAAGAGTTTGAATGAATCATCAAGACAGTAAGAACTGAAAATAAATAAAAAAAATCACAGGTTGCAGAGCTCTTCTGAACGCTTCTAAATGGCTGATGTTGTTCAGCATATCTGGATGCTGTCCATGTCAAAAACCATATGTGCCTGTTTTTCATGCTGTGCAATACAATCTACAATTCTTTCTTCTCTTTTTTGTTCCATCGTTGCGAGGGGGGGAAGGGAGGCAGGAAACCCACCTTCATAAAACAGAGAGAGATGCTATTCATCTTCTGGCTTTACGAAAAATTTCAAAGTACATTGCCAAACGATTAAAAGCAAGATAAAATGCATCAGTCTAATTCTGTAGAGAGAGGATGGTAAACCAAAATACAATTGGAAGAAAATCTTCGTAAGGAAAGAGCTTGTAATTGTAGCAATTCCAATAAATCAGCCTTTTGCGGATAGCAGCCAGTAAGGTTCACAGACAATATTGAAGGGAACATTTTGTAGAAAAGAGTAGAAACAGATGAAGGAAGCTATGAAATTGCTTTTTACAGAGTAGAAATAGTGGGTGTTAATCCTCAGGGAATGCAGAGAAAACTAGGTGTAAGAAAGAGTGAGAACATTTCTATTAAGTCGAGAACATTTCTATTAAGTCCAAAGTAGCGTTTTGGTAAAAACGGTGCTCCTTCTTTCTCTGGGCTTGATACAGATAGACGTGAAAACTAATAGGTGTGTATAAACAAAGTGTATTTTTTTCACAATGAAATTGAATGTGAGGTTGTTTTTTCTTGGCTGGTGGTTGTTGGGGTTGTTTTTAACGTGTGTTGACTGCGTTCTGATTGAATGCCGAGAGAATCTGGGAGAACGAGGTTCAGATGGCAGCAGTCCTGTTGCCTTCCGTGTTTCAATTCAGCTTATACTGGTTCTTCTGCCTGCTATCGGCAGGGTCCATACAGAAAGCAGCTACTGTCAATAGCTTTGGGTATGTTATATGAACGCCATTCGGAAACTTTTGGTATATACAGTCATGGCTAAAGCTGCTGTCAGAGTAACACAAGTATGGCAAGCCAGCTTTCCATAATAATTGCTTTTTACAGTTTAAAGTTTTTTTGTTGAAAGTATTACTTCCCCTCTTAATTAGTAGTTAGCATTTATTTTTAATAATAAACTGATAGCCATTTCCTTTTTGCTGCAGTCTAATATGTTAGTTTTGCCAGTGTCTCCACCAAGTTTGCCTGTGGTGCCACCACAGCATGGTGGTATTACTGATGTGGCTGGACTGTGTGATTGAGCAAAGTCTTTAGTTTTCAGAGATATTTGAGTCCTGTTTCTGAGTGTACTCATAAACTTCATGAGTTTGTAGTACACTGGGATAGTTTATGAACAGATTTCTGAAAAAGCGTCATCAGCTCCATGTTTGTGTCACATTTAGTGTATTGTCAAGACGAATGAGAGCAACATATTAAAAACCTTCTGCATGTAAGAGCAATTTTGAAGTGATTAGTATTGAAATCAAGTACTTGCGGTGTCTTATGTCAGCAATTTATGAAGTGCTTGATAAATAATCTTGACTGAGGAGCTATAAAAGCAATTCCAGGGTATAAACTTGGGCCTGGATGACATACTTTGGAGGGGCGGTAGGAGAAGGTGGCATGTTTGATCTCTACAGTAACTTAAGTAGCAGCATATGTCTTTCTTGCAGTATTTAAGACCTGTCTAATATATTGACTTACTGAAGAGAGTGTACTCTGTCTTCTGAGAACATATCTCAACCACAAGTTCTTTAAGTTGAAAGAGATAGAGTCTGATTCTAGGAAGGAAGGGTTTTCTTTTTTTTGATTCCACATATATTTCCTACATGACTTCTCTTATTGTATGCTCATCAGACCCACCTCTTTCCCTTCTTTAGTGTTAAGTACACTTTTGTTTTAAGAGTCTCTATGTCACTTTTCTTTGCTTTTTGGCTTTGGGTTTTTTTCTGAGGCAGAAAGCTGAATAGTTTAGTGTATCATCTACTTCTATCTTTATTCCCATAATGATATCTACATTTGTCTCTCTGGCTATAGTTTTACTAT
This sequence comes from Opisthocomus hoazin, assembly GCF_030867145.1. Lineage (NCBI taxonomy): Eukaryota > Metazoa > Chordata > Aves > Opisthocomiformes > Opisthocomidae > Opisthocomus > Opisthocomus hoazin. Next base: position 97,174,277 of record NC_134414.1, on the reverse strand, counting down.
TGTTAGTGTTACAAATCTTTATTTTGGGCAAAATTCAGGTAGGCTTGCATTTTTACTCCAACAAAATATAAATAAGCCTTGAAAAGGTGAAAATAATGGTTGCAGGTGGCTGTCCTGATATGCAGATCTCGGAGCTGATTTTTCCTATCCAGATGAAAACACTTCCATGACTTCACCAATAGATCCTCTGAATTAAAATTATTCATTTTTATTATGATAATGGAATTATTTCTCTTTTACCAGACCTGAAAAGAAGATAGAGGGAACAAGTGTATTTTATTTTAGTTGATGAATCTGAGAAAGTCAGTGATTTGAATTAATTGATTTTTTAAATGACAACCTGATGAGCATGATCAGAAGTTGGTTTTCTCCCCCAAATAACATTTCTCTTAAAAAAAAACCCAAAAAGGTTAATATTAAAAAATATGTTTATCTACATGTTCAGAATTTGCTGATGATCTCATTATTTTTTCAATGATATTTATCCTTCTAACCTGAAACTGTATTTACTGTGGGAGCACATGCACCTTGCTAGGAAATACAAGAAAATAGCAAATAATTATTTTCAGGATGTAAATCTTTTTCAGAGACCCCTCAATACAGGCATCCTGTTCAACTTTGCTTTTGGTTTTTGGATGCAACAAAATGTGATTAGACTTTGCCACAGAGACACCAATCAATATGATAGTTAAAGTTGCTGTTTTGAAGGATTTTGTTAAAAATGTCTTCTTTTTTCAGATTCTGAACTTTTGCCAGTTATTTGCTTATTTTGAGGCAGTCAAAATGCATTATTACGTCATCTGAAGTAACTCAGAGCAGAATATACTTCTGGGTATTTCTTCTTCTGTGGTTATGGTTGTTTTGGAAGAACTGAAAGTGGTGGAAATTCTTGGAGCTGAAAGCTGATGAGGATGAACCTTTTCTATTTATGTCAAATTCCTCACAAATGCAGTTCCCCAATACAACAGCATACTGAATGGTTAAGCATCTCAGTGTGCAGGTTAACAATAACAGGTTAATAGACCAGAAGTAGTGGTATGCATTTTAGTTTGGCTGTTGGGCTTTGGACATTCACGGGAGTACAGTAGTGGTTTAAAAGTGGAAATCCCGGTGTTGTGATTAGTGTTGGTGTGAGCATGCAGCTGAGGATTTTGTGTTGGAGTGTCAGAAGGAAAAGACCACTGAGCAAAGCTGTAGCACCGTGTTACCTTCAGGACCTCGTGGTGGGCTGCAGTTGGTGGCAGGTCCTTTCTGCAGCCACCCTGGTCCTGAGCCTGACAGCTTTCATCACCATATCAGCCCTTCTGGCAACAGCTGTTCAGGACTACCTGAGCCTCCGTGGCTCTGCCCATTTTTAGGGTTTAGAGGGGGTCCATTCACACAGGGAGGTGCCATAATGCTACAGATGGTAGCTTTGGCCCATTGGCGTCTCACCAGGTAACTGAAGGTGTGGTAGCCCTCGTACTGGGCAGGGTTCCAGCTATAATGTCATCATGAGGGTAAAACTAACATCTCAGGGCAGTCTAAGCCCAGCTTGTGTTCGTTGCTAATGGGTGAGCCAGCCAACACTTGGTGAATTCTGGTGTGCGGTGACTGGAAAAGCCAACATCGAAGGGTTGAAGCAACTTTGCTAATACTTCACTGCCACAGGGTGGTCTTCTCTGTGGTAACTTTTCTGGCACCTCTTGCTTAAAACCTAGGAAGTCAGAAGATCCTGAAGCCACGTTAGCAAGGCCTGCATCCCCACTGAAAATCAAGATTAAGTGTACTTTTGCCCTTTATGCCGCCCAAGTCTCTGGCCTCCCTGGGCTTGCCTCAGGAGACCTCAGGTAGGGAGAATTTCACACAAGTATGTGCAGAAGCACTGGAGCTTTTTCAGCATTCCCTCTTGCATAAAGCCCACTGGGTCCCACTTAACCTGCCATTGATTAAGAACAGTTAACTGCAGCGGATCTTGCGTCTTAGTAGAGAGCAACACCTGAAGTACTATAAATTCCTCATTGAAATCTCATTATCTTTGAAACAGTGCCAACTTCTAAAAGGAGCCCTAGAACCATTACCGTTATTGTTCTGCTTGAAACAGTTTTATTAAAGTGTAATGTATGAGGCCTCTAGTTTCTGCTTTATGTTCTGCATTGTTCTCTTTAGAGTTTTAATAAGATTTTATATTGTTTTAATTAATTAAACATTATGTTATGAAACTGATGTATGAAGTGTTTTTCCCTAGGCATCAAATATGTTACCGACAAAAATGTGACATTTCAGAATGTATTTTAAAAAGAAAAAGAGATTGTAAAAATTATTTGTGACAGAAGGAATTAGGATAATGTATAGGAACAAAATAGTTTAATCATAAAATGCTCTTAATTTTTATTTTAAAAGGGTTTGGAAGAGGATTGCGTATGTTTGTATATTTGAAGAAGGGTGAAAGTATATATGAATTCCATGGGTGGTAAAATATGAGATGTCTTATTGTTACATGTTGGTGAGTTGAAACCTTAGATCCTTTTCTGTGAAACAAATATACAGTCTTGTATATTTTTCTTCTATGAATGATCATTTATAATTAAGAAATCTGAAATATGTTTCACTCTGGGTTGGTGACAGAGAAAAAAAACTTTGTCCTTTCTTCTTCCACAAGTTTTTTTTTTTTTATCCAGGCTTTAACACAGTTGTGCAGTTCAGCCTTTCTGGCTGCTTGTTGTAAGAGAAAATCAGTAACAATTTGAAGTACTGGGATATCAGTGAACTGACAGAGGTAGATGCTCTCCAGGTTACCCAGCAGGACTTTCAGGCCTTGCCTGAGTAACTGAGTAGAAGTAAGTGTTCCTGCAGAGGGTGCTGCCTTTGTGTTGCTACTGTTTCACTTCTGACAAATGAGGACAGGACAAAATTAGACATGCTGAAAGTAGCAGCATAATTATTTTGCTGCAGAATGATTGCCAAAAGATTGACAGAGTGAGTGTGCTGACAGAATGTGCAGGAGTAATGGGATTAGACATTCATTGAAGTACGAGGGTCAGGACCTGCGTATTTGTTGGGAGCAGACGGCCTTCTAAAATCTAGAAATCTATGCTAGTTTGTAATCGGCCTAATGGTTTTACTTTCAGAAAATTGTGTGTAGGACTACATGCGCTTTTATGCTGTTTCCCTCCTACTCACTCAACCCTCATATACAGAGTTTTCAAAGGCAGATATCTAAGCCCATATTTAGGCATCTCAGTAGAGGTGGCTGATTTTGTGACATACAGAACACTCACAGCTCCCACTTTAGAACACATGCTTTGTTTGCTTTGTTGCATTTGGTTACCTGAAAGGTAGCACAATCTGTGGTAGTGAAATAAATATCATATAGTTATACAGCACAGTAGAAGTTCTTCATTGCTGTGACTACCAGGAATTTTTTGCCTTAGTGTAACCTCAAACTAACACAACGTTTCTTTCTAATTAGAGTTTCCATCCTAGATATAACGACAAGAAAAATAGACAAACGGGAAAAATAACAATTTCCATTAAAATTACTATTACCAGAATAGTTTATACCACTTCAATCTAATGGCAAGGATTTGACTGGATCAAATCCTAGATGAACCTATCTCTATAAATGTAGAAAGCATTGTATGTTTAAAGATTGGTTTCTTTATCTATTTATTTGTATTTTCATTGCATGCAACTGAAAGTAGTCATTCAGAGTTTCTCTCAGTCTTCAAGAAACACACCGAGAAATCCATAAACTTCCCCAGAACACATGGAATTATGTAGTAATTTATACTTAATTATAGTCGAATACAAATTAGTTGGTAGAGGTCTCATAAAAATTTGTTTGATTATTTCCCTGTGAACAAGGGAGAAATATAAGGCCTTGTGTTATGTCTGAAAAGCCAGTCCTGTGAATGAAGATCTGCACAACAGAGACTTGAGCATAAGTTCAGATGATTGGGTTGGTGCTCTTAAGGGTTACTACTCCATAGCTGAGGCAGCTCACTGTTAATGAAATGAAGAAGCCTGCACCATGTTTTCACAGTTATTGTCTGTCAGCAAGATATGGCTACATCCTTAGATGCACCATGTAATCTCTTGCATTCTGAAAATAACTTAAATTGAAGGTTGTTTTGCCTGTTTATGATCTTTTCTGACACGGCCCAGTTTGCTAAATAAAGCTTTTGTATCTTCTTTTAGATGAAAGAAGCTTTTGAATGTGAATTTTGGTCCCTTCTTAATTCTGTGATTTGTAGAATTTAATACCATAACAGTGATAGATACAGCTTACTTGGGTTGTTTTCTGCAGAGTAAAGTTATACTTCTAGCTTCCACTCATCAACATTTGATCCTCTCTTAGAGGACTAACTCTTACCCTTTGTTATGTTGGAAAATGTGTTGGAAACCTAGAAATGCCTTAATGATATTCATAAGCTTATCTTCCCAGTAGAAAAGACCTTTTTATCTTTCTTTTTAATCAAGTCATTAGCATGAAACTCAGAGATGTAATCATAGCAGACTGGAATTGGGGTCATGCCATAGGCTAGCTGAATAGGAGGCTTGATGGCATGATGATGTATAGCCATTTTGCAACAATGCTTACAACTCAATAATTCTGCCCTTTAATTACATTTTAAATCTCATTTGAGAAGTTTTTATCATTATGTAAAATGCTCAGTAAATGCTCTCATTCTATGACCCAATAAAAGTTCTGCTTATGAACCGGGAGAACAAATTGTTTAAAAGCTTATGGAGGGACTGGGAGCTTGTTTCCCATTTCATTCATTGTGACAGAGCTTGGTTCAGTTAGCTAAAGTGGTCTATATGGTAATAAAACATTATTCTCATCACTGTTAGATTCTTACTGTTAGATTGTTTGGACACAAAATAGGTCACAAAATCTTATCTCAATTAGTTGTATTTTGTTGGGGGGGCAGGGGGGGAGAAGAAAAAAAAAACCTGCAAAACCCAACAACCAGTTCTTAGAAGAACTATGACATTTAAAAGAGGGAATTCCAGTTGAACCAGTAGTGTCTTGCAAAGCAGAAAAGATACTTCAGTGTTTTGTTCCATCATAAATCTAAATCACAGTATTTTCAATCTAGAACAAGTGGTTTCTTTGTTTGGTTTGTTTATTTTTTAAAATATATTTCTTTATGTTCAAATACTTTGAAGATAATGACCAGCTCACAAGGACAGACTGTCACAGAGAGTAGAGCAAACTGGCCTTCTATTGCCAGAAACAAACGAAATAGATCAAGTGCATCTTGAACTGAGTCTACCACTCATGCTTAAAATGCATTGGACTTGCTGTGCTGTAGCCATCAATTCAACATCTCCAGAACTACATCACTCACAAAACCATTCCTCTATCTAGCAGACAGAAGAATAAGCCATGATCCTGAAAGAGGTGCCATGTGCGTGGGTCTTTGTGCCTCCAAAGTCTGCTGGAGTCTGCAGCGGCATTAAAAAAAAGAAGTCTCCAACTCTCTGAACCCTCACACAGAGTTTAATGCTTCAGGCAGAATCAGATACTTGCAGGAGTTTAGATGTAATTAAATAAAAGCAAGTAGGATGTTTAATTTAATATCCAGTCCAAAAGCTGTGCTAGACAGAGTTGCAAAATACAGACAGTGACTCCAGTTCCTACATCTGTAGAAGCCATAAGGGGTTACAAAAAAAAAACTTTGAGGGAGGAATCTTTTTTGGTTATACCAGCGGAACTCCCCTGTTGGTAAAAATAAACAGACTGTGCCAAGCTTTAAGAGCTACTCTATCCCCTTCAAGTCCATAGAGCACAGACTTATAATTTATAGATGTTCTTTGCTCAGTAGTGTTGTTAGAACAACAACAAAAAATACTGGTATGAAATAAGTTTGCAAGTTCTGCCTTCTCCAGGCACCCTAAATGATGTTTAACCAATGAGAATGAAAAATAAAAGCAGAAAGAAACCCAAATTATTGATGGATTTTGACATCACCATAAAAGAAGATAAAAACAATTTGTTTTACTTTCAGAAGGTAGTATTTTAAAGTGAGGAAGGAAGGGAAGGGAAAGGGAAAGAGGGGAAAGGAAGGGAGAAAAGGAGAATGAAGAGGCAGGAAAGGAAAAGGAAGAAAGAAAAAGAAAAAAAGGAAAGAACGAAAAGGAAAAGAGAAAGAAGAACAAAAAAGAAAAATAAAGGAAGAAAGAGTGAAAGACAGGAAGGGAAAGGAAGGGAGGTAAAAAGAATAAAATAGAAAGGAAAAGAAAGAGGATGTGAAGAAAGAACGAAAGAGGAAGGAAATCAGGGAAAGGGAAGGAAAGAAAGAGGAAGGAAAGGAGAAAGAAGAGAAAATAAAGGAAGCAAAGAAGGAAAGAAAACATTGGAAGACAAAAGCTAAAGCAGAAGGAAGAAAAAAGGAAGGTAGGAAAAGAGGAAAAAAAGGAAAATGGAAAAAGGAGGATTACATCATTCATATTGTCTGTACAGTATAAGAGGTTTAAGTAAATATGCTACTAATTTAAGCTATTTAAAATATTTAGCTGGGTTTTTTCCAGAATTTTTTTAGGGAAATATAATATGCTCTGTTAATATAAATATGAAGGGGACAATTAATTCAGCTAACTACACAGACGGAGAGGGATTACAGAGGTGTTAGACTTGGTTTCGAGTAATTTTATGATAGCTTTCCAAGCTGTTTCAGCACTAGTATTACGGAAACAGTCCTGCAAAGTATAGTACTTCTGAGCTTTGTATAGCCACACAGGTATTGCTTGCTGATGCTTTGAGTATATGTATATAATTATGCAGACTGACTATTTTTTTAATTACTGTCATAAAGATCATTTTTTTCCTCCGTGTTGATTTCCTTTAATCAGATGGTGCTGTCTCTAATTTTGTGAGCCTTCATACTTCAGTCAATGCCATTTATTTCATTAGTAACTTTGTACAGTACCTAAAGAATGTAAAATGCTTCATTGGAAATGAAAAGCACAATTCCAAGAACAGAACTGAGTTTGTAGAGGATTTAAGTGCTTTAATTTCTTTAAATTATTACATAATTAACTTTTGTCTACCTTGCATAAAAGATAAATGTTTTGTCAGCTGTGATGCATTAATTTCCATGTCTTAGTCTGACTCATGTACAGTCCGAACAGTGTAACTAATTTCTTCTTTCTAGGACTGTGTTTTACTTGCAGCCTACCAATCCCTCTCTGATGCATAACCGAAATAATGGCAGATTTTGCCATGTGTCATGTCCTTTATATGTCATGCCTGTATATTGCATGTGAGAAGTGAAGGATATTGACACTGATTTAGTATTTCTGATAAAGTATCTCAAACAGTATTGAATTCTTACAGGACTGTCTCTGCTATGTGGAGGCTAGCAGGACTGCCGATACACTAGGTTTCACAGTGATGGCTCTAATGTGTTTTAGGGGGCTCTGTGTGAAATAAAACATGTGGAGCCACAGGTGAATTTCTCCTACCTACTAAGAGCATTAGGGCAGTGAGGATGTGTGCTCCTATGAAGAATGCTAGCAGTAGTTCCAACGGGGAGAACCGAGTTCATCAGGTGAGAAATACATCCTTCCCATAGCTTTTTGGCAGTATTGGTCATGCTCTCTTACAGCTGCCTTAGTCTACATCTCCCCTGAAATCATGCATACGGATTTCAAGGGCTCAGGACAAAAGTGAAACAGCAGAGCAAATTTTCTCACCCTCTTTTGCCCAAGAAGATTATTCCCCTCATGACAAGTTTATTTCATCTCTTTACCATTTTTAATTCTGTGACTTAGTTCTAGACTTATTCTATATAGTATAGTAATGTAAATATACATTTTAAAATGTGTAGAAACCTGTAATAGCTCTTCAGGAAGGTTTCCATGAACAAATATTACAGTACCTTTTATCATCTAACTATATAGTTCGTCTTAATAAAGGAGGATTTTACTCTCAAATCTGCCCTTGATGAGATTGCAGTTCTTCCTAAGCAGTTCAGCTCACTCTAAGCAGTAACTTGTGATCAAAAAGATGTGAATCTGAAAAATAACTTAGGCTAATAAACAATACTCATTAATGAGGTACTGTAGCCAACGTATTCTTTTGTTATTTGTTTTTCCTTTTGCTACCTGCTCTTTTTAAGGGAATCTGTTTCCACACAGCCTCAGCAATAACCACTGCAGCAAAAATGCAGCATACAGAGTCAACTTAAGTCCAGCTGTAACTCAGTTAGAATTATATCAAAATTGATTTTTCATCCTCTGCTGTTCCTCCGTTTGTATGAACACACTGGAAAAAAGTGAAAATGCAGTAAATAGTCTATATTTAATCTATATTCTATGATTCTTGGTATGATGTGTAATGACAGCATATTTTTGCAAATATCTCAGCGGTTTATGAGATGAAATAGATCTTCCTGCTTTACTCTTGTCAAGAAAAAGAATCTAGTTCATATTGATGTTTCATTTGCATTTTTGAAACATGGAAATTACTTATTGCAGAAAACAAATAAAAGGTGTATAGATCTTTCTCTTATATGTACTATGCTTCTTCTGGGATGTGAAGGAGTCACAAAGAAAGGATCTGAAATGCACCAACCAAAATGGAGTAAATATCCTTGTTGTTGTCTTGCTTCTTTGTCAGTGTAGATTTCCTGCATAGCTGGAATAAACTACTTTTAGGAGCATTAGAAAAGTGCAGTTTACATAGGTAATTTGGAATAAGGAAAACCATGTCTTGAATACTGAGCTTTTGCTAAGAGTATTTCACTTTTCATGTCTGTGGTCTGTTTAACTAACTGTAAAAATCTATTTTGATACTGTACAGTATTCTGAAATAAAAAGGATATGGCTTGATTTTATTTTCAGAAATATGTATGTGTCAGGAGAAAAGCATGGACCGTGTAGACTACGAGAGACTTTTTCTAAAAATGAGGAAAATGTGATAATGCTTTTTTGTGTGTGTTAGAGAATGCTGTGAGTGTATGTGTGGTAAAACACCAAAAGGCATAGGTTTGACAGCTTCCTACTGTGAAGAGTTATTTGATGTACTTGTTTCATGGCACGTGTTCTTGCTCGGGAAAAGGCAGTTGTTAGCTGTTTCTATCACTACGCTAAAAACTAAGCATTTTGTGCAACAGGTAGTGCATATGATAATTCTCTCATTCAGCAGTAGATTTATTGTTTTTTTAATGTGGAAGGAACTTAGAAGTATACAGACATTAAAAGTGAACTTTTTTACTGTGAACTTTATCCTTTCTTACATACTGTTTTGGCTGTTTACTTCAGGTTTGTGATACTTAACCTAGCTTAAATAAAACCTCTGAATCCATACATGAAGAGAAAGGAATTAGGTAATACAGTATTCTTCAGTCAAGCAAGCAAAAATAAAATATTGCAGCTGGAAGTTGAAGCTAGCAGCATTCAGACTTGAAATAAAGTACAAATGTTCAAGTAAGGGCATTCGTACCTGGAGTATGATACATAGTTATGTAGCTTAATAATGGCATTTTTAAAAATCTAAATTGTCTAATTAAAATCAATCAATAAATACAATATTTATTATACAGTTGCATTCTGCAGAATTACCTCTGATGTATTCCAAACTCATTCCTAACTACTTTATTGCTAGGATGACCATAGATAAAGTAAAACATTTGGATAAGAACTCCTGTATCAAAGACGTTCCTAGCCCTCCTAGAAATTGCTCCAAATACAGTGCTGGTCGTTACTGTGCAAGAAGTAGGTGTTCAGAAAGGGACAGGAAATGACATTTGGAACAGCAGTAGGTGAACAAGGACAATCTACTCATGATTCAGCACAGCCAACATTGCACTTAAAATATCAAATAAAACCAATTCAATTAGGAACACACCAAGCAGACAAGTTGTATGCTCCCCTCCTTCAAAGTCATTCTTATAAAGAAAATTACAACCATTTTCCGCTGGGGGCTATCTGTGATGCTCAGTTAGTGCTGGATCTTGCTCTCAAATGCCATAAATCATTTCCCCTTTCACACTTCATCCCCTGCGCTTCCTTTTCAGGCAGCAAGAAGCACCACCAGAAATCTTAGTGCTTAAGCATCCCAGGAGAAAATGCAGAGCTTTCTTCACTGGTTCATTTCATTTGTTTCTTTGTGTACTTCTTGGTTTGAGAGTAGAAGTAATTTTGTGCTTGTGTGGCCACATACAGGGTATATGTGTGCTCATGTATGTACACGTTCAAATTATTATTTTTATTTTTATTCTGTTTCAAGAGCTTGATTCAACCACTGTTCACTGCGAATGAATCTGTGACCTTGTGGAGCTGCAGCATGCAAGCGTCTTGGAGAAGGGCAGCCAACGTACAAAGGCTGCATTGAGTATGTGGGCAGGCAGGAACGCTGGTAGCAGGCAGCTCTCTAAAGAATGTTCTTTTGGCAGAAACAGCCATGCTAAAAATGAGGGGGGAAAATGAATTCAAAATGTAGAGCTGGCCTGCAGTTATGAAGTGATAAGAAAAGTTGGCTGTTCAACGCGAGCTGCCAGTTGCATATTCTAGGTCCTTGCTATTCTCAGGCCCTCCTACAGCCATGGCCCTGACCAGTGTTTTGATATAGCACAAAGTGGCTGTTTATTGCTATTGACTGCTGAGGCCTGTGCTCCGAAATGCGTCCTGTCAACAGAATGTAAGTGAACTCGGCATTCTGATTCTCGGCTGCTGCAGACGCGTAGATTTCTTGGAACCGCCATGCAGCAGGACCGGTGTTGCAGTCCCCAGCTCAAACTGAAAATGTTGCACAGGAAGACATATCATGTGCAGGTCAGATTTACCCGACATCCTGAAGGTTTTGTGGGGCTTTTTTCGCCTCATCAGCACTGTAAATATATCTTCTCTTTGCTTTGCCACCTCTCAGAGGCTAGACTTTCAACTTTTGAAATTTTTTGCAGCATGCTCTGTATGGAAAAAAAGGTCATTATTCAGTGCAAATGGCCTTCGTGTGAAAGGCCTTCATACCTGCGTACACAATACGTCATGTTGCTGTAAAAGGAGTAATCAAAGCCTCTGCCAGCTCTGAGTTGCACTGAGAATTTTTGCACTCTTTTGAGAAGTGATCGTTTCTATGATTTTGTAAGAATCACACGCATTGCTTTCTATTGCTTCCATAGGAGCTACAGGCAGAGATCGATGCTCATACTGACATCTTTCACAACCTGGATGAAAACGGGCAGAAAATCCTGAGGTCCCTGGAAGGCTCTGAGGATGCAGCCCTGTTGCAGAGACGTCTGGATAACATGAACCTCCGATGGACTGAGCTTAGGAAGAAATCTCTGAACATTAGGTAGGACCTGGACATAAGCGAAAGCCTACAATTGGTGTGTAAGAGGGAATGCTGCATTTTGCCAGTAAAAAGGTTTAATGTAGGTTTTGATAGCACTCTTTTTGTCCATTTTGAAATGATTTGTGCTATTTTGAATGTTGGCTTAACTTTGTAAGAATAATTAGGTTTTTTGCTGTGAAAATGATAGTAGAGGATTAGGATGTGAGGCATATGATGAGGTTTTGTAATTAGAGAAGGAGAGATTAGCATGTTCAAACAGTGACTGTACCCGCTCTAAACGCAGGCTTTTTCTAGAGCTGGGTATGACTTATCAATGAGTCACGCAAGAAAGTGATTAAACAACCCATATTTATAATAAGCTTTATTTCTAAGGCTGCTATTTCCAGTGCAAAATGAAGAATAGCCTTGCAAATGAGAAGATGTGTTATTTAAGTTTTCGGCAACTGTCTGGAGAGTGGGCAGAATGGCCAGATAAAATCCAGGGGTAAAAGAAATACATAGGTAGTGTCATCAGAGGAAAAACTTCTCCTAGCAAGAAAAGATGTGATAAATAGTAATGTTACAAATGGTGAAATGGAGGTGCAGGCTTTGATGGGCTGAAGATTTCTTTTCAAAAGAAATTGTCCAGGAGGCTTCTCTTCAGAAATAAAACTTTTACAATAAGCAACCCAGAACTGTTGCATTCCATCTTGGGCATTTTTTCATCTCTGCTCGCTTGCTGTGTGTTGGTGGCAGTTCCGAGGGCAACAAAAGGCAGAAATGTTTTTCAAAGCAATGTATGAAATATTAGCTTTTTTCAGTTCAGGCTCTGAGGGAGGTCAGTCTGCGTAATGACAAAAGCCATCTTCATAACATCAATCGTTAAAAATAAATGAAGGATGTGAGACTGAAAAGATATTAGTAGCTAAAGAAAAAGAGACACATTTCTCCTCTTTTTTTCTGAGGAGCATAAGAAGAGGGCTATAACCCTTCAAGGTCTCTCTGAGATGTTTTTTAATTCACATGCTTTTTACCCATGAACTTGCCCAAATCCAGCCATGTTTGAGATAAGAAAAGCAGTCCGTTGGCCAGAGATCACTAATTAAATATATGGGACTTCCTGTATTTCGTTTTTTGCAGTTTGATGTATCACTGCCATTAATCGAGTCAGAAATAGTAACCCTAGTTATACCACAGTGACTTTTTGCATTAAGCATTCAAAGCAACAGACCTCCTCTCCAAAATATTTGCTTTCAATAAAAGGCTTAAGGTGCTCAACAGCTTATTGATTTGGATGAGAAACAATTCTTAACTTCTAAACGTTCAATTTTAATGTTGCTGGCCTCCAGACTGAATGAACAGGCTATTCTCAGTCTGCCTGCTTGGAGCTAATCCTTTCCATCACAGAGTATAGAGTGGATTTTGTTATAACTAGCAAAGCTTACACAAAAGAGGTATAAGAGCAGACACATGAAATGTTTCCCAGGCATCAGTCCCACAAGTCTCCTTATTTAGCACAAATTTTAGACTGCTGAAGCAGAAGACCCATGCTGTCTCTCCGCTTAGGTGGGCATTCTTTCCTAAATTCGTTAGATAAAATATATGGTAAATATCAAGAGAAGCCAAGTTCAATTCCATTATTACCTTTCTTTCATTCTGATAAAACAGCTCAGTTTGTCCTAATAAACACTTTCTTTCTTACAAATAACTCATTTTTTAAAACGATTTTCCTATTACCTGTTTTGTCTGCACATGCTTGAACCCAGTTATAAATACACGAGTGTATGCTTATAATGTATGCTAGCATGCACATACATGAACGTGTATTCCCGAAGCTGGAGGAAGGGCAGAACAAGATGGATTCAGGGAAAACATTCACCAGTCCGGGGAAGGTTGGAGTACAGCAGCAGTAACAAAACCGCTATGGGTCACAATTTGTGCATATTTTTTCATATAAGCAGGGTAGAAGCGAAGACCCTAGTGTTTGCCTCCAGCTGCTGCCCTTGTCTGGAGGAGGTGGAAGCTTGAATTTGCTGAGATAAACACGGGAGACAGGAGCCAACCTGACTCAGAAACTTGGCTCCTTGACCGTGTCCCCTCCGAAAGCCCTCTGGTCGCTGCTCTGGCTGTCACCTCCTGCAACTCCGCACACAACATCCCTGCTGCTCCCCCCCATCGCTGCTTCCAGAGGCGTCCTGGGGGTCCCCCAGCCCTCAGTGCCAGCAGGGCTGGCCTCCCCCGTAGGCACCTGCTCTGAGGCAGCTCTGTCCCAGCCCACGACTGCATTGTGAGAGCAGTGATGAAAAGGCAGCGCGGTCTGTGCGTGTCCCTCCCACTCAGCCGTTAGGTTTGAAAAAGGGGAAAATTTTCCATCAGATTGCTGACCAGAGCAGGTGAGCTTTCTGTCAGCCTGTGGCTAACCTGTCTCTTTCCTTTTCCTCGCCACTCCAATTACCTGGTGTAAGAGGCTAGAAAGAAGACAGGATCCATAGAGCATTTCATAGAAATACGACGGTACTTACCTTCAGCAATTCCTCATTTCCATGTCCAAACTAAGTAATAAGGTCTGCAAAGCACTGAGCCCGTATTTGTCACATTTCTTTATAGACAATCCTATATAAGGTACAGGAGTAGAATTTTCACTGTCAGAAAATATGTGATTTTATGTGAAATCACTGAACAAGAAGAGAGATGATATATGAACAAAGCTGGCCGTTAAACAAAAATATGTGAAATAAAAGAAAATCTGTCTTTATTTTCCAGCACATTTTATCACTTTACTGTTATGTAATATTACTTTTGATTTGAATTACTAAGATGAATTTTTACATTATCTGGAAGTGAGTTAGGAATTTCTTCCTAACTAGCAATTACAAAATAGTGTATTCGTAAGTCTAGAAAGACAATATTTTAATGTACTTTATCTATGACATAAACAAAACTGCAGATTTGATCAGTCCAGTGATGTTAAGGTCACCAGTTTTCTCTCCACAGAAAACAGTTGCTGAAAATTAGTAGCTCAGTACTTGATCCCAGTATTAGAAAACCGCATTTACATACACACAGGGGAAATATTTAGAAGATATCCTTATGGTGGAGACCTTGGTTGCACAGAGTAGTATTCTGTCTTCTCATTTTTCCAGTGATTCAGTTAGTTTCATTCACACCTCTGTTCAAATGGCACAGACATTTGGGTAGTGTAAGATGATTCCATTGGCTTTAACAATTTCCTTTTTTTGAGAAAGGATGGCACTGGTTCTCTTATCTTCAAAGTGAGCAACCACATGAGTCTTGTATGAGTTTGAATGGTTTGTCTAATGGTTTAGAGCAATGTTTGCTCTTCCCTGAGCTGAAAACTACTCTCTATATTTTAGTCAATTAATCTCCCAGCAATCCGAAGTGATGACTAAGTTACTCTCATGCTAGCCCTGAATAATGTTTGTGCACATTTAGTGAGACTGACAATTCAACACAGCTATTACTCAATGCTGAAGAGGAAACCTAGGCGGGGGGCAGGAAAGATATGGGAAAACAACTGATGTTTCAGGCCAGGACCGTGGAACCAAATTTAAATTAATGTTGCCAAAATCTAATTCAAAGCTACTGAAGCTATTTAAAAATCATTAAGTTAATGAAACACTAGGATCTTTCTCTGTAAATAAGCTTGTACAATTAGGTTTTTATTTTCACTGTGCCTGAATATATCTTATATTTAACACCTGCTTTTAGATCCCATTTGGAAGCCAGTACAGACCAGTGGAAGCGTTTACATCTCTCTCTTCAGGAACTTTTGGCATGGCTGCAGTTGAAGGAGGATGAATTAAAACAGCAAGCACCCATTGGTGGAGATCTTCCCACTGTGCAGAAACAGAATGACATTCATAGGGTATGTTTTTTTTAAATTATCTTTTGGTCATTGCTTTTTGGTTTGTAGGTAGTGCTACATGAAACGGTCCTTGTTAGAAAAAGTAAGATACCCTTTAAAATACATTTTAAAGACAATGAAAAATGAGCTTCTTACACGAGAGTATGAGCTACAATTTTCAAACACAGTTTAGAAAATTAGCCTTTCGGAGAAGAGAGTATTTGTTACCAGCTTCTTGGCCTATTTGAAAAGCAAAGTGGCATTTTCATAGACCTATCATAGACAGCTAGTTTTCATGACTAGAACAAACACTAACTTAATGTTATTTGAGGATTAAATAAGTACTTCTGAAAACTTTCCTAGATCAGGCATTCAAACTTCATGTGTACTTTTTGAAACTCCATTTTGCTATTGATTTTTGGGAACGTTTGTGGAAAGGGTGACTAATATCAGCCCTAGTGCACAACTGTGTGCATCATCAAACCATTATGATAACTGACTGTAACTGACTTTGACTTATACTAGTTTCAATAAGGAATCCTTATGGGAAGGCAGTAGCATAGCATCATTAGGGGACTGTTCTAGAGTAAGCTTTGTAGTAAAAAGGAACCTAAATCCAACACTTGTATGGGACTTTTTTTTTAAACCCACCAAATGAACAGCCCCCAAAATAACACAATACTGCTGAATATTTTTTCATCCAAAGATTCACACAATATTTTTGTATGAAAGGTATGCTTCAAGTAAGTTTCCTGTGTTGAATTAAGTTCACATCTGTCTGATGCTAAACTAGCATCTGCTTTCAAGTAAGCAGCTTTTAATTTGCTATGCCATTTCAGTCTATTCAGGTCAGAATGTGAAATCACAGTTCTAGCACCTCAGTGGTCCTTTTTTAGCAGTGCAATAGGGAAACCTATTAGGAAACTAGTGTCCTGCTAAAATAAAGCTGAAGAATTGCTGAATGAAGCAGTAAAAAACTGTTGTTCTGAGGAGAAGGAATAGGGAACCATGTGAAAGGTAATGTGGATAGCACACCCAACTTCAGAAACTCCTATCACTTAGGAACTCCATAAAATCCTGTCTAGCCCTTATGGTAAGACTTCTGTTTCTTTCAAAAGCTTTGAAAACTTTAGTCTGGGAAGCACCACTTAATAACAGATGTCAACAACAGAAACAAGACCTCAACCCACTAGGACAGTTCCTAATTCAGTAGGAAGTTGGGAATAGAGTGTCAGGTTTGGGATTTTTTTGCAAACAGTGTAAGATCAAGGGAAGGGAACCTTACTCATATAAAGAAATTGTCCTTTTATGTTTACAAGGTAAATTTATGTAGTGATTGGAATGAACCATGTAAGTATTTATATTACGATATTTGTCCACTATATAATATTCCATTTCTTGTAATTTACTCATATGTAGTATTCTACTTCCCCTCTTCTTCATCCACATGTATCATTAGTTAAAATAATGGCATTATGGGAAGTTTTTATCCTGCTGTTTGGTGACCAAGTATACTTCAGTGTGACATCTAAAATGTTATTTTGAATAAATCTGTTTTCTACTGATTATTTTAAGTTGTTAGTCAGACAGCTCAATACCATAAGATGAGAATATTCCGGAACCAGTGATAATCCTCTCAAAGCATCATGCTGCATATATGTAACTTTCACTTTGTGAAACTTTCTGAAAAAGGTATTGTTTATGAAGTTCCTAAATATCTGATTTTATTCATGAATGGAGAAATGTGAAATTGAACTATAAAATTAAATTGGATCTGGAATACCTGTGTTTTCTCCATTCATCAGATAACTGTATTATAAATATTGTCCCAGGAGATTGTCCTGCCTCCTACTGAAAGACACATTTAAGAACAAATAGTGAGAAGATCAAGTTTGGAAAGAGAACATGACATATCCTGCTGCTTTAAGTTATCGTGAACCCTGAGTTTGTGAAAAGTCTGGAAATAAAGTATGCAACCAGGCTTGGCTTTTGGCATAGGCAAACAGGCATTTGTCTGCAGTAGCAGACTGATGGGAGGTAGTGGCAATATGGTTTCTCAAGGGCCTACATTTACCTAATGGCCAAGAAAATCAAAGAGAAGGATGAACAAAAAACATCTCACTGTCAGTGCGCAATGTTTTGGTAAGATAATATAATGCTTTGCTGCAAGGGGCAGTTTGGTCATATTTCCTAGGACTTCTTTCTGGACAGGTGATGTGTAGGATGGGTCTATCTCACTATCTTACTTGGGACTTCAAGCATTATCACAGAAACAATGAGGCCAAAACTTCCATTACTTTACGAGCACCACCATCCCTTTTTACCTTTCCTTCTGTGAAAGTTAAGATATATGAAATGCCTGAGGTCTGTTCTAGCCAGCTGTCTGTAGCAACTTCCTTAAAGCAGTTTTAAAGCCCATCCAGAACATCAGGATAAAAGAAACAATCTAGATGTTGCTTTAACTCAGCATGACACTAACTCAGACCCTTAACCAAAGAAAACTGTTGAGCCAAAGCAAGTCTTAGAGAAGGATTTATGTGGAATTCTTACAACAAAGCTGTTGTCATGTGAGTAATATTTGAGTATTTGAAAACATTGTCTCCCCTCCTAGATCACAGATACGATCTTTTCATCCAAAGAAATTACTTCTTATAAAATTTTGATATTGTATGTTGTTTCCTAAGCTTATTCAAAAGGTTCCCAGAATACATCATAAAGGTGGAAAGACTTCAGTGACGAATTAAGTGATCTCTCTGTCACTCACCAGTCAACTGAAGTCTTTAAAACATTTAGGGATGAGAAGTGTTGCATGAAAGTAAGGTACCATGAATAGGTGCAAAGTGACTTTACAAAATAGATCTCCTTCTCACTTCTCCTTTTTGATTATCTTCTCTCCCACATGCCGACACATACAGACACAAATCTTTGGTCATCATGTCTAGTATCAAAGATAGAACATTTTAGTTCCTTTTACAAATACAGCTTCTTTCCTTTTCCCATTCTGTAGCACTTCAGTAGTTTAATGTGAGGCCTTGCCAGTTGTAGGCATTCTGATTCCTTGTGGAAAAAAGAACAAAACAGCATCCTTGAAATTAGGATATGGTACCCTGTCGACTCTTCAAAGATCTCTTACAGAGAAGGAGGGACAAGCAATCAGTGCAGAACTCTGTTGACTTCAGGTTGTCTTTGACAACATCTATGTTTGCAGTTTGGAGTTTGTCTACTGTGTTTTTTTCTCCCCTGGACACTATGGACTTCCTGTTACTCTAAAAGTTTCTTTTAGAGAAGCAGATATACAAAGTCTATATCCAAATGAATGACTTAGCTCATTTCTGAACATCAGAAAAATGCTTTTAAAAAGGCTCACGCTGCAAAAGCAGAAGTATCTGGCTTAAAACTGGAGCACAGTACTGGAAAGCTGTTTTTTTCAAGAGTTTTGGGGCCTTGCTTAAGAACAAAACTTTGCTCTCAAAGTGTTCAATAGGAAGGTAAAGAGTAGTGGAATTTTAGTCTGGAGAAAAAGAATCTGTCAATTGTTCATTTTGTTCTCCTACATATCAGTTCTGGAAATCAGTCTTCAGTAAACAAGCAAAGTCTACCTGATCTGACCAATCCTTTAAATGATCCACACTTCCAGCTTTGGCCTTCCTATGTCAATATAATATCTTTCCTTTTGTGAAGAATTGATTTTGCCAGGTAAAGCCAGAAGAGAATCCAGGTAAGCTCTTCACTGGAGAAGAGAAGAAGCCTCAGCAGGGGAACATTATTTATAAACAATTTAACCAGTTGCCGTTGGGAAATGGCATAATGAATGCAAACACGATTTTATGCCTGAATCGTTTTTCTAAAGCAGTGTTACAAGCCAATTTATTTTTTTTTTTCCCTGAAGGATGTAATTTAAAGAAATCCAAACATATTTAACCTGTCTGTTTTTTGGAAGACCATCTGGAATACCTCAGACTGTCATAGTAGAGATGAAAAAAAGTTGGTTCTTATCATTAGTATGCTCCTAGTTGCCAAGATTGGCTTTAAAGATTTTAAGAGTAGGATTCAGATGAATTTCAAATGCTTGAATCTAAGCCAGATCAGAGCTTGAACTCAACTGAGAAAAGAGATATCCGTGCCATCAAAATTGTGTTGTGCTATAAATGTGAGGTGCTTTTTAGACAAGGCAATTTGGAATTTATCCCAAATACACCCATATAACTGCTATTTGTTTGAACTTGTATATATAGAGGGTCATTTTACCAATTTTTGGCATCTGAAGAAGTTGTGTCTATGCCAAAGCCTTGGGGGTGGGGCAGGAGTGTTAAATGTGATGATAAAAACTGCTACATTATTTCATTGTCTTGCAGTTTTCTTCACTTTACAAAGTGTCATAATAATATTTTATTGAAATTACATTAATAACTGTGTACGTTACTGTTAATCTCAGTTAAGTAATTTAGGCATCATGCAGATAGCCTGCTTTTTCTTTCATTCTTTTAAGAGTTTCTACATCTTCTGTGTAGTGATTGTACTAACAGCATAAATAGTATTTATGAATGTGGAAGTTAATTATTGACAATTCCCTGGAAAACCCTTTCACAGGAAATCTATAGCGACGGTGCCAAAGAAGGAGTACAATTGCTGCTTGAACACACTAACCTTTACTCGTGGCACAGTTGATATCTACTTCTTAAAATTGAGGTCAAAACCCATTTTTAAAAAGCATTCTGGTTGGGAAACATCTTGACTTAATTTAATTGTACTCTTTCTCTTTAAAAATCATTAAAAGCAAAACCATCTGCTTTTCTAAGACGAGATTAATGTTAGTTTCACTGATGCAACACTCTTTATATTTTCATCTTTCAATTTAAACAATCTGTATTTCTCCGTCTAAAGAGATTTAAGGACACCCAAGAGGAGGTAGTGGAGGTCTGAGATAAGCTGATCGATATATGCATTATTAAAATGGTGGACAGAATGCCATTACTTCTGTGGTGTTGATGACAAATAGAGATGCTTAAGTAAAGTAGTTTACTTGGGTTTTTGTCAGATCATACGTTATGCACGTTCGATTTCCTCTACAGTCACCACGAAGTGTGGAAGAAGTTAAGGAATTCAATGAAGTTAGCCTGAAATCATTAGCTGCAAATTAGACATTCATTTAGGCTAATTCTGCTTTCAATGATGGTCTGTTTATTATAAAGATGTATTTATCAGGGCTCTAGATAGATAAATTCCCTTTTTTTTTCTTTTGTTTTCCAGAAGATTTTTGTTAGTAGTGTATACATTTTTCACAACAAAACTTTGATCATAAAAGCTGGCTTTTATCTTCATACAGTAACAATATTTTTTGGAATGGGGTAGTATGAAATGAACATTCACTATTTTTAATGCTGTTCTGTGCAACTGCTTCAGTCTCCTGTTTTTTCATTCTCTCCTTTTTAAATTTCTAATACGGAAATATATTTTAACTCACTCAGTAGAAGTCTGCAGATCAAAACTAGGGAAAGCAATGAGAATTGTAAATAGATCTTAACACCGTACTGTGTAGTATTCTAAAGCTCAGGATTCACAGACTATAATCCCATCCACCTGCACCAGCATGCACAATGGAAAAGAAAACATTTAAAATGCTGGATCACTGTTTTCCTATAATAAAAGAGAAAAAGACTCTTTCTGTTTCTGACTAAATACAAAATAGACAAAGTCAGAAAGTTTCTATTAACATTTCTCTGTCGTTTTGAGAAGATAGGTACAATGACTCCTGCTGGCACACTGTCTGGAGTGCAGTACGCCTGTCTCATTATGTTGTCCTTGTTCTGTTACACAAGAGATATTGGAGGAATACGGCTTTAGCCCCCTCTTGGAACAATCAATCATGCCACTAAGGGTATTTGGCTGATGTAATTTTATGCAAAAGCAGTACAAACTGAAAGAAGATATTTAGTGTCCTTCTCGTTGTTTGTACCTGTACATAGCTAGGATTGATTTGACTACAGCAGCAGCACTCTATACAGCAGTTCTACTCAATCCTAAATACATAGCTCAAAGGCATTGCTGGCTTTTAAATATCCTAGCAATTGGTGTAGTTCTGTGTTCCCCTGGCATATCTGTGACTCATTCCTGCTCTTTGAGGGGGGGTGGAAGAACAGACCTTTCTGCATGTGCCTCGTGTTTGATTGGTTTTGGACACAGACATTTCTGAGAAATCATTTGTCTTCAGGGATGTTTATAAAGCATATTATATGTTTAAGCCCCTATATAATTGTAATGTTTAAAAACCAATATGGCTGTTGTCACTTTTAACACTATCAGATGAGAGCAAAGCACACAGTCCATGAGGGAACAGTTTAAGCTATGCTACCTGCTGGCTCACTTGAGCTGCAGACCTGCCACACTGTTGTGGGACAGAATGATGTAAATGTGAGGTGAGCACAAAGTCAGCATGGATTCACCAAGGGGAAATCATGCCTGACGAATCTGACAGCTTTCTACGATGGCATGACTGGCTGGGTAGATGAGGGGAGAGCCGTGGATGTTGTCTACCTAGACTTCAGCAAGGCTTTCAACACGGTCTCCCATAACATCCTCCTAGGGAAGCTCAGGAAGTGTGGGCTGGATGAGTGGTCGGTGAAGTGGATTGAGCACTGGCTGAATGGCAGAACTCAGAGGGTTGTCATCAGCGGCGCTGAGTCTAGTTGGAGGCCTGTAACTAGTGGTGTCCCCCAGGGGTCAGTACTGGGCCCAGTCTTGTTTAACTTCTTCATCAACAACCTGGATGAAGAGTTAGAGTGTACCCTCAGCAAGTTTGCTGATGACACCAAACTGGGAGGAGTGGTAGACACACCAGAAGGCTGTGCTGCCATTCAGCGTGACCTGGACAGGCTGGAAAGTTGGGCAGAGAGGAACCTGATGAGGTTCAACAAAGACAAATGCAGGGTCCTGCACCTGGGGAGGAACAACCCCATGCACCAGTACAGGCTTGGGGTGGACCTGCTGGAGAGCAGCTCTGCGGAGAGGGACCTGGGTGTCCTGGTGGATGACAGGTTAACCATGAGTCAGCAGTGTGCCCTGGCTGCCAAGAAGGCCAATGGCACTCTGGGGTGCATTAGGAGGAGTGTGGCCAGCAGGTCCAGGGAGGTTCTCCTTCCCCTCTACTCTGCCCTAGTGAGGCCTCATCTGGAGTACTTTGTCCAGTTCTGGGCTCCCCAGTTCAAGAAAGATGAATAGCTACTGGAGAGAGTCCAGCGGAGGGCTACAAGGATGGTGAGGGGACTGGAACATCAGCCCTACGAGGAGAGGCTGAGGGAGCTGGGCTTGTTCAGCCTGAAGAAGAGAAGGCTGCGAGGGGACCTAATAAATGCTTATAAATATCTGAAGGGTGGGTGTCAGGAGGATGGGGCCAGACTCTTTTCAGTGGTGCCCAGTGACAGGACAAGGGGCAATGGGCACAAACTGAAGCACAGGAAGTTCTGTCTGAACATGAGGAAGAACTTCTTCCCTCTGAGGGTGACGGAGCACTGGAACAGGCTGCCCAGGGATGTTGTGGAGTCTCCTTCTCTGGAGATATTCAAGACCCCCCTGGACAAGGTCCTCTACAGCCTACTGTAGGTGACCCTGCTTCGGCAGGAGGGTTGGACTAGATGACCCACAGAGGTGCCTTCCAACCCCTGCCATTCTGTGATTCTGTGATTCTGTGAATAGATTTTCCTTGTTTGGAGGCGTGAAAAAGGCTTATTGTATTTCCTCTTTCCATTGCACTTCATGCAAGGGTCAAGTATGAATTAAAAAATCTTATAAAGCCTAAAATGTCCGAGTTAGAGTTTTAACCCTGGAGCAACCCCACTCAGCTTTTATGCAGAGAATTGTCCAGTGCTAGTTTCTTTGTCAATATACAGTACTCTGTTTGCGAAAATCAGTGTTGGTTCTTAAGGGTCAACAGGATTGTTTAGAACATTTCTCACATATTAAACAAATGATAGATTCCCCTATGGCAGCAGATACACTCTGTGAAAGGATCCCTGCCCCACTGATGTCCATGACACAAATTTAACAATTTTCACTTTGTTGTTTCCTTCAAGAAAGCACACTTTGCTAAAGAGTTTTCCTGATTCACAGTTAGAAACCTTATGGTCAGTTCTTGACCACTTAATAAAAAGTTAATTTAAATATTTATAGTACAATAATGTAGTCATTTCCTTAAGTTTACTTTCCTGAAATGCATTAAGAATTTTTTATCTTTGAGTGCTCATATTGTAAACTGCAGGTGTGATTCTCATTATTACTTCTGTTAGACATTTCCTGTACAGAACATTTCATATCAATTATAATTCAAAATGTAATGAACTTTTTAATATTGAATTTATAACTTTTCATTAGTTTGCATGGAACCCCAAATTTTGTTTAATAATTAATTTAACTGTATTGGTGAATTTATTATGTGAGAAGCCTGTATAAAGCCTGTGTTGTAAAAAGAATCATCTGATCCCTTGGAGTAAAATACCCGTTTTCCACTCATGGCGTGCGGCTCTCCTTTCTGCAGCATCGTGTTGTGTGTTACACGGCACTATAATTATCTGCATATTTTCCCTCCATGCTACTTGAAAACAGTGTCATTCAATTTTTTTTCATAAATACAGAAGAAAATGTTGAGATAAAACAGTGATAAGGACCATTTAGATAAATTCGTTGCAACATGCAAAATACCCAAAGCAGCATGCAACTCACAGGCCAAGTTTTATCTGAATTATTGTTCAGTGAACATTTTGGATTCAGATTAGTGGAATCGTAAACTACCAAAACAAAACAAAACAATATATCTATAAAGAGAGAGAGAGATGTGTATACTTTCAGTAGCCTACCAAAACTTCAAATATCAACCTTGAGAATCTCATTCATGGTTGTTTTAAAAGCAAGGAACAGAAGAGAGGCAGTAAAAGGAGCTGTTACTGGAGTAAGAAAAATGCAAATAGGAAAGAGGAAGGAAAGGCAAGAAAGGGAACAGGTGCCAAAAAGTATGACATGAAAGGAAGGGATGAAAGGGAGAAATATAGCTGATCTGAAAAGAAGCAGAACATGCCACCGAGCAATGTTGAATGTAAAGATATGGAAATTGATAACAAATACTGATTAAAGCAACGAGGAATTAATTATTTTCTAAGGACTACTTTCTGCCCTTTAATTTTTACTCATGCATGTCCACATCTAGGCTAGATTGTATTTCTGGTCTTGATTCTATGTTTCAGAAATCTCAGTTCATGTAATTCTGGAAGAGACGCATATACACCACCACTAGAGGAGTTACAATCTAATATGTTGGAATTTTTTTCATAGAATCATAGAATGGCAAGGGTTGGAAGGGACCTTAAAGATCATCTGGTTCCAACCGCCCGGCTGTGAGCGGGACACCTTCCACTAGACCAGGTTGCTCAGAGCTCCATCCAACCTGGCCTTGAACACTGCCAGGGAGGGGGCAGCCACAGCTTCTCTGGGCAACCTGTTCCAGTGTTTTACCACCCTCATGGTGAAGAATTTCTTCCTAATATCTAATCTAAATCTACCCTCTTTTAGTTTACAGCCATTACCCCTTGTCCTATCACTACACACCCTTGTAAAAAGCCCCTCTCCATTTTTGTTACTAATTGTTAAGGGTTAACATGTAAATATCCATAGGTCCTTTTTTTTTTTCTTCATGATATAACACTTACCAGAAGCCGTAGCAAAGTGGTGGCTGTAAGACATATTGGATTTTCCTTTGCATTCTGGTAAATCTTGCTTTCAAGAACCATTAGCTATGCTGGTGTGGTCCAATACAAAACCAGCCAAAGCCTTGTCCCTTGGAGCTAGGTTTTGGAGCTGACCCTGATGTTAATCAACAAAAGGGATCCCTCTCACAGTGAACAATTTGATCAGCAGCCTTGGGTACTTTGTAGCATGCTGACAGTACATTTGCTCCTTTGAATACAATGCAATTTCAGGTTAAGCAAAAGCTGATTATCTCATTTACATTTTTTTTTGTAGCTACTTGTAATACGCACATGGAAGCTGTTGATGGAAATTTTGTTCTTAAATTGATCAAAACAAGAGCTAGAACTCAGTATTTCATTATATATCCACTTACAATAATCTTGTTTCATCTCTCAGAGTTTCAAGAGGGAGTTTAAAACAAAAGAACCTGTTATCAGGAGTGCGCTTGAGACTGTGCGAATCTTCCTAGCAGAGCAGCCTGTGGAGGGACTGGAGAAGATCTACCCAGAACCAAGAGGTAACTGGAGAAGGAGCAGGGTGATAACACATTATTGGAAAGATCAGTGATGATCAACGATAATTAAATAAATTCTGCCAGCCACTGTGAAAGCATTCCTTTTACACTCCAAGCTGAGTGTCTGTATTCAGAAACTAAGCTAAAAATATAGATGAAAGAAACCCTTAGGAATCCTTCTGAACTCTGTGGCATTAAATAGACATGCATATTTATAGGCAGATTTTGAAACTGTCTTTAAACCTTCAGGACCTGTCTGTCACTGTAGTCCCATTTGAGGTCTGAAAGCTGCAATTTAACCTAAAATTCAACTTGTAGTCTCAGTACTACAGAACTAAACAATTTGTTTAAGAATTGTGTATCAGGTATTAAACAGATCAAGAGACACCAATTCAGCAAAGCTCCCAAATCCACTCAGTTACAGCAAAAGCTTTACAATGATTAATATTTATGTATGTGCAGAACTATTTTGCTGGATGAGGACACAGTTGATAAACTTTTAGCTACACTTTGCATGTTTAAAAATGCCTTTATGTACTTAATACATATTTTGGTGATCTGTATGGTAGCAAGATTTAAATTTGTTAAGAGATTTTTCAAATGAGAATACATTAATAAAATAAGTTTCACAGGTGTCTTTGGTCATGAATAGTTTCTTACTGAGCTTTGAACTTCCCCTGATGACAATTATTTTTCTTCTAAGACAGAATATGTTTTAAAAGCCTTTTGACTTTCACATTTAGAGCTGTCACCTGAGGAAAGGGCCCAGAATGTCACTAAACTTCTGCAAAGGCAAGCAGACGAGGTCAGAAGTGAGTGGGATAAGCTGAATCTACAGTCTGCCGATTGGCAAAAGAAGATAGATGATGCTCTGGAAAGACTGCAGGGCCTTCAAGAGGCAATGGATGAACTGGACCTGAAACTGCGCCAGGCTGAAGTATTCAAGGGATCGTGGCAGCCAGTGGGGGATCTGCTAATTGACTCTCTGCAGGATCACTTAGAAAAAGTCAAGGTATGTGTCAGTATATCAGTATTTCTGAGCATAAAATAATTGGCTTGTTCATTGTATGAATCCCCAAATCAGGAATTATCTTTTAAAATGAGGAATTGAGAGCTTTGTGTCACAGTGATTTATATTAAAAAAAAAATAAAGAGTTCTGTAATTTCTGCAATTAAAATGGAGTCAAATCAACATTGACAATGTATATTGCTAACATGGGTAAAAAGCACTACAGGAATGTGTAAATATCCTCAGCACACTCACTGTTAACTCAGGAGAATCGGAGTTAACATTAAGGAAAGCAAAATAGAATAGATAGGAGAATATATGATAAGAGCATAGAAAATTAATTCTGTCCTTTATTATACTTTTGTAAGTATGACAAGTACATAATTATGTCTATTCTTGTACAGCAGAATTTAATTGATTTAACTTATATGGCTTTGTTGTCATTTTGTTATGATGGTAGCATTTGCTCTCTGTTTTATTTGATACCTAGACCTCATACGTAAGATAGTATTTAAAAGAAAAACAACCCTGGAAAAATTGTCATTATTTTCTATAGCTTAATACCTATCTGCTTTCAAAAGTTGTTTCATAAAAGAACTGCTTATTGAGAAATTCATGAGGACTTGTCCTCTTTCAGCATGACAGCCATGGCCGGACTTTATAAATGCTACAGAATTCCTTCAGCTAGAGAACAATAGAGGCAGTTGCCATTTTGATAAGAACAAAGTGCCTCTGTTCCATTCGCATAAACGGGAATCATCAGTCATTTTGAAAGAGACCTAAGCTGACTGTTATTTTCTCTAGTAGAACATTAGGATCTAAGGAACAGGAAACAGAATGACTAATGGAAAGAAAAAACGTCTTTAAAAATCACATGTAGTTCATTTAAAAGAAAAAAGGGTCCACGAGTTTTAATCACACAGAGAGTTTAGTGAGTGTCCTGTATAAGTATCGTACAAGACAAATGAAGTACTTGGTAGCTGATGAATAATTAGTTGTAAAATTTGTTTATCTTAATTTAAATTCAGAAATGAACAGAAGAGATGTATTTAGAAATTCTCAGAAAGTGCCTTCTATTATAGCCATGGATTTTTTTGTGTGATTTTGAAGAAGATATTCTGAACAGAAAAAACGAATCCCTGATATCACTGGAAAACCAAACAAGTCACTTACTTCTAAAGCTGTAACCATAACTGTTGACTCCATAATTATTGTACTTAATCCTGTTATGTTTTTAAAAAAAAAATCTGGCCTAGGGGACATAATGAAATTCCAGTAAGAGCATGGCAAAATAGAAATCTTAATGCTTATAAAAATCAAGAGGTGCTATCAATAGGTAGATGTTTGTTTATTCCTTCCAAAGTCTTGATATTAGGGCCAGATAGGAACCAAAACTTCTGTTTCAAGATTCAAAATCAGATGCTACCACCTACCCCCTGATTTCTACCTCATTTGTTACATATATACTTAAAATATTTATAAATATAGGCTATCGTAAGACCATACCGCAAGATTATCAGCTAAATGGTAAATAAAAAAAAATACAGAATATATTCATATGCTTATAAGCTATAACTTTTCATTGCATATATGGCAATTATAGTCTGCTAGATGCGCACACATGATGGTGTTGTGCTTTCAGAATCTTCTAAGTGATCATAATTAGCTTGGGTAATATAAGCACATAATAGGCCAAAAGCTGAATGATATTAACTGAGTAGTACAATAATTGTTCCAAAATGTGCTGTCTAGAATGTATGTGTTGCTCTACTGAGATGTAATTCCAACATAGATACTGAAGACTAGTGTATGTACTAACTAGGCAATGTAAACATGTTTGTGAAATTAATAACTACCAAGAAAGCTACAATTGTATCTGCAAATTGAAGGCCTATATAAAACGTGTATGTTTTTAGATTTTGTAGGTTTTACCTCAGTTATTTGTGTGTATGACCTCCATATTTTTTCTTACATTGAAATCTATCTTAGAAAAAGTGTAAATCAAGTCCAGTAATTTATGTAACCCTGAAATAGAGCATGTAAATCCTTAAAAAGTTTTGAAGTTTGCATTCGCTACGTGTGAACTGGCTAGACTATAGAAACCCTGATCTTGATTGTTTATGTCCTTATCATATCTACTTAAAGTGTACAAATATTTAAAATACACTCACAACCTTAGCCTTAATTGCTGGGTTTAATTTTTCAAAATCTAAAAAAGAGGGTTTAATGTAAATGTATTTTCTGTGATAGGAGCAATAAGACAGGATTTAAGCTCAACATAATGTTGAACGTATTTGTTGGATAGTAAGTTCACTTCTGATTTACTCCCTGTCCTGATGCATTTAGATGTAACCATTATTACTATGTCAGTAATAAAGATGAAATTTAGCCTGTTCCCCCCCTCCTTTGTTTAAATTAAACCCAAACAATTGGGAAGATAATATTTGTGTTTCATTTCCACAGCTATCAAAGATATGAGAGTAATATTATATTTTGGGTACTTTTCTACAAGAAATTAAAGCAAATCTAGTCCTTTCTACAAAATGTAATGCATATTTTTTTTCTTCATAAGACTTCAACACCTGCATGAAATAAACTTTCAATAACAGTATTATATTCATAGTTACTGGTAAACAAATTGTTGCTTTGAGAGGAAATTGGTTACTAAAAGAGTTTCTAGTCTAATGCCTGAAAGTCCTGATAAGATAAAGAAAGCTAATATAGAAACATATGTGAAAAAACCCCAAGCATCTTCTGAGCAGGTCTTCAAAATATTGGTCACATGATTACATTTCTTGCAAATCCTTCTCCTAATCAGGATCACAGTAGCCTTCCCAAACCTAAGCTATACCCAGGGAATGAGTTTACCCAGTGCCATTTGTCACTGTTCTCTTCAGTTATAGTTGCTGGAGCTCTTAAGATCATGGTGTAATATTGAACTCACACAAAATAACTGATCCTTGATCGATATTAATGGATTACTACTACAGATCCTTAATCCATATTAATGTACCAATTGGTATTCATCTCTGAGTCTGGGGACAAGAGACAAATAATTTCACATACCTCCCCTAAAGCACACAACCTAGGCTACAGATGATCTATAATCAAAATATTCTTCAGACTTCTCTGCTTCTCTGTCCTCTCTTATTCCCCCATTTTTCTTCTATCATCTGTGTGACCTTATCTGCAGGCTGAAATACAACTTACTTTCTTAAAAACACATGTTCTTTCTCTCTCTCTCTTTCAGACATACCTTTCTGTCCATTAAAATCCAAACCATCACTTAATTGTCTTAAATTTGGTTCAAGCCGAAATGAATCTATTAAATGTCCCCTAATACCCATTGACTGATCATTTTGATTGTCACTCAGATTGTATTTTAGTCATGACCTGGGATTTCTTCTTCTTTCTGCAGCAAATTCAACAGATGATTTCTTCTTGCTACCACTGTTTTTTCTCCTTTTCATCAAAATGCCTAGAACACTTAGAGTCACATGAGACCACCTCTCCTTAAGCTTTTCCTGCTTTTGACACATGCAATCATACCTGCCTCATCCATCAGGTCTTTTCTTCAATGACCCTTTGGAGGAACTGGCAGCAGAGCCACCTGTCTTCTCTTTCTCCCCACAAGACACTCCTTTGCCCCATACCAATCAAAACTTTGATAATGTTTATGCTCCTAGCGCACAACAATCGTTAGAAGTCATGCTGATACCTTCTCACTGTTTTGTTGTCTGCTTGTAGACATCTGCTGAGAAATGCTATTAGGAACGGATGCTGTTGAGTGTTCAGAGCAGTACCCTCAGGAAGGTCTAGATTTTGATACTTTTACACTCTGAAAAATTCTTTTTTAAACTAGTGTCTACTGTTTGGGAATTTGTCCACAGAATTTTGTGACCGAGAAAGCAATGTAATGTCAGCAGTGTGTTTTATCTGTTACTAAAGCTGCTTCAGCCACTCCAATGTACTTGTGAGAGCAAAATGCAAAGCGCTTTCTCATGGCAGTGGTGTTCTACCAGATCACTGGTGGTATAGAACTGCTTCAGTTTTCTGTCATAGACAACACTGTAAGTGAACAGCAGACTGTCTAGACTCCATGGGGGATGTAACTCCTTTATGATTTTTTTTTTTAACCACTGTAACATAAAATAAAAAATTAATCAAGAACAGGCAGTGGTGTCTGTGGTTTCTCTAGTTCAAAACAGAAGTGCATATCTCAAAAACACCTGCCAAATAAAAGTTGAATTGTGTAGCCTTATTTTCATTTAACTCCATTCTGCTATAGAACGGTTTGTTCTCCTGCATTGTCACATAAAGAGGGCACCTTGATTCAGTAGGATGATTGTTAACTGTAAAAAGCAGAACAGAATTTAGTGACATAAGTCCTCTATTTTCCTGTGAGCAGTTTTCATGAAAGTCTTAACCTTTCTTAAGAAATGGTTGTTGCTCTTGCAGATTCACTGTGACAGTTATGAATAAAGCACTTACATGGGAATACTATGAACTTTGCATATAGATTATGGATTTAATATATATTAATGTAACAAGTGTATTCACAAAAGCTGTAAGTGTCCTTTTAAATTCTTTTGTCACAGCCTATTTACCATGTTAATACAATTGCTATTAATTATTTTTTAAAAAATTGTGAAACAAAGGGCAATGAGAAATTCATGAGTACTGCATAAGTAACACTTTTTTTCTGAGATGTCAGGCCTGAATTATATGCAGTTTATTTCAGACTTTATTCAGCATAATTGACAGTTGTAGCCAATTGTAAATTACTGACATATGTTCACCGAAAAGTGTCAACCTGAAACTTCTTTCTAATCTATAAACTGAACAGAGTTTGCAATTATGTATAGATCAGAAATGAACTGATCTGCTCATCATCTACTCCAAGATTATTTTCTATGTGCACTCAGTCCTTTTGTCCCTAGTCATCTCTTCTCTAAATGAGACAGAAAGTAAGACAACTCCTTAACATAATCAGCTAAATTTCAGTTGTGTTCCTATGTGGCCATACAAAGAAAATAAATAGATATGGCAAGGTTAAAATACCATATTATTACAAACACTCTAATACTAAATCAGCAACCTCAATTACCAGACAATAGATGATCATAGGGAGATTATTTAAAGAAAAAAAAAAAACAAACAAGCCTTGTGTATTCTTCTGTACTTCATTTTTGTACTGCTCAGCTACTGCTGTGCTGAAAAGAGGTATTTCAGAAAAGTGGACCCTTACAGTGTTATTATGAGGGAACTGTGCTGACAGCTGCCTACAATGGAAAATCTGAGAGCAAAAAAAGTTGTTGAATTTCTAGTTCCTGTTCTCATTCATAGAAAAAAAATTAAATTCTTCCAAAATTATTTTAAATGCTTAGGTAATTGACAATTTTTTATCCTTCCTGAAGAAAGAATGATTTTTGTAAGATATTAGTAGGGGTCACATACAGGAGAATTAATGAATGACACCTAAAAACAAGACAATAGTCCACATTTATCCCCTTCTAGCAATGGAGATGTATACTGGACATAAAGAGATCAGTTTTAAATAGATCCACAGAAACTATGCAAGAAATAATCACTTGGAAGATGTATTGAATAACCAGAATTTCCAAATGGCTAGATATGAATAGCAGTACTAGATCCATGTTAAAGCAAATTGTGGCCAGCTTGTAATATAATGCCAATGCTCCTGTTAATTTTTTTGCTAACATAAATTAAGCTATGCATTAAGTTATGCTAGCAGAGCGCAAGCAGTCCAGTCTGTAAAGTAAAATAACACTTACACTTAAAGTGACCTTTGATTTCTTTTTAAGTCACTTTCTTTACTGTCTCTATGTTCCTTAAAAAAAAAAAAAGAAAGCCAACAACAAAGGGCAGTATTTATTTTTAATGTGGAGTCTGAATTTATATTAAAAGCAAATTACTACTATTTGGAAGTAAATTAAGTTGCCTGGTATTCTGAGCAAATTTAGTTTCGTTCCACATGACAACACGTAATTTTTCCACATTGCCTACATATCTTCCTGCATTATTCCAAACTCAACCAGTTTTTTGCTTCAAATTTCTACCATGTGTAAACCCCTTTTTTTTTTTCCATATGAAACGCTGGTTGGTTTCACTGCTGTTGCAGAAATTTGAAGAGAAAATTTCTGTTTAGCAGGGTTTGCAGCAGGCAAGCCTACAGAAGTAGGTGACCCTAAAGTATTGTTTCAGCAGTTTCAGTACTCGTAGACTAGGGTGTATATTGACAATTTACAAGCATTACTCCCTACTTTAGCTATAGTCCCTATTATTCTTAGATGTAAAACCATCAAAAATACTAAAGCACTTCATACACAGAATTTTAGAATATGAATGAAGTTTCGATTAAGTATTTTTAAGTTGTTTGTACAATTAAAAGGTGACAGCATCCATTGGTTGACAGCTGAATAGGAAACTATTTTCCTGCGGTGCAGGACACAGAAGTATTAATGTTTTTTTCTTTAGACTACAACTGAAGTAATTAGTGTTACAAATGCTGCTCAAATTTGCCATTTCATACATATGTCATTCTGTGATAGAATCATGCAATAATTATTTATGATGTCTCCTCAGACTACTTTGAAATGCATATATATTTTTTCAGTTTAATTTGAAGCCAGCTGTCACCACCAGAGTCTACAATCAATATGAATTAAATTGTTCTATTTCCTTTAGTAAGTGTCTTAGTAAGTTCTGTGCTGGACTCTGTGATTTTTAAAAACTAATTCATAAAGAACAGTCATTTCCTCCTAATTCATTTGCAAGCTTTCCAAAACCCAAAAAATCATCCCTGAGAAAACTAGAGATGATCTCTACAAAAAGTTTTTGTCAGTGTGAAATATTTGTAGACTAGAGATTGTTCTAAGAAAGATACTATAAAAGGAGGAGATAATCCAGTGGCATTCTAGATGACTTGAAGGTTTTAAATATAATTACAGTCAATAAAAACAAAATTTACAAAATAGCAAAAACTCTTCAGCAAGTGTTTCAATGCTAATGTAAATTAAAGCATCTGTAAAATATATCAGAACATATTAAAATTTATTATAAAATAACAAAAAATATTATTTAAATTCACTAGAACACTGACTTCCTACAGATGTCCTGATTATATAGAATAGTTTGGTAAATTTAAAACTTTGTGGCGTTTTCTATGATGAAAGCAATAGTTCAAGTTTGTTGAATTTGTTAACAGGACAGCTTTCAGGATGTTGTAAAACATCAGAGACAGTTAGCTAACTACATTACCTAATCAGTTGTACAGCCTTGTATATTGTATTTACTTTTTTTTTCAATGTAGTTTTATACAACAGAGAATTTAGTAAGGTTGTTTGATTGTCACTATTGGAGGCAAGTTTAATTTTCTAAGGTTTGTTTTGAATACGAAATTGAGTCAAAAACCACAGAGTGCTTCATCACGTAGTTGTATCTGTCAAGGTTAGTTCTGCTATGCTTCTTAGCTTGTAGGGGATGAAAGTTACTCAGTTGTGTCCTGTGGTCTCTTAATCTCATTTTAACAGCTTATGAATTAATTATTTTCTCACAGGAAAAGAAATACAATCACAAGTCATTGTTTAATATGTAGTAGTCATGTATTTGCAACTGATATAAATTTAATCTAAAAGTCTCATCTGCCTTACTTTGTTGCTATGTAACATAATATAATGTAACATAATATGTGGCAATAACCATGGCAATAGCCCATACCTAAGCCCATTTTAAATACCTGAAGCAAACCATCATTCCTTCTGCTGACTCCTTTTGCAAGAAGCTACACATTTCTGATCTCACATTTAGATGCTACCACTTGACATATAGTGAATGTTTTATGGAGACTAGATTACATAGATTTTTTGTCTATATCAAGCTACCTATTTAAGGGAAGAGCACAAAATCTTTTTTGCATAGGGATAATAAGAAAATGATGAGCACGCAGAGAAGTGAAATCTTAGAGTAATCTTTTAAAATTAAAACTGCTCTTGATCATACTACTTATTGGGAAATAGTAGCATAACTGAGATGATATAGAAAAAATTAATGTTGCTTTGCTAACAAAGAACAAACAAAAACTGAATATTCTTTAATTAACTTGTGGGCTTGTAGACCATTTTGTGAAAGAACCAGCAGCTGGGAAAGAGCTGCATGAGATTTCACCTGATTTGCACCAGATTTGTGTTAATTGCATTAACACAATTAATAATAGAACAGATTAACTATTTTCTCTTTCAAGGATCTTTGGACTAAATAATACTGTTAACTTTTCCCTGACAGTAAGTGCAGAAAAATTCTTGAACTCTATAGAAGAAAAAAAGGTGAGCAGTAGCAAGTGGAATTCTTTTCTATCTCCAACCCAGTTTGGTAGAACACGCTATTATTAGATCAACAGATTTCATTTAGAGCCAAATTGTTCCTTGTATAAAATCACCCTGCTGATTTCAGTGGGAGCTCAACATGCACATATGCGGGCAAAATTTGACTTTTTAAGTATTGATAATCTCTGATCCTGGTTTCTGATAGCCTGCTGAGAGAGCTGACTAATACATGTATAAAGACTTGTCTGCCGTTTTATGCTTCTGAAGTTCAGAAATGAGGTCAGACCGGAACATTTTTAAGCGATTGCTCTGTATCAGTTCATCAGAAATGAGAATGGGACTTGAGTTTTTAGAAGAAGAATTAAACTTTAATGTTTAAATACCTAAGTGACATAGTTATTGCAGGGACTGTAGCATTTAATGTGGCTGTTTATTTTGTTTCCCATGTAAGCACACCATATATAGATGCTGATCTGTTGATCAAGTATTAATATTCCTAGACATGACTTGAAATTAGAAATGCTCTTCAAATGTTGTGATTCTGTTCAAATTTCCTATTTCTCCAATAACCTGGAAATGTGAAGATTTATCCAAGGAAACAAAAACATACAATGCAAGCAATGCTTTTGTTTTTACCATGGGACCATTTTATTCAGGCTTTCCTAAGTCACTGAGGCTCAGGGAGGTGGGTGGGTAAAGTGAGAAAAAGTATATCAAAGGAGTATTTATAACAGAAATCTGATCAGCTGTATACAGTTTGCTATTGAAACATTTTGAACATTTCGACATAAAGCAAGAGGACAACCAGAAGTGAATATATAACCAGAGACATGTATGTTCAGTGACACACAAGAAGAGGGAAAAGGGAGAAGGAGTTTTAGAAATTAATTTCAATGTTGTCTGCTTTCTGTGTGGAGGCAATTTTTACCATGTAGAGAAGTCTGCCATTATTATGTTTTTAATGAAATCTTTTCTTAAAACATTGACTCTCCTGTTCCTGGGAATGTATTTTGGTGTTGTAGCTGTCAAGTGTGCAGATGCTGTAGTGATAGTGTTACTACTACATGGGTAAATCAATGAGCAAAATAAAATTGATTTATCAAGCTCATATGCTGGTACACAGTGATTATTTAGGGACTGCTTGAAGCAGGCAGTGCAATGAATGTTAAATTGCCTGGGATGTTCTATCAGTGACCCATTGCGCTACACTTTTCTCATTTTAGTCTTTATATATTTGAAGCCTAATAGGGTTTTATTTCATTTTTTGTGTCCAGGGTTAACCCATAATAAAACCTTGTAATTTCTACTTAGCACTTTTATAGTGTTTCTCATGTTCCCGATCGTATGAGTTAATCTGCTCAGCTTCTTCCTGAGACTGCAGCAGGAGTAGTATTATCCCCAATTTACAAATAGGGCAATTGAATCAGTGAAACTAATTTGTCCAGAAAGCAATGCCGCTCAAATTATTTTTATTCTCTTTAGCTTTTACCTGCAAATTGTTTTATTTCAGTTGGGTTCAATTATCCAGGGGATTAAGAATGAAAGTTTTCATCGGTTTCAACAGGAGCCACAGCTGCTCATTTCCCAGAGCCGCAGCCTCCTCTCGCTCAGGACATGGCAGGGCAGCCTGCCACCCGGACGGGTTTCAGCCTGAATCCCTGGGAAGGTGGGCACTGCTCCTGACCCGATTTCCCAGCCTGCGTCTGGTGCTGCTATAAAAACCCTAGACCTGTTTCATTTTTCGAATTTTATTTAACTGGCTCCTTTTCAGCCTTTCGTTTTAGTATCCTTTCATCCTAAATTGTCTTAAAAAGTAAATTCTTCTCACTTACATTCTACTAAAATCTACTGTTAGAACTGAATTCCCTTGTCTGACACAGTTGAAGGATGTTCTTATTAGATGTAAGAAGTCCAGGAATTTCCACCTCAAGATTTTGGCTTGGGGTTTCATCCACCCCCAATCCCCACACATTATACAGTGGTGGTGAAAAGGTAAAGATGGGAATTACAATATCAATTCAAGAATTGGAGAACAGAGCTTTCAGCAAAACATTTGAATAGTCTATCTGACCTGCATTTTTCAGGAGGTTAGAGACTGGATGGACTGTAATAACTCCTTTTGGCCCTAAGCTCTATGAAAACATCATTCCCCTTGCTAGAGGTAGTAATTATCAACATTGCGAGGCTAAACATTATTAAATATTTACTTGGTAAATTTAAAGACATGTTGGCATATTGTAAGTAAACATGATCTTTCATTTTGGGGAGAGGAGAAAATGAAGATTTATTTTTAAATTGAAATAAAGATCTGTATACACTTTTTGTTAGAATAGATAGGAGAAGTTTTTGAAGCTTCTTGTCTGAATTGTTTTAATGTTGGTAGAGTGTCAGAATACAATCTGTGTTTTAGAACTGTCTAAGCTATGCTTTTGTATGGCCATGTGAGGAATCCATATTTTTCCTCCTGAGCTTCAGGGTCTGCCTGCTGATGTCTGGAAGCTTGAGGTGGTTTGTAACATCATGATACAGCTGTTGCAATCGTTCTTGTTTAAACCACTTTCTTTTTTTGTCAGTGAAATACTACATTTGCCTTTAAAATACCATGCTGCCTTACCACACAGCACAGATTTACTTTGTAGTCACTCTTTTCTGAGGGCAAGGAGAACTCCTGTGAGTATTACCTGAAAGAGCTTTTGGTAAGGAACACGGGTTATTCAACCATTTATGTTTGTAAATGTCTAATATATAATGTTCACTAGTTGACTAATGGAGATGGATAATGTGTTATTAGTGGTTTAAAACCCAGTTTGACTGAGACTCCACGACTTGAGCATATATATATTTTCAAATGCTTTTAGATTTAAAAACGCTGGATGAAACCATAGTTCATAAAAATTCCTTAAGATTTTCTATGTCCTTCATGTAGTGTGTGTTAGACTTTCAGATTACACTTTGAAATGCTTGAAGTTACTTACAGTTCTCAGTCATTTCATTTCTTGATTGCCAGATTGTCTCCTTGGTTGCAAAGTAATTCAGTAACTAACTTTGATTGTGTGGAAAATTTGGTGCAGAACTGTTTTTGAACACTTTAGCAGTGACGGGCTTTGCTATGTCATGGTTATAGTTGTTCTAGCAAAGTGAATTACAGGCTAAATTTGCTCATTTACTTTTCCCTCTCCATAGAGGAGAACACAATTTTGGAATAAATGGCAAGGTAGTAGCATAGATTGTATCTGTTCAGGGATCAAAGAACTTCATATCAGCTGTTGATTTCAAAATAAGATATCAAGAATTCATAGTAACAAAGTGATATGTGTTTCAGGATATCTGCATCTATTTATTAGTGTGCTTCAGTTTATTAAATTAGACATCCTAATAATTAAGAAAAAATATTTCTAGATATAGCATTGCTACAAGTCATAGCTTTTTCACTTGAAACTCCAGAAAATAAGAAACTTAAGACCTGGCATTATGTAATTTTCATAAGTTCTATTCAAATTTTAATGTCCTTATTTTTAAGGAAATACTGACTTAGTCTTCCCAATTACAGGAAATAACTTTTGAAAAATTTAATGTTTTATCAGATTCAGAAATACAGAATTCAGAATGGGATAGGTTGTAAAGGGCGTTTTTGGTTTTCTCTCTCCCGTGATGTCTTCTGTTGGAACTATTTTTATCCCAGAAGAGGATTTATATTCTGCTCTAGTGCATTC
The DNA here is from genome assembly GCF_030867145.1 of Opisthocomus hoazin. Taxonomy (NCBI): domain Eukaryota; kingdom Metazoa; phylum Chordata; class Aves; order Opisthocomiformes; family Opisthocomidae; genus Opisthocomus; species Opisthocomus hoazin. Next base: position 97,135,833 of record NC_134414.1, on the reverse strand, counting down.
TTACTTGTTCATTTCTGAGTTTATAAAAATATATAGGATGGAAAATCAAATCACCTAAAATCCATTTTGTTTCAACACTGCCCGTCCCCAGGAGCACTAGAATCAAATAAAAATACCGTGTGAGTCTAAAAGGAAGCTAAGTGTAGCATATTGAGCTAGCAGGTGACAATCCCGGGTTTCACTGAAATTTGAATCAGAATACACTAAACCCATCAGAGAAGAAAAAGACTCATTTTGAACGAAAAAGATGGAGACTGTTAAACTGTCCTGCATAGAATGTGTCAGTTTGTTCCACCTTGTAGCGTTATAAGTATAGAACCTGAAGATATGCTCTGTCCCATGAATACTTCTCCACTTGGACATGAAGGGAGCTGAGACAGAGAAACGTCAGCACTGGGAACCTGCTGCAGTCCAGGTGTAGGACAGCCGCCCACCTTACTGTGCAAATGGATCCTGCTTTGATTTAAATGCAGGTGCTGCTGGTATGAAAAAAACCCACAATACAAATTTATCTCATACAGGAGAGCTTTTCCCCCTAAGCTGTGTCATATTTTCCTCGTGGTGCCAGATGTTCTTTTCTGCCTCTTTCACTGGTTATGAGAATTGAAGTTTCACATAGACCTCTGCTAGCGTGAGACTCTGCTATACAAGGGAATTCTTCAAGAAAATGCCAGGCTGGCATGAGGCTACTGCCCTGTGTAAGTGCTACTCACAGACCAGGCAGGCAGATTTTCTTTGTAGGCACAGTTGGCCTTTTCTTGAAATCGATTTCATATTAAGTGTCAGAAACATCCATGGTGGAACATATAAAGGGATGGATTTGTCATGCTCATAATTCTGGACATACATAAGTCCTGATGGGATGCAGCCATGAGTGCTAAATGGGTTGGCAGATGTTACTGCAAGGCCACTCTCAATTGTCTTCAAAGGGTCATGGCAACTGGGAGAGGTTCTTGAATTCTGGAAGAGAGCAAGTGTCACTATCATCTTCAAGAAGGGCAGGAAGGAGGACTAAGGGAATTACAAGTCAGTCAGCCTCACCTAAGTCCATAGGAAGGTGATTGAGCAGCTAATCCTTGAAACCATCCCCAGGCACACGAAGGACAAGGAAGTTCCATTGGAGGCAAGTCACTAGTGGGGTATCACTGTGGTCAATAATGGGTCAATATCATTGAATATTTGCATTAATGAACTGGACCCTAGGATGCAGCGAACCCTCTGTAAGTGCATAGATGATACAGAAGTGGAAGGAACAACCAATACATCAGACGGTTGTGCTGCCATTCAGAAGGACCTTGACAGCATGGAGAATTACACTTGAGAGGAATCTCATGAAGTTCAACAAAGGAGAAATGCCAAGTCCTGTGTCCTGGGAGAAATAACCCCAGGCAGCAGTACACACTAGGGAACAGTCAGCCAGAAAGCAGCTCTGTAGAGAAGGGTCTTGGAGTCCCGGCAGACAAAAAGCTGACCGTAAGCCAGAAATACACCCTCATGGCAAAGAAGGCCAACCACATACTGGGGCGCATTAGGCAGAGCACTGCCAGCAGGTTGAGGGAGGTAATCTGGCCTCTCTCCTCAGCCTCTGGAGTGCTGGGTCCGGCTCTGGGCTCTCCTGTACAAGACTTAACTGAAGCAAGTCCACTGCAAGGCCACAAATATGGTTACAGGACTGAAGCATCTTTCCTATGAGGAGAGGCTGAGAGAACTGGGAATGCTCAGCCTTGAGAAAAGGCGACTCAGGATCTTATCAATGTGTACAAATACCTGATGGGAGGGAATTAAGAAGATGAAGCCGAACAGTTCTCAGTACTGTCCACTGACAGAACAAGACGCAGTGGGCACAAATTAAGAAAATGTGAAATTCCGTCTGAATACAAACAGACACCTGTGGGTGCTCAAACACTGGCACGTGTTGCTCAGAGAGGCAGTGGAGTCTCCATCCTTGGAGATACTCAAAGCTTGACCTGACGTGGTCCTGGGCAACCTGCTTCTCACCAGCCCTTCTCTGAGCACAGGGATGGGTTAGGTGGTCTCAAGAGGTGCCTTCTAACTTCAGTTATTCTGTGATTCTGTGTTTCTGCAATAGCACTGTTAACTCTATTTTTAGGAGTTCCTGGTCTGGTACTTGATTTGTCATTTCCTTTTAGAGATAATTGAGTTACTAGGATGTTCAAATGAAATGGCATGGTATAATAACTGATTAAATCTTCTTAGGCTATAGTCTGTCTACAAAATTGTCAATAGAATAAAGCCATATTACCCGCCCACAAAAATAGGATCTTGGTGGCAAACCAGCTAATTACTCATTAGTCTTTTCTACTAAGAATCCTTTTTTTTTTTTTCTTTTTTTTTTTTTTTTTCATTTTTACAGCATATTTTTCAGGACAATTTAGAGTTTTGTGAAGGTGAAAACAATTCTTCAGTGAATGACTTTGCAATGATTTTCATAAGTGGACATACAAAAATTATGTAGAAACTCATGCATTTAATCACTAATAACAGTAAGAAATTTGTGTTCTAGCCTTCAGTTTTCATAGATGTCCAAGCCTGCATGGTCTTAAAATGTTTATTAGGAAGTGCAAAACATTTGTTTTCTAAATATAGTTGCTACAATGTTTAGCCCTATATAAAGTGTAGATGAGACCTGCCTAAGTAGTGAATACAATTGCTGGAAAACTACAGAAGGCTTGTAATGATTTTCAAATTATTATTATTATTTTTATTTGGGTTCTTTTCCTCCCTTTTTGAAAGGATAATATAAAATGTTTTAAATTCCTTGGATTGAGGCTTGTAAAAAATGAACTTTAGTGAAAGAGGATGCTATCTACTGAACTCTCGAATTTACTATCTCTGGGAGAAACTAGCTTTGGGATCAATTTTGATTTCCCATGTTGTGCTCAAAGCAAACCTGCACAGTGTTCAAATCAAAGCCTAGTGATGCTACAATTCCCAGTTCATAAAATCCAAGAAGAAAAAGTAGAGATTATACCAAATTACCTTTAACATCTTAGACAGGCATCTGTGCCTGTTTAATCCATAACCAAAAAGACAGAGACTCGTTTCCAGAAGGCAGCATTGAGCATTTAAAGTATTTGCTGCATTGGTAAAATGAACTTTCGTCACCTTTCATCTCTTTCCAACAACAGAAAGGTTTTACAGTATATGTACTGCTGAGATTCATGGCTGCTCCTTCCACAAGTATGGGAAATGTTAATGAGTCTTGATCTTTGCTAATGTCTTCAGGATGAGGAAAATATAATTGGAAAACAATATGACACTATAGTTGTAGCATAATTGTTTATACATGGTCTTACAGAGATTTTTCTAAACTCGCAACCCTAAGTCCAAGTGTTGTTAAGGCTACAAAAAGGACAAAAGTAACACAAAAAGTTAATCTGCTCCCAAGCTATTTTTCACTGCAGAAATGTTTCAGATAAGTAGGAGACAATAGGAATAATGACTTGTATTTTAAATCGTAATTGAAAAGCCCAATTACTTGTTTTAACTTTGGGATTGAACAATAGTGTAACAATTGCTAATAAGTAATTATTAGATGGTATCTATTTATTTAATACATTTTTTAAGACAAGTACAACTAAACTCAGTCTCAGTATTACTGAGGTGTGTATAAGAACATATGACTTCATATGTGCATGCTGTTATTTTATCAGTGTAGTGAATGCTAAGAATAATGATTTCTTGCTCTCAATACAGCTGCATAATTGTTGTTTGCTCTGACAAGGCATTGAGGTTGTCTATTCTGGACTACATCTAAACATGTACTGTAGATGTTGGGATCAGTAGGAATAAACACAGTAAGAGTAAAAAGCAATTTTAATGACCCACTGACATTTTACAGTAGCAAACAATAAATAAAAGCCAGCCTGTATTTTAATTTTTCTCCGTGCATGAGGAACAAGTACAGTTCTGAGAATGCACTTCCTCTTCAAGGGTGTATTTTAGAAGTGGCATAGTGGGATTTAGTCACACAATTCCATTAGCTCCGGTGGGCCAGAAGTTACATGCACTTGATTTCATTTTGGTTGGATTCCTGAAATCTGTGTTTGACTTTTAGCGAGCTGTTGCACGTCTGATTGAGGGAGACAGTGGTTAAGAAACGGAAAAATGTGCAATGCAGAGTCAATGTTCATTCCTGAATTTTCAGTTATGAATTTTGTGATGGAAACTCCCTGAAGCTAGCAAAGTATATATTATCTCTATTGTTATTGAAATAAGCTTGTTTACTATTTATTTACTCTTCCACTCGAATGATTCATGAATATCCTTTTAGATTTCATGGAACTCCTTTATGGACCCTAAAAAGAAAAACAAAAACCTTTTCATGACACTGACAACAGCCATCTCCCTTTGGTGGATCTTTATATGTAAAGACCTAGATGTTTTTACTTTAGCTCTTCCCTGAACATTGGGCAGCCTTCCAAAGAGGAAGTCAGTGCTCTTCTATATTTTAGGGATCACTAAATAAAAGCAAGAAAGGGAAAAAAATAGCTGTGAAATGTGGAAGAACATCTTAAAAAAACCCTAATCACATTTAAACAAATCATCAAATTTTCATTCATAGCGTTGGTATTCTGGAAAGAGGTGAGGGCTACATGTTGGCTTTTACTACTTTGGAACAGGATACCCAAAGCACAAGCAAAATTAATGCAAAATATGCAGAAAAGGACCTGCAAATAATTTGGGGGTCTTATCCTGCATATTCTAAAATATGTGAGAAATCAGTCTGCCACTACAGACACTAGAGTGAAATCCTTCTGGATTTGAAGTTCCAGGCCTAAATAGAAAATATGTAATTTTAGGAAATACCAAATGGAAAACCTGTAAGGAAGAGATTTGGCTTGGTACTGAGCTGTGTGATTTCAAAACATTGCTATCATAATAGGGATCATCATGAACTAAAGGTCAGCGTCTCTGCAGGGACAAAAAATAACCCAAAAAGTCCGCCACAACAATGTTCAGTTTTCAGAGAGGAAGCTACACACAAATGAGGAAGCCTGCTGAAAAGGAACCAAAGGGGCAAAATGTGTGAAGACAGCATGGAGACACTACAATGGAAGCTGAGAACTAATCCGTAACATCAAAACGGGCTGTTATAAGACCTAGAAAGTTGGGGTGGCTGAAGAAAAGAATAGAGAGAGCTATTTGAAGCAAAAATACATAGAACAAATTGTCATGGTTGAGATCACCAAATCACCAGAACCAGATGGCTATTTGGTCAAGTGTTCTAACGGGAGTATAAAACAGCTGTAACTATTAGCAATATTTTCTTGTGTAAAATTAGTTGTTTATGAGGAATGGAAGGACAAAAAAGTGGTGCATCTAGTCAGGCCTATGGACCTACAGACTAGGAAATCTGGGGAAGCCTATACTGTAGAAGAGACAACATAACTTTTGTGCAAGCAGGCATGCCTTACATCTCATTGAAGGAAACATGAGCATATTAATGAGGGAGTACAGACTATTTGGCGCTCCAAAAGGACTTTAAGAAGGTCTTTCAGCAAAGAAACTATGTTCCAATGGGATAGCAGATAAGGTCTTCATGTGGATAAATAACCATTTATCTGGTTATTTCCTGAAAAAAATGGAAAACAAAAGGCAGAGGTCAGTGTTCCCAAAGAGGGAGATGATTGTGCTCCAGAAATTCTACTCTGTCCAGCATGTACATAAATGATCTGGAAAGGAAAATTAATAATGCAGTGGCACATTTTGATGATGACACAAACCTATTCAAAGTACTTAAAATGCAGACAGATAGCAAACAGCTATAGAAAAACCTTACAGTACTGACTGGCAGCAAGGTGATGGCGGGTGAAATAAAGTGCTAATAAATCTCAAGCAAAGCATGTGGAAAAAGCTATCCCAACTTTATGTGCACAGTAATGAGCTCTCCTTTAGCCCTTTTAAACACTCCTTTAGCACTCATGAAAGAGATCTTTGAATCATAACAGACAGTCCTCTGAAAATACCACATCAACACTCAGGACTGTTCAGAAAGCCAAATGAAATGCTAGGAATAACTGAAAAAGCAGAAAATATCATGATGCCATGGTGTAAGTCCCTGGTCTACCCATATCATGTATATTGTAGGCAATGTTTTGGATCCTAAATCTAAAAAAACATTATAGCAGATTAGGTAAAAGGTATGGAAAGCCCCTAAACAAGGGCAGAATAAATGGAGTAGGAGTGGGGTTTGTCTTCTGTAATTTCACAACTGCCAGCTAGCTGTCTGCATGTGAGCTAGCTGCCTAGGCTCCCAGTATAGCCAATGAAAATCTGCTCAGTTCAGTTGTTATGAATAGGCTGGATATAAGGAAGAAATTCTTTACAATGAGAGTGGTGAATCGCTGGAACGGGTTGCCCAGAGAGGTAGTGGAGGCCCCATCCCTGGAAACATTCAAGACCAGGTTGGACAGGGCTCTGAGCAACCTGATCTGGTTAGCGGTGTCCCTGCTCACTGCAGGGGGGTTGGACTAGATGACCTCTAGGGGTCCCTTCCGATCCAAAACTTTCTATGATTCTATGATTCTATTTTATGAATCTGAATGATTCATGCCATCCTGTGGTAAAACCTCACATTATGTTCAACTCCTGGTTTTGATTAGCTATTGAATATAAAGGACCATGTGGTACACTTGCTCAGGTCTAAATACCTTATAGATATCCTCATTTAATCAAATATATCTCAGTGTTTTTATCTTAAACATGGAAGAAGGAGAAGATATGATGGAGGGTTTGTAAAATCTGCAACAGCACAAAGAAAGTCCATTAGCAGTGGTTGATCACCGCCTCTCACGAGCTAAGAGTTAGGGACAGCCTCAAATGGGTCTCAAGTGACAGCTTTAAAAAAAGCAAAAAACAGATGGTTCTTCAACCTAAATACTGAGTTTACCATAGAATATTTTGGATGGTAAAAGCCTATGTTAGTTCAAAAATGAAGTAGATTTTTTCATGGAAGGTGAATCCGTCAAGATCTGATTGACATAGAAATACAACTTCTGGCTCCAGAATCTCTGAGACTCGAATTGCTGAGCTGAAAGAGTACAGCCAGGAGCAGGGAAGCTGATGCTTTCCCTCACCTTCTTCCCTAAGCATTTGTGTCAACTACTATCAGACAAGGGACTGGGTGAGGCGAGCTTTTCATCTGACTGATTATGGCCACTGTGTGTTCTAGACTTTCAGTATTTGGCTGGTTAGCGTGTCTGTGGTATGTGTCTTCTAGAGTTCTTGCTAATTTTCCAAGGAATTTTGAAATATTTTCTAGCAGGACTGTACGGAGCATTTAAAATCCAATCTACCACCTACAGTATCACATATCATTGAAATTCTTTCCTCTGTAAGGACAGTTATAATGAAGACAATTTGGGGCTGTTTCTCCTATTGTTGTTCACACCGAGAAGACATTTACATCCTGACCAATTTAATTGGTTCAGATAGGTCTCCTTGTGGTAGTGGCACACTATTCACCATGTATATTTGTTTTTAAATTAGTATCAATATAGTTCTCTAACTTTTTCTGATATAAACCTGTGATATTATAGTATTTTTATGCAGAAAAAAATCCAATAGAAAAATGAATCAGTCTTATACTATGGTAAACTGATTATTGAAAGTATAAATATTTCTTTAAAACACTTCAATCATACTGATGAAAATCACAATCCAGTAGAAATTCTAAATTTCTGCTTCTACAGATGAGTACTGTAGAAGATATAAAAATTATTACTATTAATTAAGCTTGTTTGAACACTTATTGAAAAAAAGAAGGACTTGCATTGAATTTCACCTACTCTAAAACAAAAACCTAGCCCTAGACTCAGGTATATTGGCTGGTGGACTGGTTGTCTCTGATAAACTGTTGCTTAGCACAGCCTTATCATCGTTGAACCTTTTTACAGTGTCGTATGTCAAATCTTCCTATGGGTAATTTTTTCTTTTCTGTCTACAGTTTTTAATTGTAAGCTTACTGGCATTAATTAAATAGCTGTCTATTGACTATCATTCTTTTTTTGTTGTTTCTGTTTCTTATGTTTTGATTTGTCTAACTAATAAAAATGCTAGTAAGAATTCAGGCTTAGTAATAATAGAATACAGAATATCAAATTTAAAGATGGTGAAAAAACTGTTGTATATTGTACATCAGAAAATTAGCATAATTCTGCAAAAATCAGTATTCTTGCAGCAGAAAAAGCAATAAAGACATCAGTTGAAGGGGGGACAGAAGATAAGGGTTTTTTTTTTACTTCCATATGTATTTCTGCAACTTGATTTCTTTTCTTGTGACTTGCTTCTGTGTACTAGCCTTTCTGCTGTGAAAAATAACTTACAGTCAAAAAACATGTTGACGAATTGTGAAGGATCTTTTATTTCACCTTAATTAATGTATAATGATTGTATGTCAGTCTTCAAGCAGACCAGTATTTTGAAGTTAACATTGCAGATGCAAATAATTGATCTGAAATCAACCACATACTTAAGTATATGTTTAAAAACAAGTTGTTTATAAGCTTAGGCCTGTGTGCTTTGCCTAAGCAATGACATTTTCAATCAAAACCTGATCCCATTGCCATACAAATTAATAGAAGATTAACTTGTTTTAATACAGGAACTGCATTAAAGTGCACTATAGTGTGGGAACTGATCTTTGCATCCGTTGATCTGCATTTATTCTATCAGTGGTTTTTAATGTTTTATAGATATTATATATAATTTTAAATTTTGTTATATATTATATTTATTTTATATTATATAAATACACACATGTATATTTATATTTATATACAACCTGGGCATTGGTAACACTAGCTGAGAGGTGTTCTCTCATCTTGGAAACCAAGCAACACTGCAGGAACCGAGTTGACTATCCCAAGTATAAGCTACAGAGTCATGGCTGAGGACCTTGGGCCACTGAACTAACAGATCATAGAAAAAAAGCAGTAAAATAATTATTTGCCAGTGAAGTGTTCTCACAACAGTATATATATTTCTTCTACCTTTGAGGCCTTTACCTTACAAGAACAGATGTCTATTTTTAAACATTGTTTGTTCTCTAAACTCGATTGCTAACTAAAATGATCAGGTTAAGCACATGTATAGCTCCACAGGATAAAACCAACCCTGCAAGCTCTTTTCCTTTTCTTTGTATCACAGACCTTGCTCTGCACTGCACTGTAAATCAGTATTCTCTCCAGTAAAATCAGTTGTGTTCCAGTGTCACAAAACTGGTGAAATGGAGAAGTCAGCTGTTACGTCATGAACTTGATGTATGCCTCTTCTCTCACATCATGACACTTGCATTGTTCTCTGTGCTTTCCTTTAGAAAATGCACATCGCTTCTGATTGTGTATTTTACAGATTTATCGTTAAGAGTCATTCACGATACACAAATGCCACTTTAGTCAGTCTAACACCTTATGTTGTAGGGTAATTTAACATTATTAATGGAAATCAAGTCTGGTTTTGAAAGACATTTGAGGAAGAATTTCTCAATGATGTTTACCTTTAGTGCAGTTCGTGGCATTCTAATGTCTATGAATATCTTCATACTATTTACTCTTAAGGTTCACTGAGGTACTGAATGGGCTTTTTTTGACCTTTGTTGCATCACATGTTGATGAAATGATTACTAGGCAATAATTCCACGTTATTTGATGGTCTAAAATGAGATGCAGACCACATGTGGTCTGTATTAAAAATACTTAAAGAAAGGAGCTAGAAAGCAAGGCTAATATAGCAAGTAAATTATTTTGCCTTTGTGTGCAGATATTATATGGCAATCAAAAGTGCTCCTGAAAATTACAGAGCTTGTCCCTTAGAAATGGCTTGTTGTTACATTTTGACATATTTTATCATGTTAAAGATTCATAAATGCCTCCTTAGAAAAGATAGATATGGAACAGTGGAAGATCTGCATGGAGATTCCTCTCTTTGACAGAGTCATGTTGCCCCGAGTTTCTTTGAATTTACTCATATGTATCATGGAAGCATTATCATCAGGTTATTGTTTCTTAAATCAAGAAACTTGTAACTAGCAGCTTTTGGTTTTCACATACCTTACTGAAATGATTAGCTAGACTGCCCTTCTGCACCATTTTAAAGGTTATGTTACAAGATACATTATGATATGATTTCTGAAATATGAGTCATGAAGGCCAGTTTGAGATTCATAGCAAAAAGGTTTTTTGGTTGGGTTTTTTTTTGGACTTCCCATTCCTAACCTTTTCTTTGCAATACACAGGATACCGAGGGTAAGATCATGGCCTTAGTGTAATATTTTTGGCCTCTGTAACAGTTTTATCGTTGCTTCTCTTTTTTCGTTCATTGTATTTGAGAACAGCAGTCTTCCTCTGTTTCCATGCGTTAAACAGCACTTGCCATTCCTGTCCACCCCGCGGAACATGTGCTACCCACACGTAAAGGATGAGGTGGCAGAGAAGCGTGCTCTGCTGTGCACATTCCAGTGGGTGTGCTGGTTAGAGATTTTGCTTAACTGGCCAAAAATTATTATGAAGGCTCTAACTTTATATCACCTTCTGAAATACTAGGCCTTGTCCTTGAGACCTAAAGTCCATATGAAGTTACGTAAAAAGACTGTTACCTGTATCATGACTTGTACACTCCTTCCTTTCAGCTTAACGTCGAATACCTTTACGTTGCTGATCAGCTGGTAGCAGAGCCAATAGTTTTTGAAGTTAGTGCTTATCTTTATTTATGTTCTTGATTTATGTTTAATTCACACAGGTTTATCGAGCAGAAATTGTACCCCTTAAAGAAAAGGTGCATCAAGTCAATGAGCTCGCTCACCGGTTCACTCCCTCTGATATTCAACTCTCCCAGTACAATCTCAGCTGTGTGGAAGACCTGAACACAAGGTGGAAGGTGCTACAGGTACATTTCCTATCATTTTTCTTTATGCTGCATTTAAGTAAATATCTTTCATTTCTGTGTGCTTGTTTATTCCCTGTGGAATAAGTCCAAAGGGTATTAAGCGATGGAAGAGGAAGAAGGCTTTTGGTAATGGTGTCTTTATGAGAAAATGGGAGTTAAAGCTGAGGCTGTATTTTCATATACTTCCGAATACCTTATCAAGTAGAAATCAGGTAACCAAATTTTTCACAAGATTAAAGTTCTTATATGGTTAAAACACGTAATAGTTTATTTACCTTTTAATATTAGTATTCAGCAATTCTTGCTGACAAATACATCATGTGATCATGTCTTTTAACTGGCTTATCCATGTTTTACAGATATTTTTCTAGTGTATATGGAAGATTCACACAAGACAGTTTACTTCTGCTGCTTCATTCCTTTTCCTATTTTTAAATAATTGTCAGGAGCAGCAGTTTAAACAAATTTCTCGTAGGCAGATTAATAACTCTGTGCAGTGGAACCTTTAAAGTCACACCTGTAGAAGCAATTATAAAATTACAGGGCATTACATGCATTCAGGTACTTAGCAGGACTCGATAGTGCAAGTAAAGCTGTTCAGAAAGGGATTTATATAAAATGATCTCTAATGCAGGAAAAATATGAAGATATATTATGAAATTAAGGTGAACATCAACTATAAGTTATAAATACTGAAAAATATACAAATTCTTTGGGGTTTTTTGTTTACATATATATCACTTAAATTTCAGATTATTTTGTAGTATCTTGTGGTAAAGACTTGAAATATGTATACTTTTTCCAAAATGCACTGTATCTTAGCTTCGAATTTTAGGAACAGTATGCAGGAGAGAGCATATGTAAGCATGCGTGCAATGGTATATGGCGATGTAGGTCTCACAGCAGGAGAGTAATGTTGTGATTAAATGAAGGTAAATGCAATTAAATGAACTTCAATAAATGCTGGATTTTACTCACTATTTTATTTTTTCCTACATCACAGTTTCACATTTTGAAATTGTGTCATCCATATATTGCAAAAATGTAGAAGTATGGAGGTTAATAAAGAGTTTTGCCTTCATTGTGAAAACATGAGCAATGGAGAATAATGAACCAATTCCCTCTTGTCCTACGTACAGATAAAAGATCACAGTGCTGTCAACTCTAATAGTCAGTAAGAGGTTATTGCTTCTCCAAAAGAAATCTCACAGCTCTGTGACATCTTCAGTTTATCAGCAGTTCATGCAACTTTTAACAGGATTTTTTTTTCCCATTTGCCTAAATCAACAGTTTGCAGTGAGAGTGCTAGTTTAAGTAAAAGATCATTAGTCCAAGATCTTTAGTCATTAGTATCCACTTTTTCCCAGATCCTCAGGATAGAGTTCAGGTTAATATTATTAAAGCAGATCAACAGAAATCTGGAAAACAAGATGAGTGTTCCCAAAATGTTTATCCCATGTATGAGAAAAATCACATCTGTTTCATTTTCTTAAAAACAATGACTGATTGAGTTAACAAATTTTCTATGATTCACTGAAAAATACCTTATTTCACTAATAAAATAGTTAACTAAGTTCCAGTGGTTTACTGAAATATATTTCATTACTTCAGCAGGAAACATGGGCAAGCAGGAAGATTTTTCAGAGTGAATGCATCTAGGATATAAAAAAATCAAACACATCTGAGAGAAAGCCAGAGATAAAAGTTTTGTTGTTATCATTCAAGAAAGCACTAGACAGAGGGCCAACTTGACATTGTAGACCATTTAAAAATGCATAGAGCAAATCACCTGTTTACACACATTTCAAAGATAATATGATTTTTTCCCACAGAGTGCAGAAGTGTTGTGAGCAATTCACTTTTCACTGTAAATTATTGTCTCGATGTATCAAATCCAGAGTACTTGGAAAACAAAGCGTTTCATCTTCTATGAAGATAGATACTTGACAACAGTATGTCAGAGTGAGATGTTAGAGCTGATAGAACAGATAGTTAATTAGGATATTATGGTTTACTGTCTTTTTTCATATTTACCTAAATGTCATCTGGAAGATCTGGAGAGCAAGGTGAAAACACTCCAGTAGATTTTTAAACGCATCCTGGGGGGAAAAGACGTAAGTTACTAGGAAGGATTATCATGTACAAAAGGCCAAGATGTGACCCCTTGGAAGAAGAAAAGCACGTCCTCTAATTTAATTTTTCTAGTTAAAAGGGAGCAGAGTTTGAGACATATTGGGAGGCAGAGCTCATTTTTGTTAGCATAGAATGGAATAGCATAGCGTAGAGTAATTCAGTTGGAAGGGGCCTACCACGGTCATCTAGTCCAACTGTCCTACATATGAATTCTTCTGGACATTGACACTCACACCCAAGTGGCTCATTTTAAAGTATTACACATTGTTCCGTGTTAGGGTTAGACTTGCTTTTGTATGACCAGCACTCCAGTTAGGTGTGCTACTACATATAGAGAACGGACAATTTGGCCATGCAATAGGAAAAGCAACAATAAGAATAATTTTTGTTTCATGCAAAACCATTCTACTTCCAACATAGGTTCCTACTGTTGGCTTCTGGTTTTCCTTTTGACTGCTAGGATTTTTTTCATTCTTCTTGTTGTTTTTTTTTTAACTAAATGCCTTTCTTGTACTAATGTCACATGAAATACCTCCTTAATACTTTAGTCTTCTCATCATTTTTCCTATCAATTTCAGCCTTCTATGTATTTTCATGTGTCTTTCTTTAATACTACCCATATTTTCTCTTTGCATTCTATTAATTCTTTTTTCTTTCTGTGTTCCTACTCTTCTCTGCCTTTCCCCATCTTACGTCTCTTTTTTCTATGATTTTTTTTGTTGTTTCCCTTTTTCCCAGCTACAATGCTCCTTAGTTTACTTGCCATTTTTCTCCTGTCAAAATTTGTATCTCTCTCTCTCTCCTTGCCATATTCCTAATGGGGAAAATACTTCTTACCCATGTATCCCATTTCCTAGAAAATATCTCTGCAGGAAAACCATAAAACAGAGGCTTCTGTGCTATTGCTTGCCAGAAACATACCCATTCTTGTTGAAGTGTGGGAAAAGTACATCAGGACATAAGGTTTATCAGATCTGAAATAATAGTGAATTCTAGTGTTATGAGAAAGTTGCAGAGCGTTGTGTAGAGGATGAAATGATGTCGTGTTTGTTGCTTTATTGACACTGGAACTTTCATAAGATCAGAGGAGGAAATGTATCATTTTAAGCCAAATCTTACACAGATTTAACATTATATTCATTTTACTAACACAAGAATAAGGCCAACCGCATTCAGTTATTTGCAGTATCGCACAATGCTTGAACAGTGAGATTAGTACTATTAGTGAATAGTATCAAATTTTGCTGCAGAATCTTTCCAGAACTTTATTTATATTTTTGCAATAATGCATGTTTGCTATTAATTTACCTTTTTTGTGTTCAATTTTGGTCAATATACACTAGAATATTACTGGAAGAAAAATGTATGGAAAGGACTCAACCAGTTACAGACTTAACCAATCCCGGTTTTGAAGTGTTGTGTGAAGATGTATCTCATTAATTAAAGCTAATGCACTCAGCTCAGTCACTGAAAACTATATCATCATTTGTGGATTTTAAGCAACATGAAAATAATTAGCTTCATGCCTTTAGAGAGTAGTTTTGAGGAATATGTGCTGTTTATTTTTCTATTTTTCTTAAACATGAAAGGAGATGAAATCTCTCCAGGGAGCTATTTGTTATGAATTTCACAAGGAGCTCTCATGTTCAGATACTGCGTGCTTCAAACAGTACGTGTGAGGAGATCACCCTGCAGGAAAATACGTCTTGCAAACTCTTGCTTACTTCCAGTTGACATTTGAGGAGCCAGGGGGACCAGATTGACGGGAGTCATATCCACTTCACCTTGGTCAGAGATCCTCTCGGTGCAATGCTGGTCGAAAGGCAAAGCCTCTGACATGTAAAAGAATTTCCAAGTATCCCATGGGGAACATAGCCTTCAGTTATGAAGAAAGATTGTATTTGGTTTAAATCAAATTGTATCTGCTCTTATTTAGAGCAGTACCTCTAATAAGCTGAAAAATGTAAGAAGAACTGTCTTTCATCTGAAAAATGTGTCTTATTTTAAGAGATTTCGTCATGGTATTTATTTTTCAGTGTTTTTAGTTTAGCAAGTTGTCATGAACTGCTGTCATTTATGGGTGTGTGTCTCTGTCCCTAACAGTCTGTAAAACTAAGCAAGCTGGAGGAAGCACATAAAACAGCTAGAGCTAAACCAGGCCATATCTTGCATATATATTTATATATATATATGTATGTATGTATGTATACATATATATATTTCTATATATGAAGTGTGACTGTAAAGAAGCATTAGCCGTAATTTCAGTGTCATTCCTCACTGCTCAGCTCATCTTGCACCAGTAGCAATGATTCTCCAGCACATGGGGATCTGAAGATTAATGTGGCGCAAAAATATGCTGCCTCTTGTTAAAGGGTCCAGCCACAACTGTTACTCTGTTCCCTCAGACAGCACTCGCTGCTTACAGGAGCTGCTGAAGAAACAGCAGGCTTTTTATACCACTGCAGGCAGTTATCTAAAGTTCTATCATAGTTTTATTTGTATTCTGCTGAGGACAGGATTTTTACTGAGCTGTGCAATGCACACTATTGTAATAAGTATCACTGCAATGAATTATTTCAAAACCCGGCATCTTCTGGGTGCTACACAAATATTAGCTGATTCTTTCAATCCGTGGTGAGAAATATGAATGAATCTTGCCATTTATATTTGCAGCAGAATGAACATCAAGAACATAAAAGCCAAAAGGGAAATCCCTTCTTTCCTGAAATCAATGTGGAATTGTGACTACACATCAGAGTCTTGCTGGCCTCCATATGTAAATGTCCCACCAAATATTAATGATAGGCATTTTCAAATATTTGTCCAGATCCAGTGAATCTCTCAAAAGCTGAGTCACAGGGATTCTTGGAAGCAGTTCCTCAGGTCAAACCTCACTTTTTATAGGGGATTGACACCAGGGCAAATAAGTTGCATCAAAATGCAAGTGGAAATCAGCACTGAGCTATTATAGTAGCTTTTACATTTGGGATTTTTTTTTCTATTTTACTTCACCTTCTCTCCTCCATGCTTTTTCCAAGACAAAAATCCTCAGAAAAGCAGCAAAATAGCCACAAAAATAAACATGTAAAAGAAATGTTTTTTTCAGATCTCTCACAGTCGAATGGAAACAAGTTTACCAGATTCTCAGGTCCTTTTTTGTTTTCACATGCATAGCATGGTAATGGTTTCAGGAAGTATACTTTAGGTCTAAACCATACAATTAAGGTTTGAGTGTGATTAAGGATATTCTCTTATATCATTTTTCCTAAAGAAAAAGAAAATCCTCTTCTAGTTCTTTACAGTTCAGTTGTCCAATTGTTACTGCATAGGAATCTCATACAGGAAAGCTCTAGTCGTATAATTAAATAGAAAATCTGCTTTAACTTCTTTTTATATCTTAGAAGAAAAATTACTTATTCCAAACTAAACAATGAGTGAAACTGTGGGTATGTTTAAAGCGGATAAATTGGCAGATGATGCAACAGTAGCAAGAAAGATGTTTCTTCTGCTGCAGGAGACAAAGAATGTCATGTATATAAGAATGTGCCATATAAAAGGCAGCTAGATTTTTATATTTGAGAATTATTACCTTTCTATTACCTTAGCAGTCTCTCTTTCCATTGTGTCATTTCATTAATTTTAATAATTAATTTGGTTTGATTTGTTTGCTTTTCCTCTTTTTTAAACTATATTTTGACTTGTGTCATCTGTAAGTAGCTGACAAAAACAGGAGATAACTCTTCTAAATATATGGAGCCAAAATTCTACCTAATATATAATTACACTAATTAAAGCATTACTAAAATCATAGTTGTTTTCAACCATGAGGTTGGAAACTACCTTAGTAGTTGCAGATTTCGTCTTCCCAGTAGAGGGAGATTTTGATCCTTTTTGAAGGTTGAGTTTTCCCATCAGACTCTTCAGTTAAGAAGTTGTTTTGTATATTCCATGAGAACTGGATCTTCTGCCAAAACCACAGTTGTCATGGCTCTTTAATGGTCTCTTATTTATTTAATTGGCTATGCCAGTTGGCTTCAGAAGTCATAAATTCATGTATTTTTCTTCATTTCTGTTAGATTGAGTCTCGGTTTTACTCAATGTTTGTCTGCAAAAATATGCATATAGATTCATTTTACAGTAATTCATTCTTCAGAGATTCTATTTACTTATTTCTGTAAGCTAGTGGAGGAAGGCCAGCTATCTGGATTGGAATTCAATTCTTCTAATGAAGTGTGTGTCAAAAATTGAAGATTCCTTCCTAAATTAGGAGGACATCTTCATTGTCCTTTGTGGCATGTTTAGGGCAGTCAGTGAAAGAAAGAGTGTATGCAAGTATAAACAGGCATGGTTATCATCGACAGTCATGCCAGCAGGAAAACTAATAAAACCACGTTAAAGTTGTGATGTTCTATGTGATGAATTTCAGTTTGTTGAAACTGTAAATGCTTTAGAAAATTTTGCTATAAAAGATACATTCATTTTAGAGTTTTGTTGTCCTTTTGACTTCCTTTACATTGGAATTTTTTCCTCTGTGAAGAATTGTTTTGAAGAACCATGCAGAAGAACAACAATTTACCCTACTTTATATTCACATTTCAATACTTAAAGATTTCTTTTGATGTATTTTTTTGTTTCTCATATAGGTGTACGGGTCTATGGGATTATTAAAAAAAAAAGAATGATATTGTTTACAAGTACAAAGAAAAGTACTTAAACGTTATCAAATGCAAGAAAATATGTGGCACATGCAACTTGAATTTAGCACTCTGTTGTACAATCTTTGCATATAGAATATATTCCTTAAGACCACCGATTTATCTGGTAGATGGATAAATGATAGGAAGAGAATGGCCACATTAGTTGATATATGTTACTCTTGTTTCCTTACAAAATAAGGCTTGCACAATTTACTTCCAACTGTCAACAGTTATAGATGATGTTTGGCAGTGCATATCTATATGAGTCACACCAGACTATATTTAGGGTACTGAGTAAAACTGAGGTTACGATACTGTTGAAAATGTATTCACAGGAAAGCAACATCCCCTAGTTCTGTTGCTTTTTAATCAAGCAGTTTTAGCTAAGTCATTCAGATTATAGCTCTTCAACTTATTTACTCCTCAGCATTGAAACTACACTGAAGACAGAATTATTCATGTTCTTTAATGTTCATAATCCGTAACACCTGAGCATCTTAAAAACATTGATAGAAATTATTTCTGTGAAAGTCCCTTTGACAAGGAAAGTGGAAGTTACATATGGAGAATTAAAGCTCTGACTTTCAGTCCTACAAAGGTGTATAGACTGTGGGAGTAGGGAGTTTTTACCTTGGATGCTAAAATTGGCCAGACTATAGCTTCGGGTTTTTTTCTTGTCCAAACTGAGAGAATATGGCCTGATTTTTTTCAACACCTTTTTAGGTGTGTGACCTGATTCCAGTCAGCTATGTTTTGGCAAAGTTGGCAAAAAGTTGGCAGCAGTCAGAATAATGAAAGCAAACAGGGACAAAGCAAAAATGAACCTTGCAATTGTAAGTCATTCTCCAATCCTGACTTCCACATCACAGATCCCTTTCCTTGCCAATATGTTATCAACTGTCAGAGCTCATAATTCATGGGTTAGATTTTAAAAGGCAATAGAACAGGACAGGATTGTGTAGGGTTGCGTAGGGTTGGATACGTTGTCAGCTATCTGCTGACACCAGAAGGATGATGAGTCTTAGCAGTTTCTGGTTCTGCTCTATACCCTGGAGGGGATATACTCTGCTGACACAGATCATCTGTCCATTCATCTCTGCTCGGTTTGAAACGAGGTTAAAGCAGATGTACAAAGTTTGCTTTGAATGTGGAACACATTTGCTGCAGACAGAGCATTCACAGAATTTAAGAGCTGTCCTGTAAAGGCTCTGTCTAATGTGGTTTTCAGAGGCTTGTGACTCAATGGAACCTTAATGAATATCCTTGGAAGCAGTATAAAAGCACTTAGATGCCATGTCCTGGTGCCAAAGTATTGTTAAAGGTTTTTAGAGGGAGAGAATGTAAAACTGGTAAAAAATATTCCTCTTTCTCCCCATTTTCGCTAATCTCTTTTTCTGAAATGCTGTGATTTCTTTAGAAGAAACTTCATTTGAAGCGATAAAAAGCCTAAGGTAAAGAAATAATATGCAAATTTCCAGTGCAAAAGGTTTATGTTAGCCAATTTTTTTTCTTTGTTGAGTCATTTTGTGTCTTTCTGACATATGAATTACATATTATATCAGAGCTGATATTTTTATCTCAGGCTGTCTACTTTCAGGTTACAGAAAGCTTTTACAGTCTTTAGGCTATGCAGTATGTGTACTATATTTTCTAAATCTTTTTGCTTCAGTAAAACTGTAAGCTAAGTAAGACATTTTTGTCATTTTAGAAAGTACTGTTAACAATAGTGTTTAAATACTAAATATATCAATAGCATTAAGTTGTGACACAGTTTTAAAATCAGCCTCTGTAGATGAGTATGCTTGTCATTTTCATAATATTTTCACAAAGTGTTCTAAAAAATTGCCATAGTAGTTTTCATCACACCTTGAGCAAAGCTGAATGTTGTGCCCTTCTATAGAAAATTCTGGGCAGTCTGCAAGTCACGTAATGGTACATTAACTGTGTAGGAGGGCACTTTAAAATTAAAATGGCTCAGCTCCTGGTATGTGTTGTAGGTGCAAATGTTTTTTATAAAATGCTTCCCAGTTTGGATCCACCTGGGACAACACAGGCAAAAGAGTTATTTCAAGATGCTCATTGCTTTTTGTGGCTCATCTAAGCCATTCAACCCTTGTGCTTGCTTTTACTTTAAAACACTGATACTGCAATAACCTTTAGAAACACACCCCTTATTTGCAGAACAAACATAGTATAAATTATTGTTCTTGGCCCAGAGCTTACAGTTTCAGTTTTTCTTCATATTAATTTGTCATTTCTTTTGTACCTGGAGAATCATAACAACATCCAAATCTATGTTAAGGAAATGAATTCTTTAGGGTATGCCATTTGGTTTCAGAAGCCTCAAGTATGTAGGTTGAAGATTCAATTGGTCTTTCTATTTTCTTAGGCGTTCAAAGCTGGTTCTCTGCCATAGCTTAGTTTGTTTTAAAACAAAATTAATGGCATGACTAATCAGCATTAATCAATCTAGAAAAATAAGACTAAGTCTACTTTTGTAGATAGTATATCCATTGTGTTGGATGTTTTCACTCTCATTCCTCTGATTTCTTGTATTGATCTCAAGTGGTTTGTGTCCTTTTCCCCCAATACCCTAATTTATAACTTTTTCATCTATAAAAATAGGAGTTCTATCCTACTTATCTGACAAATAGCTGATAATACAGCACTGTTCCAGCAGTGCAGTGATTTTTTGGGTGTTCAGAAGAAACAGAAGAATGTGTCTTCCATAAAATAGCTTTGTGTTTCTTGTATATCCCAGCATTCCAATTCCTTATCTCAAAACATCACATTTCAAATCCTGAATTGACTTCGTCTGTACTTTTGCCAGCCAAAGCGCTAAGATAACTGAATTTGGTTTGCACATCAGTTGTCGTAGCTGGCTGCAATAAATATCCCTGAATCTGGCTAGGTTTACCTTTAAAGAGAAAGGGTTTACATTTTCCTCGTAAAGCCTTCATAACTTTATTCAGCTGTGAATGACACATGAATTACTGTCAGACCAGTATGGCCTGTTGTGGAAATCATGCAGGCTCCCTCTTAAAAAGTCCAAATCTAATCCTTTTTCTTCCCCAGTGAATATGAGGTCAACTTGCAGCAAATAAAGTTTCTGAAAGACAGAGACAAATCCACTTTTATGATCACCACTTTTCTCTCTCAACACTGTACCCCCACATCGTTAGACTGTGCTCAGTAATTCCCACAGCTGATGGGATAAGCCTGTGATGTTTAATGGTGCCAGGTCATGCTGATTATTTTAGCTTTGCCAATGACACTCTACATAGTTTCTATAATTATTTTAACCACCTTGTCCATGAATTCACATGGTTTTGTGTAAGTATCCATTTATGGATCAGAAAGGGACGTTACAAAACTTAGTTAAATTAGAATAAAATTGGGTTGATTTGGCATAAGTCATAGTAGCCTTTTAATTTTACTGTAGTTATGATAGCTTGCATAGTCTAGAGGCCTGCCCCATTCCCTAGAAAAGGAGGCCAGAAAAACAATTTCTATTTCATATGAATTTGTGTTTATAAGTATTTCTTGTTATGCAGGCCGAGGTCCCTGAATCACAACTAATGTTTGTGATGTGAGCCACACTACAGTCTATGGAAAGGGCTTTGGACACAAACTACAATCGTATATTATTCAGTACGTTTACTGAAAGCATGGCTGTATTTAAAAAAGCATGGGTGTTGTAAAATCTACTTCTGTTAGTCTGTGAACCTATTCCAGAAAACAAATCACAGACTCTTTAACATAGTATTTGCATGCTATAATATGGTATTCAGTGGTAACACTGCTCTGTAAAATAAGAGGTATGAGGCAGACTTTAGATTGGTATGTTAGAACTTAAGCCATCATGGGCCATTGGCTTTGTCTGCTCTGCGATCCCTCACAACTGTGCCGTTATCCCTGTTGAGCTTGCATAGCTCAGATATCCTTGCATGACCCAAGAGCAACATTTGTGCCTTTTTGTGCCAGAAGGAAAACCCTTTATTGTACGATTTGTCAAAGAACATCCCAGGAAACACGTAAATGCTGAAAGAATAAAAAGCCTGATTTGCTGTTTTTAGAAAGCTAATCAATTCTTAAACCTTTAGATAGGAAATATCATTTGTTCCTGATCCTTCTAGCTCTTTGGATGAGTAGTCCAGAGAAGAAGTATTCACAGTTGTGCACAAAGTAGATTTCATGAGCTCCCGGGCTAAATTATTTACATGATCAGTATATTCACACAGCAGTGTTACTGCTTAGAGATACTGTGTTTCACTGTCTTTCTCATATTCAGACAGGCTCTGGCTTGCCAGACTTCTTTTTTTTTCCCCTGAATGAGCGTATAACTAACAGATGTTCGGTTTTGGCTGCACGTCTACATTCTTTGAAAGCTGGAGAATTAAATTGCTGACATTCAGACAACACTAATTCACGTATCCAGGGAGCCTAATTTGCCATCCCCGAGATCCTGATTCCTGGTGTTCATGGGTTTAAAAACCATTTCAGTGACACAATATAAGAATAAGCTGGGGAGTTTCAATAGTATGCTCCTGCTCAACATAATCACATTTTATGAACATCTGCGTCATTACTGGTGTGATTCATCTCTAAGCTGTATACAGCTGTGTTTCCAGTTTCAATTAACAGTCCCTTAATTGCATATCCATCTCACGTTACTAATTTAGTTAATTTATTCATAATTAAGAGTATTCTATTCTCTACGAAGGTTTCTAGAGCTTAGTACATCATAAAAAATAAAAAAACCTAAGGCTGAGGGATTTTGGTTCTTACAATAGTCACATCTGAACAAAAATGTCATTCACACACCTAGAGAGAAAGGCAAGATACAAGGGATGTTTTGTCTTTTCTCACTGTGGAATGAGAAACCTTTGGGAGGGTTTTGCTTTGTGTTTGAAAGCAAATGACAGTATCAATGTGCTCTTTTCTCCTCATTTTTGCCATTCTTCCTCTTGCTCAAAATCTAATGTAATTCTGTAGTTCGGACTGATGCAACAGGTTTTAATGTGTAAGAAGAAATGATAATACTATAAAGGATGTTACAAGAACAGAGGTATGTAGGAGACATGAATCATCCTGCCTCACGCATTGTTGTTCTGTAACATTTATATTTTAGAGTACAATGTATTTAAAAGGACCTGTGTGATTGGGAATTGTGACATAACTTAAAAATTAAGGCTGAGACACACTCAGGTGGAAGATAAGGACTGACTTAGTAATATTAACAAAAGAAGTGTTTGTTTTTTAGAAAATATCTTTAGTATATCAGTGCAAGAATATTCTGTGCAAAATGGTTTAGAAATCCTAGATAAAACACCTTCTTGCAGTTGTCCACAATCTACTGATGTTCTTCACTTACCATTTTAGCAGGACTGTTTACAACTCTCCAGTAATTTGTAAATACACAGATGCTGTCTTCTCCGTTATCTTTACAAGCCCTACTGTGATATTCATTCTGAGAAATATCTACAGTATTAAGGCATTATATGCATAATGATCCTCTAAAAAGAAAAAAGAAAAAAAACCCAGCTTTTTCTGATTTACTTTAACATGAAAAATATGTTGATACTTCTATGTTACCGGTGAGCAGGTGAGCAGAACATTGAAAGTTCAGCATCCCTTTCTGGAATAGAAAACAGGGAGAAATACAGGACAGTCTTCCCTTTTTAAAAACAAAAATATATTTTTTTAGTGGTTTGAAACAAATATTGTTTCCTGCATAGACTATCACGTTGCTATAATTTGAAGTAAACATAGGGTTCTGTGAGTTGTATGGACAACATTGAAATAGTCTGATCAATATGTCTCAAGCAGAGCTGCAGGTTTTTAATGGCAGCTGCTGAATCCCTTCTAGCTGAAAATCACAGTTGTCTGCTGCTTTTACCTTTAGTCTTCCCCTTCCTCCAATCTCCTTGATGCTCTTTTTAGTTTCTCTCATTGCTCTTTTTCTCCTTGAAGCTTCCATTCTTCCTCTTCATATAAGCTCCTCTTTGTCTGTCATACCATCTACAATCGTACTGCTATTTTTTAAAAAAAAGTCTAGGAAGAAAATAATTAAACAAACAAATAGAAAAGACAACCAGAAAATTTGTAATCTAACATGAGAAGAAAAGAGTGAGATGGAAAGAAGAAAAGTGGAATATAAGGTTCAAGTGAGGTAGGCTTTTAGTCATGACAGTTTTATGAATCACAACTTTTTATTTTCTGAAGGAATCTCTTATGATCAGAGTTAGTGAAAGATACAGTCATGCTTTAAGCAGACTTCTAAAGCTCTTCAAAGCAGACAGTCTCATAATTTTCTTTTCTTTTACTTATCAAATATTAATGCTGGAATGTAATCTTGTGAAGATAATAAAAGTTTGAACCATTTCAACCTTTTAGCTGCATACTCTGTGTATTTAGCAAATAGAATGACAGTTGCAGTGCTAACCTTGCTGTATGAATTCCAGGCTGCCCCACCTTTTTTGATTAAAATGGTGATTAGGGTTAAAGGAGATTATAGCAATTTGCCAGGGTCCTGTTTCGCTGCTAGCTCAAGGTAAGAGAGGGTGATTCAAGTGCCTGCAGAAAAATAGATTATCACAGGTTGATCAATCTTCAAGCTTCTATGGATTTTTACTGCCTTTGTTATTTACGTACATTCTCCAGATTTTACTATACAAGAAGGAAAATGGATTCATTCTCCGCACACAAAAAAAAGTTAATAATTTTCTCTCTCCAGAGATATATGGGTCTTCAAAAGGCAATGCACAGGACTTTTAAATTTTATCATATTATTATCATACTCTGGAGGTTTGTTGTTTTCCCTTTTCCTTGTTCTTACTCTATGTAAAAGGATAAGGCAATTGTACCTTGTACTTCAGACGGTAGGTTTAAACCCTGTAGAAGTCTATATGCATGTAAACCTATGTGAATTTGTATTTCAAAGAGAATTGTATAAGATTTGCTTATTTTTCTAGAGACACGCCTGAGCCACAAGTTGGAAATAAGCATGATATGCAGATCTTGACTCATCTTCCTGTTTAAATTAAGCTTTTCAGCCTCAGGTTTTGGGTTCAGATCATTAGGAAGATCAGGTTTCAGTTCTGAACCCTCAACATTAAATAAGGGACTCTCATCCATGCTTTTGCCAGAAAAGGATTTTGTGCATGCAGTATTAGGAAAAATTCAGTTGCATTCTATCTTCTGCATGCTTTACTGACAGAGAAGAAAATAAATACCTGTCATAAAAATATTGGTACATTTTCGTGTGTTTCAGTTTTGTGTCTTTATCTGGAGAGGACAATTTTACTTTTAGCATACTCTCAGAACTCCTGAGGGACCTGGAACAGAAGGATATGCCCATGTAGTAGTAATCTCAGTGGCATATGAGTACAGTATTGCTGTGCTCGTGGTTGCTGCCACTTATCCACTAAGCCTTTGAAGTGCCCAGCTCCAAATTTCAGTTCTGAATGCCCCATTGGTTTAGTTGTCATTTGTTCTACTACAGCGTATCTATAATAGAGAAATTAGTGTCTTTTGCAATAAATATTAGTCTTAACCATACTTCAGTTAGTTACTTGCCCTCTGCCTCTCCCCCCCCCAAAGTAATTCTCCAAAGACAGCTCTCTGATCCTAAGTGATGCAATAACAGACCTTCCAGCTATCTGCACGTCTTTCTCTAGATGAGCCAGTACTTAAAATGTTTATGCTAAAATGTTCACTTGTTATGTAAAACAAGTGTTGTGATTTTGAGTCACTCCCAGGTGGGAAATAGATCTGTATTTAACTGACCACTAAAACAGCCCAGTTTGGGCCTGACCAAGAAAGAAATCAGTCAGTAGAATATCAAGAAAGGGAGAGGGATCGTCTAGGCCACCAGAAGATCAGAGGTATTCCAGTTATGAAAAAGCAATTTGCCCCTCTCATAGCATGCCCACATCTGCTCCGGAATATAAGTGCGAGTGCTGCGTGCCTTACCTGTGCTGGTCCTGTTAACTTCAATGGAAGGCACCTACAAAGATAGCAGGAATTGTCTCCCTGTTTCCTGGACGTTTCAATCCCTTATCCTTCCCTTGTGGAAAATCTTCAAAGGTTCTTGGCCTGTTATACTGAATGAATAAGTCTGTGCAGATTTGAAAACCTAGATTTGTTTCTTAAGTTTTTGTGTGTGCTGTCCTCCCACTTCGAGGACTGTATAAATCCCATTAAAGCAGCAGCCTCTCAAATTACTTCAGCAGGTTTTGGTTTTCGTTGTGGGGGCAGGGGGTGTCCCAATATTTGGATGCATAGGTGAACTTCTGGAATTTTAATTATGTCTGTATCAGATGAGCTGCAGAAGTGTAAAAGGGTTTTGGGTGAGATCTAATTTTAGATAGCAGATTAATTAACTGCATTTGTAAAAAACTAGAGGAACTTTAATTAAATGTTTCTACATTAATTTAGTTATTTAATTGAAAAATTATTAGGATAGTCCTTACAGTTTATAACTCTTCCTATTTGAGGATCATAAATAACAGATCACAATAATAACTAAAAAAACCCCACCCTGTCTTTAAGCTTTGGCTAGATTTCTACCAGCTTTTTTT
Organism: Opisthocomus hoazin; assembly: GCF_030867145.1. Taxonomy (NCBI): domain Eukaryota; kingdom Metazoa; phylum Chordata; class Aves; order Opisthocomiformes; family Opisthocomidae; genus Opisthocomus; species Opisthocomus hoazin. Next base: position 97,109,510 of record NC_134414.1, on the reverse strand, counting down.
CAAATAGCAGAAAGGGTTTTTTTCTCCTGAATGCTTATTCTGGTTTATGGATTTTGTAACAGGACTGGAGATCTGAAAACTCAACGTATAAATGATGACTGAAGAAGTATTTTTCTTTTCTCGTATGTGTTGGGGTTAGTTTGTTTTTATCCCACGTCATTTTTGTCCTTTTCTCAATGTCATATTGACGCTGACTTGTATTACTACCAAACTACCCCTCGCAAGACTTTCCAGGGCACAGGTGCGTTGGTGTTCGTTGTGGTGCACCGACAAAGCTGCTTGAGTAACTGGGTCTGGATTCTGTGCTGTCAGAGGTACAAGAAGTAGGGGAGCAGGTCCCGTAGGGAGAGCATGGGCCTGGGACACTTTAATCCTTTTGCAGCCTTTCGTGGGACCCCGCGCATTTCCAGCCAGCACGTAGCTTCTCTCCGGTGCCCGCTCTGCTCTGAGAGATGCGGGGAGACTAAGAGAGGCCAGAGCACTATGTATGCATCATTAGAGCAGGGTGGGCAGCTACTTAAAAGAAACCCTGTTATTGTGTGTCCACCTTCTCTCATGACCCGACAACAGGAGAAGAGGATAATTGTTTCTCTTCACAGTTAGGCTGCATCTACCTGAAGCAGAAATATATAATGTGTATGGTATACTAAACATTATATGTAAATTACAGTTCATTCCAACTTACCTTCCATTTCTGAACATGTACCAGTGATCACAATCTTCCAGTGAGAGCACTCAGAATTTCCAGTAGTACATGCTTCCTCCTAATTGAAATTATTTCCACTACCCTACATTTCCCTTACAATTGAAAAGTGAATTCCGTTGATACTTTGCCAAAGAGACTGTTCGTAATAATTTTCCTTCCCAACACCTATTGCGTGCATCAGTTGCATAAATGGTAAATTGAAGCTTTTTTAGCACAGCTGGATATTTTCATTGATTCTTTTCGTCTGAGCATCATTCATTAGAGTTCCTTCATCTTTTTGTCTGCAGTGCGCTTTATCTACAGAACGCTGGGATCTGTACAACAAAATAGCACAAAATGTACAAGGACTTCAAGTCCTTCCAGTGTCATATCTGTCAGGTTATAAATCTGAGACAGAGAAAAAAACCCATTTGCTTGCCTTCCTTGAGGTACCTATTTATCTTAATTAATTCCCTGCTGACAAGGAAAGTAAGAGTAGTTGCACTTGATTGTTCCAACCCTCCTTCTTGTGGTTTGCATTACTACTACCATTCCCAATGTTCTTTAAAGTACTTACTTACATAAATATAGGCTGGCGTTTAGAAAGGCTCAGGTGTGTTTTTCAGTACACACATGAATATGATGGTTTCTGCCCCCAGCTTCATGCTTTCCATCAGGATAACTACTTGTATATATAGTACTTTTACTTCTCTCTGTGCCTTGTTTTCGGAAAATCAATTTTGCCATCACTACCAATACTACTTTTTCAAGAATTTTGTAATCAAATGTTTTGTAAAAACTGAAAGTGTTATTGGAAGATAACAACTAAGCCTTTTTTATTATTATTATTATAAATTTTAAAGTGTAAAGACTTTTGAAATTACCCAAGTGAAACTACGAACAACTTTTTTAAAATAATGTTGCTTTCTGTTTCATTTTTTACCCAATATTTTAATTTTATGTCCCAGGAAATGTAACCACATTTTCTGCTTAGCTTTGCCACTACAAATAGAAAAGTGGTGTGTGAGTGGTTAACATGCATAATATAAATAGTCGACAATGTCAAGGAAAATAATATACATGAAATGAAGTACTCACTATTTAGGTGAGTTTAAAAAAATGAGCTTTCTTGGAAGTGTTGGTGTGAAATGTAACTATTAGTCAAACTTTCAATTATGTCTTCTTTTCCAAACAGCAAAAGACTAATGGAGCAGACTTCACCATGAATACTTACTTCTAAGACAGTCAGCATCTCAGATCTACTTGTTATTTGGGGAGCTTATTTCCTTCACTTAATTAACTGATGGGAGTTCTTAACTAAATGGTGGATTTGGGGTAAATAGTGGATAGTCTTTCTGTACTTTTGTATTTGCTGTCATTCAAATGCTTTATTTGTGGTACAGCAGGTTGTTTGAAGTGAAGTTTGATTCCTATGTATTCTTAAAATTGTTCAGTGAAATAAACAGTAAGAGAGTAATATTCATGAAGGTCTAGTGTAATATGCAAAACAGAAAGTTGGGTAGGACATTAGGTTTATGAACTCATGAGCCATTTTTCTCAATGGTAGCAAGTGCTTTTAGACGAACCAAAATAACTTGTTCAAAAGAAAGTCTGAAGTATCGAACAACATCATTATGATCTCAGCCTCCTCGGTCAACTTACAAGACGGGTGGTGTTGCTGGTAGGGTGGCTGCTGTAGTTTCGGTGTCTCTGATAGTGGATGTAGTGTCTGCAGACTGTTAGAGCTATCAAATTACAAACCCAGAAACTGATGTTGATTGTGCTCCTTCTTAAAATAGCATGCACTTATTTTAAAGGCTGTTTGCTCTAACAAAGAGTTCACATTCAAATATTTTGTATCACCTGATTGGTATAGAACATGTCTATAGATAGTAGATAGTAATAATAATAGTGTCTTCTACAGTAATATTCCAAGGGACTACGTTTCTTCTATACCATCATATCAAGAACATTTATCCTAAGTCATTTCGTAGTCACTCATTGTTAATTATTTTAACAAAGTCTGTCTCTTTTGGAAGTGTTTTCCTTAATGGCCTCCACGTCTAGGTACATCTCAGCCATACCACCTGTTCATGAGCGCAAAGGGAAATTCCCAGGCCTGAACGTTTGTTAAGCTTCAATATTAACATACTGTCAACCTTCAGAAAGGTCAGGATTCAAAAGAGACATCAAATCTACCGCTTATTCTATAGCTTGGAGGTACTGCTGAAGTCAAAGAACTTTACGTTTCTACCAAGTATGAAGCAGGTGTTCAGTTACAATTAATTGTTACGTGTATTTTGATTTGCCTTTAAAATAATAAATAATATTCAAGTCTGATTGCTCAGTAATGTGCCTTGGGTTTACAAAATTATACAGTCTCGTTCTGATTTACAAAAGGCAGTCTGATCAACAAGATTTTCTTGTCTTTTTGCTTACTGCAATCTTTTTAATTCTCACTGTTTAATAGTAAACATTTTACTGAATGTTTATTCCCTCATTCTTTACTTCTAGGATCATAGTCTGGCCAACAGGCCGACCTAATAAGATCTTATGATGAGAAGTGTCTTGATATCCTAAGAATAAGTTCATAGTGTATGAAATACTGATTTTAGAACCTGACTTCCACTGTTCCTAACATTTTCTAGTTAATACAGCCTGGTTACACAGACAATCTGTAAACGGATTTTTCAGTCTGCATTTATAGATGCAAAATGTAGAATTCATAAAGATTAAGGCCAGAAAATTTTGAATATAGATACTATAGCTAATATGAATCTGTTAACTGCCAGTATAGCAGTTGGTGAATGGTTTCCCAATTCATAAGAAAATCCCACTTCTGTTGTTAAACAATTTCAAGTACTCATAACATTGACAGAAAATTGGCAGGCAAAATGGTTTTGCTAATATAGGAGTCAAGATTAGTAATGCATTTTCTCAAGGGAACAATGTTTGAACAAGTCCAAGGTTTCATTTTAAAACTTTTAAAACTAGAAAAAAAGGGCTAAACTAAAGTTACATCTTTTGACAGCCTAACTTAACTTTGAAGACACTCCTCACATTTCCAGTGTTACTAATTCTGTCTTGAACCATAATGCAGACACAAATGACTGATTATAACTCTCTGGATATACCTCACCTCTGTAGCTTTAGAGGATGTACTCATGACTATGTACTGTAAAAGTGTATAGTCAATGATGATGAACATGTACTGCATCAAAGATAGGGGAAAATGTTGGTCCTGGGGTGAATTAGTTCTCTGAAAGTGAATTTGCTTGTGCCTCCTTAACTCTGCATATTAAACCTTGTGCAGCTGGATGTAAAAAACACAAACCTACCCAGACTGTTTTAAAAATGTGATATTTCATTCCTTATTTTCCAGAAGGCCTTCAGACATCTTCAGGCAGCTCACTCTTCTGTTAGAAAATGGCTTCACGAGAATGATTTGGAGTTTCTGGTAGTCTTGTGAAAGCAAATACTGTTAAAGTTTAATTTTTGTCTTGCTCATCAATGTTCTATACTTCTTAGATATTATTCTGTACTTAAGCAGACCAGCTTTTTTAGAAAGTTTTCTAACCACAAACAGAATAATTTAAGTTCTGGGATGATTTTGCAAGGAAAGTTGTTGTATACATACACTCCTACGCATATGTTTATTGCATACATATCAAAACAGATTTTCTGACAACAAGGGAAACCGAAATATGTTTGAGAGCTAACAAGCAAGTATATAATTTATTCTTGCAGTACTAGGCTATCACAACAGACACACAGATGGATAGCTGGGAAAAAAACCTTTCAAATTATTTTAAATCCAACAAGTCCCTCTGTGTAGACTTTGAAGGTTTTACCTGTTTCAGTGGAAAGTATTTCAGATAGCCACAAGAAAAATCACAAGTTGCCATGATTTTTATTTCTAAGCAGCACAGAAACCAGGCCAATTGTTCTGTAGTATAAGTTTGGCTGGTAGATACTTGAAGTCAAAATATTGAGTCATGTGCACTTCGCAAAACAGAAACAAGAGATGTCCTTGTTGTTGAGCCACAACTGGAATTCTCATATTTGGACTTGTGAGAAATTAAACATACAAAAAAGAAATGAAGTGGAGCAGGCAGAAAAGTAAATTTTTTTAAGAAGCCTAAACTGTAAGTTGTTGTCATAACAGGGATTCTAGTAAATTTTTTCAGTTTTACTTTTGGCCACACTTTCAAGAATATAAGGGACGAGTTGGCTTGCCATGAGGCAGTGGAGGCAGTGCCTTTTTGAAACCTGGAGGTTACAGGGATGACTGCTAGGGAAGAGGGAAAACACAGAAGGCAGGACAAGAAAGAAGAACACTTAAGCTCTGAAGAATAACTTAAAACAGGCAGAATGTGATAGTATGAAGCCCAAGCAGAACCTAATAGGAAGTTGCTGGTGGTGAGGAGATGGAGCAGAATGAGAGGATCAGGTGAGGGAGCTTGTTGTTGACATTGGAGGTGGGATTCACAGCAGAAAGGGGTTGTCTGTTTCTTAAGTATTATATGCATCTGCTTCGCAAATTTATCTTTCAAAAGAATCTGAAATATTATGATTTTAGTGCACTTTACTCACACGAGCCTAGAAAGTTGTATTTTTCCTTTACCAAATTCTGCACCCTTCAGATGCATGATCCTGCCAGTTGTTCTCTTATACAAGGAACATTAACAGTACAAAATCTGTATTCCTGCTTTCTCAGCTGTTGTTTGTTTCCCTTTTTCCTCCTTGATTGTCATGATTGTTTTCCCTTGTACAAGACAAATGCTAAATAAGACAGTGTAATGGCATGGGCAGCTGAACTAGCAACACACTGATAAAGTGGATGTCCTCAGGGAAATGCCATGGAACGCTCTGTAAGGACATACATTTCAAAATCAAATGCAACTCCAGTTTCATTGTGGATGTTTTTTCTAAAACACATGGAAGTTTGGAAATTTTGCCCATGTGGGTTTCCTACCAATTTTTTCAGTCTCACTGCACGCTGTTCAGTTCACCAACTCTTCTACTGGTTTCTAAAACAGTAGTTTTGAAAGTTCACTTTGGGATTTGTAGCGACCTTACAGCCTTATGTCTGCCACTGCTGGCAACCAAAAGGATAAAAATTACCCAGTCAAAAGCAATTACAGATCATCAGAGCAGAATCTGGCTTCTGCAGCCAGAAAGCATTTACGGACATGCAACTGTAGGCCAGCATTGCTATTCCAGCAGTATGTAATCAAAGCACTTGTTTGTTCAGCAGTATCGTAGAGTGTGGTGGAGCAATTGACTGAATAGACTGTCTAAATAGTGGCTTATGTCTTAGGTTTGGTTGGCCAAGACTTCTGTTTTTTCCTGAGACTGTGGGGGAAGACTATGGAGGTTGTGAAAAGACCTACTAGGGTAGAAAAGAAAAGACATAATAGGATCTGTGGAAAGCAGAGAGAGTGAGTTCTAATGAGAGAAAGAGAAGGGAAAAGGAAAAAAACCTTCCTACAGGTTTTACTTTGTTTTTTACAGGTAAATTTAAAAAGGCATAAAAAAATTGAAGTGTGTAACTAAATGTTATTAAAAGACAAACAAAACAAGTAAAACAATAACTGGACTGACAAAAGTGTCTGTTGTATAGTCGTGTGTTTATTATAACAGAAACAAAATTTCATCTGCCTAGTACTAAAAATAATGACTGTCATTGTTGATTCAGAATGGGCAAAGAAAAGCTAACACACTAGGACAGAAAGGTTTCAGAGTTAAATGACTCTACAGCCACAATTTTATTCCTTGGGCTTTTCATTAAGTTAAAAAAGTAAGTATGAACAGAAGAAACCCCAGTTAAATCTTTGTATCTTCCATTTGTAATGTTCTGCTGTGAATTTCTAAATAAAGTTACACAAGACTCAGAGCTGCATGAAATTCCTTTGCATGTCTCATTCAAATATACAAACTCATTGCAGTAAATAGTATATTGAACAAAGTTGATTTAATTTGCTTTCTACAGATCATCTGATTTTTTTTTGACATAATTTGTAAAAAAGCTTACATAAACTTATTTCTGCCTTCAGATTTCTTTAGAAATCCTAGCCATCCTGATTTTCATAATGGGCAAGTGACCATTTCTATTGTCATATACTGGTGGTGTTGTTTCGTTGGATTTTTTTTACTTTCTGTAGTCCCTGATAATAAATTCCAATCTCAGAAGTGTTAATGAAATTTTGTATAAAAATAGGCATCTGCTCTTGTAGCATTAAAGCAAATAGCATCTTTATTTTCAGTTTTTCAGAAGGTAGAATCAAGTCTATCCTTATTTCTTAAAATGTACGCAGGGTTTTAAGATGCTCTTTCACTGATTTTTAAAAGCCTTTTATAGAAATACTGAGGACCTTTCACAGAGATCACTCTAAAGTTTTATGAGTTAGAAGAATGGTTTTACGATTTTTTTATCTTGTGGAATCCTTTCTTGAGCAAGTTCTTCGTAATTAAGTCTTTCATAAATAGATTTTTTCAGGAGAATGATCATTTATTTCATTTATTTGCCTAACCTGAAGGCCACGTGTCACCTTGTCACTATGATAATAATAGCTTATAAGTTAAACATTCAGAGAGGGTTTCTAATTTAATAAATTAAATTTTTGTAATTGCCGATTAAACTGCCTGTTAATGTATTATATGATGCCACTATACAGATACTGCAAATTTAGGTTTTGAGGCTGGCTTCAGACTGTGTTGGAAATCTTGTCTTTCCTTCTCTGCTATTATTACTCTTTGTTTCACAAACAGTTGCATTGCACTCCCCTTAGATGGTGCTTCACTTCAGGATCTTCACCTTTTTCACTGTCTTAATTCTCCAAGATCTTTTCTATTCTTAGAATTTCTCAATTCTCTGCTCTCAGAAGAAAATTAATAATAAGACAAGCCTAAACAGAAATAAATTAGTTACTTGTGAAAAAAAAGGTGATAAAATACAGATAGCTGTGAAAAATGGTGGTAAATTTAAGAGAGTTTTTTATGGCATTGGACAATAAACAACCAAAGCAGTTTTCAAAATGTGACTTATTACCTGGATACATTGTGATCCTATATGGCAGTATAACTCTTAACCTTCACTACATACCATCCTACATCATCTGTAAACATGTGGTATAATATTATGTATTTTTTTATTATTTATAAATACCTTTTCTTCTAAACTAGATTAAACTGTGGAAGTAAGAGAATGTATCATCCAGTTTAAATTAGAAAGAGTTTTGTGTCATTGTGATTTAGTGGTATGGGCTATATAGAACTTAGGTTTTGCTTTCATGTCACTTGAATTTAACTCACAGATTAGAAAGCATAAATATATAGACTTTGACTAGCTGCATGATGAAGACAGCTTCTGTCACAAGTCATATTCAACTATTATAGGAGCTTTGTCATTATATTCAATCAGTGTGGTATCAATCCTATCAGCAGTTGTTTCCATTTGAACTGTTATTTGCCTAGAGTCATTTTATTATTTTTCAGTGTGCTATATGCACATCTTCCCCAGGGAGAAAAAGAGGCTTTTGTCCAAGATCAGGAGCTGTCATTGTGTACAAAGAAGTATCAGATAACAGGGAGCATTAAGTACTGATCGTATGGATGCTCCCAAGCTTGAGCAGCTGCTGGGATACAGAACATTCCGCAGAAGTTGTTGAGACTCAGAGGCCATCTTCAAAAGGTTCATTGGAAAAGAACAATAAATGAAAGTTTGTTTAATCCATCCAGTCAGTAATCTCATGAAATGAAGCTTCTCTTTTCATGTTGTTTCAGCACTTGATTGAGCAAGTAGTTTTAATACATCCTGAAACAGAATATTATATATAGTCTTGAGGTTGCCAGTTTTAAGAACAAGTATGAAACAAGCAAATGTGAATAGATCGCACTATAATGAAACTCTTCCTACCAACATCATCTTACTGGTTTCACCTTGTGCAGCTAAAAAGGAAACCAAATATGTGATATTTTGGGGGAAGTTTGGGGACTAAGGATCATTTAGAGTGAATAGACCTATTGCTATTGGTATAATTCTAACTCTCAAAAAGGAAAAGGAGGAGAGAGCAGAAAATATGAAAGAGAAGAGATGGGGGCTTAATACAACTGCTGGTGCATGTAGAATCCTTTATTATGCATTATAAACCTATGGTATCCCCCAGTAAAGAACATTTTTGTCTTACTTTCCACCTTCTCCTGTGCTTTCCTATATTCCTCTTCCTCCATGCCTTCCTTCTCTCAATATTCCCAAGAATCTTCCTCCTTTCCATGCAAACTCATGTAGGAAAACTAAACTTTGTAAAAGTCATATACAATCTTTAGAGGATAATTGTGAGGTGTCTGTCTTAGTATGAGCTGAATTGTCTTGGGGGATACATATTTCTCTTCATTTCTGATTGAGGAAGGCTTATTTACCTGTCTCACCTTAGGACTCCTGAGTTAGATAGATAAATCTCACTTACACAGTCTCTCATGTATGCATTTTTGCTTGGTGTTACATATGTAGCAGCATACTCTAAATAATTCTTCAACTCCTACTTATAAGCGTTATTAGATAAAATTGAGAGTTTTACTACATATGTATGAAAAAATGTATTATCACTGCATTTGGGGTAGCAACATGCTGTTTGAAGTGTGAATTGAAACGATAAAAGACAATGAAGATGCTCAACAACAAATTAAGGAGACAAGAAAGAGAAAACGGTGAAAAACACAGGACTGAAAATTGAAGTCTCTTGAATACTGATGGAGTGATAATCCCAGAGGAGTCAGAGGGTAATACGAGTGGAAAGGAGCTGAAGGTGGTCAAAAAAACACTTCAAAAAGGTCATCAGCTAAAAGTAGTGCTGAGTAAAGACGGTACTGAATGAAGCCTCTCTTTCTTTTCAAAGTAACCTGTACAAAATACAGGTCCAGGCTATGAGCTCCTTACTTACAGTGACGAGCAGTTATTCCCAAAACTAATGCTAGTAACGGCACTGGAGATTCACAAATCTGTGGAAAAGGAGCAATAAAACTAATATGATAAAAGATCAATGAGAGAATGTAACTAGAACTATAAAAGAACAATCTTCACTGGTGATGCTCAACTGATACAGGAAATTGCGAGCATATGTTCTAAGGTGGCTATAAAATAAAACATTTCTTGCATGACGTTCTACTTACTGTTCCCTAAGTCACCAAAGATACATTCCCCTTGGCACAAAAATTGTGTATATTACCTGACCTTTCAGAAACAAATGGCATTTTCAATGCAACATGAATTTATTCTTCTTTTTTTTTTTTTTTTAGTTTAATGAGAGGAAAAAATCAGAAAGAGGGAGAAAGAAAAGCTAAAATTCAGCATTAAAATCTTGTTAAGAGACAGTAGTGTTTCACCTCGGGGTGGATTATGAAACAATAATAAGAGCATTTTCAAATAAAGTACAAAAAAGAAGAATGGATTTTAAATTGTTTAGAAATACTTTAAATAAAATAGAAAGAATTCAGTTTGATTACAAAAATGTAGAAAGTACAATGAAGAGAAATAACAGTATTTTAGCAGAGAAGCAAAAGAAATAAAAAAGGCCACAGCCAGCTGCCATTTTTTATGTCTTTGCAGTTGTAATTTGCAGAGACTTAACTATGGCACACCTGATGTTACTTTCCATGCATGCCCTAAAAGCTAAGAGGCAATGCCAAAAAGAAACAGATCGATCAAACAACCCTGTCAGGGTAGGAACTGTAGCTGGTTAGAGCCTAAAAAGACTAATGTTTCAGCAACGACAGCATTGTAATTTCTGTATCAGCCTTTTCCTATCACACAATGTTTAAACATATATTTGGAATGAGGATAACAAAATACTCAGATAACAGAAGCTCTGCAGGAAAAAATGCAGGGGAAGGATGGGAACAACATGAATGTAGCACTGCAAAACTTTTCTCTACATCTGAGAAACCTGCATACTATTTTAAGAACTATCACAAGAATGTGAATGTGTTCTACTTTCATGTACCGAAATCTAAATGTACCACTTTTTTTTCTTAAGGGATGAGAGATGTTAATAGCCTCAAAATGGGTTTTGCAGATCAACACCCTGTGCTGTCCTGCTGCAAGTTGCTTTTCTATAAGAATTTGACAGAGCAAATTTAATCCCTATCACATCCTCTGTAAAGATTTCTCACTGGAGCTGATCTTTTTTATTGTTTTCTGTCCCAATCTAGATGCCTTCACTCATGCAAAGCAGTGACTCTTTCCATGAACAATGTCAGTGAAATCTGTAAGACTTCCTGTGGAGTAAGATGCTACTTAGTACAAATGTGACTGAAGAGATAAGAATGCGCCCCTTGAAACTCACTTGAAGTAGAAACAGGAGAGAAAAAAGTATCAAGTTTGTGCAATCAGTCACAGAAAGCACCGAATTGGTTTATTTTACAATTGATTTTTTGAAGTAGTCTATCTTACAACTTTACCCCTTTTTTTCAGTTGCTGAAACCTTCTTGATTTAAAATGGTTGAAGAATTCTCTGTATGTAGAATTGATGAGACTGCCTGGGGATTAAGATGCAAAGAGGGAGGAAAAGGGTAGAACAGAGCTTCTATCAAACCACCTGTTTCCATTGACTTCAGTGAGGAAGACCATCGTCATTTTAGATTTGCAGAAAATATGGGAGATCTTATGAGTGTAATATGCTAATGACATTTTACAATTCTGGAAACATTATGAACTTTATATGTGAAACAGTACATATCTTCAGTGTTAGGAATAGTTTGTATTAGACTGCATTCCATCTCCCCTCCCGCTCAAATAACCTGCTACCCCTTGTTCTCATGGAGGGACCCTAACTTACCTGACACAGCTGGTAAGTGAGCCTACCAGGAGAGCTGCCTCGCTAGAACTGCTGTTTACCAACAGAGAAGGACTGGTGGGGGATGTGGTGGTCAGAGGCTGTCTTGGGCTTAGCGAACATGAAATTATTGATAGAGTTCTCAGTATGAGGTGAAGTTAAGAGGGGGGCCAGCAAAACCAACACCATGGACATTCTGAAGGCAGACATCGGCCTGTTCAGGACTCTGGTTGAGAGGGTCCCCTGGGAGAAAGTCCTGAAGGGCAAAGGGGTCCCAGCAGGCTGGACGTTCTTAAAGGGGGAAGTCTTAAAGGCACAGGAGCAGGCTGTCCCTGTGTGCCACAAGACGAACCGGCGGGGAAGATGACTGGCGTGGCTGAACAGGGAGCTCTTGCTCGGACTCAGGAAAAAAAGGACGATCTACCACCTATGGAAGAAAGGGCAGGCAACTCAAGAGAAATACATGGGTCTCGTTAGGTTGTGCAGAGAGGAAATTAGAAAGGCAAAAGCCCAGCTAGAACTCAGGCTGGGCACTGTTGTAAGGGACAACAAAAAATGTTTTTACAAATACATCAACAACAAAAAGAGAACCAAGGAGCATCTCCATCCCATATTGGATGCGAGGGGGAATATTGCCAACAAGGATGAGGAAAAGGCTGAGGTACGCATCAGTCTTTAATAGTCAGACTGATTATTCCCAGGGTAGTCAGCCCCCAGTGCTGGAAGACAGGGATGGACAGCAGAACAAACCTCCCATAATCCAGGAGGAAGCAGTTAACGACCTGCTACTCCACCTGGACGCTTACAAGTCTATGGGGCTGGATGGGATCCACCCAAAAGTGCTGGGGGAGCTGGCGGAGGAGCTGGCCAAGCCAACTCTCCATCATCTGTCAGCAGTCCTGGCTAACAGGGGAGGTCGCAGATGACTGGAGGATCGCCAGTGTAACACCCATCTACAAGAAGGGCCAGAAGGAGGATCCCGGGAGCTACAGGCCTGTCAGCCTGATCTCAGTGCCGGGCAAGATTATGGAACAATTCGTCCTGAGTGCACTCACTGGGCATGTGAAGGACAACCAGGGGAGGATCAGGCCCAGCCAGAATGGGTTCATGAAAGGCAGGTCCTGCTTGACCAACCTGATCTCCTGCTGTGACCAGGTGACCCGCCTAGCGGACGAGGGAAAGCCTGTGGATGTTCTATACCTGGACTTCAGTAAGGCCTTTGACACTTTTCCCCACAGCATCCTCCTGGAGAAACTGGCTGCTCATGGTTTGGATGGGTGTATACTCCGCTGGATAAAGAACTGGATGGATGGCCGAGCGCAGAGTGGTGGTGAATGGAGTTAAATCCAGCTGGTGGCCGGTCACAAGTGGTGATCCCCAGGGCTTGGTTTTGGGTCCGGTCTTGTTTAACATCTTTATCAATGATCTGGATGAGGGGATTGAGTGATCCCTCATTAAGTTTGCAGATGACACCAAGCTGGGCATGAGTGTCGACCCGCTTGAGGGTAGAAAGGCTCTGCAGAGGGATCTGGACAGACTGGATCGATGGGCTGAAGCCAGCTGTATGAGGTTCAACAAGGCCAAGTGCTGGGTCCTGCACTTGGGTCACAACAACCCCATGCAATGCTACAGGCTTAGGGAGGAGTGGCTGGAAAGCTGCCTGGTGGAAAAAGATCATGGGGTGCTGGTCGACAGCCGGCTGAACATGAGCCAGCAGTGTGCCCAGGTGGCCAAGAAGGCCAGCGGCATCCTGGCTTGTGTCAGGAATAGTGTGGCCAGCAGGAGTAGGGAGGTGATTGTGCCCCTGTACTCGGCATTGATGAGGCCGCACCTGGAGTACTGTGTTCAGTTTTGGGCCCCTCACTACAAGAAGGACACTGAGGTGCTGGAGCATGTCCAGAGAAGGGCAACGAGGCTGGTGAGGGGTCTAGAGAACAAGTCTTATGAGGAGCAGCTGAGGGAGCTGGTGTTGTTTAGTCTGGAGAAGAGGAGGCTGAGTGGGGACCTTATTGCTCTCTACAACTGCCTGAGAGGAGGTTGTAGTGAGGCAGCTGTTGGTCTCTTCTTCCAACTAACTAGCAACAGGATGAGAAGCAATGGCCTCAAGTTGCATCAGGGCAGGTTTCGATTAGATATTAGGAAAAACTTCTTTACTGAAAGAGTGGTCAGGCATTGGAACAGGCTGTCCAGGGAGGTGGTTGAGTCCCCATCCCTGGAGGTGTTTAAAAAACATGTAGATGTGGCACTTGGGGATATGGTTTAGTAGGCATGGTATTGTTGGGAGGATGGTCGAACTTGATGATCTTAGAGGTCTTTTCCAACCTATGATTCTATGATTCTAGGATTTTGCAAACCAGGATTTCCCCTAAATTCAGTACAAAAACACACTGCATAAGAGCTGAAAAACTGAGGTTTGTACTTGAAGGGATTACCCTTCTATTCCTCTCAATATTTGAAAAATAGGTTTCTCCTAATTTCCTCTATTTCCCAACAGAATGACTGAAAAGGATATATCTTCATATATAGTATCCTTATGATATTTAACACAAAAAACATGGAAGGCACATGGCAGAATTTTTTCTTATAAATAGCACACCTGCTGACTTATAATCCAGAACCCTCCAAATACCCTGGGTTTTTAGCACAATTAAATCAGATCTATTATCACCAACACAGCAGAAATTTATGTATTCTTAATAGGAAAAGAGAGGACTGTAACTACAATTTCATGTCTAGGCAACTCCCTTAAATAATATAAAACTTAGTAACATAAAATTGTGCTCAAGGCAGAATCAGCTGTACTCAAGTCATTCGTAGCAGACATTGTCTGACCTGTGATCAAGGACATCTAAAGAGGAGGACATTCATTAGGAACAGTGTTCCCGTTCTTCATTATTCTTATTGCTAGACCTTTTTTCTGATATATCATGAATGTTTACTGATGAAATTTAAGGTATTGAGATCTTGTCCTGTTCACCATGGACATGGAGAACAGATTATTCTGGAGAAGCCTTTGATGTGTCAGAGAACTTGTTCCTATTTCCTGATTCCCTAGGAGTTCTGTTCCTCAGTTTTAACTGCAATTGCTCACTCAACCCTTCGTTGCAGGTCACCAGCCTCGAGGCTCTCTCCAATCGATCCACATGCCTCTTGGTGCCTAGAGATGATCACAGTATATGACCTAAAAGTCTTATGGATGATAAGTAATGCTGAAGGATAGATAGACTTTAAAAAAAAATAAGAAGAATTTTATGTGGAAACATTTCAGAGCATATCGTGTGCAGGTGCCTTGATCTCAAAAGCAAGATTTGATCTCAGAAAGAATATATGCCATGCTGAGCTTCATACTAGATGCTTTTACTTACTACAGAACACATTCTGTCCCTAGTTGCAGGTGCCCAGTTCCCACTGACTTTGAAAATGTCAAACCTCATCAAAGTTAGATTCATTTTAAGATCAATAACCCTCTGGAGATTCAGGCTAGCATATACTTTTTTTTTTCTCTTTAGGCCAGCTTATATTACAGAACTACATATATATATAGTATCAGCTTTATGCTCAAGGCAGAACAGAAACCACTAAATCTATAGGTTTGCATAGTCAGAGTTCTGAGGAGTGTATTCTATGAGGCTATATAGAAGACACATAAAGAAGAGCTATAAACTAGGAATGATGGGGATGGAAAAGGAGCCAACTGAGAACTTACAGGTGAGGATAAAAGAGCAGATCAGTATGGGTGACACTGTAGTGAGTGTCAACTATAGGCCACCTGATCAGAAAGAACAATTCGTTGCAGCCTTTTACAGACAGCTAGAAGTAGCCTCATGTTCACAGGCCCAGGCCAAGGCCTCCATGGGGGACCAGCTGGAGGGACAACACAGCAGTACATAAACAATCCAGTAATTCGTGGATAGCATTGATGAAAACATCCTGACACAACTGACAGAGGAGCCAATGATGGATGCTCTGCTGGACTTCATACTCACAAACAAGGAAGGGCTCACTGGGGAAGTGAAGGTCAAAGGCAGTCTTGGCTGCAGTGACCATGAGTCCACAAGCCTGGACTTCGGGAGAACAGACTTTGTCCTCTTCAGGGATCTGCTTTGAAGAATTGTATGGGATAAGGACCTGGAAGGTAAAGAGGTCCAAGAAAGTTGGTTGACACTCAAGGGTCACTTTCTGCAAGCTGCAAAACTGATCCATCCTTAAGAACAGGAAGTCAGGCAAAAATGCCAGGAGACCTGTATGGATGAACAAGAAGCTCCTGGCAAAACTCAAACATAAGACAGGATTATACAGAAAGTGGAAGCATGAACGGGTAACCTGGAAGGAATATGGAGGGACTGTCTGAGCGCACAGAGATGTGGTTAGGCAAGCCACAGCCAAATTGAAGTAGAATATAGTGAGGGATGTCAATGAGTATTTATATATTTGAAGATAATGTAAATTGTGAATTGAAAACTTTTGAAGTGGTGCAGTGCTGCTTCGTGAAAAGTATTTGTTAACTATCATCATTGGTAAAATTACTTTCTGGGTATGCTATAAAAATCTGCAAGCAATTTGGCAGAAAAATTGTTAAGATATTGATTAAATTACATACAAAAAGCAATATTAAGAGAATTAATTTGATTAATTTGATTTGAAACATTTGTTAATAAACTGCTCAAGAATGGAGGACTGTACAGCAGTTTCTTGTACTTTTAAAAGCCCAAGTGCATGCTCACCCCATATCAGTTTCATAAAATATTTTATACCTAACAAAAGTGCAAGAGTAGAAATGAGGGGCTAAAGTCAGGAGTTGTTGGAAGTACAGTAGATCAGATCTTTCTGTTTATTGATTTGTAGAGAACAGTCTAGTACTGCTTTTGTAGCTCTGAGTCAGTGAGAGAAAAGAAGCTTTTCAGCTCTTTGGAGGAGAATTGCTGGGTAACATTAAAGAGGGTCTTGTAGAAGCCATTTTCCTTTGATATGCAGTCAAGTTGGATGTGATTGGAGTCAAGGTCAGGAGGCTGTGGAAATGCTATGAATATGATGGGGAAATTAAAGGAGTGTTATTTTAATAAGTATTGTACGTATGCATGCTTATTACTACTGAAAATTGCTCTTCTCTTTTCATGAGAACAGCTGTTAGCGAAACAAATTTTGAGAAAGGAGATTGTGTGTCATCTTGCTGCTGCACTAAATATAGCTGTTTAGATGAGAATCTTCCCTTCTTTTTCTTCTTTTTTTGCCAATATTTTCCTCAGAATCCCAGGCACTTTCAGCCATTCAGCAATTGTCTTAACTCTTTATATTTTGTGTTTCTTTAACTAGGGATCTCACTTCTACTGCCTCATGTTAATAAGCAGTAAAATTGCCTCTCATACACTTTCACATAATTTGTTTGTGTTTGGGGCAGCACAATTATGTAATTAGTGTCTATATATTATGCTGCCTGTGCCCTTAGATGTCCTTAAGGAAATGATATTATTCTGACCTCAGAAGAGTTTATGCTGTTGCTGTGTTTCAAATGAATAATAATTTAAAGAAGTTAACTTCAAATATAAATGTTGAACTTCACTGAGTGGGATAGGTGGTATCTGCCTGACCTCCACACTCTATCAGTGATCTTAAAATAGAAAGTGAAGTAATTTGACAAAATAGGACTTAATGAAACCCATTCTCCCTCCCCTGTTTGAAGTTGTGTTCTTGGTGGATTGAAAGATGTTGCAGTATTTAACTTTATATTTGGTATATTTTATTCAGAAGTGAGAATGTTCAGAAAAATCTGGTGAGGAAAAGTTTAATTTTATATCAAGAAGAAAACTAAAACTTTTTTCTATATATCTTGTGTTGGGACTCTAGCACTTGGATAGCATGTCAGGAAGAGGGAGAATGGAAAATATCCTTCCCATTATAGTATCAATAATCCACTGTCAAAATAGCACACGACACTATTAAGTCTTTCTAATGACAGTATGATTTAGCTTAGAAATATGGGTAGTAGAAGCTGCTGTTCATTTTTATAAGCACCAAAGACAAAAAGATCTTTTGTTTCTAGAAAGAATAAAAGTCGACTTAGAAATTGCAGACATGTAACAAAGTGTGCGGAGCAAACACAGCAAGAAAAAAAACCCCACTTACTGCCTTACTTAGCTTTGCAGATTGAGGTATTTCTAAAGACCTGTTCACCTAGAAATAAACCAGGGTGGGCCTCAAGAGATATAATGTACAAAAATATGTGTTGTACAATTGTACAGACTTCTAATTTGCTAGTTTTGTGTTTTCAGCTCTATTGACTTTTCAGAAAATTGTCACTGGTGTCACATGTAGAGTTGTTTTGGGGTGAGTTTTTTGTGTGTGTGGCTTTTTTTTTAAGTGAATGCAAACAAATAACCACTCCATCAACAGAACGGGTTTTGATTCAATGATGTTCTGCACATTGTTTCTTCTGAAGCACTTGCATCTCTTCCTAGCCTTTTAGGAGAAAGTTGACAGATATTTTCAATTATGGCAACTTGATCACAGTCAAGAGGCTAAGGGATGCTAATTTCACCCGTTTCTGTAATAAGCGTCTGTATTTCCTTGCTTATCAAATATTCTGAGAAAAATGTAAATATTACAAACATATGTGACTGCAATTTAAAAATTAGAGACAGAAGAAAATTATTAAATCTTTTTACAGGAAATAATCTTTGCAAGATAGTAGTGCTTTCAAGCAGGGAGGCATGAGTGTATAATGCGTCTTTTTAGCTGTTTCACTACTATGGCAGCAGTTGAACTAAACTGTGCTGCAGTACAGCAAAGGTGGTTTTGTTACAGTGTCATTTAGGAAGAACTGTAGGTGTTTGTCTGTGCTTTTTTGCTCAAGAGTGTGCATTTGCACATTTACCATTCACACTGGCCAAGAAAGCCAAATGCAATTGCATGCTAGATCTTTTAAGCAGCACTGCAAGAGACGTTATTAGAATATATCGAGAAGGGAGATACATAGCGTTAAATAGATACCTAACATTTTAGTATTTGTGTGCTTTGTTCTTTATCTTTATAGAAGTGTGTGTCCAAACAGAGGACTGTGATAGGGAAGTGAAGTGGCTTACAATGCAGGTGTGATTCTTGACTTAGAGCTCGGAATTGACAGAAGTCTCTTTCTGAATTGAGGCAATGCTGATCAGGGTGGAGGCATTCACGTATTCACCTGTAACGTTCCCAATTTGCCTCATGTTTTCTTACTACACACGACCACTAGCTTCGTTGGCCATTTGTCTGTGAGCACTTAAGATTCACAAATAAGACTTGTTTTAATAAATTCCTTGCAAAGGTCATTTAACGTGAATTCTTTAAATATGCTGAGAGCAACCAACCACTCGCCTTCACTCACACAGTATTGGAACCGCTCATTTTGCAGAGGTGATCAGAGATCATCTGTCCAGGAGGTCAGCACCCCAGAGGTAGTTTCCTCTACTGAACTTGTTCAGTTGATCATCAGAGCTGTGGGTAAGACTGGGGCAGGATTAAGACACAGTGCTAGACCTAGGCTGAATATTATGTTTTCCCAGTATAGAATTTGTACATCCAAGAATACAAAATTCGTGGACTGAGAGAGGCCATTTTCGTAGCTGTGTGCTGAAGCCACTCATTGTCTGCAGGCACAGCTTTAACAACATGATGGGGTGTGCCTCCCTCTTCCATCACATCCTTCTAAATATCTCAGCAACTCCAGCACACCCTAATAGTTGGTGTTAGGTGCTTTTTGAGAACATGGAAAATACTGAGAATCAAACAACTTCATTTTCCTTATTGATCTAGGTCCAATTTGCAGTGTGGACATAAACACAAAAGAATGCTTTAGATGTAATAAAAGTGTTTTCAGTTAGTACCCAACAAAATCTTTTTAAATAAGAGAATTTAGTGGTAGACCCAAGTCAAATTCCTTAAATCCTTATCTAAACCTGGTTATATACTCAGTTCCCATGGCTGCACTTAAATGATGGGAAAAAGAACTTGTTTCGTCAAATGTTTTCAGTCTTTAAAGGAGAGGAACTTTAAATAATTTTTTTTTCATTCATTTGTTTAGCAGAAGCTGTTTATGTTCCATGTTAGTATCATGTAAAATCAGTACAGGATTTTTAATATTACCATCTTCAGCTTCAAGTATAATGTTTACTGCACTACTGTGTCTCCTTCATTTGTTATGACTGAAAGAGGATAAATGTTATGTAAAACAGTGGATTAAATCAATAATGGAAATGCATGTGTCTTCAAGCATATATTGTCAGTGAAGAAAAGCAACAGTTCAAGTATCCTGATTACAGAAAATCCTGATGTTTGTTTTGAAGTCAAAATCAGATATAAAAAGATTTCGGTCAGTTAAAACCAAATTCTTATATCTTGATTAAGATGAAGCAATAGCTGACTTTTTAGAAATTCACCCATTGATTTTTTTTTTTTTAGCGACTTGTGGAGAAATACTGTAGAAAGCTTTACCTAAAAGAAACCCAAACCCAATCCATAGTCCCATCTTGCATGTTATATACTGGTAAGAATGCCTTTAAAATGAATGCTTTTTGCGTCACACTGTGATTTTTTGAATCACACTGTGATTCTGTGATTCTATTAGTCTGGCTAAGCTGATACTAGTAGGAGGAGACTACTGAGGTCAGAAGACATAATTTTTTCCTTTGGCTATTGAGATGTGGTGAGGGGTGGGGTGGGAGATGTATTTGTAAAACTGCATTAACAGTATGTATGTTTTCTCCATTTAAAGCAAGGAAAATGAATGCTTGAATCAGGTTGAAAATGTTGCTGTTTTCTTCACACACAGCTGCAGATTTTCACGACATCATTCTGTTCTAAGGAAAACTGCACTTGGTTCAGAGGATAGCATAGCATACAAAAATACATAGGATACAGTTTGTGCTTATATTGGAGGAACCTATTTCACTTGACTTGGAAGAAAACAAGACAGAATTTAAAATTTGGAAGTTACCTATAGCTTGTTTTTGAAAATGAGTGCAAATACATACCAGTGAGAATTTTTTTTTTTCAAGAATCACAGATCAGTTATTAAAGGCTTAGGTGGATATGATTCTCCTTCCCCAGGTAGTTAGGGTGCAAGCCATAAAGCCAAATCCAGCGTGGATTTTATTGGCTCAGAGACACATTCTTCTGTAATGTGAAGTACTCATTGTTTGTTCGGGTGAGGTTTTTTACTGTTCACAATACCACTAGTTATTGTGGATTCACAGTTATTTTGTCATTTACATCTTTGTCTTGGTAAAATTCATAGAGACTGACTGCAACAATCTTTCTTGCTCTACCACCAACAGCGAGTTCATCTTTTGGCACATAAAAGGTGCTATGCTGATACATCAGTAAGTGGCATTTCCTAGCAGCCAAAGGGAATAACTTTTTGTGTTCTCAGGTGATATTTCCTGGAGAATACTCAGGATTTCCCAATGTTTTATTCATCTCTGTATTAACAAAATCTGACTCTAGACAGAGGTATTTCCTGGCTCACATCCAAGGCTGTTCAGTTTGAAAGTTTATCCTGAAGTTTGTAAGGTATTTTATTTTGCTGGATGTGCATATATGGCTAAAAGTCACAGTTTAATAATATTGTGCAGCTCAAAGCTCACCTGGATATTTTTGAATGGATTGAAATTCTCAGTTTTAGCACAGTTAAAGAAGTTGTATGGGCTGGGAGCTGGCAGCGGTCACGCATACCAAAGGCTTCCCACACTCTGTTCTGACCACAAGCTGGCTTTTGTCATTCCCCTGCATGAAATGCTGCTCCCTGCTGTGTATTTGTAGAGCTCTCATTCTCTGCAGAGATTCTGCATGCCAGAAAGTACTTCTTCCATCCTAGTTGACTTATTGAGAAGTACTAATATAAAGGAGGATCCTTGTGTTTCTTCACTAACCAATAATGTCCTAATGACAAAATAGGTGCGTTACGAGGTTTATTTTCAGAGCATTCCAAAGATATATATAATTCCATTAACATTTTTTCCAGTATTTTTTTGTCTGTGTTTAATTTTTGTATGTTTAAGATTATCTTTCTAGTCTTCATTGAAAGGCCATTTCATTATTACAAATAATCACTTTAGTTTATGCTTCTGTACTGAAGTTGATGATATTGATGACCAGCAGCAGCCCTATCATTGTTACCTATGCACCTGCAGACTTTCCTAGCTTATATCTATGCTGTGAATCAGGGGTGAATGCAAGCCCAAAGTCAGTCCCTAGTATGAAGCGGTGCTTAACAGAACATCTGTCCGTGCAATTCACTCTAGGCTTAAATTATCCTTTACCCAGCCTTCTTCTACCCACAGTTTCAGAAGTTATCCAGAGTTCAGCCTCTTCCTAGGCTTAGTTTCATCTAGCCAAGAAATCAACAAGATTAAACAGGAAAAGCACAGGTCATAGGACTGAGCCAGCATGTGCCTGCCTTAAGTCTACCCGTATAAATGTTGCTCAGTGAGAAATTCAGGATTCAAGCGAATGGTAGAAATAAGAACAGAGGCTACATGGTGACATGCTAGTCGCTGAGCTATGTGGGGAGGTGCTGGTCAACAGGGGCTAACAGAAAATCGCATTGATGGTGTCTGTGCATAGGAAGCCAGAGGAGAAAAGGAGGAGTAGAAATAGAGGAAGCTTTGGGAAAAGCATCTGAAAAATGGCTTGAGGAAAGAAAGGAACTGGGGGGCTTTTTGGTCATGGCGTCAGTTTTGAGACTGTAAGCAAAGAAATCATGTCCTGGTGTTAAATTTCTGTTGCATTTAGTGAAACAACATTCTGGGGGCTAGGGGTTGTTTGGCAAACACACACAGCCATATCAAACGGCTAGTCATTTCTGTCATTATTTTCCCTTCTAACTGAATCATGCCCAGTTATTATACAATTGCTCCTTCCTACCACCAAACAAAAAAGTCCCTGAATGTCTTAAAATGTGGATTGCCTTTTACTCATGCAACCTGTTTCCTTGTGATGTATCTCACAATTAGAACAATATAAACAGACCAATCACTTTCACCTTCTGCTTTGCCAGTTTTGATATAATACAAGCAAATATTTAAGATAATATTAAGTGAATCTGCTTCCTATCGGTAATTTTATTTAATACATTTCTAAAATAGTCTATCATTACTTTCAAACATTTTTCTTTGCTTTACCTAATCTTATTCTTATGGCTAACTTAATGATGGTATCCTTTCAGCATATAGGCTATAAAGCTGCTGGTAGATGTCATTCATACACTATGGAATCTCACAGCAGCCACCCCCTCTTGGCTGCTTGCTTGATACTTGACTCTACCGGAGTTTCAAGGGTAAAGACAAAAACAATCTTACAAGTAGCATCTGTGTTTTCATGCAGTACACCAACTCAACAAAACATTAGGAACAACATGTTCTTCAAAGGACTTCCAAGGAAAGGGTCAAGCGGGTAGGATTTGACTGACAAAAAGAACAAAGAAATGTTTGTACCAGATGCTCTTTGGTTACCCTCATTTCAGCGCTCGGCTAAAATATGGTTATTGTGTCCACATTAAGAGAGATTACTTTTCACATGCTAATTTACAATAGTATACTCTCAAAAAGTATTTTTGAGGTAGTTCTGTAAAAGTATTGACATAGAGGAATGTTTCTGACTATTGGTAAAAACCAGCGATACTTTCTTCAGGTGCAGAAATCCAAGACAAATTGCCATACCATTATTTATCAGCCTTTTCATTTTCAACTTATTCTAGCTTCAGTTAAAGTTGGGGGGGGACACGATTGAAAACCAAACACAAACCTTTTCGGACTTCCTTTCTTTTACACAAGACACATTAAATCTCAGTTAAGCCCTCAGGGGTAACGATTGTCACAGGAGAATGAAAAAAGTATCTGACTGTAATTGCTGCTTGTTACTTGTTTGGGAGAGTAATTTTTTTCTCCTCTCTTAACAGGTTGCTATTGATGAGCGCATCAGGCAACTGCATGACGCTCACAGGGATTTTGGCCCTACTTCCCAGCATTTTCTTACTAGTAAGTAATTTCCCATTTTTCTTGCTCAGCTTGCACGCACAGTTAATTGATATTTTTGTAGCTATATGCCGATTATCATTGCTATGAGTTTATATTTTAGACTGTATGTTAATTTTTTTCATTGCTGGGAGCAGAAAACTGTTAAATATGTTCATATAGTCCAGAATAAAAGGAAACTACCTGCCAGTATGAAGTCTGTTTGTCCATACATCTGTCAATGCAAGGCTGGTCTTCATTGTTTGAGGGTTCCCTTTTAGGACTACCAAATCAAAATGAAGTTAAAAATTATAAGAGTTTCTAATTATTGTAACCCAGAAAGGGCTCAGAAAGCTTTAAATTTGGTTTACCTGTTCAAAGAAATATTCAGGTCCAAAAAGGGGCAAAGTAAACCTGCAAGAAAAATATTTTGCAGGATTTGATAACTTAGCAGAGCCATGAGAGGATCAAAACCATAGTGGGGAAAGTTGACAGTAGGATGGCAGTTAAGTAAAGTTTTTACGACTCTGCATAAAATATAATTGCCAGTAGTATTCTCACTCCACCTCTGCATATCCTCTTTTATTAAGGGTGTTTTAAAGTACACTGAAAGACAACTTGAAACACCTTCAAAGCTCCAAGGCAGTGACTAAAGTGAAGCTTCTTATAGGCCATGTCTTTCCTATTGTACTTCAATTAACGAGAGTAAACAGTAAAACTTTATTTAAGAGATTATATCAACAGAACAGAACACAGTCACAGGATAATGGTCTCCTACATGCAGAGGTACAAGCTATCCAGACATCAGAAATAGATGTTAATATTATTGCACAGCTACATTCACAGTGGGATAGAGGACAAACTTTTCTTCATGATACTGCATTGTAATTTCGATTGGTTAACCTTTTTTCCACTGAAAATCTCAATGGGAAACTGAAAATTCTCAGAGGGGTGAACTTCAAGTTCAAAACCAGATTTGATGTTGTGCCATATAAGCACAATGCAGGCTCACAATGATTCAACTCTGCATCTTATTTTGTCAAATTGACATCCTGTGAAGAAATACACCCTATTTCTGAAATTTCTACTACTTTTTCAAAATCTCTTTCAATGAACTCTTAATCACTGGGAACAATTTGTCAGCTCAATATGTGTAGCTGAAAATCAGACTTGTCAAGATTGAATGTGTGAGAGATATGGGTATATGACATGCACGCAGTATGTAAGCAGATGCCTGTTTTTCGTACAACACACAGTGTATTCCTGGTGAAAGAATAAATCTGAAGGGTAAATTAAGCAAGCCTGTACTGCTATCTGGAATAGACTAGAGTGACCTGAACTATGTTGTCACACTGAAGAGCACATCATTGTTCTGTGCCAGTGCTGAGTGCAGCCAGGCAACTGTGCGGCAGTTATGTCCTAGATGTGTTCTTCCTTATTACTGATAAACTCGATCGATATAAAAGTTGCTCAGTGTTATGATAGTCACCTATTTTACCCCATCCATCATTAGTGACACACTGAGAAAGTACGTTATTCTTCTGTGTACTAACTAGAGCCAGCAAAGAGTGGAAATCCTTCTGTACGCTTCTCACCACTTGAGGATCACTACAGGAAAAGGAGCCAGGTGAAAAAGTGTTGGTTATGAAAATAGCCAAATAACTGAGAAAAAATGGGCATGTGTGGTTTTTTTCTCTTTTAGATGTGTGTGCAAATGCATATTCTTAAATGTGCATGCATAAGTTAAGTATATGAAGCACTGAAAACATCTGCAGAATCCTTCCCAAGTCTAAGTGTTCAGTCACTGAGAACTGCCAGTGCATCTGTCAGTCCCAGCTTTCATATGCATGAAATTCCAAAGCACCACGTTCCTCAGTATCTTGTACTGTTACTACACCTGAAGAACACATCGTGCCTTTATGTGTTTTTCATGTACTCTGCTGCATCCCGACACTAATGGAAGCACATCTGTCAGAGAGGTAGCGCTGCGGCAGAGCGAGTCCCAGAGTCTTTCCCACCTAGCTCTGGTCTTGTTTCTGTATCTATACTTTTGGGGATGAACAAGACAAATGTAAGGATTGCCAAGCAGAATGGGCAGGTCAAATGAAGGTGAATTAATGGCTTGTAAAAGATTTTTCAATGTGCGGCAAATAGGGTACAAGTTGTATCAGTCTAGCTGTGGCAACAACAGTGAAAAGAAGATGAATTCTGCTCTCTGGGTTTATTTTATACACTCAACTCAGAGTGTTTTTATCTATGCGGCTGAGACACACATAAAACCAAGGCAAACTGTAATAAGTAAGGAAAATGAGCAATTTATTGGCTATTTCATGCCTAATTTATATGCCAGTAATAATCAGTTCTTCCTCTCAAGCTCAGCATCAACTTTCCCTCTACCATACATGCTCGTTCACTTTAACATGCAAGTGATGATCTTCAGCTCCCAGATATGTTTATATACTCATATTAAAAAAATTGTCCTTTTGGAGTTGATCTACCTTTAAGTAGTTCTACAAAAAGGGTGGTACCATAGTCAAGTTCACATTAAATCAGTGACTGAGTTACATTTCTCTCCTATCTGGAGGAAATAAATATATGAGCTGCTACTCCGCGGTAATGTTTTCTACAAGTTTGTTATTATTTTATATGTAGAAATTACAGCATCATCTGTTTCTGCTTGGTTGGAACTGAAACTGCATAGGGCTGTTGAAAACCTAGCACAAAATTAATGAGGGAAGGACCTCATATTTATCATGTCCTGTGCAGGCAAGGAATCAGATGGTAGTCCCTGTTTATAAGCACTTGCAGCATGTTCTAAGAGCTATTCTTACAGCTATTTCTGAGAGACATGGGAAGGAAGGTGTGAGCTAGAGATAAGCAGTGAAAAATGGGAGGGGGGGAAAAAGGTGTCTCCCTTTGTAGCATTTTTAATTTAGCAACAATTTTTTTCCATTGTCTTTTCATGCAGTTCAGTCTTCTCCTTCCACTCTTTTTCTAAATGGCCAGGTGACAGTGTTTATCTAGACAATGGCACAGAATAATTCAGGCATCTCTTGGCTATGAGTTAAAAAAGTAATGACAAAGGAGCTAGTATACACTTGCGTCTCTATAGCAAGGCTTTGGGCTGCCCCCAGCTATAAAGGCTTGCACCCAAACTGGCCCTGATGTTTCTGCTAGCACGTGAACTTGCCTCTCTCCAGCCCTTGCTAGGCGCTCTCACTTCAGCCCTCGTTCTTCCAATCAGTCCTTCGTGCTTCCTCAAGCTCATTTCACTCTGCTAGTCTCCATGGAGTCCCAGCTCTTCCTCAGTTTATTCCTTGCGAAGGACTGAGACTCTCGGCATTCACAGCAATAGCTGCTAAGATAGCGGAAAAATGTCCTACGAGTGCAAGATATTATATTGTGAATCCATGGAGTGCGTTTGTTGGTTTTGCTGCTTAATTAGAATGATCAAAAACAGGGGAAAAAAAAAAATCTCATTTCTATTAAACAGAAACTGGTAAATATTTAGCAAAGTAATTTGAAAAATCTGTGATACTTTCATGGATGGTGGTGCTTAATTTGGAAACTATATACAGTAACTGAAATGTGAAAAAGAGTACCTGCAATTTTCAAACATAATGCCAGCTCCAGAGTTTTCAGTGATTCCTCTGGAAGAATTTTACTTTTTTGGCTTCTCCTTTATTTTTATCTGTGATGCTGCCTCTTGCAAAGAACAGGATTCATTGTCTCATGTTGGAGGACCCACCTATATTTGTCACAACAGTTATTACTTTTTTTTTTGAGATGCAATAAATCAGAGGTAGGATAGATAGGAGATTGTTTTTAACATCATTTGCTGTGCTAGCCAGCCTCCCATCAATCCTGTTTTTAATGTGATAGCTCATTCATGTGCATTACTTGTGATCGCTGAAAAATGAAGGCATTACATCTTTTAAAAGCATAAGCAAACCTTGTAATTTACTGTCCAGCTCCCATACGAGCCATCTGTTGGTATGTATAGCATGTCAATGAAGTGACTGCCTGAAAATAGTGCTCAGATATCACTGGCAATTACCTACGAGTGCGACTGGGACAGCTCACAATTTCCAAGCTCAGAGAACACGGACTTTTCATCAAGGTGAAGAACCTGGAAATACAAGGAATAGAAAGCACATTTAGGTTTACAAGTGTAAAAGGCTGCTTTACATCTAGCTAACCTTTTGTGGTATTTATCTGCTATGCTATAATCTTCTGCTGCCTGGGTACATCAATACCAGACTTTTAAAACCACGTACCTAAATGTGTGCTAGGGGCTATATTCTAACTGGAGATACCCAACCATGCCTTTAGGTTTTGGACTTCCATGCAGGAGCAGCACTGACTTCATTCAGCATGAAATGAGGCAGCCATAGCAGCTTTCACTCAGAAACAGAAAGGTTGCGAACGTTGGAGTCAACAGTTTGTGTTGCAAGCTAGAGATCAGAGCGCCTCTGCTGCATCTGCTGCCGGACAGTCGTTGCTTAAAAATAAAAAATGACCACAGGAGTGGGATGTGTAACCTAGGTGTCTCATTCTCAGGATAAGCTCAGAGCTCTTCAAGTTCAGATCTGGGGTGTTTTGTTTTTTTTTTTCCTTTTCTGTGCCTTTGTGTTTTCCCTCAGTTACTTAGGCTGCTTTCCTGAGAAATGGGAGATGTGGGTCTGAATCATTCAGGCTGCGAGAGAAGTCAAGTGCTCGCATCTCCCACCTTCTGGGTGAGTCCTTAGCTTATTATGCAAAGCAAAGATTAAAAAAAAAAGCTCATTCTTGCACAGGTAGACATCTTTCAAAGGGCAAGTCCTGTTAATTAAGACATCTAACTCTAGAAATGACAGAGCTCTAGGACTCTTAAGACACTTTAGCTGTCCACCTGATGGCTTTTTTTTTCAAGTGCTAGCAGCTACATCTTTCTCTTTCATTTCTCACTGCATACAATATATTACAATGTCTTCCGGATATCACTTTTGGCGTGCAAATATAAAAGACAATGTCCATTTTTTCCATGTCTTTTGGATATATGGTTTAATGTTTTTAGGTATCACATTGAATGCTTTGAATTGAAAATGTTACTAGAGAGTAATACAAAGATAGAGGATAAGCAGTCACAGAAGAATCAGCCTAACTCTGAGGACTCTCTGGAAGCAAAGGGATTTTATTATTTCACTTAAATGTCGTCAAGATAGCTGGAGGAGCCTGATTGCTAGAAAAATTTTTTTCCTACATTTGTATACATGCGAAATGACTGCACGTGCTTCTGAAGAAGGAAAAAAGAAAACTATTAAAGTACCAACCAAAAAAAAAATTTCACTTCACAGGGCTTGCCATTATTATTGTCACAGTGAATTTGTAGCAGCACTGGGCACCAGTTCAACCTCAAGACTTGAGAGATGCGTAAATCAGGCTTAACGTTACGGGAAAATATCTTCAGTCTGTTTCTACCTTGTTTAGAATATTGTGACCACAGCTACAACTTTTGGTAGTGCTAGCATTTGCCTGACTGCTAAAGTTTTTTAAGAGAAATAGAACACTGGCATATTTTGAGAGAAACTCCTTATTCTTACTTTCAACATAAAATTTGTAGAATTAATTTTACCATGAAAGTAGTATGTTATCAGGTCATATAGTCACCAGTCCTTCTCTTGCGGCTTTAATTTTTCCATTATAATTTCTTCCCAGAAAAAACAGAGAATCTTGCCATAAAACTTAATAATATATTAGATTGACAATGAAATAGAATTTATGGAATTCCAGCTTTATGTCTATATTTTCGTCTTTCCTGCACTTCCGTGCTAAGTGACCCTTTCCACTGTAATATACTGGAATACAAATTTCTGAACAAAATTATAAAGTTAGTTTTCAGATGATGATGTTCTACCCTTCTCTTCACCTGGAAGCAAGCAATTTTTCCTTTGTAATTAATATCTTGTGTTTATGAAAAAAACTTCCAATAAAGAATACCTTAGAATGGTAGTTAAAAATAAGTCATTCTAAATCTCTCTCTTGTTTTGTTGGGTTTCATTTGTCATCAATTTAAAAATGCTGTATAGTACTTACTTCAAAGCAGAAGGGGTTTTTTGGGGGGACCGGTCAGGAAAATTGATGTCTTGTATTTTTTTTATTGCAGCCTAATTAATTTCTGTATTTTATCCTTGGTAGGCAATCCTATTTTCTGCATTGCTAAATAATTTGCAAGTAACCAAATGTTATTTTTTACTCATAATGAGAATAAGACTCAAAAGATGAGCTTTTGCCTATTATGCTTTTGTCCACTGTCTGAATTACTGTCTTATTAAGGCAGAATCTCCTCTTTCCCTCATTTTATAATCTCTTTTAAGTAACATTGCATCTGTGAAGCCTGAATGAAAAATACTTGTTTTGGTTTAGCCTGGATAAATGCCAGGCGCCCACCAAAACCACTGCATCACTCCCCTCCTCAGCTGGGCAGGGCAGAGGAAATATGACGAAAGGCTCGAGGGTCAAGACAAGGACAGGGAGAGATCACTCACCAATTACTGTCACAGACAAAACAGACTGAACTTGGGGAGAAAAGGGAGTTAACTTCATCACCAATTAAATCAGGGTAGGACAGTGAGAAATAAATCCAGATCTTGAAACACCTTCCCCCCACCCCTCCCTTCTTCCCGGGCTCAGCTTCACTCCCATTTCTCTCCCTCCTCCCCCCGAGCGGCGCAGGGGGACGGGGAATGGGGGTTGTGGTCAGTTCATCACACGCTGTCTCTGCCGCTCCTTCCTCCTCAGGGGGAGGACTCCTCACACTCTGCCCCTGCTCCAGCGTGAGGTCCCTCTCACAGGAGACAGTTCTCCACAAACTTCTCCAACGTGAGTCCTTCCCACGGGCTGCAGCTCTTCACAAACTGCCTCAGCGTAGGTCCCTTCCCACGGGGTGCAGTCCTTCAGGAACAGGCTGCTCCAGCGTGGGTCCCCCATGGGGTCACAAGCCCTGCCAGCAATCCTGCTCTGGCATGGGCTCCTCTCTCCACGGGTCCGCAGGTCCTGACAGGAGCCTGCTCCAGCGTGGGCTCCCCACGGGGTCACAGCCTCCTTCAGGCATCCACCTGCTCCGGCATGGGGTCCCTTACACAGGCTACAGGTGGACATCTGCTCCACCATGGACCTCCATGGGCTGTAGAGGGACAACCTGCCTCACCATGGTCTTCATCATGAGCTGCAGAGGAAGGCTCTCTGCTCCGGCATCTCGAGCCCCTCCTCCTCCTTCTTCACTGACTTTGGTGTCTGCAGAGTTGCTTCTCTCACATAGTCTCACTCCTCTCTCTTCACTGCTGTCTCACCGCAGTTTTTTTCTTTCTCAGTGCTACCACTGTCACTGATGGGCTTGGCCTTGGCCAGCAGCGGGTCTGTCTTAGAGCCGGCTGGCACTGGCTCTATCAGATACTGGGGAAGGAAACTGTGTTCAGTTTAGAACGTTCCTTTGTCTTCAAACTCCAGGACTGTGGTACAATACGGAATTTCTATGTACATATATTAAAAATTTTGTTTTGTTTTGCTATACGAGACTTGACATATTTATCAAAGATTTATTTTTCTACTTGTCTAATTCCATTTGCAGAAAAGTCACCACTAATTTGATTAGCTCATTTTATGACCTCATCTGATTAGCCATTTTCAGAGATTTTATTTTTAAGAGCGTAAGAGTGCAAAAGAAGTTAGCAATACGGAGCATCTGTAACTTGAGATACACGGATTAATACAGACTGTATTTTTTGCTGTATTTTGAGCAGTATTTATTTAACAAGTTGTATTTTTGCCATTTTACAGTAGTGTGACATTTAACAAAATGAGCATTCGATGGATTTTACATTTTGTGTTACAAGTGGCATTTGGAAACTTCTGGAAACACTGTGCAGGATTAAATATGTGCATTATTTGGGTCATATCACATAATATTGACCCTAGGCTGCAGGTGAGGAATCGTAAGTTGGCCATACGGATTCCGGCAGGAAGCACAGGATGCAAAGGCCTCTTCTATAACTCTTGTAACATGTTCGTCGTCGTAATTGGCCCTGGTCACATGCTGAACTTTATCTTGACTAATAATCTCTTCTTCAAATCGATTAGAAGTGGTCTGAAAGTGGTATATTCAGTAAATGTCCACATGTGGGCTACAGCGACAGACGGTGCTGCTAGCATTGCAGGGTAGCAGTGAGTGTTTGCTTGGGCTGAAGAACAGCAGAATCCATGCAGAGAAGGCGCTCTCTGTCTCTGAAATGCCCACGAGTCCATCCATGTGTGCCGCACCACCAGCTAGGGCCTGGAGCAGAGCAGACCCTGTGCTGTGTAGCCCTTACGAAAGAAAGGTTTTGATTGATGTTTCCACCTTGTAACTTCTCAGTTGTGTAGTCGATGTATTCTGACATCAGTTTCTCAACTACATGGTGCAGCATTAGACCTCAGTGCTACACAACGTGATCTGATTGTTTTCCGGTCTCACCTAGTCCAATAGGAAATGCACATAATATAGAAATCGACTCTCTGCATATCTGGGGGGAAAAAAATATCATATTTTACTGATGTATACTGACACTTGTTGCAAAGGATCACAAAGAATTCATAGATTATGCAAACACTTCTGTTGTGCCACTGTCACGCAGGCATACCTATTGATGATGGCGTCCTGCCAGCCTGATTTTGAACTGATTATGGAGGGGAAACATTGCTTCAGCGTATTCTCTCAGGAAGAGAAACAGGCTGTAGAGAGCAATAGTTTCTCTTTATAATGGTCTCATCTGAAAATAATTGGAATATTACTCAATGCATCTTCTTACAAAGGTTGAGGTACCTTACACAGATGTGAACTTTTGATTGTTGGGGAATCAGAGTCTTTCCAGGTGCCAGGACTGTCTCCTCATTTCATCCTCCCTGCCTGCCTTTATCTGAAGCCACCAACTCCATACTTTGCTGCAGTTAAAATAATTGGTATGAAAACAAACTTTATGTGAATAAATAAACAAATAGCAAATTCCTAGCTCTATGTTTGTATAAAGATAATAATGATGATAATACTAGATAGAACAATGTAAGTCATGCAGGTAGAGTTCCTAGGCTGAATCAGTGATTTATTAGCATTATTAAAATATGAATAGAATTAGGCACCTTGCTGACTTACAGCTACTATGGCCAGCAAGCAGGCAGTGCAGGTCTTCATTGTGAACAGATAAATGAGCTCAGCTTTAACTGTCATGATGCTGAAATGCATATATAATAAACACAATAAATTTCTAAGAGAGAAATAATTGGGAAGATATACGTAACAGTGTATGATGTATGTATACTAGGCGGTGCTACATTGTGGTTTCTGTCCTAAAACTGTTTCCCAATACTTTAACACCTAGTGACAAATAAGAGTCAAGAGATTTTCTTTGTATTTAGAACCGAAAATGTATGCTCATGCCATTATATAGTGACTAGAAACGTATGCTGACTATGTAAATAAGTACCACTGAGAGTAACTTTTAAATGTAGACATACTAAATTTATTCTTTGAATAGCTGGAGGAGAAATAGTTTACTATTAGTAAACACACATGTATTTTTCATTATGTTGGTAGTGCTAAAGTGAAATATTTATCATGTTATTTTTTGTAATATCCACACAGATAAAATTGTGCTATTGTCCTATTTAATATTTTGTTCAGATCCCTACATAGATTAAAATACTGCTGAAGTTCAGAGAGCCAGCATGCTGCCGTTTCATTATACGTTCTGTAAACAAAGAAGGGTGTAGGCTTACCATCAAGAACGGTGTTTACTTAAGCTGAATAGGTAAAGCAAAATTCAGATGTTAGCACACCAGAAGAAAGAAATAAAACTCCCAAATTAGGTAATCATTAAAATGTATATCAATGCAAATAAAGTATTGGGAAATTTAAATTCACTCTTAAAATGCCCCTTATTTTGTTGTAGCACTTCATTTTGGTCAACAACATTGCAAGTAGATGGGTGCATGATAATGGGTTCTTATGCTCTGCAAGCTAGAACAATAAAACACTCTTGAATTGCACTTAGCAAACAGGAAAATGTCTGCTTCTTGAGTGCTGCAGCACACAGCAATACTACAGTGTCACATAAATAAGTCTTTGCCAGCAAGAGTTTTTAGATGGGCTACTAAAGCAGTCTTAACTGGGAATTAAATATATATTTTCATTACCTGCACTAGTTTTGTAATGGATCGTACACCTGTACTGGTAACCAGAGATAAGAAACAGCTGTTCTCAGCTTCTGGGCTTCTGCCAAAGATGAAATGATGATTCTCATAGTATAGCTGTAAAATGTATCTGGTATTTTGTCAACTCAAATTTATGCAAGGTTAGAATCATC
Organism: Opisthocomus hoazin; assembly: GCF_030867145.1. Lineage (NCBI taxonomy): Eukaryota > Metazoa > Chordata > Aves > Opisthocomiformes > Opisthocomidae > Opisthocomus > Opisthocomus hoazin. The sequence continues at coordinate 97,075,633 of NC_134414.1, read as the reverse complement.
CAGGAAAGCAAAAGCGTAGTGTAGACAGCTTCACAGCAATCTCTTGAAGGAACACTAAATCCAATTATGCAGAACATCACAGAATTGTTTGTTATTCCTAAAGCACTTAGTTCTCATGAAAGCAAAGTATTTGTTTCTCTTCTAATGCACCAAGAACGCCATTGTATGTATGATTCTGTGATAATCAGTTATGACTGCAAAGCTCTTACCCAGATTAGTTCAGAAGCAACAGAAAAAATACACTTTCCAAAAAATATGCAGCAATCTGTCCTTTCCTTTATCTCGTTAACAACAAATTTAATTAAAAACAAATCTAAAAGTGGAAGAAGTGTAGCTTGGTGGTATTCTTGTTTGGAATATTAATCGTTGTTTGAGAGAGAAATATATAAGAAAGTCAATTTTTAGTTAATGCTGAAGTATATTTTATTTTCAAAAATTATAACTTACAATCCTATTCAAATTATTCCTCAGATCATACCAATTCCCACAGGTAAGATACCTTATCATCGTTGTCACATAGTAGGCCTTTTAAAACTAGTTGATGGACCCCATATTAACACAGAGGTTAGTAGTACTGAACAAAAACCTACAAAGAAATCACCAGGCTACTGGTAGCGTGAAGTTAAATTGTAATGTATGTCTAACTCCTTGGCTTTGGTTTCCTACCACCTACTAGACAATGGAGAATATTGGATCAGTTGCCAAGATCACATTTACAGCAGTTTATGTTCTTACTGGCAGAAAGAATAATTAAGCATCATGGTTAAGACTTTTGTATAAACCTAAAAATAGGGTTAAAAGTAGGACATGTTTGTTTGTTTTGCAGTAGTTAACATAAAAATATGACATGGTATTCTATTTTTGATACTTTTTTCATTCCTGTAACAGATTGTTTCCTTACATCATCTGAGGGTATAGCAGTACTCAGAAACTGAGAAGCTGTGTGCATCTGCAGCTCGTGCTACCGAAAAGAGCAGCTTAGTGAGTGGCAGCCTTAGCCTTCACAGCTCTTCAGCTACACAGCCTACAAAGATGGAATTAAATGGCAGTCCCTATCCCAGGAAGGAGTATTTGATCATGTATAAATTATGTGTATATTTGAGTAATTGTGTTTGAAAATGCACGCAGTTCTGTGCTTTTGTATGTGTGGGTCATGATACAGACTTCAATGGCAGTGCAGCGCGCTATTTTTTCATGGCATCTAGCACTGTAATTCAAATTCTGTGTTTCTTGCACACTTTAAGAGTTACCTGTTTGCATTGTTCATACCTTTAAAATTTAATTTCACCTTTCTTTTTTAAAGAATGAAAAACTGCGTAAGTGTAAGTAGTAGGAAAGCGATACACTCAGCTTAGCTACAGATGGTTAGCTGGGGGTTGAAGCCAACGGCAGGACCTACAGAGATGCCGTGGCAGGCTTTTCATAACTCCTTGGCCACCAGCAATCTAAACCAGGATTATCATCTTCATATTTCTTCTAAACGTATTCCTTCCTTTCCCTAGCTTCTCGGAATTGTCTAAAACGTGTGTGTAACCCACTGCCACGCTCCCCAGCCTGCACCCTGTTCCCAGCTGCTTTTCCTTCTCCTTTCCAGACCGTCTAGAATGGCTCCAGCCTCCCCCACTGCTGCTATCCAATTCATCTCCCCGCTGTGGGGCCTTCTTCCAGCCTCTCTTCACAATCCCTGCATGTGTATATTGTTTATTTTTACTTGTTTGGATTGTGTTTTCTTGACTTTGTTAAAGTATCTGCAGCCTGGGAGTGGCCTTCTTAAAGTATTTGTTTTGAACGAGAGAGGGAAAGGAAATACGCGGAGCCATAGGATCAAGCCGCTAATTATTAGTTGAGTCTTGGTAACAATTATTTTCCTTCGTGAACAGCAGGGGTCACTAAAAAGAAAGGTTACGCTGGTGAAGCCAACAGGCGCTTTTTTTTTCCAACTAGATCACTTTTCTTATATTTTCTTTTATAATCGCTATATTAAAAAAGAAAATTCTTGGTCCTATTGGTTTTGGCAGATAGCAAACTCTTCAGAAAAAAATTATCTTTCTAATTACGGCCTAAACTATGAGTGATCTCTGCCTCTAATAAAACCTCTAATAAAAAATAATTTACAACTGTTTTGCCAACAATAAGTTTTATATAAAACTTTGTTACAAAATATTTTTATTATATTGTAAGTTGATATTGACATTTAGCACTGTGATAGCTAAGAGTGAGTAACGTCATTTCCTTTCTATTTCTGGTGATCACACTGTCATTTTCTCCATTTTTTGCTGTTATTGGAAGTCATTATGACACAATTAGTAATGTTGAGCAAAAGAATAATAAAAAAAAATACTTAGACGGTATCTCAGTGTCACTTCACTCAACGTAAAATGTAAACAAACGCATAATTCTGTTCCCAGAAGGATGGAAAGCACTGACCACACAAGGAAAGAAATTGAGGAAAACTCAGTCAAACATATTAGCAGGCAGAACCCTGTGAAAGAACATGCCAGAAAGACAGGTTGCTTGCTCTGCTTCATATCTGTTCTGTAAGCTTAGCAGTCAAGGAGGTTTTTTGTATTTATCTTTGCAGCTGAATGAGTTCAATTTCTCTCAGATTAGGACAGAAATTTCAGAACAGCGGGTTAATCCTTCCTGCCTTCATGGGCAACTGAGCAAACAGACCTGTATCAGCGTGGCCGAGTGTAAAATTGTAATTCTAGAGATTAACGTTGTCTTTCCTGTTTGCTTTGAACTTGACCTCCATGTTTCTCTTCTAGGTATGTTTGAATGGATGAATGTACGTGTGCAATTATTTATTTATTTGTTTGTTTGTTTGTTAACAGCTTCTGTCCAAGGCCCCTGGGAGAGGGCAATCTCACCAAACAAAGTGCCGTATTATATCAAGTGAGTACAAACAGTAATTCGTTCTAGCTATTTACATTTGTCATTTACGAGGATAGTTGGTAATTTCCTTATACTATTGTGAGCTGCCCCTATGGTGTCTGAATGGAAAAAACAAAAAGGGCTGAAGTGTGCAATAAATTTCACAGAAGTATACTAGTTATTTTAAAACACAGTAGGATGCACTGATTTGTAAGTTGTTTGGTTTTATGCTACTGTAAATCACCAACCGAGTATAGCGTTTTGGGGTATTGGATTAGACTTAAATTTGTGTCATTGCCTACTAGGAAGAGTATGTATGGCAGGTTTTGAAAAACCAAAAACCATTCGGAATTGCAGTTGTGAATGTGATATACTGGTTTTTTAACCTAGCAATGCACATACTTTATACAACAAATTTCTTTAGGGAGAGTACTTGGTTTGTTTCTGAGGGATGACAAGGGACAAATAAGTCCCTATGGACCATTGCTTTAGAGTTTATTTCCCAAATTAAGCTAGTTTTCTTCAAGAGATGTGTATGCATAACAAATGAGAGGAAAATTTTTTAAATCCACAGTTTAGAAACACCTGCTTCTAGTTTAGTGCCGTAAACAGAACCAGTACACTGCAAGTAGGAAAGAAGTTTTAATACATTTTTCCTTCTCTTTTTATTATCTGCAATATGTGCCTTGAACTATTTGTACATAACTTCTGGAGGAAACAGGTGATGCAAAGCCCGTGATAAAGACTGTAGTGCGAGTAACTGAGACAGGGATGCTGTTTAATAGGCATATTCACACGGTTCCTCCTTATATTCCCAGTACACTTTGCAAACTCAGCTAGTGTCACGGAAGCTATCTGGCTGCCAATGGCACTTGCGGTGGCATTTCAGCTGCAACATTTAGAACAACATGAACCGCTATTGCAGCTTCAGAACAAGCATTTGAGTTACACATGAAGAAAACCAAGTCTGCAGTGCAATACAGTGGGACTGTTATAACTGGTTTAAGCTGGTTTACTATTGCATTAAATTTGTAATTTTTATGGTGTTTGTATTTGGCTGTGAATAATGAAACAGTAACAAGGAAGCTGGAAATCTCTATCAAGGAGGAGGGGAGAGGGAAATCTATGGGGACCAAATGCTGGAAAACAAGGTGAGGCTCTGGCACTTCAGAGCCACTTTATCGCACTACTATGAAGGAAAAGATCCTTCTTTTCACTTTCCTGTGTATGACTTGCCTTTGCGGGGAGAGATGCCTTGGCAGTTCTTAATGCAGGCACGAGGTGCATTTCAGGCTGCACCTCCCACCTCTGCGTGTGCTGCTTGCACCCAGCAGCCATGGGTAGCTGTTGACTCTTTGTGCTAAAATGGTCAGTGGGGCTCTTGCTAGTTTTTGATGTCAACTTTCCATTTTCTCTGCTGTTCTAGGACATTTACAAATTCAAAGGAATGCATTTGTTTTATTTTGCTCACTTTAGAAAATATCTTAATAGCCATAAAGGGCTGTAGCAGTACTAGTTTAAATAAAGTTTAAATTCAGCCACATATTTTATAGAAAAATTTGCTGTCCTTGAGATGTAAAACGAATCGGTCAAGATTTAATGAGTCTTAGTGAGCTGTTACATCTATCCCTTCTCTAATTGTCCTCAGTCATTTTTCTTTTCGTTCATTCTCATCGCTCATAGTTCACATTTACACGCAACAAAATTGTCTGTTTTCTGTACCATTTTGACTTTTAAACTTAGAATATTCTTTCTTTGTTCTTTGAACTATTACTTTCCTACCAATTGTTAATTCTCTAAAAGAGTTTACATGAAGACTGAGTAGCTATAAATAGCATTATTTTAATGTTTACATAGTTTTCTTTCTGTCATCAGTGTAGAATATCGGTTCTAGACTCCTTTCCTAACCTGATTTGCTACACGTTTTATTAGTTTTCATTTTATCTGGTTTTCCCTTGATGCTTAACTGTTTTATCTCATCATTTCCACATTTGCAATGACATAGCATTTGATAAATCCATAAATCAGGGGGTACTTATTGCTGAATCTTCAGCAACAATGTTTACTTACTGCTAGGTATCTTCAAACCTTGTGATTTTCCTGGTTAAAATTTCACTTTTATACAGCTGATTAATCTGTAGCGACTAGTTGCCTCTAAAGCTGTCACTTCAATAATTTCTTTTTGAGATTATTCATGTTGGGTTTTCTTTTTCAAATTATATTGATGTAAGCATCATTGCCACGGAAAACAGAACTATCGATAGGGTACAACCTGTTTCAGCTCTCCCCAGTCTCTCCTGTTTCGCAGTTTCTTGGCCTATCATCAGCCTCATGAAAACTGCAGTCTAATGGCCTCACGCCGGCTGCAGTGTTCTGGTGGATTTCCTCCCGCCTTTTCACGTGCTTCCCTCCTCGTGGGGATGACATGCCAGGCCAGCAGTTCAGCCTCTCCGCTCGCTTCCTCAGTGAACTGAGAAATCAAACTTTTGTGTTCCGGAACAGCAGAAATACACTGGCTTCCCAAGCAGCAAGAGGGCATCCCTGCCTGGGTACTGAACACCTGCCCAGCACGCAAGGTGCTGCTGAAGAAAAAACCTTTCCCTTTTGCCTCCGAATTCAAACACGTAAAATTGCTCAAAAGCACATTTTAGCGGACCCTTTTCTTTTTTGTCTTTTTTCTCCCTTGGTGTGTTCCTTGTGTCTAGTACAGTATTTAAAGGTTTTATTAGATTAAAAAATGAGGGGAATACAAAAAAATAGTTTGCAGTTTAATCGGTCCTGTTCTTTGAAGACCTTGATCCTACTCTTACTGGAGTGCAACCCAGAAAATGGGAAGGCAGGAGCAGGCACAGACATGTCTGTACTCTTTAGTAATGTTTTAGGTATTCATTAAAATTTCTAAATTTAAGTTTTTAGGAGACAAAACAGGCAATTACTGTACATCAGAAATCTGAAAAGCAAATGGAAAAAATGCACAGCACAAAGACTGCAAAGAATGCATATTGAAAGATAAAAAACGTCTCAAATTCTGAAAAAGACAGGTAACGAAGGTAGGGAGGCTGCAGATTTTAACACCGTGATTCAGGTTAGGTCACATCTTAGCAGAGCTCACCCCGTGATGAAAGGAATCTTGCGCGTGCCTGCATGCACACACGCATTCTTGTCTTCCAATCAAACAGATAGAGGAGCTGCTCCAAAGCACTGGTAGATCGCACAATCAAATGTCTGCTTTGGATTTTGCAATGCCAGGAGAAGCATTCGGTCATGCTGCACAACGCAATTCCTCTTCAGTGTCCGTCCTCCCGGGGCACGAGGGGACATGAAGCAAGCAGCTGTACCCTGAATCATGTTGTCATCTCTCCTGCGTATGGCTCATCCTGCGCTCAGCAAACGCGTCCATTCGACAGTTCTAGGAGATCTCCATTGCCTCGGAGTAAGGAGGAGGAGTTGCACTGAAGTCTGCAACATACTTTCTCTCTAAAAATAAATTCAGTAGTCTTGCCATCATGATGTGTTGAAATTTGGTAGTTGCGATTTCTATACTTGTACTAATCTTTGATATTATTCTTCCTCTGTATAACTGACTTGCCAGTTAATAGTGTCTGTCTTCTTACACTCTTGCTGTGCCCATTCTTTTGAAGGATTTAAAATGCTTCTGCAAATATACAGTAGTCTTTCATCTCAGTACTTCCCACAAAGGAAGCCTTCCAAGTTATTTCCCAGCCAAGCTTATTTTCTTAGAGAGATTATAGCAGTTCACTGAACTTTGTCCTGCTGAGGACAAAGCTGGATTCTCAGGAGCATAAATTTGAGTCCTTGAGAAGATCCATATGAGTCTATCTGTATAAATTAGCTACGCAGTGAGCTAACTGCAAGGACTGTGCATTTCCACTTTCTTACTCTCTTCCGCATTGTAGTTTCCTGTGAGAGTATTTGAATTGCATTAAATGTATCAGCTTGTGACACACTTTTTTGTAGATTCTGCAGTCTTTCCACACTTCACAGTGGAGATCTAGGGGGCCAGTTTCTATAAAAATATTTCTTTGTCTTAATTTTTAATCTCCCTTTTAATTGTTGTTTAACCATGCAGAATTTCAACACAGAAAAAAAAAGCTGAGTGCCCTGAATTTTCATTGTAAAAGCAAACAGATTAAAGGCATGATTCTTTTACTTTTGTTCAACTTGGAGACAGGATAAATGAATCCATGTGAATTAAATACTGCTAAGATAAAATAAAGCGAAGAGTTGTTGTTCTGGTAAAATCACTTGGGTTAATTGTTTCTTCTGCAGAAAGTAGATAAGTACGAGACAAAAAAGCAAGCAGGAAATATCTGTCAGACGGAGCAGAGAGAGACATGGAGAACCACAAATAAATAATGTATGATTATGTATATGCAGTATGATGCTGTGAGCAAGCTATGAAAACCATGTGTATGGCCAACAGTTAACCTGTCTACCAAGTACCAAAAATGTATTCTTCTGGCTTCTTAAAAGTACAGCTATTGTGATCTTTTGCTGTCTCTCAGTTCTGAACCCTCCATACCAAAATTGAAACTATTGTGAAGCGAAGAAGAACTGTAATACTTCTCAGTCAGCCTTTACGTGCTGTAAATTATCATACTGTGTAGTATAAAAACCTAAATTAGATGTCTGATATTTCATAGAGGTCTTTCCAAGTGCGGAGTTTTTCTTTACCTTTTGTAGGGCTGTGAAGCCTTGGTTCTAAAACTTGTCACAAACATTTAAACTTGGAGTGTAGATAAATGAGAAATCTTGAGCCTTTAACTACCTTTAAAATGAAAGCGGAGGTTATAAACAGATGTGTTCCCGCTGACTGAGCAAGGGCGCTCCGGGAAGATACCACGGGTCTGCTCTTCGTTACCATCTGTCAGCAGGGAGTTACTGCCCTCACATGCGAAGTAACTGAAGGGGATTTAATTTGTTTTGAAATGAATTGTAAGTACTCAGCAGCAGTTTTATCGCATCCTAGCTGGTGCAGAGACTGGGGGCAGGGCTGTAGCCCCTCGTTCGGGGCAGTAGCTGACGGAAACCATGTGCTTTCCCACCGTCGCAGCGTGTAACGCAGTGCCTGTGTGGAGGGCAGAGAGCAGCTCCCTCGGGCACTTACACAACACTGACAGAGCTTGGTCCTCTTGATACGGCAGTGCTCAGATTTAAGCGGGGTAGTACATTTCTTAAACTTTGTCGTCAAACTCATTCAGCATAAATTTTCACGAAGAGTGTATAGTGTTAAGCATGACAGAGAAGTTAATAGTGCAGGGACCATTTTCATGCAGGTTAAATTTTTCTTTTTTTTTAACCAGGTAACATTGATTGCTTTGTTTCATAATGAGCTGGGTAGAAGAATTTTAGGTGGAATCTTGCTTTCCTATTTTCCTAATGAAAAGGAACGCATCAACATTTTAAATCCATTAAACCCAGCTTCACATTGTTTTCCAGCTCTGGGGCTGGAGAGTAATAAATGAATTCTTTTTATAGGCAGTAATGTGAAAAGTAAACTTTTGATAATGTACAAGGAGTTCATATCTTTACAGAGTGATAGAATATATTTACATAATCTTAAATAACTTTTATTGTAGCTGAAATTATTTTTTGTAAGCTGAATGTGATTTTTGCTTGACTTTCACTTTTAGCTTCATTTTTATTCGCTCCATTTTACTTCAGTTGTTGTGTAGCCTGACTACATTTAACAGCTGAAGTAAATGAATAAAAAATTAACATAGCCAGTACAACTTTTACAAAGTTGAGTGACATGTATACAATATGGTCCTATTTTACAGAGTGCATGCCAGATCTTCCATAAAAAAGTAGCTTTTATGGCTGCTCCTAATAGCTGAAATTTATTGCCATATACTTCAAGCCCATGTTTTAAACATTGTGTGCTTAATGAGCAGGATTCAAAAATAGGAATTATGTTTGATTTCCACTGGAATGCTTTGAACTTGAAAAGATTAGGCATATTAAGGGAAAAAATAGGAAGATTTGCCTGCCATACTTTTCTTTTTTTAAAGATCAATTACATACTTAATTTAGATGACAGACAAAGAGAAGACAGCTTCTGACAACTGTCCAATGAAATCTTCAAGGAAATGGGGAACAATATCTGAAATTTTTTACATATTCTTGTTATATCAAGAAGCCTCATAATTCCTTTGTTTCCTCAGAAGACTGACACCTTCTCCAAAACAGCACTTGCCACATCCATTGTCTGTATTGCCCTTGGTTCAGTGACTTTTCTGATGCAGCTAGCTCCACACATAAGCAGACCAACTATTACGCAAAAAAATCCATGCATGTAATATCAGAGTCAGCATTAAACTGATCCCTCTTCACCTACTGTGCCTTTTCTGTCTTCCTCCTGATCTTATCAGTCTAACATAAGGCAGGACTATAATTAACATTTGTGTGTTTTAAGATATGTTTCAATACCAATGAAGAAGGTAGTGGGTATGGACATGTCTGATTTACATTGCCAGCTGTATTCACTATGGATGCACAGACTTTGGTAGGCTGTGTAATGCTCTGGTACTGGCATCTAGGGCAATGCAACAGTCAGGAGAAGACTGGGAATGCAATGATTGGACATATCAGCTTGGCTGCTCCTGTTTGTCTAAGCAGTCTGTCTGTCAGGGAGAGGTCAGATTTTTTCCCAGACTGACTTTTTTTTCCAAAATGAACTCACTGAAGCTGCTGAATCTCTCTTGTGTTTGTTCTTTCTCTGACCTTCTAAGATGCCATTCTCCTACGGACTGCAGTAAGTTCCTGTTTTTCAGAACACTCTCTACCCATCTTGGCACATTTCTTGTCCTGAGTGATTTGTTTAGTCTTTACTTACTGGATCATGATTATGAACTATTTGCCCCATTTTTCTCCTTGTTGAATCCCTTTCAATGATTTCTCTTTTTTTTCTTGTCAGATAATAGCTGCAATCAGTTCTGTGTTGCACATCAGTTCTGTGATATTCTTATCTTTAGACCTTCAGTCCTGAGAACTGTTTTGTGTATATATTATGCTTAGGGGGTCATAGATTATACGGGAAACATAAAATGAATTAACTGAGAACTGTTTAAATGTCAGTAAGATTCCATTCAGGCTTAAGTAAAGATTCTAACCAATAGGTTAGGAATGATCAACTGTATTTGTTTTGCTTACTTCTCATTTTCTGATTTAAAAGTTGAACTTTATGAGATAAATTACAATTTTGAACATGATCTATAGGCTTGGCAGCCTTTTCCATGCTACATATTTGCTTTTAATTTCAAGTATTCATGAGATAAATTTTTATATTAGGAATGCTTTGGCTAGATAAATTGAGAAAAACAAACCATAAAAAAAGTGCATCACAACATCTCTGAATGAATTGCTTTTCTTACAAGTAGTTTTGGTGAGACCAGCATTCACACTTTTTCCATGGCACTTGAGCTCAGAAAATGCGATTATGGTACAACACAACAGACAGTCATTATCAAGTAGTGCTCTTTAAATAACCAGCCTAGCACTGACATCAAATGGTGTCTACAGCCTACTGAGTAGAGCAGTGAGCAGAGGTCAAAGTTTGCTACCTAACGCCTACTCACTCTGTGTGTCTGCATCCTCTCTCCTCTTTTCCAGTAGGGCCAAAATGTGTTTGCGTAAATGTTGTATGTAAGTGTTAGGCTGGGGGCTTGAGGGGGGCACAAACTCACTTAATACAGCAATAAATTACTAAGGAGGAAGGTTCCTGTAAATACACGCACAGTTGATGCTATGTTATTCTTCGCTTATATACCTCACACTTTATGATGTGAACTTACGCACTATTATGTTAATGAAATTGTGTGGTAAATTAATGTGGGGGGATTAACATTCACATTTCAATTTTCATGCAGTAGATAAAGGTTGTAAAAAAATCTAAATATCTATAACCGTGATAATTCAGTCTCATTCAAGTATTTTGTATTTATATAGGCATCTGCTCGAAAACTTTCTATCATTTTAACATTTAAGTAGAAAAAAGGGCTTTAGATATCTGGCTAGTAAATAGCCCAGATTGCCTTTTGAATTTCAACATGTACCTGTCTTCCATTTTTCTTTTTCAAGATGCTGCTTCTGTTTACTACTTCAAAGCTAATATAGGAGCAGAGGGGCAAAGATACATTTTTCTGTGCTCCGTTTTTAACCAACTTAACTCCATTTTTTTTGCTTAAAAGCTGTATTATTGGAGAAAATGTTGTGAAACTTAATGCTTGAGGGTTATGACCCCCTGCATGAAGCATACTAAGAAAAATTGCTAGAGAGAGAGGTTACAGGCATGGAGTTTGAATTTAAAGGGCTGGCTAGAAAACTACTGTGTCTGACTTGGGAACAGATGACTTCATACAAACATCTCAACTGTATCACCAACATGAAACGTCACGTTAGGATTTTAAGCACAGCCCAAAGCACTTCTAGTTCGGACATGGGTGTAATACTTTGTTCATAATTAGGAGACACCTTCGCAGCAGGAAATATCCCATAAACATTTCAAGGAGATGGGAGTTAAAGAGTATACAGTCATACAGATTTATTGGGTTTGTTCTCAACAGTATTTTAGCTGTTGTGACCTGAAAATGTGGAATAAACAAATGTGAGGAAGACAAATAAAAAGGTATTAAACTTCAATTGAATAAAAATACCGAAAAACTAAAATAAGTTTTGTTTCCAAGCAGTATTTTCCAATCCACCATCTGCCATCCAGGCGGTTCTATAAGCAAACTGATATACATTTTAACATTGTAAAGAGTGTGACAAAAAGCTAACAGATTCTACTGCATACTGAAACACAGAAAAGCTGCACCTTGATTAGAAAATGAGAAACTGCATATGTCCTCCCAGATCAGTGATTTTTATCTACTATTTCATCTTCAATTTAACTCCACTTAATCGCGTTTAGCTTTAGGACTTCATCAACAGCAACGTTGTTGGCTGACCTCACCTACACATCTTTTAGAAAACATAGAAAAAGCTAAAGCAATTGCAAATGCTACTAGATACTACCCACAACAGCAGCAGCAGTAGTAAACAGATTACAGCCGTAGAGAAGACTGTAAATGTCCCTAAGGAGATCTGTGTATAACTTAGTTTCAGACATAACCATAGAGATAACAGCAACATGAAGTAAACTCATAGGCGAATCTTCCCTCAACTAAAGCTTCACTGGAAGGTTTAAAAACGCAAATTTGATAGGAATCTCAAAGTTAAAATAATATGTTATACGCACATATATGCATTCTTTTACTCCTGGGACAACCTCTGCCCAAACAGTTAAGAAACAATTTGAAAAGTGTTTAAAGCAAAATTCTTTCTTTTAACCATGTTTGCTGAGAATCCCTGGAATCTATAAATCATGTACTTACTTTGACGAATGTGATTTAACAGCTAAACTTAGAAAAGTTCCGAGGTAAACAAGCCTATATTTAACCTAGGTTTTCTTGCATCTTGATTACAGTTTTGTATGTCATTAATTCGCATTTCATTTAGTTTTGTGTTTAAAAGCATCCTCAACTTCCGTTTTATCACCAGCTCCAGTCATACTGCAGTTGCCATTTTTACTGAGCAAATTTCATTAGTATACGGGAAGTTCTAATGTGAAATATTTTTCTGTACATTTATCAGCTTTTAGCTATAGCAGTGATGTTCAATTATTTTTATTGCTGTGTTTTGCTGAATCTTGACTATAGAAACATAGTCCTTGAATATTAAAAGTTTGCTTTCATGACACAATGTTGATATTCAGTGTGCCTTTTGTAAGACAATGCTAGTTTGAGTTCATTAAAAAATCATTCTGAAATCAAGCAGTTTAAAATATAAAATTAAACTCTGCTGCAGAGATATTCACCAACCCAAACCTATAGGAATTTGGATATTTTTTTAAAATCTAAACCTCACAATGATAGTTTCAGTAGGTATAGAGAGCTTGCATTTATAATTTAAAAATTACTGTATGTTTTGTGAAAAGAAACCCCATGATTTTCATAATTGCCTTGTGGAGCACAAAAGAAAAGCTGGCTCTAAGTGACAGCCATATTCAGTACTTTCAGAGATGACTGAAAAGCACATTAGACAGCTCTGAATGTTGTTGTTTCTAGATGATCTCTTTATCTTCAAGTATTCCTAAACTAAACTTATACCAACCTACCCACCTGAATGATCTTCAGTTTCAGTGTCGGGGTGGGGGTGGAGGTGCGCGGGGTTGTGAACACTATTTAGAAATTAGAAAAAAAAACAGAAGGAATATTCAACCAGTGGCAGACCATATGGAAAGCATTTTCATCAAGCTGATGCTGTACTAATGCGCAGCAGTAACAACTAAAAGCAAAGAGCTTCTCACGGTCAGGGAAATATAGTTTAAAGGCACTGTTTGAAGGAGAAAATTCTTGTTTGAAACAAGTTTCCTTTGTCGTCATAGCAAATTTCTTGATCAGTTAGAGACAGTATATTTCCAAACAAGAAACTGGAAGAATGACACTTAGAATATCAAATAGCTGGATGTTGGAGAGCAAGTCTATTTGCTTAGCTTCTGCAGTCCCTTACACATCAGGAGCATATCAGAATGACTTGTTTAAGACTTTAGATTTCCAGTGATGTGTTTTCATTGAAGCTTATCTGCTACTTTTTTCCTTACATGGGAGTCTTTTTCTTCGGGACTGTCCTTGATAAAACAAAACAAATCTCTCCTCTGACACTGTTCACTATCCAGAACATTGCCCTCCTTTTTTCTGGAATTAGTGTCTGTTTCCAGTCCATGTTTTCTTCCTGCCCGGTCATTTCTAGCTTCTGTACCCTTTTCTCACTAAAACAGCTCTTAATAAGGTCACTAACAATTTCCTGTCATCCAAATCCAAGAATCTTTTCAGTGTTCACATTCTTCTAGGTCATTCCACCACTTCCAACAAACCATCTTCCCGCTGTCCTTTCTTCTCTTCTCTTGGCTCGTTGTCAGGCTTTGCCTTGTAACAATTCACCGCTCACTTTCCCTGCATCTTCCCCTTGCCTTGCAACGCTCCCTTTGCAGAGCCAGTCCTCCTGCTGGCACCCCTCTGCCTCCAGCCCCTCACCCTCTTTACCCCATTTTCTCTCAGCACTGCTTTTAGTCTTCCGTCCCTGGGCGTATCCTAACAGCAACCCCAGCACCTCTCCTTTCAGAGTTCCGTTTCATTTAGTTGTGCTAATGACTTCTAAATGCAACTTGTTAATTACAGGCTTCTTTCCTGTTTTCTTTATAGCACTCCCCATTAGACAATTATTAAGTCCCAAGCTCAACAAGACCAAAATAGATGTTTTTTTTCAAACCTCGATGTTTCTCTGTTGACACTTCCACTATTTTACACAATGTTCTGCTGCTTCTGTTAGCTACCCTTTCAGTCTCCTACATGCACTTTATGCCTACTTACACATTAGTGTTGCTTATTCTACCTCCTTTTCCTGCACCAAACAAGTATATTTTTTCTTTCTGATTTCTGCTTAAAATTGTCATCATCTTCTGAGAGTTTTTTACTTTGCACTCCATCCCTCTGATTAGCAGTAATCTAATTCAGCCTCGGCCATTACTTGCTCATTAAAAGATGCTGTGTTCACTGTATTACCAATACTCGTAAAATGAACTATAATAGCCCAAAGTACTTTGTTGCATGAATGACGAAATATAGAAGAACTTAAAAATGGTTTGTGGTGCTGTTGCTCTCTCCATCACCTAAGTTCAGAGTACATTTTGGAGCATCTTCTTGCTTGGTTACTTACCACTGTATCAGCTTTCCTGTACCTCTGCACAAAAGGCAGATACTTTTCACATTGCACCTCACAGAATGTTAGGGGTTGGAAGGGACCTCTGTGGGTCATCTAGTCCAACCCACACGTACCTGTTCATGTCGATTAACAGAGAATTTTAAAGAACAACAAAACTACCCCTTCCTTATCCAGAGGTGTCTGACCTGTCTTGAAGAAGGCTGAGCTGATCTAGATCCTGCAGAAGTCATCATGCCAGCAGGCTCCATTAGTTTCAACTCTCTCAAATTCTTTGTCCATCAGTGCTGGCAGGGGCTGACGTTGCCAGAAATACCACCTCCTTGTGCGGGGAGCCTGGCGATTGAACTATAAAAAGATAGTTGTCTTGGTAATGAGGTTTAGTAGCAATTTTCTGGGAGGCAGTTATCTAAAATTCTTCTCTCTGTTTCAGATAAATTCCCTTAATTCCATAAATTCTAAACCTTTGTAGCCTCACAATATTGGGAAGCTGCCTAACTGAGTTTACAGTGTCAGTTTGTTAACATGCATCAGCTCCATATCTGTTAAATACCATTTGCTTCTGGCTCCCTCTGAATTCCAACTAGTTGCTAAAGTTTGTGTTACTGAGTGGAAGAGGGTCTCTCTGCCTCTTCTTGTTCTGAGATAATATACCGTTGGGCAAGGTACGGCAGAAATATGGATCAGTCCTTAGCCTGTTGACTCTCTAGAGTAACAGGCTGCCTCATGGCTGTCCATCACACTAGGTGCAGCTGCATTCAGCAGTAGCACATAAGCTTGCAAGTGTTCTCTGCAAAAATTATAATCAGTTGTTGACATTTGCATTTTCAACATAAAGCCCTGCTCTGAACACCCCTTTGACATGAATAGTGGGTGGTCACAGAAGAAGGTCTTTGATGAGAGCACTATTCCATGGTCATCCAGTTCCTCCTGTGCACACCAAGCAGCAAGAGGAAAACAAGTTCTAAGTAAATGCATCACTAGCAAAAAAACTTACATTTAAAATCAGACTCGGTAGACACAACCATTCTCAGTCAAATCTATATATTTTGCTGCATTTCTCTTTTGAACAATACAATTCAATTGCAGCCATCTTGAGCACAGAGCTGTATGCAAGTACAGCAGCTTGCACAATAGCCAACAAGTCAAAGGCAAAATTGGCCAGGCCATTTTAAAACCGCACTAAAGCATACCAATAGACACAGAGTGGACTTCATACTAATGCTTCTGGAGGAAAGTTTCACTACTCGTTAAACCATAGTCTATCGTGAGTGAGATTTTAGAGAAGTATTTTAGCAGCTATTCCTCCTCGCACCAGTCACATTTCCAGTGGTCTGACACTGAAATAACATAAAGACAAAACAAGTTCTTCACCAGTTCAGCTCTTCACAAGAGAAGGCAAGTTTCCTTTCTGTTAATACAGCATGCAGTACAATGGATCTCAACTCAAAATCAGGTTCTCTAAGCGGTACTACAATGGAGATATTTAATAATAACAATTAGTCTGAATAATGCCCTCTTGGCAGCTGCCCGTGATGCTTCTCATTGCAGTACGCTTTCCTCATTGCAGTCCATACTGCTGAAATGCCTTTAGCAACACAGCACCTACTTCATATGCCCAGACATCTCCCCCAAATTAGAAATGGTAGTTGCAACATTTTGCACCTCTTTGTGAGAAACGTATGCTCCTGATTTGCAAGGGCCTGGTGCATTACAAAAGAGATTACTGATGCTGTCTATGCTGTTTTTTCTAAACATCATCTACTTGGCCCAGAACGTGGCAATTAACAAGTCACAGCAACATCCCACCAATCCAAACCAGAATCATATCCTAGTACCCGCTCTTTTCTTGTCCTCAACTTCTATTTTTAAATTCTTCAAAACCATAAACTCAGTTTTCCAAATCCTAACTGGTTTTCTGAGCAGGTATTTCTCTAAAACCTATTTTATTTTTCCCAGCAGCGTTGGCACTTGCATTTCCCCATTACAGGGACTGGTGCTCATTTAGCATTGCTCAATCACAGTTCTAAGCTCTGCTGTACCTTTTCCTACACTGTCAGCCTTGGAAACTTCTTTATTCCACCTGGGTACTAAAAGGAGAGCCTGCTTTCAACTCCAAGTCAAGCTATGGCTGTATTATTCTAAAGCTTCCTTTGAAAAAAAAAATTAGAACAAAATCCTCATCAGTGGTAATTAATTTTGACAGTGTGGGCTTTGTAGCAATTCACAAACCTGTACTTTGTGCATCAGCATTCCTTATTATTCTAATTAAAGTGGAACATTGTGCCCTCGCCAGTCATTAATGGGTTTTCATTTTGTAAATGACATTTGCAAAAGTTAAAACGGGCAGTTCATATGAAGTCCACAGGCAAGAGCGTTAAAATTAGCATCACCATAGCAACAGTCTTCCATCATTAGTATTCAGGGCAACAGCAAATGTTTTGTTGTGCTTTTGTTTCCAAAAAAAGATTTTTCTTTACATGTCATTCATAAAGAGAAAAGGCTCAGACCCATATATTTGAGGTAAAATTATTATATCCGTTTGGATATCACTGTTCTAGAATTTCCTCTTTTTTTTATTTATTTTTCAGGACAGCGGCTGAATTTCACAGTCTCTACAGCTGTGTATATGTAACCTCCTGAGTGACATTTATTCATTGCCAGCCTGCTGCTCCACAGTACAGTTCTATATGAAGTCTGTCGCTTCTACTCAAGAATCTGTACCAAGTAGCGCATTCTGCTGAGAGTCTGTAAAAGATGCATGCATGGTGAAACATGGTCAATCCCCCATTAAGTGGAGTGTGCATCTGCTCAGTGCTGCTTTTGGTGTTTAAATGATGCTATTTATATAGTCCTTTTTCCCCCTCTCAGGAATTGAAATGTAAGTGCATGCATCACCTCTGCTGAAACAATATTCAAATATCATCTTGTCTTGCACAGTTTAGAATTGGGGAGGGAAGAAAAGGGTGCTCATGCTAAGGGAAACCAAGGTAGATGATGAGCATAATCCAATGCCCTTTACTGGAAGAGGTGATATGCTGGATACTTTTTTTCTGAAAGTTTGAAGGGAACGTAATTGTCTGGGAGCACGTTGCAGCAATACTTTGCACTTCAAGAAACAGTTTAGCACCACATCTCCTAAATGTACCTTGAGGTGTGCTGTTTGCATATGTCTTGTTCAAGCCAAAACATGCAAACAATACAGCAGAAGCAATAGTTGTCCTCTAGAAACAAATATTTTGTGTGCAGACAGAGAGGGGTTAAGAAAAGCAAGGGGAAAGACATTAAGGAAAGTAGATGATGAGCAGGGTGAGGTCAGTGGAAGGACTACTGTTTCAATTTGATGTTCCAAGCGTCAGTAACGAGCACAGATTAGAAGTAACTAAATGTTCTCTAGCATTATGTCTCTGGGTTTTAATTTGGTACAGGAAGGGTCCTTCTTTCCTCTTCATCTTCTTAAAATACTTCATTTTGCAGATTTTTGTAGAGAAGAGTCTTTAATGAGTAAACACATTTGCAAAAGCTGGGGTATAATCTATTCCATAAAAGATATTCCTATATTTTAATACTTAGGGCACATTTTCATACAGTGATTGCCTTGCTAGTACCTGTCCTTGTAGCACTGATTAATTTTTCAGCTAGTAAGATCTACAGAATTGGAAAACCTTTAAAAATGGTGAATACATGTATACCCGAGGAAAATCACTCTCAGGTTAACTAAAAACTATCCGTGGTGGGTTGACCACTGACACGGGCTGCTTGGCACTTGGAGAGCTTTAACACAGAAGGTGATTGCTGTAACTATGAGGTTCTGAAACACCTATGTATATGTTAATTTGTTCAACCACTTATGTTCTTTCTTTACAGAAGCACCTTTTTGCTAGGTCACATCGTTTTTTCCCCTGTGCTGATTCACTCTACTTTTTTCCTCTTTTGCTGCTTGTCGGATGCTTTCTCTTTAAGACTTCCACCCCCTACTGCAGTGGAGATACTTACGAACTGAACTGTAATATTTTGCAGAACTTTGCCATTTGATCTTCTTAGATAAATTCAGTGGTGAAGTGGAGCATTGTAAAAACTGAATAATTTTCACTGAATCCAGAATTCCGTCTTCGTTTAACTAAAAGATTTCATACTTAGCATTCTGTCTAAGCTAGCTGCTTCGTAACTCTGAGTAAGCTCAACACTAGTTTCCCGCAATGCTGAATCTTATAAACATCAAGTAAGCGACATTTTTTAAAATCAACTTTGGAGATTTTTTTACATTATTAGCTCTGTACAAGCATTGAACTATAACATCGTTTAGAAAGATTCACCTAAATTGCAAGGGGTTTATAGCCTTTTTTATTGGAATAATGACAGGCAGAGAGGCCACTTCTGGCAAGGATCAGTGGCAGATTACCATTTTCCATTCCAGACTACATTCATTCAGGGAAAGACCCGTGAGGAGTGTTGTGGCAAATGAGAGGAAACTGCTAGTATCTTATTTATCCAAAATCGGTAAACACTATGTTTCCCAAAATACATGTATGTATACTTTCTATTTATATGTGTCCTTGAAAAAGCTGCTGAAGCAATTTGTTCTTAAAGATGTTTCTGCATTTGGTGAAGGAGATGCACATCTATGAGTACGGATTTCAGATATTCTAAATTAGTTGCAGATTTCCCATCTAAAAAGTGAACTCTGGAAGCAGAAGTAAGCAAATGAAATAGCCTCAACTCTCTGTTTTGTATCTTAATCTTCTTCAGAATCATACCCATCTTCAACCTATAGGAACCTGGGAGAGTGGAAATAAGTGGCTTGCAGCTGTTTTCCTGAGTGTAACAGACTACATATTTTGTAGCTGGAAATGTCAATGATTACAGTTATAAAAAATAAAACCCAAGAGTTAGAACTACTAAACCTAAACCACAATTTTATTTCTCCATCTATAAACTTTTAGTGCAAGTAATTTAGAATAAAGGCATCTTGAAATTTTACATCAGTGTTTAGAAGGAAATTTCTTCCAGATTTCTGCCAGTGAGAGCATTTTAGCCACTAGGGCCCAGCTGCTGAAAAACATATTTTCTCTCTACACTTCAGTTTCAGTATCACCTGAAAATTAGAGGGTAAAAAAATGATTCCCAAAAGTCTCTTACTGATGAGCCCACCACCATTTCCAAATGCTGATTTGAACTTCGGACTTCTGAACTGAGCTATTTTGACATATACCGTCACTAGAAGCATAAATGAAAACCACCAAGAAACTATCTTTCTGGCCATAGGTGCACTCACCTTCTTTGTTCTTTTAATTACTGCCTGTAAATGAAAGTGCTTATTCTTTTAGTACTGCTGGGACATTACCAAACAATTTAAAACACTTAGCAGACTGTTCAATTGCAGGTAGCGTTCTATATCTTCGTGTTTGGTGACTGTTTTCTCCTCCACATTCCTCATTCATCTGCTTTTCCACTGTTTTAATTGTGCTATGGCACAAAATCAATTAAAACCTTACTAATATGGTCATTACACATTAGTACTTGCTTTCATATGCTATCATTTCTTCTCCTCTTTCCAGTTTGAGGGAGGAATAAATATTTATTCACAGTCTAACAATCTTGAAATGAGCAGAAGTACCTACAAAGGACTCCGAGTTACGGTGGGGGGCAGTTTAGGCTCCTGTCAGACTTTCTGTCAGAAGTTTCAAATTTTAGTTCTGCATCCAAAGCAGCTTGCATGGATTGACAAAGTTACTTCTTCTTTTAAACAGCGTAAAAGGGATCAGAATCTGGCTCTTGGCATTTCCTCTCCTGTATCATGTTTTTTCACATCAGTGCCCAAAGTGTTGTGGAATAAACATTTGCTGCTGGCAAAACGCAAATCTGTATCTGTATACAGTTTTCTCTTGAGAAAACCAAGCGCAAAACCCTCAGCACTGCTTTGCCCTGGGGCATTTGTTCACTATTCTAGAAATGAGGCGTCGAAAAGAGTCTGTCAGTGTGAATCTTTTTTCAGACTCGCCTGCGTGGGTATGCCCACATCGTGTGGTCTCGCAGTAGTCCTCTTCAGTTTGGGTCAAGTCAGCCAGTGGGGCTCCTCTCTCCCGTGTCGGTCCCTTCATTGGTTTTGGTCAATGACACATATTGATAACACCCAGAGACCTCCCAAACAATTCCTTTTCAGTACAAGTGGGTTTAAAGTACTTACCAACTTTTTTCCTCTGTTTTATAAATCCAAATTAATTTTCCACTGACTTTAAACAGATCTTTCTGACTCTTACACACTCTTCCTTTTTCTTTCCGCTATGTGTAAGTTTATCTCCTACAAATATTCATTTAAAGTCCTGAAGGCCCAGTGTTGCTCTGGCATCTCCAAACTGAAGTTTTATTCATCTGTTTTACCAGTTCTACAGCAAGTTCCACGGACATCAACAACGATCGACGATGCCTTGCCTTGTCTTGTTGCATCTTGCAGATTTTCTGCTTTCCTCGATTCTGTCTTATTAGATCCTCTCAATAACTGTTATACATTTACACCCACAATCTTTCCTTAAGTCACAGCTTTCCTTTTCTTTGTGAAGTTAGACAAAACAGACAAACAACCAAAAAAATCTAGAAAACTGCCTCCTGCCTTCTTCTCTAGAGTTTTAGTTTTCCTGGATAATTTGCTTTCTGCAATCTTTCCTCTCTGAGCTCAGCCTGCTGCAAGCTCAGCACCCTCCAAAACCACAGCTCAAATATATTCTAATTTTATACAATTCAGGTCTTTTTGTGCTATCTCAAAGAAGTATGTGGTGTGCCTCAAGTAAGAGCATTTACCTGCAATCTTTTGTTTGTTTGTTTCAGAAACCTTCCTGAATTATACAGAATTTCCTTTTTGTATTTACTAAGAAAGTAACATATGTGCTGGTGAATAATAAGTAAATCACTTCAGCAAAAGAGTAATAATTTTGTTTTTTTCAGTGTAAGCTGTTCATAAGTGTAATACGTACCGACAACCTTTAACACAGCTTCACCTAACAGATTCCCATTGCGAGCAAGACCAAACAGGTGGCAACCCCCAACCGGTGCCCTGTTATCACTGAGCAGCTTTGATCTACTTAATGTATAATAAATAAGCTTCTGCATTTTAATCATCTTGCTGCTTTTGTATCACTGGTGTTGCAAAATTAGATTATTTTTGATCATTTATTTATTTCCACATACCTACCAGCAGACAGATGATGTACCAGCTGGAACTTACTATGCTGCATACCCACCACTTACCTGTCCACCTTTGTCCTATTCCTATGCCTGCAAAAGATATAGCAATTCTTAATTACATTTTTTTTTTTTTTACTTTACACCATGTAAGAGACTTATCCCTTTGGGTTAGGACATTGGCTGATGGAAAATTCACTTAGGGTTGAAGTCCCCTGGTTTCTACAAGTACTCCTCACTCTACAGCTGCATTATGCCCTTATGCTCCAGTAAAGATTAGAAATTTATTTTGCCAATAAAATTAAAATTAAGGATTCCTTCTAAATAGCAATCTCAATTCTGCTGTTACATATACACATCAGTCTAAGGTTGCTGCTGTAGTGTTTTTAGTAATTTAGTACTCATATCACTATTGAAATTCCCTGCGCTTAGTTATGGTCAGTGTGATTGTGTCAAGGCAGGGATGATCAGATCAAACCATATGTCATCGTTTAACCTGGCAGCCATCAACTAGGACCCTCCAGCCGCTCGCTCACCCCTCCCCTCACCCCCCAGTGGGATGAGGAGGAGAAATGGACAAAAGGGAAAACTCCTGGGTTGGGATAAAGACCGTTAAGGAAGACAGCAAAGGAAACACTAGTCCTCCTCCTACTGAATATGCAAAATAAACTATATACAATACATTTTTCTCACCAGCACCCAATGACTGATTCTCAATCAGTCCCCAAGCGGCGATCGCAGAACCCAGAACTTGTGGATTTTGTGAATTTCACAAAACTCACGAAAAAACTCACGAACTCCCAGAAAAGTGCAAAGTCCTGGACAAGAGAGGATTTGAACTCATGGAAAAGAGAAGAGCTTTTCTATTCCCTGGCCAACATCAACATTCTTCCTGTACTAAATCCAAAACACAGCAGCTACTGGGAAGAAAATTAATTCCATCCCAGCTGAAACCAGGACACCTTATCTATATAAAAGGCATTATTGAAACCAATAATGTTTATATAATAAATGAACATGCAAGAATAGTAGCATAGCACAGTGCTATATTGCTTATGTGTGGGTAATTTTTTCATACAACTTGCTTTACCTTGAATTCACTGAAATCGAGTGCTAAATTTCTCACCAAATTATGTAATGTTAAACTTAGCACTTTATTAAATGTTGAGTTAGAAGGAGGAAAACTACAGAACAGACATTCAAATTGGTCTGTAAAGGATATTTTAAATTATCCTCTTAACTGAAAATTCCACAGAAAGACAAAGTAGAGAAAAATAGAATTTCAGCATAATGGCCTAAATCAAGAAAATAAGAACTGTCTTTTTCAATGTTGGAGTTGGTGTCTAGAACTGATTTCTATAAACAGAGCCCATCCAGGAACAAGCAAACCCATGAAATTAAAAATCCATCAAATTCTTTTAAGTGAGAGACTGGGACAGTGTGCCAGTGTGAGAACAACCTGTACTCACTAAGGAATGCAGCCAATATTTTGTTTGGAAGTAAAACTCAGCTCAGTATGTAGTAGGCGATGCACTAAAAGGGTTAGAGGATTGTCATTGCACACTGTGTTTTTGCAGTTTACAAACTTGGCAAGATGCTGTGGTGTATGTGAAAACAGAGAAGTTCAAGAGAGCAGATGAGCAGTCTTCTAAGTCCTGCCCTTTATCAGTTTCTTACAGAAATTGGTACCTAAACCATTCCTTTGTAGATAATGAAACTTTAAGAAACATGCCACGAGAAGTCAGCTGCTCTGCTCTTATGCATTGGAGGTGCTTCTTCAATTAGTTAACTCTGCCAAAAATTGTGCCAGTTTTTGAATGGAAATAATAGTTCTCTTCCCTTAGAAAATTTGACTACTGCAAACTTTGGAAATTGCATTCAGGATATTTTAAAAGAAATTATGATATGGCAGCTCTGCATTGTTAGCAAGTTGGTTTTGTCAAATCAGTTGCTTTCTGGATAGAAAATCCACTACTTAAAAATAGTTACTTTGATTAACAGCTGATTTCTTTGGTAGGCTTATCAAGAAAGCTTGAGGATCTAGCACAGCAAGGCACTTGTGACTATATTGTATTGCATGGCTTTTAAATCACAGAGCTTTGAGCTGATCTAGAACTCTTCTGATTCCTCAGTGTAGGGAGATGTTTCACCATTTTTTAGTACAATGGATTTATTTCTGCAACCTGGAAAAAAAAAAGTTTGGTTTTTTTTTAAATTTTTTATATGTACATATGTACGTGTAAATAAAGTCATGCCTTAGGTCCACGGGAGCACTAAGTCGGAAGCAAGAGTCGCTGTGTGGAATTTGGCCCAGGAGATGACTGTTATTCTCAGGGCAGACACACGTAGCAGCATAGGTGTAAGATAATGTGCCACTAGAAAGTCCAAATAACCAAAATATTGTCACATTTGGAGAGTTGATCTCTCTGGGCTATATCATAGACGAAATCATTTAATTAAATGGCAGCATAGATGTAGTCCCACTGGCCTTGTTTTCTCCAGATTACTAGGAAGTTTCATGTACAATGTTGACATGGAAAGAACTATCCAAACTAGTCACTTTCTTCATCTCTGACCCAACAGAGTGCACTGTCATCACCAAACAATCATTTTCATTGCACATAATCCCTTTAAGATTTTAAAATAAACACTGGCCTCAGTGAAGGGTAATGTTTATTTTGAAAATTGTCAGAAAAATAATAAAAATATGGCGTAAAGAAGAAAACCCAAAACATTTATTTGTTTGAGGAGTGGAAGACTTTTAATGATGATAACTTACTGATGAACAAGAAATACGTTTCTTCTCTTTGAATCCTAAATTGTAATTCTTAGAATAAAGCCAAATGAATACTCAGTATGGCAAGCTGCTAAAAATAAAACTATCCAAAGGTTTTAGCTCAGTATTAAATACATTGATTCGATAAAACCAGTGGATTATATGGGGTCTAATCCTTCACTCTCTGCTTGGCCTCTGTTTGGCAAAATTCTTAGTCTGTCAGCTTCTGCAAATCTTTGCAAAATTATTTTTCTCCTTAACAAGTTATTTGCTTCGTTAGTTACCCTAAAAACAGAACAAATTGAGGGACATGAGTGGAAGAATAATAATTTGAGAAATAATGACTGCGGATTTTTAAGAATAAGAAATAAAAGCAACTGCAGCAACAAAACTATGGAAAAGTAACAAGAGATTAATTTCAACTACTGATAAAAAGTATAATGTCCGTAAGAAAAATAAGTTTCATTACTAAAGTGCAAAAGTATTTAGACACCACATATCTTAACCTAGTTTTTATTTAAAAGGTAAGGTGGAAGGTCTTTTTTTTATTTTCCCTTGGTTGATGCATATTATTGTAAAGGCATTAACTGAAGTGGCGCTAATTGTTTGCAAAATGGCATTTGGCTCTAAAGCTGGCAACCACTAGCTAGAGCTATTGATAGTAATTGAAGGAAAATTATTTGCCTCGAGAGAAGAATGACAATTTAAAACACCACTATATTTTCTTCATATGACAGACTGAGTTTGTTGTTTTGGGATCCAGGATGAATGCTCAAACAGTTGCAACATTTTCTAAGACAAGAGGTGTGAGTTTAGATGATCCTTCTTTCTAACTTTAAGGACACTCAGGAAATCATCTTCTATACATTAGGTAATATATTATCTATGTCTATTAAATTTATGGCAGCATAAAATTCCAACTTGTGGACACTATTAAATAAACAAATGGTTTGGATCCTGTGCATGCTCTGCATTTGTAGTGTACTATGTAGATATGTAGAAATCTTGGTTGAATTTAATACTATATTTTTCTTGAGAAGAAGGTGACCAAAACTGTGTGATGTTTCTTCTGACTGATAATACGGAATTAGGTATTTTGAACTTCTAAAATAATTTGACATTCTGTGTCATGTGGTGAGGGAGGTGACAAAAATGGGTAACTCTGCTTAGTCCTAGCAAAAAGAATTTTCTCTTTAGGTCTGGACTATTTTAGAAAAGCTGAAGATGTTGATATGGTAGAACTGTATGTTGACATTTCTGATAGTTTATTCAGGGGAGTTAGATGTAGCAGCAGGGGTCTAAAAACATTTATATGGACCATAACTAAGGTTTAAATCCTTAATATTTTAGGGCTGTGTGGATTGTTCAGAATGTAGATTGCACTTTTGAAAGCAGTTTCTTGAAGATGAAGAAAATAGTTCCAAATACAAATTTGGAAATTGTTTAGTTCAATATGCAAAAATGCTCGATATAGAAAGAAAAAAAAAATTTTGGGGTGATTTTGAGCTCCACACAATCACCATTGTCCTTAATTTAATAGTGGACTATGGTAGGTCCTAAAAGTCATCTGTGTACCTTTGGCCATAAATGTCAAGGCTCTTTGATTTGTGTAGACAAGGCATCTCTGATTTTCACTGCAAGTTTTTCATGGCAAATTCAGCTATGTTTCTCGAAAGGGAATCTCCATTTTGCAGGTTTATTCTTTCACGAAGAGATTCCATTTTCTGTTTAATAACAAAGATCAGAGAACTGAATGAAGGTATGCCGGTAGAATTGCAAGCTGTTTGAAGCCTTGTTGAGAGGTACCGTGAGAGATTTGGCTCAATTCAGCCATATGAAATACTGACAGCATACGTAGACATTGAGTTCTGTTAAATACATTCCCATTATTAGATTTAGTTAAATACAAAATTTAAACTGTGCCATATAGTTTAGCAACACTTTTTTTGTATCAGCTATCATCCACAGGATTCTTTGCTGAATTAACTGCCAGCTCCTGTGCCAGAGACAGAAGGAGCTACACAAAGATACCTAAATGCAAAAGCTGGGAGGACTAACTTTGCTAGGAAGAACCATAATATAGTTAAGTAAATGGAAGGAGCAGAAGGTGTCTGGAATTATGTGAAGCATGTGCCAAAGTGTAAATGCTTGAACTTGTCACAGGAGACTTGAATGAAATCCTTTTCTTACACTTAGCCACAAAATAATTTTTATCTTACCTCAAAATTCATTCCTGTCCCTCTTTGCTGAAGTATTTAAGTGCTAACATACATTTAGATTAAATTAGGATAAAATGAGATCCGTGCCCTAGGACATAGCTCCATGGTAGCTGATACTGATTCATCTGTCTCTAGAAGCACCAATTAATGTAGGTATCTGTATGTCTGTATTTGTTTTGAACGACTGTATACATAAACACTGATTTTCACTCCTTGGCATGGACAAGATGAGACTATTGGCACTTTCCATTAAAGGGCACTGCCAGAGGTGTATGAATAATTGCCTCGTTTTGTAGTCCAGTTAAAGTACATTTTTTAGAATAATGTTTTGCAATGAAATAAAAACTTTTGATTTCAGACATGTCAGACGAGAAATTTTTCCTTTCTATAATTTTCTTTTTTCTTGCTGTTACAAAGGCTGACCTCAGTTTGGGAATAGTTGCACAACCCTAAACCTGAAGCTGCATTTCTATGCAAATAAACCATGAGAAATGTTACCTGGATCAGATGAAGGAGTTGGCTTGGATGGAATTACTGGTGAGGCAGGCTAGTTAGGTGTAGCTGCTCTCTCCTCCCATTAACTTCTCTAGGCTGGTTCCTTCCCCAAGTGCAGTGCTGCGCTTTCCTCTGATTTCTGGATCCCCGCGTAAAGACACTTACGAAGAGAGAGCAAAGCAATCATGCTGTGCAGGAAGACTCAGCTTTGCTCATCTTACACTGGGGTATTGGGAGAAGCTAAAGACTGTCCAGTTTTGAAACGAAATCAACGCAAGTTTGATTCACCAGGCAGGGGGAACCATCCCTTTCCCACATGGGAGCTACGTGTGGCCTAATCTAGGGAGAAGGTTAGGAGCAGACCTCAAACTTTTCATATTTGCTAAGCTCAACAACCTCAACATGTCTGGGAAGATGATGGAAAAGCCTAGTGTGAACATAAAAATAGGCAGGGCCACTTGTTGTTACAATTATATATTCTAATGTTATGGATAGTGTATTATAATCATTGAGGAAACAATATGGTAGTTATGACAGGTTCACAGTATATTTTAAAGTAAAAAAACTACAAGTTCTGTGAGAACACAGCAAAGCATCCATCGCTAAAATACAGACACCAAAAAAACTGAATGTATTAATTCAAGGGTGCAAAGTTTGCCTAGCTCGTGGTCTGATTGGGAACTTGCCTGTGTAGAGCCGTCATGAAATGCAATAGATTTCATTGTCCTCTTCTTTTACTACCTAAGTGCAGCCTTACCATCAGAACATTCCAGTCCGTAATCTCCTAGCATGATCTAAGCAGCTTTTTTCCCCAAAAATGATTATTTTATCTTGTAGACAATATTTGCATAGGGACATTTTGAAAAAATGCCCTCAATGAAAGAAAAACTTTTCTGTTTGTATGATATTAGTCATAAAAAAAGATTTGATAGTGTAAAAAAACCCATATTTTATGGAATACAACCAAAAAGTAAATTAGTAAAAAGGAAGACATGCTTCTCCTCTAACATCTGTGGAAGACTTTGGAAGATAGGGCTGCTTGTTAGGGACCAAGAATGCATGTTGACCAGTAGCTAGCATCAGGTTTTCTGGGCCCTGAGTGAAGTAGGACTGTAAGATGCAGGATTTCTTGCTGTTGAGATCTATACACGAATAGGAAAAAGTAGAGAAGGTAATGATTTGGGAAGCCAGCTTTTGTGTTTGCAATACATAATTTTACGTGTGGAAAGAAAGATTTTGAGGTGAAAAGAGAGTCAGTGAGCAAGAGAGTTTATGAAATCCTGCTTATTTTAATCCCCTAGGAGGCAAAACAGTGATTTATTTCTAACTGGGCTCGCAAAGAAAAGTAAGAAATGGAGTTTGCCTTCATTGTTTTGTTTAATTTATCCTTATTAGTGTGCATTTTTCCTCAACCTTACTGCCTGAAATGTTAACCATTCATTTTGCCAGTACAGATTCCTTAAACCAAGAATTTACTATGGTATAATTATTATTTTTCAAGCCTTATTTGTAGATTGCAAAGATTAGCGAGCAGTTTTTCTTGGCAATAGTTTTCTGCTGGTAGACTTTTAAGTCTTTTTTTCATAGTGTAGTGTTTTGGTTTTGGGTTTGTTGTTTTGTTTTTTTTTTTCCTATTAGCCTTCCAAAAGCTTTACTTCAGAAGGTTTTTTAATACTTTTAAGTTATCTAGCATTTTGCCAGAGCCAGGCTTCTTGATCTTCCTATGCTTGGGACTATTCACACTCCAGTTCATCTCCGTCCCGGAAGAGTAGGGGTTATTCCTTTCTTAATTTTCTTTCTTTCTTGTGGTTTGGTATGGAAGCAAGAAAAGAGCTTTTGGTATTTACAGGCGCTTACCTGAAGAGCTCATCACCCTGGTAGAACCTGGATGTGCTACCCACTGCATCCACTGATGGATGTGATCTTACTCGATCTCAGTCTTGCTCTGCTCCTCATCTCAGGGTCATAAACCTGGCAGTAGACTGAACGCACACTCTGCTACCGCAGGGTGTCTAAATTGTCACTGTCAGCTAAAAAAATAAATGTAGCCACTGCAAATTAGCCTTTACAAGATTTCAACAGGATGAAATTCATACATGTATCTAATATATCCAAAATGACAGGCACCCTCTCATTCATCTTTTATCAACAGCGCGCAATGCAGTGCGACATAAAGCACACACCGACTGCTCCTGAGGCTCCGTGACACTCATCTCGTAGGGTGACTAAGGTTTCAGTTTTAATCGGGTGTCTTTACTCCAGCAAAAGCAGGTACAGCCCAAAGGAATGCAGAGGTTGTGCCGTTGTGCATTCGGCAGGAGCAGACTGTCACACATGCTGTGTACCAGTACTTTCCATGCTGTGCATTAAATTGCTGCAAGCTCTGTAATATTTACTGCAGGATTCATTTTGTTAAAAAAAACAAACATAACAATTCCTCCTCCTACTCTGTCTGTTCTCATCATCTCGGTGAAATACGTCAGGTAAATTCCTGTGAGCTCTGCTTGCCGGTTACACGGCTGCCTCACAGCCAGGAGAACGAGCCCCGCGTAAGAAGCGCCCGTTCATCTCCCTTCGTGCAGGGCACGGACGGGGTTTCCCTCTGGACAGAAAGTGGTACGGCCCTTCCCCAACTCTCCCATGGTGTAAACAACTGATTATAGGTATATAGAGCTATGAATGTTTTAGGAGATCTTTAATTTACAGTGCAATGTCGAGGAAAATGCATGCAGAAATTCAAAACTGCTTTCTTCATTGCATTTA
Organism: Opisthocomus hoazin; assembly: GCF_030867145.1. NCBI lineage: Eukaryota > Metazoa > Chordata > Aves > Opisthocomiformes > Opisthocomidae > Opisthocomus > Opisthocomus hoazin. The sequence goes on along the minus strand of NC_134414.1, from coordinate 97,045,546 downwards.
CGGTATTTTAATGCGCTTTCAGTGGTAATGTGAAAACAGCCAAAAAAAAAACCCCAAACCAAACCAAACCAGCAGCATCCAAACCAGTATTCCCTTCTCGGCTCTTCTGAGAGAGCTATCAACAAATAGCGAAAAAATCCTGCAGGTGTCAGCCCTTGGAGCAGATTCGAAACAGATGATCCAGGAAAGTGTCATCATGCCATCCCAAGTGATTCTTACTTTTTATCTATACCAAGAAAAAGAAAATAGACTCAAACAGCGTAACGGATTACCCAGCCCGACACAGGGCACCACAACGTCTTCTAACAGGCAAAGCAAGCGCGTGCTGATCCGCTGCCCAGGTAACCGAGAAATAGTGAAGCCACACTTACAAGGAGGACTACACGCTTCCCAGAGCTACGGAAGCAAGACTTGGTTAACAGGAAGATGTTGTATCTTCGCTTTCAACGACAGTAAAACTAAAGGCACATCTCTTTAGTTGTCTAACTCATAAAGCGCTAAACTCGCAAGCAAACTGGTACTCCCCATGTTTGCCCTGCTCAGCGGTTTAGGCAGGGCCCTACCCATTCCTGCGCTGGGGCTTCCGTACCTGTCCGTAACGTGGAGTCACGATGCTGATCTCCTTCAGGAAACCTATGAAGGTTTATACTCAAACAATATTATTTCAGATTCAGTTATCTTCTCTTCATATTACTGTTTTTACTGTGTGTATGTCTACGGCTCTCTCCTCAGAGAAAAGGGAGAAAATTCAGTGAAGAACACACTAAAATTGAAAAATGAGGCTTCTCAAATGCACGGACTCTAGTAACCGTTTGGACAGCAAGCAATGCTACCTGAAAATACACTTCATCTCTTTTTTTTTTTTTCCTGAAAGAGTTTTTGGCATAATAAGCCAGTCTCAAATTATTATCCCTCATTTATTAGGGGGCTGTGGTTTCCCAATTATTATCCCTCATTTAGTTCCCCTTAAGCACCTGGTGCTGTTAAATGTTGAAGAGACAGATACCTCGATTAGACACAGTCTGGGACAAACCTACACTATAAAAGAAACAAAAACTGTTCTCCTTCTGGTTAAGGTCTCTGTGTAGGTGCACAAACTGACTGAATAGCCTTTGGATAAGAAAAGTACCACAGGGAATTAAAATTCTGCTTGCTTTGTGATCCTGTTTTATTTTCTACAGGAAGGAGGCTGTCTTTTATCAAATAAATGGCTTACAATTAAGTGTGGCATAAAGATTGGCTTCAGTTACAAAAGCCAAAGACAGTAACCATTTACACTGCAAACAAAATATGTTTTTTGTAATAAATTATGGGTAGCTTAAAAATAATTTTCAAAAAGAGTGGTATTGCTTGCATACATTGTATGGTGAAAGTATAATTTTGAGGTCAATCAAAACAGCTAAAAGCTTTTGTGACTTTGGAGACAACAGAACTACATTAAATAGATTTTTTTTAATATAAAATCAAATTATAAAGTCGATAGGCCTTAATCCCTTAATCCTTCAACATTCTTGTTTTCCCCTGGATGTTCGTGAGCGGGTAATAGTTCGATTTGGGAGATCAAAGGGTTAATTTGCTTTTCAATTGAGGAATGACTCAGAGTTCCCCTTTATTGTTTAAAAAAAAAAAGAAAAAAAGCGGTGTGTGGGTGTAAGGTAGGGAAAAAAAGCCAAGAAAATGGATTCACTAATTGGGGTTTTCACCTGCTGTGAGTCTAATTGAATACAATGCTTTATTTGTAACTCCAGGAGAAAGAAGATTATGCAAAGTATGAGAAATTCAGACCAGTTTTTAAATTCTTATTACTTGGCACTGTTGTATGGGAAAGAAGACCAACGTGATAACAGCAGCATCCAGCTTCTGTTAAGGCGGACAGGGGAACTCCAGAAACGGTGAAAATTGAAGAAATATGTATCGGGGGGGGGGGGGGGGGTGTCAGTACCGGATACTTCTTGAAGGAAAACAAACCGCTTTTGGTGTGAAACGGCAGGCTTCTGGCTACACCGAGTCCCTTTGTGTGACACGGGCAGCTGCGCTCTCCTTGCGACGGACCGTGAGGTTCCTCCTGCGTGGCGTGCCGAACGCCCCGTTTTAAAGGCTTAAAGAGAGGTGTCCCGCTTCTTAATGAAGAAAGACGGGCAAAGATGGGGTGGTTGATGTAACACCACTGACAGCCTTCAGCCAGTTCAGTCTTTGCCCACCTTTCGGGTTCAACGCCAAGCGATCTGATACAGCATCTGACCTAGTACCAGGTCCACTGAAGTCAATGGAAAATTCTCAACAGAGTCCAGCAAGCTTTAACGTAGTGATTTATGTTTACACACAAACGAATCATCTTTTATTTGCATGTTGGGGTAGCGCTGTGGATCACAGGCAACTGAAAAGTCTGAATTAGACCTTTTAAAACAAAATAAAGTTGCCTAGAAGCTATGAGAATTGAACGCTTCATTCCGTTAGGTTTTGTATTCGCTTGGGGGCCTAAAGGGCTGAACCTCGAGCATCTCCCACTTTCAAGAAAAGCTGTTTTCTAGAAAAAAACGTGAGGGCTTTGCTCGAGCTGCTTGTTGAGCTTTTCCTGAGATCGGACGACCCGGCTACCTGGAGCCGTAAGGGCAGCCCTAAACATCGCGCTGCTCGGGACGAAGCCCACCGAGCGCGGTGCTGACCGACGCCCGCGGAAGGGAAGGCAGCCTGTGGGCCACACATACGCGGGTGGCACAGCGACAGCGGGCGAGCCCAATTTCCCGCGCTTCTGGGCCCGCGCCGTCCGGTGCGAAAGCGGGGGCTGCCACGAGGCACCCTGTGCGGGTGGCTTCGCCGAGAGCGCGGAGGCTGTGAGGCTGGAGGAACTCACGGGGAGAAAACGGAGCCTGGGAGGCTGGAGGAACTCGCGGGAGCCGGACTCGGGTCCCCGGCAGCACCGTCCCCCCCGCTGGGGAAGCCCCGCCGCGGGCCCTCGCAGGTGAAGTTGCCCCCTCTCGGTTTATTCACCGGCGAAACACGCGGAGTTAAGGGCGCCGAGGCTGGCGGCCGCCACGCCGAACCCCACGCCGGGGCCCACCGCGGGCCCGTCCCGGCTTCGGTGCCTGTTTTAATTACGTTTTACTCCCCAAGCCCGCTGGAAACGAACAGCCCCACCGGGGAGGGCGGGGGGGAGCTCGGGGCGCTCCCCGTGGGGCCGGCACCGCCGCCGGGGCGGGGCGGGGTAGCCCCGCCCCCTCCGTGCCTCCCTCCCGGCGGGGAGGCCGCAGTGGCGCTCGGCGGCGGGGCCGGGCAGGGCTTGTGCTACGCTGAGGCGGCCGCGCTGCTGCTGGTGCTGCCGCTTCTGCCTCCGCGGCGCCGCCGCCATGAGGGAGCAGCGGAAGGGGTGAGGGGGCTGCTGGGGGGCGGCGGCGGCGGGGGTCTCTCAGGTGCTTCAGCGGCCATCCCGCGCTCGGCGGCCGGGCGGACCGGGAGCGTCTGTATCGACCCGGGGGGAGGTGGAGGGGGGAGCGGCCGCGCCTTCCTTTGATCGCACTGAGGAGCCCAACTTGCTGCCCGGTTTGGCCCGGGCGCCCGGCCCGGCGTTGAATTCCCCGCCTTGCCCCTGCGGCGGGGCCGCCGCCCGGCGCTGGACGCGTCCCGTTGGAGCCCGCAGGACGCGGCGGTGTGGGGCCGCGGACACGCGTGGGTGTGCCGGCGCAGGTGTGGGCTGGCGGGGCGGGGCCGTGCCGGGGCTGTGCCGGGGGGGGTCGGGCCGGGAGCAGGGGAGCGGGCTCGGTGCGTTCCTCGGGAGGTCGCGCAGCGGGTGGTGCGGCTTGGTTCGGGCGGGAACTTCCACAGGGTCCGCGGGCAGGGGGGCGCGGAGCGGTGCGCTCCTGCCCCCGGCGGCTCCGCGCTCGGAGGGGATCTTTGGGGTGAACGGGCGGGCGCGGCCGGGACGGGGTTCCCGCCGGGCCGTCGCCGTGCGAGCGCCGCGGGCGTCCCTCGGTGCGGTGCGTTGGCTTTGGGTGCCCGCCGTGAGGGCTTTCCCGTCCCCGTCCTGGGCTGAGGGGCGGGTGCCTGCGGGCGTGCGGAGCTGGGAGGGCAGAGGGAGGGTTCGGCGTGGGCTCTGTGGCCCCTGGGCGCCGGGGAGCGGTGTGAGGGAGGCGGGGGACGGCGAGACCCCGCGGTGGAGCGGCGAGGCCGGGCGCTGGGAAGCACAGAGATTGGGGGGGAGGGGGGGTGGCAGGGGTCTCTGCCCGCGGCAGAGCGTACAAAGTCAATGTTTAACATCAAGGGGGGAAGAAGGAGTTACTACTCGGTACTTGGCAGTAGGTATTTGCCCTGCTCCTACTGTTGATTTCCAGTGTCGACAGGGAACTTTAGTATGTGTCGGTGCCTGCCTGCAGCGGTCTGTAAATCTCACAAAAGCCAATAAAACACGCTGAAGTCAAATTCCTGCTGAAAAGACACTGATCCTTGGCTTAAACAGCAGTAATCTCTGCACAGATCAGTAGTCGCTAGGTTGGCGGACGAAAGCAGCTGTCCTGTGTGAAGCCCAAAGGAGTGCCACCTTTCTGCATCGCTAGTACTTTCCATAGCAGTAACTTGTTTTATCTGAGGAGTTAATGAAACACTGTAAAAAGACAGCTGTTCAGTCTTCCTTGCAATCACTGTCATCTGCTGTTGAAAACATTTTTCTTTGAAATGAGCGGTAGAGCCCATTGGTACAAACAATTTCAGTTGCATTTGGGTTAGTTCAGTAAAATGCTAACAATGCCATCATGTTTGTTTTGGCTTTTTGACGACAGTCATAAGGTGGCTGGAATAAGCTTTCATTCATCTTAAAGCCAGAAGGTGAGAAGTGTTGTAATTTGCGTTGTTGGAAGGTGGATCAGTTCAGTGCTTTGTAAAATCCTACTTCAATTTCTGCTTTTTTGTAAGTGTATGTAACTCTTTATTTTTAGCTACCTGAGAGAGTTTCTTATTCTGAGAGCATGCATGTGTAGTTCGTGTTGTGTTTTCCAATGAAAGGTGAGGGGAGAAGCGCAGCAGGACTGGCTGTAGTATCATCGGTGATGAGGGATGTGAGAGTTCAGAAAGGACTCTGCAGTTGCACCCTAAAATTCTGGACTCTGGAGACGAGCAGTGAATACACATGAGACTGAATCCTAGACACATATTTGAAAAAAGAAAAAAGACAGGGCGGAGGAGGGAGAAGGAGTGCAGTCAAAAAGAGTTAAAGGTTTGTGAACGTTTCAGCGTGGCTTATGCAGGAATGTTTGGGGGGGAGTTTGTGCAGGAATTTGGGGGGGGAGCATTGCTCTGCACTCCTCCCGCTGCTGGCGTTGCTCGGGAGTAAAATAAAAGGGAAGAGGATAAAATAACTGCATTTTGTCCAAACTGATCAAGTTGTAACAAGGGAACTGCAATTCTGCCAGTGTGGCAGGATATCATCTCTTGATTTCAAGTTTCCAATCTTGTGCGTTACTGGCTCTGCTGACAGCAATGAGAGACAAATCTCTCTGCTGTTGGCAGGAGCAGAGGAGTTCACACAGGCATAGTGTGACAGAATTCCCCACATAAGAATTATCCTTGCTGATATAATATAATCATCCTTAAATGAAGTGGTCCTGCGGTTCCCTAAGGATGTATTAAGTGAAGACGATGCTTTCATCCCACTGAATTATTGGCATATTTAGCGTGCCAGTCACACCAGTGCCTGGGTGTCACCATTATCCGTTGCTGCTCTTCTTTTCAGGCTTGGTTTTAATTTCCTTTCCACCTTTGCAGCTGAAGTCAGGCGAGAAAGAGGAAAATATGCCACGTGAGCCCACTTACATTTTTATTTGTTGCAAAACGTCCATGATTTAAAAGCTAGTGATCAATTTAGTTGGCCTAAATGTAGAGCCAAATTGAAAAATGTATCCTCTGAGTATGTGCAATATTGCAAAACTACTGGCTGTGTGTACTGATGCTTTTTTACATTGGTGGTTCATTGGAAAAGCATCTTGAGTACTTATGTCTGCACATACTCTCACCCTGCTTTTCTGCTGCTAGTCAAGAGGACTTGCTGTACGCTTTTCATGTCTTTTTGACTCGCAAGCTGTAAAGGGCCTTGTTCACCGGAGTTTGAAACTCTGGCAAACGCTTTGCTGCAGCTCTATTAAGGATGCTACAGCATTCCCAAGTGTGGTTGAGGCTGCCTGAAACTGCTGAGCTGGCATTTCACTTCAGACGGTGTTCACAATAAGGGCATACACACAAATCCTTCCCCACCGGTCCAACCCCAAAGCTCACAATTAAATGGCCTTTGAAAATGGCAAAGAGGCTTATGAAGAATAGCCTCGATGGAATCTAACCTTTCCTGGAGCTGCCCTGGTGTGCAGAATTGTTGATAACTTTCCGAGCTGAAAACATTCAGTTAAGAGGCGAAAGCCTTTTAGCTAGAGTGAAATCACCGCAGCCTTCTTGTGTTCTGCATGTAAAGTACCAGCAAAATCTGCCCTGGCTCGGTGGGGGTGCTCAGCATCTACAGAAAGCACAACCACCAAGGCTCAGTTCCCGTTAAAGCCCGTCCTTTTCCTTAGAAGGGCTCGTCGGTCTGTGGTGGGGTGCGAGGCTGCCTAGTCTCTGCTGGGATGCCCAGGGTGCGAGGCTGCCTGGTCCCTGCTGGGGTGCTGAGGATGGCCGCAGCAGCAGGGCGCGGGGCACACGGCCCCACGGACACTCGCTGCTGGGCAGGCGGCGGGGGCAAGGCTTAGGGTCTCCACTGACGTGACTTTTACAGCCTAAAGAAAGGTGTATTTCCTCCAAGCTGCAACCAAATTTATGGATAAAGCCAAGAGGAGAGGGGAGGGGAAATGCACCTGCCCTGCGGATTCAGTCCTAGTCACTTGCAGATGAAGTGAATAAAATCATTACTTAAAAAATGTACATTTTCAAAGGAATGAATCCTATACTGTGAAAGAGAAGCACACTGAGTAGTGGTTTGGGGTTAGTGGTATTAAAAATGTCTGAAAACAGTTGGAGTCCAATGTTTCTTTGGCAGTGGAAATTTTATTTACAAGATTTTAGGAAAATCAGTTACATGTTTTCAGGAAGATCAGCAAACACCCTAAGCTTAAACTACACATACGAAATTCACCGATACATGGTTGGGCCTTACCATAAAAAATGAAAATAAAAAAATCAATAAATTACTCATTCAGTTAATGTTGATTAGTCATTAACCATGATGGTTTTCCGCATCTAAGAAGATCTTGTTCTTCTGTCCCAGACAGACATGGGATTCCACCTTTGCCCGTGATGGCTTTGAAATATTTTAATGGGGAGTCTGTGCCTTTGAAGGCTACCAGGTTAACAGCTGTGGAGTCTGAAGTGGTCTAGTTCATTCGTAGAACAATCTGGGGCTGCCAGACTGATTTAAAGGGTGAAAATTAGGCAGATTATTTTCAGACTTTTCTTGTAAATGTGTGTGTAAGTTCTTTATCCCATTTTTACTACCTGATTTGGCGTACAAACCATGGCACAGTTGCTGTGCGAACATCCCCGCTTCTGAGGCTGCCTGCCTGTCGGGAGGCAAGCCAGGGCGGCCAGGCTTGTGCTGGAAAACTGTTGGTCTGGGGCTCGCGTTGGGTGCGAGCAAACGGCGTCCTCAGGTCTGTGGGTTTGAGTGTCTGCCTGGGTCTGCTGACCGTCTGCCTGAATCGAGGCACCTCTGGCTGCAAGGTTCTGCGATGAATGGGCTCCCTCCCTCTTTTCCTTTGGCCTACCATTTAGTAAGCAGAGGCTTCTGGTGGCCAAGTTTTTAGGGACTCGATGTGTACGTGAAACCATTTCTGGTGTCCTTGAAAAATGCACTTTATCCCTATGTATGGTAAAAGCTGCTGGTGCTGCATTCTCTCTGCAGAACCTGCCCGTACCAAGTGTGGTGGGAAATTCAGGAGCTCGGGGTGCAGGTGGCTCAGATCCGCAGGTTTTCACTTGAAGCTCCCCAGTTTCTACATTTAAAAGAACCAGACCAGGCTCAGATTTCTGAATATGTTTGCAGCCACCTCCCTTTGTGGGACGTATTTTTTACCAGAGCAAAGAACAAGACTGCTTTTACTCTTCTGGTGTCCTCCTCCCTCTTTCACTGCCCTCAGCTGCCGCAGGAATTAGGAAGGGGAGGGGATGCAGGGGTTGGTGAGACAAGGCTTGTTTAAAAGCCTGTGCTCAACTAGGGCAGCATTTTTTCCTTATGTTTGGTGCTTGTGATCCCTTTCATTCTTTCTTGCAGTTACAGAGCAAAATCTGGAAATATTATATATAGTAAGCTATTGAATATATAGAGGTTACTGGGCCAGTATTCGCATAGATCTAATAAATAGCCTCCCTTTTAAGACCAAAATTAAATCATACTGAGAAAACATGTCACGATTTTCTTTTTTTCCTTGAGTAGGGGTAGTGGTGAAGTGATTCATAGAGTATTTTACCCCTCCTGAGCCTAGAAAGGGTAAAGGTGTACTTGGGAACATCGCTGCCTGGAAAAGAGAACTCGAGGACTGTTTGTTCTCTGAAACAACCTCCTCAAAAAGAGAACTGGAGGACGGTTTGTTCTGCAGACCAGCCTGGCTGGGTCAGTGTTCCAGGGCACGGCTGGGTGTATGGGTGTCCTCATCCCACCAGCCGGGCTGTGGTTTGGCCTCGTGGTGCGGGAAGGGGTCTGGGGTCTGCTCCCGGGGCTCCCTCTGCAGTGCCGGGCGTCAGGGCCTGCTCATTTCCGCAGTGACGGCTGCGGGTTGCAACCATGGTGTCTGCTGTTTACGTACAGGAGTTGCAGATGTGATTGCTAGCAACTGTGTGCTACGTACGCTCTCCAGAATTCCTTTTTTATGAATACTCATGGTCATCTTTTCATACAGAATTCAGCTACATTAACAGGACTTTATTGGCTGCAGGAGGGATAAGGAGATTTTTCTTTGAAGTTTTCGATGTTAATGGAGAGACGATCACGTTAGCTGTGCTGTCATTAAGGAAAAATCGTGAATTGAGTAACCTTAGGAGACATGAGTTGCTACTACACCCACTAACACTTTCTTCTGCTGGCTTCCTCGCACTGCATGTGTTCTGGCAGCGCGTTGTGTTGCATCGCTGGAGAGTGCTACCCTCAATGCAGAGAACGTCCAATTTACATTCCAGTCATCCTGCAGCGTTTCGTAACCCCGCTCCAGCTCTTCCCTGCTGCCCCGACAGCTCTGCTGCCAGGTGCTGCGCAGGGATGGCCGGGGCAGGGGAGGGGGCCCGGGGGTCCCGGGAACACAGCGGGCAGCAGCAGCCCTCGGACAGGGGGCCTGAGCAGCGGCGTTGGCTGGTGGTGGGTCCGTGGGGTGCTGCGTGCGGGTTGTGGTGCAGGCGTTGGGACCGAAGGGAAGGATTGCAGCCCCTGTACTGCGCGGCTCTTACCTGCCTTATGGGAAAGTGGAGAAAGCACATAGGGGAAAGCAGGTTAAGAATACCGTGGATCTCGGTACCTGGTCAGAATTTCCATAAAGCTTTAAGAACCAGGCCCTTTTAAACATCTCTCCCCTAGTTTGGAGGAGCTGGAGGGCGATCTGTACAAAACAACTAGTTTTCAAGAATTGGTCGGTGTGCTTACAAGTCCCCCAAAACGTTATGGCGTATCTGAATATTTGCTGTCTTTTTAGCTTTAGCACTATGTTAAATTTCGTTTCTTGAGCCCATGCCTACAGGAAGCACTCCGAGTTAACGCCTCGTGTTGGGAGAAGACGTGCATGCCGCTGCCAAGACCCCCGTGCCGGAGTGGCCCAGGCTGCTGGCGGGGGTCTGGCACTGTGCTCTGCTGTGCAGCCTGGGTCGCTCGCTGTGTGATGGAGGGGCAGTTGTACTCTGCTGACTTCTGTGTTTTGTATTGTAGCCATGAGACGCAAACGACCTGCTGGGATCACCCCAAGATGACTGAGCTTTACCAGTCCTTAGGTAAGACACCTTTATCATTTGTTTGTTTTTTTTCTGGTCATATGAATTTTTAAGGCAAGGATTTCCGGAAGCAGTAAAAAACAAAATTAAGTGAAAGCAAGAGGCAGTGCTTTTGTCAAGGTTAAAATTTTCTGCAAGGGAAATATGTAAGGCATAATAACACATTTCAAACATGCGGTGGAAAAAATATTTCAATTAGCACATTTGGAATGTGTGCTGGGTTTACGAAGTAATTTGGGTGCATTGTTGCAAACTCGTACTGAAAGACTGGGACAGAAATTAAAAAAAAAAAACAATCCTGAATCTTTTCACTGTCTAATCTACTTTTGAAAGGCAGATGAAAAAAATCGAACCAAGCTGCTTTTAATGTTGACTTTTGGATGGTAGGAAACCAGTTGAAGCAATTTGCCAAACTGCGTTACCACTGCTTTATTTTTAAAGCACTTTCAATACTTGGAAGGCATGGCAGCTGTCATGATGTCATTCTGAATACCCAAATTGCATGCTTATTATGACTTCAGATGTGCCTCTCTGGTGGAGGTTTTTTTCTGTTTTTTAACAGCTTTGGATTTTATTAACAGAAGCACATGTATAAGATAAAATAGGTCAATCCATGCTCTAGTATAGGCTGCTTGGCAGACTATTTAATAACTAACTCTTCGCTTTAAATGAATCTGTTAATAAATAATGGAGGGTATAATAAAAATTAAGCTATTTCTCTGAAAGAAATATCAGTGAATATGCTGCATTCATAAAGGAGGTTATGTCAGTACAGCACATGTATATAAACCGGCTTTAAACAAGCCAGCTTGAGCGCTAGCGCAGTCAAATCTAGCATTCAATGCAGAGTTATTTACCATGGTGAAAAATAGCTTAAATTATCTCCTGCTGAACTCTGGTTTAGCTGCTGAAAACAGTCTAATTATGCTAGCATAATCTATTTCAAGCTAACTTAGGTATCTCTACAGTGCTCTGCAGTTAAAGGAACGCCAAAAATATTTTAGAAAAGTGATACGATAAAATGGAATGAAACAGTGTGAAGATTTTTTTCCGTACAGTATTAGCACCGTGGCAGCAATTTGTTTAAAAATTAACCAGAATACAGCTCGGTATGTCAGAAAGGGTTATAAGATGTGTAAGTTTAGGCTAGCCAAACATGAAAGAAGACAGGTATTGACTTGCCGTTTAATTATAACATATTGCCCTGTTTGTCTCCTTTATATTTCTGCTCTTAAAGTGGGTGGTTTAAAAGATTCAGGACAAATAGTAATTGCACATGCAGACATCCTTTTAATACAGTGAGATCTTCAAACAGTTGCCTGTTAATTGAGCTGCACTCTGACTCCGCAGCCTTCTTTGATCGAGAGATTGCATGATGTTTCCGATACTGTTGTTGGTCGTACTTGAAGTCCTGTTGCAGCTGCTTTTCTTCTGGTATTTCCCTGTTCCAGCTAGAGGACTCTTGAATATCAAGAAGTGAAGAGATAACTACATGTAAGGCAGAAAAGTGTCCTGATGGCTTCAGGTCAACAGTTCAAAAGATGCGTGACTGCTGAAGTCAGTTTGCATTTAGTTTAACCGTGTTTTATCACCATGAATATCACCCAAATGTCAAGAGTTTAAGATATCCTTATTTCTTACTACATAAAGAAGGAACATGTTTAGCCGGATTTTGTTTCTCTTTTGCTTATAAAATCCTGCTATTCTCCTTTTCAGGAGCAAGACATGTCCGAAAGGGCAGTCCTCTTCCTGACTGGTTTTATTTCTTTTGGGATCAAGACCAAATGCTCATTAATATGGAAGCAGTGCTGGTTTTAGCAAAGCATGCATAATTTAAATTAGATATTAGGAAGAAATTCTTCACCATGAAGGTGGTGAAACACTGGAACAGGTTGCCCAGAGAAGTTGTGGATGCCCCCTCCCTGGCAGTGTTCAAGGCCAGGTTGGATGGAGCTCTGAGCAGCCTGATCTAGCGGAATATGTCCCTGCTGATGGCAGGGGGGTTGGAACTAGATGGTCTTCAAGATCGCTTCCAACCCTTACCATTGTATGAATCTATGATTCTGTGATGTATTAGTGAACTTAGGTGTTCATATGTGTATACAAAACAGATTAGACAAGGTGATTCTTTGTTTACTGCCACATGGGGTGCAGCTTTGGTGAAAGTGCTACTGAATAACCTACCAATGTATTTTATGTTGTTTTTGAATTGGATGTATTCATCATTGCCTAACTCTCACACAAATTGCATAATACAAGCATAACCCGTTTAGTCTTGAACAGAAACCTTGATGTATTTTCAGTGCTTTGCTTTGCCTCAGGTCAAAACCATAAGAATAGGATGTTTGAAGTCTTTTCAGACTGTTCAGTAATATTTTATCTGAGAAGATATTATTAAAGTCGATTTTGTACTGCATACTCAATAGATCCTGTTATTTTTCCCACATTAGGATCCAAATTTTGCTTCTCATTCATATGAAAAGGCTAGTAAAAAGCTTAGTGTGTATGCATTTTTAAAAAATGGTAGAAAACATGAATTCTGCAATCCAGGTAACTAAAAAAGTGAGACCAAGCACATCAATGCTGTCAAGAGTTTTCACTTCCATTTTTCAGCTCTTACACTTAGCCTGTAGGGAATAATTGTGCTATGTGATGTAGCTCTCCATACATGCCAGTATATCATAATTTGCTAGGGGATCTTTATGTCTAATTTAAATTCTTACAAATTACTGAAAGCTTTATTTTTTTAAGTAAATGAGGAAGGTGCAGCCTGGCACAAGGTAATGTTCCTCATCTTCCTGTGTCTTTGAGGCATAAGAGACACTTCTGTATGAAAAAGGAGCAATATTATTTTTATTCTTCACATATCCAGTTCACACAGCTACAGATTGCTGCATTACGTTTTGCTAAAGTAGGTGAATTCCAAGTTTCAAACTTAAGGGCTCAGCTTTCTGTCTTTAGAGGTTTGGGTATTTACAAAAGTGAGGTAAATTACTTGGGAGCTGTATTTGGTACTAACAAAAGACGGCGGCAACATGCTGCGTACACGTTGGTACCTGATCAGGTGGTCGGTCCAGGAAGTCCTATATCCTGTCTTTGTTAGGGACTGCATCAGAGAAAGCAGGAGGAACCCATAGGAAGAAATTATTGAATAACCTGCCCATGAAGGAAGTATTCTCAAATTCTCTTTGAGCTCATTTGTTGAAGCATGGCCATTTATAAAGATACTAGTAATAACAGTAAAATATTTGATTTGAAATTTAATATGTGTATCAAAAATTTCTAACTGGTTGTTTGTTTAGCTCAAGCTTTTCCTTTTAAGATATTAAAATTCTTGCTCTAGACTGCTTTTCTTTATTACTTAAACAACATAGCAATTTTATCAGTTTTGACGAAGCATCTATTCCTGACTCAAGGTGGGCAATTTTCACTCTTCATTTAAAGTTATGGCTACTGAAGGTTACAGAATAAGCTGATTATATTAAATGACTTGATTGTTGTTTGATGGTTAAGTCAAAAGTGGCAACAGGTAGCTGCAACAATGACCTTAGCTGTATCATTTGATGTATCTAGTAGATGTTGGTATAGATTAATTAAGAAGAAGTTATATAAATGAAGAACAGAGAGAAGAAATAAATGCTGAAATAGGAAAGGCAGGAAAAATCGGTGATATGCGCGTCTCAGAGGTTCAGATGCTGACAGACATCCCCTGGTTTGTATTTACACCGTTATGAACCACTCCCATTTTCTTCGAACTTCGCTCTGAAAGTCTTCAAAGTACCAAGAACTGCTCCATCTGCTTTTCGTTCCAAAAGCAGTTACCCTGCAGCAGATCTGTTTTTTTACACCGTTCTTTTATAGCCCCCTTACAAATTTTCTCATCCTTCATGATGGCTCCAGGGCATCACTGCAATGAGGATTTGTGTTATTTCGTTGTCCTGGAGAGTTCAAGAACCTTTGGGTGAGGGGAGAGATGGGAAGAGCAGGCATTAAAGTGGTCTGGGATTGCTTAATTTTTTTTTGGATCATCTTCTGAGAATGAACATTTAATGGCAGGCAGCTTAGCTCAGGGTGATTGTGCTTTGCCTTTTAAGCTGAAAATGACTCTAGCCTTTGCGGTGACGGCACAGGAGAACTTGGCCTGCCGTGCCGTGGTGTCCCCATCCTGCAGCCTTCCCGTGCAGTGTCAGCACAGTGTCCTCAAGGTGCGTTAGTGTCACAGTGAACAGGGACTGCAGTTGCAGGTTGCTGTCAGAAACGTCGCCTTGTGCATCTGTTTATCTCCACTGATTCACCAAGGCAAGGCAAGAGGGTGAAGAACACCCTCACCCTGGCAGGCTGGGGTGCACTGGTGACAGCTTTACATTTAATTTGGAGGGATGGGAGGGGGCAGTTCTCTGTGGAGTGGGTGGGAGAGGTGTTGGGGTTGCTTAACGCAGGGTGGGAGGGTGCTGGAAGGGGCTTCTGAGCCTGCACTGGGCTTTGGGCAGTGGCTGCCGCATTGATCCCATGGCTGGCTGCTCGTGTGCAGCAGAGTGAGCTTCCAGTACCGAGTGACCGAGGGGGATAAACTTTACCTTTGTGTGTTTTGATTTGTCTTGCTGAAATGCTGCCTGAAGAGGCTAAACTGCCCCTCTCTGCCATAATAGTTTTTATTATAAACTGCTAAACCCTGTGTTTAATATGAGGTTTTATTCATATTCAACTGGTTGTTTTCCATGTTTGTGCTAGTGAGACGTGCCTGTTGCACACATCAGTCATCTGATTTCTACTGAAATCTGGTGAGACGATACATGTGGTCTTTCTTTGAAGGTTTCTTATACACTGATGTCCTTTTCAAGCTAACTACAGTCTGAATAATGAAACTTCTTATTTCAGGAAATAGGATTGGTTGGGTTCTGTCAGCCTTGGATAGTCGTCAGGCCTAGAGTCGCTCATCTTTCTAACAGTGTGTGATGGCATCCTGTGTAGGCACACACCTAACAAGCAATACGCACAGCTATGATGGAGTAGAAGTTAGGTGGTAGAAGTTAACCCTGCATCCCTTGAAAACAAAGTCATAGGTGTATCAGCTGTGAATGGAGACTGTTATAGAGAGAGCAGTGTTCTGTTATGGAGTGGTTGATCAGTATGGGAATGTTTTGCTCAAGAGTGTTGCACTCTTGGTTTGCAAACAGACACCATTCATTAATATTTTTGAATGCTTCTTCGTTATTTATTAGGATTTTCCATTACGACTGCTCGTCATGAAGGGTTTCTGACCTTTCTGACTGCAAACTCCACTTGCATCCCAGCCCCGTAATGGGGTGTGACCCCGGTGTGCATCGTATCCTTTCTTACACTGTTGGGTTTGCAGGCTGAAGAAAAGTCATTACATGCTAAAACTAAATTCCCAAAGGTCACGTGAGTTGGTCTGGTTTTCGGGATGCTGGCACATGCTGTGGTGTTCATCCACTTGGTCTAGGTGTGATCAGTAGCGTTTTGGTGCCCTGGGTACCTCCTGCTTACTGGTTTGCAGTGACACTACCAGCTTTTTTGCTCACCAGGACGTCTAGTACAGCGTGCCATATTGTTTTGTGGAGAGGGGTTAAGCTGTATGTCTATATGTATAATAATATTGTTTACTGTTACTTATTCTCAAAGCAATATAGATGATAGCATTAATTATTGTTATAATGAAAGAGTCAACGGCTGAGACTCAACTGATACTAAGCAGTGTTCCTTGATTAATTTCTTTCCTTTTTGCATTTGTCTCATTTGCATTTTTAAATTACAATTCCTAAAGAGACCGATATATGTCACCCTAGGGCATCATTGGAAGATTTACGTATGGGTTTTGGGCAGCAGGAAGAAACCCATCATTCTTATCATCTGGTCAGGGAATCGTAGATGTATTAAGTCGATGTGAGATGAAGCTTCTTGAAAAGTCAGAGTGCCGTTAATGTCTGATGAAACGTGAAAGCTTGGTGGCTGGTAGTGGAATTATGGTGTATTCAGGACTGTACAGTAAACAGTTTTTCACCGTGGTTAGGTAGACATTGTCAGAGACAACAATGACATGCAATTCCCAAAATAGTTTATCCGCTGCAGGCAGCGTATTTATGAACAGCTATATGAGCATGTCACAAGCTATGGTTGAGTGAGACTTTCAGGTTTTGAGGTATATCACTGTAGGTTCACTTTTTTTCCTGGCAAAGAAGTGAGAGGAAAAAATGAAAAAAACTCAAAACTCTGTAAATTTTATCAAATGAACATGAGGATTTGACCTGATGACATCTAATTTCTTTCAAAGAATTTAGCTGTTAACTTGCCAAATTTTACTCTTGAGATAGTTGTCACCTGAAGCATGTAAAGGCTCTTTTCAGTTTGGTGCTCTTTTCTCAGAGAGAAAATTGCTGTCCATAAAATCAAGTGAAGCAGCTGCGTTTTGTCCTCGTTAATTAAAAAGCAATTATAATAATATTTGCAGTAATATAAACAAGTAACCCTTTGAAAAGTAAAAACCAAGGTGATTTCAGATTACAATGTGAGAGAGACAAATTACGTGAGCAGCCTTTGACGGGAGGTAGTCTGGCCCATCGCAGAGCTTTTAAACGCTCGGTGAGATTGGTCTGTCGTAGAGGACAGCCCGTTATCACATGAACCATCCCACTCATTCCACACTCCCAGGAGCTGGAGCAGCTGTAGAGGGGTTAGGCTGTGTAAGAACCACGAAGGAAAGCAGTTCAGTTATAACACCTTGCTCCAAACCTGTTGCCTGGGTTATAGATGTGACTGCTTGACAATAAAAACAGATGTCCCTCCATGCTGGATGCTAAACCTCTTGTTAAATGTTTTCTTTTTAAAAGCTTACTGTTCTTTTTCTTTTTTTTGTTGCTTTTAGTTGCTTACCAACTTATTTTGTGCAGTAAGGCTCAAGAATATGAGGTTAAGTTTCTCCTCTTAAAATAGCATTCATATCCCAATGTAAAATCTGGGATTTAGCATGGAATGATTTAAAAAAAAAAATCTACAACATCTTATTTTTTGATACTGTGTCAGCAGTCAGTGGGACATTCCAGCAGGTGGTTTGAATTTTTGATACAAATCACTGACCTCTTCTCAAATGAGTGGGGGTTTTTTTTCACCCAATTTACTGTCAAAGGGATCTGCTGTGTGTAATTACAGCTGTTTCTACAATACTGTAGAAATACAACATTGAAAAATGTGTTGATGAGGTTGTCTTAGCCGTTTTGAGGAAGAACATAGCCCTTACGTTGTGAAATTTCTCTCAGCATGCAGAGTTATACAGAAAAGGTTAGGATTTAATTATCTGATCATCTTCCCATTATATTTCTGATTTGAGTTCTTCCTATCAGCAGTCTGGAGTCCTCTTCATTAAAGCTGCATGCATAATGAGAACACTAGTTCTTGTTCAGTGTTATTCATATTAATATGAGTGAATATAAGAAGATGAACATACTCATACGTTGTAGGCGAATGATGGACGTGGAAGAAATCACTTTTCTGGATAACCTTCTCCCTACTGCATTAGTTGCAATGAAGCAAAGGGAGGAGCTTGTCGTGTCTATAACAGAAAGAAGAAAGCAGCAAACGGAGATTTCCTAATTTCTGAGGGTCATTGATGCTTCAGCAGTTTCAACTCCTTTCACCATGACAGCAGGAGGGCTGTGGCAGAAGCTTACGAAGATCACAGAGAGATCTTACCGCTGTGTTGGTGGGAGTTGTTTGTTGCTGCAAAGGCATCAGATGTAAGCACCTGCCCTGTCTTAGGGGTCTTGCGTAACCTGATCTTAAATCTTCTCCCCTAGAAACACTTACAGTCCCATGCACAGAGCGGTCGTTCATGGCTGAGTGACGGGAGAACCATGATTTCTCCTTAGGATCTAAATAGGGTTGTCACCAAATACTCCTGTGTGATCTCCTCCTCAGTCTGTTCCTTCCAAGGGGCCAGGCGACATCTCCCACTGCATTGCTATTTCAGACCGTGAACAGATTATGCTCTTGAGCATTTACACTTTTTGATCAAAGCTCGGTAGTTGTCTTTTTTGAATAAGGACTGGGAGCATCCTTAAACGATCTGAAAAAGTCCTGTATACTCAAGGGCTCTTCAGCCCTCTGACCACCTCATTTGGATGCTGAGATGGTGCTCAATTTCTGGGAGCAGGCAGTGGGGAAAAACTAGATCATTAAGATCCGGCGACCTCAAAGGACGGTCAGCCCCTGGTCAGAGAGCCGTCCGTCAGGAGCACGGAGGTGGTGGCGTGACAGTGGCGGGAGGCGAGCCGTCGGCCCGGGGATGGTGCCGCGGCGTGGGCTGGCACTGGTGGGAGCGCAGCGGCTGCGCTGGGCCTCAGCACGCGCAGCCAAAAGCAGGCAGGGCTGCTGCTTCCCCACGGCCCGGGGTGAGGGCTCCTGACCTTGCTTATTGGCCGTTTACAGCAGGTGCTTCTTGGCAGCAATGTCGTTCAGGGTGATGACAAATTCAGTGTGTATTACATATGTGGGAAAGTAGGTGTCAACTACGGTGCTTTCAGGATGAAGTGTCTCCATGGATCGTACTTTCTGCCCTGATCAAGGCCTGAAATATGCATATATATTTACTGATATTTCTGAAAATGTAAATAATAGCTAGAAAAGCTTTTTTTCCAGAATACTCAGGGAAAATTTAGGGAAGGCTTCTTCATTTTATCAAATGCTAGCCATAATCCGGTATATACTCTTTTCTAGAATACAAGTGCAGGTTTACAACAGGAGTGTAAAGTGCAACCGTAGTCACAGTGTGTTTGCGAGAGACTGCTTTATTACTTTCCCTTCAAGACAAATTAAGTCTCTTTATTTAAATTGCTTGCTGTATTCCAGACCACATTAAGGCTTCTGGACCTGTCAGGATGATTGTGGGAGAGGGAGCTGGCAGGAACAATACACAGGGGAGCTGCCCATTCAAAAGGTGTATGGAACTGTGCAAAGAAAAAGAATCGATACACAGAGCTGAAACTTTCCCTTGTGCCGTAAGATGTGTTTTAGAAACGTTCAACTGCTTTTATTAAGGTGTACAAAAGTACTGAACTATCAAACCTCAAATTACTCATTCAGAACAGCTTAATTAAAATTAATGTAGTTGAGACTGTATTCCCTCTGCTACCTATACCTGTACAGCGTTGTAAATGGTGTTGAGATAGTTATACCCAAGCTACCGCATTGCAAACAGCTTTATAGCACCTCAGCACACATGCCAGCAAGGAACTGATTTCTATTTGCCCTGTTTTTCATCATGTTCTTTCTCTAAGAGTCTGCCAGGCTTAGAGGGAGTTATTGGGCTAAATGGACCATTATTCTGAGCCAGTGTATATTTTTTTTTAATGTTCTTTTTGTATTTACATAGTGGTTCACATTTTCCAAACACTTTCCCATCATTAACTCCTTAGGCTCCATGGTTTCAGCAGTGAATTAAATGCATCTGGGAGCATAGCTGGGTGCTGAAGCTGGCTGGCACAACCAGTCTGTTTCTGTGCTAGAAAACCCTTAAATTGCAATATGCCACCCAGTCTGTTGGGGACAGTCCCTAGACCCCTCGAATGCCCGGGAGTGTCTTTGCCTGGGCATCAGCGGGGGGGGTGGCGGGGCCAGCAGCGGGCCGATTTCCCGGCGGTGGGAGGCCGCACTGTCACCCATGAGTGTGCCCCCGACGGCTCCCAGGCCGAGCTGGCAGCGCCGCTCCTGAAATGGCATCGGCTGGTGGGCTTGGCCCCAGGACAGCGGCCCTGACGCCGTGGCGAAGGAGGTGCCAGCCTGCAGCTGCGCGCCCACGTCCGCGTCCCGGGCTGGGTGCTGAGCAGTGTGCGCAGCGGCCTGTCTGCACCACAGGCTTGGTGTGACGAGTCCGGCTGGAAATCAGGAGTGAGACCGTGTACTGGTGCTGGTGGCAGGGATTCAGCCACGGTTGTTTCAACCTCACCTCCGGTGAATTTTATCTTTATTCTTGCTGTATATGGGGTTTGCCCAAGGCCACCCTCAGCAAAGCCAGGGACAAGATTAGAATAAGCGCAGTTTCCACTGGTTTCATGGAAGAGAAAGACACGAGCGCAGTTTCCTGGCCAGACTTGGTCCAAGACAACCCCTCATTTCTTCTCAGCTTTGTCTAGCGCTCACTGCTTAGACCAGTCGCTGTGCCTGGCTGTGGGGATGATCGGAATCTGGTGCTGAGTAACGTTCAGGTGGGCGGTTCTGAGCCTCCCGAGGGGCAAGGGGTGTGTTTGTAGAAGTTCTGCTGTGGCGTGGCTGGGTCGGTGCATGGCCCCCCTCATCCCTGCCGTGTCCCGGGAGGATTTTGCAAGATGTGGTTAAACTATTCAGTAGGGACTTGTGCTGCTGTCCATATTTTGCTAACCGCATGAGAAGGCTGTAGGGGAACTCAGGTGGCACCGTGTCCCCGCCGTGCTGCCGCAGCCCACCGGCTCCTCGGGTTGGGGCCCGGGGCGCTCGCCCGGCTGGCTGCGCTGGCTTCAGGCCCAGAAGGCTCTACGTCTCGGGGCATGGTGGGGTCAGCTTGGGTGGAACACACAGAAGTCTCATTGTCTGTTTATTTTTTTAATTTTTTTAAAGTTTTTTCCAGCAGTAGGTGCGAGTTTCCTGCTGCTTTTTGCTAGGCAGAGCTCTGTCCCGGGGCTGCATGGTGGGCACGCTGGATGGCTGAAGGGCAGTGTCAGGCTCTCATCTCTCTGGCAGCGCCCGCAGTGTGAGAGAATGACTGCCATGTTCCCAGACAACACCACTGCAGTCACTGATGTTGTCCTTCTGAGTGCTCTTAAGTGCATGGCCTTTGAACGAAAGGAAGTCACACTTTAGGACTTGGATGTTTTTCTTTTGGATGGATTCTCAAGATTTGAGGGCTTTTGCTCAGTGGAGTTGCTAACGTACTACTTTTTTTCCCCTCTGTTCTTTTAACCAATGAGTGTAATTTTCCAGTTCCACTTAAGAACGTCTTTGTGAGTCTGATTATTTCTAAGGTGTAAAGCTGATCTTTTATTTTAACACTTCCCCCCTACAGCGGACCTGAACAACGTCAGGTTCTCGGCGTACAGGACTGCCATGAAGCTCCGCAGGCTGCAGAAAGCCCTCTGCCGTAAGTATGAGCTGGTCCCTCACCCGCTGCCGGGGAGACTTTATGCTCACAAGCATATTGACAGCTTTCAGAAGCAGAGAAACACCCCCACACATACGCCCAGCTCTGCATGGTGCGTGGAAACCTCTTGAAGTGTCTTCTGCTCCCACCGGCGTGCACGTTCCTTACGAGACCAAAGCACTGGGTAATCTGCAGATCTGTTCCTTGTAAGACAGAGCAGTGGATCACAAACAAAGCTAACATCCCCTACATGGTTCTTATCTTTGTACTTGTTAGCCATGTGTTTTCACTGTGCTCGTTACTGGGGCCACGTCTGTGTCAGCCACAGCTTTAGGTGTAGCTCAAGACCAAAGGAACAGGTTTGTGCTGTGCTGGGGACAGGGAGAGTTCGCATGAAGTGATCGCTCCAGAGCTGGAGTTGCTAATAGTTAAGTTGAATCTTGAACCCTGAGGGATTGTTGCCTTTAAAGAAGATCATCACAAGAAACATTCAGCTTCATTTTTCCCCAGCTTTTGGTTAACATTCAGAAGTCTCTCGTCAGCCATACATTAGTGATGTGCATGTTCTAACATTTTAATTCTCTCAACCAGTGTATGGTATTCTACCTGTCACTGGAGTTTACATTTCCTCCTCAGCTTGTTGTAACCTGATAGCTAAATAATTTGCTCATAGTTTTTTTGGTAGGCCCAGTCAGTTGCCAAAGCAAACAGTTTATTAGCCAGTACAGTTTGAGAAGTTACTAAAATATTTTAACATTCACTATTTGGTGTTTAATTGCAGGGTTAAATTTCTGACACAGTTGCAAATGTCTCAACTGTTGTTTCAAGTTTGGATTTGTGCTCTCATGCTTTCTGGAACTGTGTCAAAGCTTGGTATTTTTGAGCATGTTTACTTTTAGGCTTATAAGCATGAGTGAATTCCACTTGTGAACAGACTTAATTTCTGAATGTGTAAAAAAAGTAGAGAAGAAAAAAAAAGAATAAAAAATGAAACAATCAGTGAAAATTCTTACAACCTAGTGAAAGGTTTCAACATGAATGCAGTGGTAATGAAGTTTGATGATCAGAAAGACCAACATCTTTCCATGGCACAGCACTCCTGCCACAGTCATTGTGGAAAGGTATTGTAAAGAAACTGGAGTCACATGCAGTGAAAGGTATGCATAACCAGTGCAACACTGAAGTAAGGAACTAAAATTTTTTGAATTACAGGTTTCTTTAGCTGTCAGTGCACAAGTGTAACTTGTAACAGGTTTTTATGAAAACAAAACAAAACAAAACAAAACAAAACCCCCTTTGTATTATATTTTATCTATATTTCCCTGATTCCTACCACTGAAGAATTCTAGACTTATCTTGGGCTTTGCTGTGTGGAACCGTAATTATGCACTGAAGTTAGTTCATCTCTCGAGGTTACGCTTAGGTAGATTTTCTGAGAATGGATGTTTTCGGAGACACGCAGTGGCGCTTACACTGATTACTTTATAACACATTCTTCATACTTGTATCTAAGGAGAAGTATTTAAGGAATTTGGTTAGCAGTCTTTGTGCTTACAAATATTTTTGCTTGGAGACACCATCGTTGTGTTTGTGTATTCTATGATTTCAGTGTCGCTTGTGAACTCAGTTTAATTAGATTAAAAAAAAAACCCTAATTTGTTACAAAATTCTTTTTTTCCAGTTTGGCACTAGTAGAAATGGAGCATAGTGCTGGGTTTCAGGGCTACTGCACGTTGACAAAAATCCCTAAATTCCACCTGCAGTGAGTGCTGCTTTGAGCTCTTACTTTTTATTTCATGCTTAAAATTGCATGAGTTTAAAAAAAATTTTTGAAAAAATATATTATTTTCTGCAAACTTCATAAACAGCAGAACAGTGTTGTCTACTGAGACTCTAAAGGTGTGTGCGCAGTAGAAGGCCCGCAGAAGTGGAGGTGCAGCATATTCCTCAATGGCAAGAATAGAAACACTTTTAAAAACGAGCTGTTCTTAGACTTAGTTCTTTTCATTTTGTAAATTAGACCAATGAACATTAAGACGGTAGGACATTAAACCTAAAGAAGACTATGGAAAGTGGTAATCCTTAACAAATAAATGCTTATGTATTGTGTTACCTTAGGAGAATCTATTGTGTGGCTCTATCATCCCAGACTTTGAAATTACTGTGGGCATGCCAGGTGTAACTATTGCACCGTTTGGGGTTTTTTTTTAATGCATGGTTTCCTTTGATAATCACATCAAAGCGTGTTGACTTTCTTGTTTTGCTAGTTTTAAAAGATCTGATCTTCAAGTGCAAACCACATCTGAATGTTGTGATGTCAATAAAATGAGATGGATTCACAAACTTTTCTTGAAGATGCAGCAAAAGAAGTTATTCAAGAACTTCTGTTAGGGTCCTTTTTTCCTTTAATTTTATCCAGGCTAGATTAAATATATTTTCTTAATGTATCAGCCAACAGCAGCAGGTCACAGAGGAGATGATCTTGCATTCTGGCAACACCATTAATACTTTTTATCACCAGCTGTATGTTGGGTTTTCCCTGAGTTCAGTATATGACCTCCACAGCATACTTTCTCCTGCCTGCTCATTGTCGCTTGTGTCCTCCAGTGGGTTAGTTATTCCAGGTTGTGTTTTATACTTTTCCTGCAATCTGGCACAGGTTGGTGTCTAGCTACAAACTTCCTAACATTTTTTCTCTTGCCTTAGAGGCCAAAGAATTTTTTCCGTAGATGACTTAGATTTCAAAACAAGATAGAAGCTACTGCTCACACAGATTTTGGAGTCAGTTTTGGAATTTTAAATAGAGAAGAACGAGAGAGTGTCAGAGAACCCACAAAAAGTAAAAAGCATGAAGTGTTATGGTTTATTTGAATTAAAGCTTTGTCACTGAATGGCAATGAATACGCAAATCTTTAGTACCTATCTGGCTGTTGAGGCTTGCCTTTTGAAAGTCTGTCATTCATGGGACCTCCATCTGTGCTTTCAGGAAAGAAATATGCAATTCCTCATTCTGGGGAGGACCCCTCCCCCACATTTCTTTAAGCTTGGTGAGGAAGATGCAGGAGGAGCTTAACGTGGCAAAGGCCAGAGCCATTCTTCTTCCCATGAAAAGAAGTTCCCTAAAGCAGAGCGTGGTGGCAAGCACTTTTTGCTTGTTACAAGATGAACATGTGTTACTGACTTCAAGATAGGACAGGAGGTTGATGAAGAGTGGGGTGAAAGGCCTTTCAGAAGTTGCCGCTTATTAGTGGGAAAAGCTTTCACAAAGTGGAATGGCCCATGTTTAGCGGTAGCTGCATATATAATTAAGCTGCCACTCAGATGCCTGAGGGATTGGTTTAATTACCGTTGATTCATAGTCTCAAAGCAACTGAGAGTTCAGCCTCAAGCTCGGAGTTAAAGGTGTTGTGAAGGCAGTGCTCTATTTCCAATTTGACTAATAAATTATTAGAAGGGAAGCATCTTTCTGAGACTTAGGAATGGGTCTGATAAATATGCTTTTGTGGGGTACAACACTGACCTTAGAATAGCTATATTTTATATGCTAGTAGGTTAAACATAATATTCCAAAATATTTTCTTTTGTAAAATACCTATATGCTAATGTGAGAAAAGTAAAATTCCGATAAAACCCTGCACAAAAGCACAGATTCAAAGTTAAATTTCTTAGTAGAAGAATGGGGATAGCCTGCCAAGCTTTCCTTATTCTCTCTAGCACTGGGTACGCCAGGCCCACAGGGTGAAATTTTTAGAAGTGCTTAAGGGATGTAGTAGCAGAAGTCCCTATGGATTTCCAATGAAATTTATACTTCTGAAATTCTTGTGGCAATTACGAAATCCCAGTGTACTGTCCATGCAGCATTACCAAGCAACCTGGTGTGCAGTTAAAGTATTTTTCATCACCACTAGGACATCAAAAGGTCAGCTTCATGCTTGATAAAGTAGGATACTCAAGTGTGAATTTGGTAAATGTGCCGTTAAGCTGGGTGAAGTTCTCTAAAAAATTCCTTTATGGGGTTCTGCATTTAGCCTCTGCACATTTTATTTCTTTTTTGACATTACTGAGAGATGTTGCTTACCAGAACTCAATAAAACACATTTTTTATTCCAATGAGAGAAAAAGTAGTCAGTTCGTTTCCCAGTTTTGTGATAAATTTCCTGGATGTTTCTGGGCAGTTCAATGTGGGCCAGATCCTACTTCCTCGAATCATGTTGAATCATGCTGCACTTTGTGACTGCTCGTGGTATAAGCAGGGCTAACAGCATCTGGGCTTTAATATCCCCGTTGCTCACACCCTGAAAATTCACTGCAAGGAATTACAAAGGGTTTTCATGTGGCAGCGGGAAGATCTGCATCAATAGTCTCTTTTTTTCTGATTTCTTTTGTTCTTATTCCTGCTTTACTTTGTAAACCAACATCGCATAACTCTCTAACTTGGTGTCCCCCAAAGCATGGTGCTGCTGTTGATGTTAGTATGCAGAGACTAAGAGCTGAGAAAGGGAAGTTTTGTTTTGTATTGGACATCCAAAGTTCAAAAAGCAACTAACTTAAATTGGTATGAAAATCAAGTTTTTGAATGTCCATGGCAAAAAACTCTGTTGTATGTTGACTGGTAAGTTTAAATGTGTCTTACTTCATAATGTCATAGAGATATTTAGAAATGTAAATGCTCTGCAGGATTAAAAATGGATACATTTCATTGATAAATTTCATTAATAAATATTGATATAGGCCATTTAACGTTTCTGGAACCTTCTTTCCCCTGTTCTCGCCAGAGGAAAAATAACAGTGAGGTTAATCCCAGTTCAGTTGTGATTTGTTTGCATATTTCTAGTGGAGTTTGGTTCGGTTAAGATGCTCGACTTCTCTGAGAAATGGACGACACATCTCGGGAAGGCTGATGACATGCACGATGTTTGGAGCACATTCAGTGAATGCAGTAGTCAAATATTAGCCTATCTGTAGGAACATAAACCATGAAATACGTAATTTTTACTACGTAATAATTGATGTGTGATACTTCCATAGGGTCATGTAGCATAATAGGTACTTTATGGCTAAAAATGAAACATATTTCACTTTTATAAACACTGCTCTCTAAGACCACAGCTGAGTAAACAGTGCACCTGTAGGAGTCTTGAAACCAGTCTTGCACGTGACTTTCAGAGGACGTAAAATGTCCTCTGGCCAGGCATGTAAGCCAGGTAAATTGTTCTATTTACTTTTTGGATATGGGTAATACAACCACTGTTTCTCCTCAGTCTTAATTGTGGGTTGGTTTTTTTTTACTTTAACAGTGGATCTGCTGAGTCTGCCTGCTGCATGCGATGCCTTGGACCAGCACAACCTCAAACAAAACGACCAGCCGATGGATATTCTGCAGATCATTAACTGCTTGACCACCATTTACGATCGGCTGGAACAAGAGCACAATAACCTGGTCAATGTTCCTCTCTGCGTGGACATGTGCCTCAACTGGCTGCTGAATGTCTATGACACGTATGTAGGGGTGCTCTGAGTGTGGGCTGCTCAGAAGCTTTCTCAACAGCATGAGGGGAAGGGGTAACGAGCCCTCCGCCTCATTATAAATGAATGGCTTGAAACTGAAAAAAAGGATAGCTGAAGTGAAAGTTTAATAAACCTAATGGTTTAATGGCTGCATTTAGCTGAATCAATACAGCCCTTGGTTAAGCTTGCAATCCTAGATTTATTAAGCTAAGCAATGAGAGACCTGGAAACCAGAACTTTTTAAACAGATTTCTGTGTTCAGAGCGATTCAGGGACTACGTGTGCTCAGCAGGTCATGGCTTTGCGTGGCTTTTTTAATTTATTTAGATAAAGAAGTTCAAGAGAATTTTCAAGAAGCAACGCTATGAACACCATCGTGTAGACTCTTGCATGTACTTCCAGTTGTTAAACCTGTGCATTTTCTATAGCTTTCAATCTGTAATTCTTGTCCAAAGATACAAGAGGCTCATCCGTAATCTGCTGTGCTTATAACCCATCGCAGGCAGGAGATATAGGTATAAATACAACAGAGTAAACTTACTTTAAGGAAATTTAAGGGCATTGCTGTTCGGGGTGTTAATGATGTTGCTTATAATGCATAAATATAACACAAGTTTGTAAGCTAATTTTAGAATAAGCTATTATTTTTGTATTTGGTGAATTTAGTGAAAAAAAGATGTCAGTGGAAATCTTCATTTGTTTTTTTTAAGGGTATTACCAGCCACCTTCAGCCAGACACGCTTATTACTGTGGCGAAATAAACATCTGCGTATAGAAATGGAAGGACATGGGTCAACTATTGTATTTCCATTGACATTTTGAACTGTACTGAAGTGCCATAACATTGTTCTTCCATCCACCCTTTATCACTGCACTGAAGCTTTGATGATCACCTGCCAAAAAAAAAGTACAGAGTCTCTTTCTGCAGAATCACCTCCAATAAGCCAGTTGAAGTGGATCACCCAGATTGCATTGTATTTTTGTGTAGTGTATTGGTAGTAGGAATGGGGCTATATTCATTTCAGAGCCAGGTTTAATTTCTTTAATCTGCTTTGGCTTTCACAGAATTCTGATCCACTTCTGAATTATTGTCAACTATAAATAACGTATAGACAAAGGTACCCCTTTAGCGAAAAACAAGAAGGATGTTAATCCAGATCAGCCACGTTAGGGGCAGAGAAGGGCCTAAAGGTCGTTCCACGGGCTGCTCCTGAGCTGGACCGTCCAGTTCAGATTTGCTGTGTCCACTCTAGTTTTCTTTATGTTGCACTGTGCTGAAAGTACAACATTAGAAATTACAATTGGCTGCCTCCAGGCAATTCCCTAGGTGTGCAGGACACAATGAAACAGAGAGGTGCTTTATGTGTGGGGAAAGCTCGTAGCTGTTTTGCCGAAGTTCAGGTTTGAATAACACTGGCGAGAGAGGTGACCTTGGGGTTACATGTGATTAGTTATCATTGTAAACTTAATAGGCAGAGATCAACCAAAGTGCATAGCAGTACTGGAGACATTTAATTAAATGTACTGAATCTTAACTTTTCTTATAATTGAAAATTGTCATTTGTAAAGATATTAATCAAATTCACAGTCAATGGCTGATATAGGCACAACTTTGCAAATCCAACACGTTTCAGAGTTGTTTTAATTGATCAGTCGCTCATGCTCATTTGCAGTAGCATGCTAAATTACTGGTTTGACTTGGGAGGAGAGGAGAGTGAACTAAACAACTCATGATTCGTGCAACTTTCAATTTAATATGCCTTGCAGGGAAATCATCATTCTACATTCTTCTCCTGTATAATTTGCATGAGCCTGTTATTCATCAGCCAGAGTTTCTCAGGGCACAGATGATAATTAATTTGGAAAAGATTTTGAGGGAGAGGGGTAAGAGGA
Source organism: Opisthocomus hoazin (assembly GCF_030867145.1). Taxonomy (NCBI): domain Eukaryota; kingdom Metazoa; phylum Chordata; class Aves; order Opisthocomiformes; family Opisthocomidae; genus Opisthocomus; species Opisthocomus hoazin. The sequence goes on along the minus strand of NC_134414.1, from coordinate 97,017,078 downwards.
GTGGAGTATGGAAAGCATAGGTAAGCAACAAATGCTTATGCATGATGAAAAAAGCAAGATTCTGTAGTAAGAGGCAGCAAATTCTAAATTCGGCTTTGTCCACCTGTTTCTGTCTACACCTTTTTGTAGGGTTTGTAGGGGAGATGCGTGGGGGAGAGGGCACCGCTGGCTCCTGCAGCGCTTGCATAGGATTAAAAAGACAATGTGCATCTTTGCTGAACAGTGCAGCCTCATGCATGACTGTGGCATGCCTGGCTCCTTCTCCAACAAGTCAGGGCAGGGCTGAGAGACAGAAAGCAAAGGCTTTCTGAAAACGACTGCTGCATCGCATTTTTAATTAAAGTTATCTTGTCTTTGGCAAAAGGGATGGTTTCCTGCTCTGTCGGGGACCTCATCTTCTCTGAGAACAGCAGCAGTTCATAGAGAAGCCTTTTCAAATAGGTGTAAGGTAAAGACTCTTTACTGTCACTTTTGTCATAAAAAAGGAGATGAGTAATTATTTCTAAATGAGACTATTTCTGGCTGAATTGCTAGAACAGCACAATCCGATTCAGCTGTGCCCGTGAAGCCACAGCCGTATTTTATATTTCTTTTCTAGCTTATCTAATGACTGGCCAGCGTGTGCTGTGCAGCATGGTTCTGTGTAGGACTTCATTTGTGACGACTGTGGTACTGCGGTGAACATCGTTACAGTAAACAAATTATGACATGAATGGATCGTATTATCAGCCAATGTTTCTTTTTCATTAGGGGCCGAACAGGAAGGATCCGTGTCTTATCTTTCAAAACTGGTGTTGTATCCCTTTGTAAAGCACACCTGGAAGATAAATATAGATGTAAGTCAATGTAATTATGTAATTCTTTTGGGTTTAGTTTATGTTTATATTCTGTTTTCATTCCTCCTGTTTATTGCATAAACATTTAAGTAGCATATAGATACATTCTTTTAGATAGTCTAGATGCAAAATGTGCTAATTTGCTCCACATTGTGCTTTCATTTGTTCGGTATGGTTTTAGGTAGTTTAGCACAGTGGTCCCCAAACTTTCTTGATCATGCATCCCTGTCAGTAAAAAAACTTTTGAGTGTGCACCCCCACTAGATGTGGAGTTATTTATAAATTACGTGCATGTACTACTGCACTAATATACTATGTACATTGCAAAACATAAACAAACCTAGAAATTAAAAAAGGATGAGATAAAGATTAAATAAACACTATATTTAATTTTTTAAATTTAATTTATTAACAGAACAAAAAAATATTTTCTTACCACACCCCAGTGGATTGTCTTGTGCACCCCCTGTGGTGGATCACACCCTCCTTGGAGACCACTGGTTTAGCACAGCTTCATATGCAAAAATGCACGTCTACAGGACGTCTTGCGTTACAGCATTTTAAAATATATTCTTTTTTAAAATGTTTTCCACAGTGTGGTCAGGGTCTTATTACGTACATTGTGCTCAAATATAGTTGCTGTCTTTAAATAAATATTAAAGGTATGCAAATTTTTCATGTTTTAATAGACCAAATCCTGGAATACTTGAAAAAATTCCACTTGAAGTTTTCGTTTTATCTGATTAATGAGTCAGTTCATTAGTGAGGCTAGGATCCAGAGAAGATCTACTGATAAGAGTTCTGAAGAGTAACTTTCTGGTTAAATTAACTGGTATCACTTATTCATGCTTTTTTTTTTTTTTTTTTTTTTAAATGCAACCAAACTTTAGGATTTGACCCAATACCGTGGTGGTTCTTCACCAATTGTTGTTATTGTGTTCTTCTACTAAGGGAAGTTGAAGAAGGCTAAAGAGAAACCACACAGTTCCAACAACAGCATCTGTGTATGACTGTGTATAATTGGATCAGATTTTAGGGCAGTCACTACGAATGTCACAGTTTAGATCTCTAGATGTTTCATGTGGGAGTTGTGAACAAGTATTCAGAAAATCTTTTAAGAAAATAGTACAGATACTTTTTCAAAATATGTCATTGAGGATTATCAGAGTTACAAAGGAAAACATTCATATTTTACAGTCTCCTGCAGTGTGTGTCCATGGTAATGCATAACCCCCTTTTTAAGGTTGTAGAACACTTAATGTTTTAATGATGGAGAAATTGAAAGCTGAATCATTTGTGGGAGAGAAAGGAACTGTCTCTGCCAGGCTGTGGTCTGGCTTCACCCACCATGCCGAAGTCATAGTGCAGTTGCTGCTAGTATTCCTGCAAGTATGTGATGAGTCGCGCCACTTAAATTTTTTTCTCTCACTTATATGGCAGAGCAGAGTTGGTTCAGACTTGCTGAGGTGATGGAAGGATTTATCCCAAAATTGTTTATTCTAAATCTAGACTTGGCAAGAGTGAAACTCATGTAATTAAAAAATAATCCTTTGTCTATCCATTCCTTTATTCCTTTGGAAGAAAACAGGTGTCAAAGCAATGCTAGGAAAGTTATCTTGAGCAGTGCTGAAGCACCTTTATAATTGTATCCCTGGTGTCAGGTGAAATATTAAGGCGACTCCAAAAAAAGGGTTTTATTTTAGTCTAGCCGTCTCTCTCTCTCTCTCCTTTTCTTTTTTTTTTAAAAAGCTTTGAAAAGTAAGGAGAATTTATTCAGGTCGTGTATTGTCAACAGGGATATTACCAAATAAATAGTTAATGCTAACCTGATTTTTCTTATGAAGTCTAAAACCTCCTCAATGTGTGTGTAGTATAATTAATTCCCACCCAATTAATTTGAGCTTATGAAGGGATAGTGTAATTCTGTTCTGTAAGGATTCTTTTCTAGAATGATGCAGTAACAGAACATGGATTCAAGTGACATTTCACTTCAGAAATGAAAACTTAGTATAATATTAACATTCCCGGTGGATGACAGGTTCTGTTGTACTGTAATGTGTTTTTTTTTTGGATTAAAAGATTATAGTATATGGAAGTTAGGGAGCTCTTGTTTTTCGATTCAAATTAGTTGAAAGACAAATGGATTCGCCGAGTTGTACGTTGCTTCCTAACACTTCAAAATGTGCTGTGTGTTGTATGAGGTTATTTTACTGTTGAATGATACTTTTGAAACATTTGTGGTGTTGTGTCTCGAAGATCCTGCTGTTTAGTCAGCTGTGTTATAGAATCACAGCTACAGTGTCCCTTCTTCCCAGGTAAAAGCCAATAATGCTCTTAACAACTGCCACTAGACTGCTTATTCAGCAGAAGAAGCCCCGGTGTTTGTGGGAAGAGAAGCAGCCAAACGCGAGAGACATTTGTGTTCACGCCCGTCGAGGCTGCCGCGCGCGTGAGCCTGAGAAGCGGTGCGGACCCCGGCGCTCTGTGCCGTACCCCGGCTGTGGTGCTTTATCACAGGTGTGCTTTTCCTTCCCCCAGACCTGTTCAAGCAAGTGGCCAGCTCCACCGGCTTCTGTGACCAGCGCCGGCTGGGGCTCCTGCTCCACGACTCCATCCAGATCCCTCGGCAGCTGGGCGAAGTGGCCTCCTTCGGCGGCAGCAACATCGAGCCGAGCGTCAGAAGCTGCTTCCAGTTTGTAAGTTCGTGTTTGCTCGCTGTTGATTTTCTGATTGGTGTTTCGTGTCGAGGTATCCTGTCCGTTCTGGAGAGGATTGAAAATCTGGAAGAAGGATTAGGGTACTGAGGGTTGTTCAGTGGTGCTGTTCATTGGTGTACTAAACCGTTCCTTTGATAAGATGTATCCGGCCGCGGTGGAGGAAGCCCAGATCATGCTGTTATCCAGACAGCAAGCAGTTGTCATCAAGGCTTATATTGTAATGGAACCCTGCAAGCAGTTTAAGTCTTTGTTACAGCAGCTCCTAATTTTACAGTCTTCTATTGCCAGCAGTAGATCACCATTTATTGCTACCATGTAGGTGAGCAGCAATGGTCAATCTCAATTTTGGGCGTCTGCGTGCCAGTGACAGCCAGGTGCCCAGGGAGCAATAGGAACGGAGTGACTGCCTGCAGTGCTGGAGGGGCGAGAAGCACCCAATGAGCTTCTTCCACTGCTTGAATGGATAGTGCCAGTTTTCTTTAGAGAGTACTGAAAGAATTCCTGTCCTTTCTGTTGAGGAATGCATGGCGAACTGGAGGCTCTTTTTCAAACTTGTAAATTATTTAATCTGAGGAGGAAGAGAGTTAAGGGAATTATTCATCCTTATCCTAACCACCAGCAGAATGCACAAGATTGAGACAGCTGCTTAATGAAAACGTAGAGGAGGGGAGGTAATGTATGGTCTGTGATTAACTCTCTATGCATCTTCTACATTACAATGGAACAAACGTGCTTTTTCCCATCCCCTAACTGTCCCTGGGGGATTTTTCGTTTGGTTGGGGGTGGGGGGGAGTTGTTTGCTTTTTTGCTGCTGCTGAAGTTTCATTATGTAGTAGTTTCAGTTCTGTAGCAAGCAGAAACACAGCAAGTGTTTTTCAATGAATATTAATGCTTGGAAGTAGTCTTACACATAGTGACTATGAAAAGAATCTAATTCTAAAATCCCCGCAAAGTTCAGTTGTGATGGGACATTTGCTTTCTGTACTTTTTAACCTTCTTTTAACAGATTAATTCTACAGGATTCCTGTTTTCCCATTTCCATCATTCATATCTTGACCTTTTATAATTCTAACCTGTATTTGATCCCATTTCCAAATTAATGTCTTATGGGGCCGTATCCTGGGTGCATAACCCACGCTGATAAACTGTGCATAGTAACTTTGATAGGTGGGTTAGACCCTGCGGTGGTTTTTGAGCCTCAAGTTCCGCATTGGGCTTTCAAGTGAGACCAGCACGAAATGATGCTGCAGCAAATCCATGGTCAAAAGCTCATTTGTGCAAATGACCTTCCTGGGAAATTAGGACTCGCTGGATCTTATTTTCCCGAGTGAATGGCAGCAGCACTTAGAACACTGTTGAAAAACTGATAAGGAAAGTGACCTCGGAATCTGACAAAAACATGTTTTTTTGGAAAGGAGGCTGACTCTGCGTGTGTTTGTACTAGGAAAACCACAATAACATTCATAGTGATGGAACACACAAAAACAGTTCTTGTAAAATAGGAAGATGACCTTGGAATAAATGTTTATTTGGATAAAACGAGTTAGCAGCATTGTCATTATGAATGAGGACATGCCAGCAGGCCGAGTGCTGTACCGCATCCAGCTGCCGGCATTTGTAGAAACAGCCCAAGCACAGCTGGGCACAACCTTTGACATGTTCATAAATCAGAACATCAGAAAACCTGAGGAGGTTTCCTTCTCTTACTGGCACTGAAAACCGGGGTGGGGGGAAAGGCCACCCTTAGGGAACAGAACAGCAGTAGGAGTAATAGGGATGGAGGGAACGGAAAGGTGGGTGGGATGAGGCATGGAAGAAAGGAGCAGCCGGGAGTGGAGGTGGGGGAAGAAGTAAGACCTTTCCAGGAGAAACGGAGGAGAGGAGTGCAGAGAGATCCTTCCAGCGTGAGACGATGGTGTGGGGGGCACGGGGTCCCAGGCCGGGGGGGGCAGCACCAAGTGCTGGGGGGAGTCGGGAGCAGTTGGGGAACGGAGCGGCTGGAGGAGCTGAGCGGCCGAGGGGGTCTTGCGCGGGGCTCCCAGCAGCCTCCTTTGACTGAAGTGAGATAATTCAATTTTGAAAAATAATGTGGGGATTCGTAGTTTGCTGTGTGGAAACTAAATTAAGTCTTTCTTTGTACACCTGTGGTGAGGAATGCTTTTTCTTCAGGCTTTTTTTTTTTTTATTTCCTTTCTGGTGATGATAAGCCAGCAATAAATTGCAGTCATGTCAGAGTGTGCAACAAATGCGTGCTTCAGAAATGGCTCTCCCAGCCCCCTCGGGTTGGGTGCCCTGGCAACGGCCTTGTCTGCCGGCACAACGGCGGAGAAGGCCGGGATGTTTGCTGTTCCCCGTGATAAGGGGGAAACCGCTCCTGCTCTGCAGCTTGATGGGCGAGTCCTTGGGAATGAGCTCTGGGGAGGGTGGGCAGCCCAGCCACGCTCTTGGTGGCAGCCTGCCCACTGCCTGCCCACTGCCTGCCTGCTGCCTGCTCCTGCCTGCCCGCTGGTGGGGAACAGGTCCCCTTGCCGCAGGTGGCCGCTGCTGCGGCCCTGTTACCTTTCATCCCCCCAGCACCCATTCTTGCCTTCCATAGTTTTCTTCATATACGGGAGGGTGCGGACAGTAATTGTCAGGAGAAAAAGGGTATAATGGGACTCATCTTTCCTACGTGGGGCGGGGGTATGTAATTTCTGCTTTGAGATTTTAAAGAATAAATATTTTTAATGATCTGATGACTGTTTGAAGACTGTAGTTCTGCCTGGGCTCAGACTGCATTAGAGGAACCTATAGATCCGTGAAAAATCAAGTGAATTCAGTATTACTGCAGTGTGAAAGCACTATCCTTTTAGTTCTGTGATGGGTACATTGATTAGGTAAACAGGATAGGGAATTGATACGGACCAAAGGACGCACATGCTGTGTTTTAATCACAGTAGAAAATTATTAATATGCTTTCCTTGTATAGTGTAAACAGGACCTAGGAATTCACATCACTGCCTTGGATGAGTTGCTGTGACATTGGGACGTTTAAGAAATGTGATGCAAAAACAGTGCGGCTGGGATAAAAATGTCTCTTGCTGTTCCTCAGTAACATTTTGGATATTTGGTTCTTGGTTATAAACTGCTGTAAGTGTGCTTTCTTCCGAGGGTGTACTTGAAGTAGAGTACTTGATGTGAAAAACTAGTACAGATAGAGCTAAGGAGTAGTGAAATATGTAACATTAATTCATATCTGCATTTCAAACCTTCTTGTTTCATTTCACTTTGATGGAGGAAAGTATTTTAATATTCTGTGTTGTACAGTCTTCCTTTGTAGGTTTCTACTTGATCAATGATAGGGCAAGATCAGCCTGTTTTTTACAACCACTTAACTGTGTCCAAATCCAGTATATTTACTCAAGACGAATAAAAGCCAAAATAGGGGCCTGTTAGTCTTTTCAGGTGGAGTTTGGGTATTGCAAATCCTGGGCCAGCACCCTGATAGTGACTTTGGCCATAAATGCTGTGATTTGACTTGGTTAGGCTGTTGTTTTGTGAGGGGTGGGTTGGTTTGGGGGGCAGGAGGGGGGTTAACAGTTAGGAAATATCAGTACTGTGTGCAAATAACCATGTGTACTTACATAGAGGTCTATATGAAAATAATTTACAAATGCAGTGTTACTGTTGAGGGACTCGATCTCGTTTGAGAGATCCAGGCAGCCCTGCTTTCTATTCGTAGGATATTTCTTCTGCTTTTGGGTCTGATAGGGGAGAGCTGGCCTAAGGGAAGGAGCAAATCCTTCCTCAAGCTGCTATGCTGTAAATGTCATAAACCAGCAATTCTAGTTTTATTTCAGCAGGATTTTGTGAACCTGTGCCTGACTTCGCAGGGCACTCTTGAGGAGTCCTACAAGTGAACTCCTTTAAAGAGCTGTTTTTAAATGGTTTAGGGCATGGGGGATGGAGGCGGGAAGGTGGTGTTTTTCAAGTGTGTATAACATAAAACTGCATGTTAATTCACTCTGGGTTGATGTTTTTGTATTTTATTACTCTTTACCACAACACTAAAAACATTGACTGGAGCAGTCAATGCAATCAAGTGTAGTGCAAGGGGTCGAAGTAATGATCTTGAGCATTTGCTCCAAGGGTCGAGGCAGATTTAAGCAGTTTGTACTGCCCAGAGTTACCTTTATAATAATCCTCTCTTTCTTGGCCGTGAAACAACACTTGTCTTGGAAACTGATAAATTCTTGGTTTTTGTTTTCTTACCAGCCAGCAATGGGGGGAACACGAATGTACTGAGTAAGCCACTCAAGAGTGGAAAACAAGGTTGAACAGGGTTTGGTCTGACTCCGGGGAGACAGAGCTGCAGTTCATGCCTTGCTCTGCATTTTTAAACGCTAACAAGTTGTAAGAATCCCATTCCTCAGTTTGGCTTGTCCAAAATAATATTTACTTAGGCTAACGTAAAGTTTTCCATCCTGGATGGAAAACAGTATTAAATTAAGAATGTTAATTTATTTCCAATTAATTTCTTACACTGCCCATAACATTTTTGATGAGCTATATTCTGTTTATCACAATTTGTGCTATATTGTCTGACTCTGTCCAAAAACACATCACATTGTTCATGTAAAATAACGACTGTATTTTGGATCATATTTCGTATTATGGATACATAAGCTAACATAGCGTAGAATATTGCTTAATCTACTAGCTGGAGGAAGGGGGGGAGGGAGGGGAAATGGAGAATTCGACTCCAAAGTATTGCATAAAGATGGTAGCACCACCCAGCTTCCTATTCCCCCATTGTTTCTGCAAAAGAAATACTGAAAAACAGATGTCTGGAACTCAATGAATTTGAATGCCCCCCATAACGAATTGTTGCTTGTAAGCTGGAAGGGGCTTTATGAATTTTAGTTTAAGATTCACTGTTATTACCATAAAAATTGGGAGTTGCAGAGGAATGTGTTCAAGAGAAGAACTGTTAATATTCTTTACAGCTTGATCTTGTTGGTTCAGATACGTACTGTATGAATTCAGACTTTTTCCCTTATGTAAAATCTTCAGCAGCTGCCTTTAACGGATTTAGAGATTATTAAAAAAATTGTAATAGCAGCACAGGGAACAGTCAAGAACTGTCTGTCCTATACTGTCTGACCCTGACCAGCTTTTCTCCACGTGGCTTTAAATCTTCATGTAATGTAATTCGGAACCAGTTCTGATACATTTTAATGCACCTAATCTCTCTGAGCACAGGTTTTGTACAGCCAGGCTCTGGGTAGGCAGCTGTTGGGACTGCTGGCAATCGGCAGTGACTGCAAAATTAAAATAGATCTTTGGGTGTTACGGAAAGTCTTTCATCGCTGCAACATTTTCCCTGCAAATTTGAAGCAGCTACAAGTGGAGAGCAGCACTTTGAGCAGCTCATTCGTATTCTGATGGCAGCTTGCACTGCAGCATTTCCGTACGCTTCATGTTTTTCTATTAGAAACAGCGTATTACAGAGATCCTCTTAAAAATGTTTTTGAGGCTTAGAGGACCTCTGTATAGAAAGTGTAGTCTGCTAGGCGGGGTAATGGTTTGCCAGTGTAGTTCCTGGCTGATGCTGGCTCACTGAGTGAGCCACAGAAAGTCTCTTCCCAGCCCCTTTACTGCCCTGGCTGCTAGCTGGAAAATAGACATATAGATGATCATATTTTATAATTATGCCTTTCTCTCTTAAGAGAGTTCTAGAATTTATTTAATTCTATGGAATTCACTGATGTCCTGCAGCAGAAGGCAGTGTCTGCTGGTCAAACAAACTCTCTTGCCAGTGTTGGCTGGACTTCATTGTACTTTTGATTTTTCTCTCTTTTTTCCTTTGGGGAGGTTCCTAAATTCTGTAGCTACATGAAAAAAACAGGAGTAGGATTTAATGCAGAAGTCTTCAGAAATATTTCGGCGTGGGGGAAAAAAAAGCTTATTCCATTTCATATAAGACCTGTAGCAAATATTAAATTGTGAGGGGCTTTATCTGAATAACTGTAGATACATTGTGGTTTTATGCTTTTACCCCAGATGCTGAAAGAGGATGTGTGACTGTGCTAGAAATGCACACACAGGGATCTTAAATGCAGTCATAGGAATCTTTACGTGGTTTCCCAAACCACCATCTTAAGAAGAAAGCCCTGACCGAAAAATCTCTTTGTTTCTAATTCACCAAAATATTGCAGCTGCATTTTAAGTGTATTTTAATGCTATACATTATTCAGGGGATATTCTGGGTTTTTTTTCCACTTTCTTCTTGTGACTGGGGGTTTGTCTAGGAGACTTTGCATTCTTCTCAGTCTTCAAGTATTGATCAGTTAATTAGTTTGTCAAGATTATAAACAGTGTTAGCTTTGAAAAAAAAAAAACCACACAACTAATTGATTTTCCCTATAGCTCCCTCTCCTTTAGATCAGTTACGATGTTTTTTTCTCCAAATCTGTTGCTAACGTCTTTAGTTGAATAAGGTTTTAGCTAGGTCATACTGAACTCAGATTTTATGAGAAACTGGAAAAGTAACCGAGAGCAAGCATAAAAAAAAGCAGCACTCAATCCTCTCTTCATCTTGGTCCATGTACATGATACATTAATGCTTATTATTTATTTAAGTGCTTCAAATAGGTTTGGAACCACAAAGGAAGACAGTCTGCCTTGTGAAGTCTGAAATATAAAAGACTGGCCCACAGAAGGCTACATTTAAAACCCCAGAGAAAAAGGAAAACAGATGATTTAAATATATTCAGGCCATAAATATGCTGTTTCTGTTGGGTAGCATGGAAGGAAGTGTCTCAAGGAATTTGAATTAGCACGTGGTGATGGTTTAGAGAGATGGTATCCCGCTCCGCTGCTTGGGCTGTTCCCTGTGGGGACCCGTCCTCCTCCCTGCCGGAGCTCCTCACTGTGTCCGGTGGAGCCGTCACCTCGCCCTCAGCACTGGAAGCAGCTCCCAGGTTCTCAAGTAACCACTTTCCTGCTGGCTCTGCACCACCCTGCGTGCCGGAGAGAGGTTCCCGGTAAAAGCTGACTTCGTTGCTTCGCTGTTTTCCTTAAAATCTCTTTTAATGCTCTTTGCCTTTAATCTGCACTGTTCTTTGCAGTGGCTAGTCTGCTGGGACGGTGAGATCTCCACCTGTGTAGGTAGATCACTGTTGTCCCCCGTTGCTTTGTGTTTCTCGTCCCTTTGCTGTTTCTTTTTCTGTACTGTAGGTGCTGCCAGGTAGGGATTATGTATCATTTTCTGTGCTTGATGCCTGCCACAGTGGGATTCAGCTCTGCTGCTTCGAAGTTACTGCAGAAGAGATACCTGAAAAGATCATGGTGGTTAGGATGTGATGGGAAGGCAGCAGAGAAATGGGGCTGCCGGGAAGTTTTCGTAGGCTCTTTTGCTGCTGGCAAAGAGGTGAAAGCGGGAGGTGGTGGAATATGAGGCCAAATCGATTGTATTCTGTGGGACAAAACTGTATTGTGTTTGTAGGCAATGACAGGAAATTTAGAGGTGATATGGTGGGAAGAGCGATTTTGAGGCATTCAAGGAGGCAGAGAGTTAAATGTTCAACAACAGGCTGAAGAAGGGACTTGAATGATTTCCTTATGCATGCATTTAGAGGAAAGGTCAGTATGATAATGAAGGATGTCAGAGAGAAAGGAGTTGTGGTCAGAAGACGTGCAATTTTTAGGGCTTGGATAACACAAACTGTTTTTAAAATAGGTGAGAAGCAGTGCTAGGCAGGCTCAGTTAAGAGAGATGGGAAGCACGAGATCAGGCATCAGAGGTGATCCTGTAAATGGATGATTTTCTCTGTGACAGAGTACATGGTAGTGCTGTCTATTGTAATAGAGAATAAGAGAAAGAGAGATTTGAAGTGTTAATAATTGTGTTCAGTTCCTGGATTTGTTTTTTTTTGTTGTTTTTTGGGTTTTCTTGCTTGTTTGTTTTTTTTTTTAATGAATGGCTGGACTGGGGGAAAAGCTGGAGTATGTTCAGGGAAAGGTACAGAGTAGGCAGGAAACGAATAGCTTGAACTGTTAGTTGTCTGGTAGCAGGCAGATCACTTGTGCTCAACCCCTGTCTTTCTTACAGGCCAACAACAAACCCGAGATTGAAGCTGCCCTGTTCCTGGACTGGATGAGGCTGGAGCCGCAGTCCATGGTGTGGCTGCCCGTCTTGCACAGGGTGGCTGCTGCGGAGACCGCCAAACACCAAGCCAAGTGCAACATCTGCAAGGAGTGCCCGATTATTGGATTCAGGTACAAGCTCGCTCCCTTTCTGTATGCGCTGCTGCTTGGTGGATCCAGAGCTCTGCTTGTTTCCAGGCGAATCGAGTGCTTGATTTTATTTGTGGTGTTCAGGGAAAAAGGTAGTTGTGAGAGGGCGCGAGGGGGAGTGACAGCTAGACTGAGTACAGTGATGCGAGAGTTGAAGAGAACAGAAGTCATCCGTCAATTAAGATACAGCCCTTCCTCTGTGTCCCAGTCTTTCCGTGCCTCAGCCAAAGTACTGGTGGATTGCACAACTAAGACTATTTTCTTTACATTCGGTGTGTCCTGTACACGCAGTTACATTTTCTGAATTGGATCGTAATGAGTTGCCTTCTGTCATGGTACAGAGCAAGGAAGTGCCTTGAAAATTCGCAGACGTGTAAGGCTACATGTGCGTTTCTCAGTGAAAGAATGTAGTTGGTGGAACATTAACCTGGAGTGGGGGAAATGTTGCTGGTCTGTTTAAACATCTGGATCGACACCATGGTTACTATGGCAATGAATAAGTCACTGTGTTGTAAAATGGCTGTGTGTTGGTATGCCTGTTGAGAATCCACTTAACGGCTAAGTAAATACTCACTTTCAATTACGCCTAGACTTGTTTTATCACTTTGCTTTGGAATAGCTGCTTTGTATGGTTTCTGTCCTTTTTATGCACGGTCTTCTTTTACTGTTGGCATTTCTCCTTCTATGGTATGGTGTTGTTTACGAAGAGTTTTCTGTAATTTTGTTTCTAAAACCCAGATAGGCAACAGCAGCAAGCAGTGCTACATAGAAAAGCCGTCATTGTGCTCTAACCTGGAAAAGTATGAATGTTGCTTTTATACATATAGTGGGGCAGTGCTTTCTGCTATGCAGTTTCACAGGCAGTGGGAAACGGGAAATACCAAAGGTATCGCTTTGTTTGGAATCCGAGTTCTCCTTCAGTGAGGCGGTTCCTCTCATCGTCTAAATTCTTCTCCTTCTGCTTTTATTCTCCTTGAATATCTGAACTGGGAAATGATAAAGATTACTGAGGAAGAGCTAAGGATGGGGTGCAAGTAGTTCAACACATCCATAAAGTCTAATATTCATGTTCGCAGATACGGTTTATGAAGTACTGAATTAGTGACACGGTTTTGTATAAACAGCCAAAGACAAGTAGGTGGAACTGAAAAGTGCAGCACTTGGAAAATCAAAGGATGGCAAGTGAATGGATAGTCTGTACTGAGCATCGAGAGCTCAGGAAATGGACACTGGAGTTCTGTGTTTGCGTCTAATTTTACTTGACTGATCTCATCTGTCTCTTAAATTTATATAGCAAATCTATTATCACGATAGTGGAATCTGTCTGTTGCAGATTTTTTTCCCTGGCTTGGCAAGTCATTGAAACCCCGTGTACACGCTTGACAAAAAGATACTGTATTGGGAGGCTTTTAGAAAGCTAATACTGTGTGCCTCAGTACTTATAAAACAATGTTCTTTTGAGGTCATTGTGACTGAACTGCTTCACGTCTTTGGAACAAGACAGCCCTTATGCCTCCGGCTCTTTCAAGCACTTCAGCACAGCAGATACAACAGTTAGCTGCCTCAGAGAGCTGATGAGATTGAATAATGGCCTGAAAGTGTGTTTGGAGTTTTGCATGGGTGGAATGCCATACAGGAAAATTGTTTTGATAGAGGTGCTAGGAAGGACACAACCAGCCTCCTGCCTTGTGTGCAGCACTTAGGAGTTTGCTGGAGTGGCTTGTTGAGGAGGGCATTACTTACTTGAATTTTGCTTCCTCAGGACATTCTGTGTTAGGAATCATGATGGAGAGCAAAAGAACTGAAATTAGCATTATAGAAGCAAAAAGCATGGTGGTGTCATCCATGTGTTGAGAGAGTGATTGTGTAGAAATCTTTGCAGTTGTCCAGTGTTAAAAATTTTTTGGAAGGTGTGGATCTTTGATTAATGTCCGAGGCAGCAATGCCTGTCCCTCAGTGGTGGAGGAGCATTGCCCGGCATTGCACACTGTGTGACATCTCAGGGAAGAGAAATTACGGACGCAGAAAACTTGACAAGCTGATATGAGGCATTCACATACAAAGCTCTGAAGCCATGGTTTTTTCTGCTTCTCTTTTAGGTACAGAAGTTTAAAGCACTTTAACTATGACATCTGCCAAAGTTGCTTCTTCTCTGGCCGTGTTGCAAAAGGTCATAAAATGCACTATCCCATGGTGGAATACTGCACACCAGTAAGTAGCTGTTTTACAGACCCTTACTGTCCCTTCTTATGTAGAAAGGAAAAGCTTCATTTCCTATGTGCAAGGTAATGGAGAGTTTGGGTGGCCTTTCTTCCCTCCCTCCCCCAATAATGAAATCACCTTTTATATACTATACATGCCAGCAATTTCTGGTACTTAGTAAAGGATACTGCAATGGTTTGAAGTAAGTTGAAGTTCGTTGTTTGTACCATGCTGTGTTGTAATGAATTATTGCGTGCTAATGACTTGTTCCATGTTCAATGCCGTAGTTCACTTTATGGATCCTGCAAGAAGCCTGTAATTTGTGCAAATACTCATTCGTGGCTTAGCTCGCAATGTTTTCTCTGTACCAGTGTGAGATTTTTCTGATTTTCTCAGCAAGTTGTTTTCCCCACAACTCTATGATCCCGTTTTTAAGTTCTTTATTATTTAGTAGTACCTGTGTATTGTGTGATTGCTTGGTGGTGTAAAATACCAGGGCAGTTCTCCAGAGTAGCAAGGGAGATTTCACTTCTGAAGACTGGAAGCTCGGGTGTTCGGTGCAGCATGGTGCAGATGTGCTACGTTGATGGTGGTGTGAGGGTCTTCACCCTTGTTTCACAGCTCCCTAAAGGGTCGCTTTTGCATAAACGTTTCTAAAGTACGTAAATGGTTTTTACATCTTCATCCAGACAAAAAGGCATGGCTAAAACAAAAGTAAAGACTCTCAGCTTTTCTTAAAAACTTAGAGGAAAAAATATTCCCTTGATACATTACAGTAAAGCAAAACCAGTATTTTTGTTGGTTTTCATTTATGGACGTTTATTTACATTTTCTATCAATTTCTGCTGTAGCATTTAAAAGGCAGTATTTAATCTGAATCTCTACTAATGGTGTTTGCTGGCTTTCTGTCGGTGTCGGCTGGCTGCTGCTTCTCGGCGCCGTCGCCCGGGGCCGAGGTGGCTGGCAGGGCGATGCGCCTGAGCTGCCGCGCCGGTCGGAGGGAGCGCGAGCAGATCTGGACAGACCTCTCCGTCGCGGCGTTCCTGCAGCGGGCTCTCGTGATCCCAGTTTGTTGGCAGGGTGACCGACCAGCCGCGTTAGGGCATTCCTTCCAGCCGCAGCAGAATACCTCCTTGCTGAACGGGCTGCAGTTTTGTTTTGCAGTTTGCCACCCTTACTTTTGCTAAGAAGTGACATGGGAGATTTGTGGGTGGTGCACAGAGTGCACAAACCAGCGTCTTGCCACCTGTCTGTAAAATGTGTTTTGAGGAGAGAGAGACAGAGAAGGACCACAGGACACCCCCACAGACTGCAGCAGCTCGCTGCAGCACGGTGTCCAGCAGGTTTCTGTTCTCCCTGAAAATACGGATTGCTAACAGGCAAACACAGTGGTGAACAGAAACTTGCAGCCGCATCCAGATTGTTGAATCAGAATAAAGAACCATTGACAGCCAGTACATTTTTTTGTGAATCCTGAAGTCCAGCAGCCCATGCTAATGTGCCGTGCCTGACTGCACCAGCAGCCAGTTGAATTAGAGAAGGATTAACTGGGGGGGGGGGGAGGGGAAGTGAATGTGACTGTGACGCACAGCAAGCCCTGATCTTTTTTGTGTTGCTGCTATTGAAAAAATAAACCTAAATACTGTGTGATTGAACAAGGCGTCCACTGAAGCTATCATGTCTACTATGTAATTGTTTTCTAAGTGAATGAAAAGGGATTTGCACGTGGCAGAGCATTTTTTCCTCTTCCTCCAGACAAATCTCTCACCTTGTAATGCCTTTTGGCAGACAGAAGACATGTGATGCCTGCTTTGATCTACCTTTGCAATAGCTCGATGTGCACAATGAAGTGTTTTGATACTTTTGTTCTCCCTCCCTCTTACTTCCAGGAAGTTTTGGAGCCCTACAGTCTTTAATTCTGCCTAGGGGAGACTGAGAACTCATGCTAAACATCTGAGGGATGTGGTAACTTTTCCTCTCCTGCAAAAGGTTGAGGCAGAATAAGGGCAAGGCTGTTGCCTAATTTTCATTTAGACAGAAAAATTGCAACAATTACTCCTGAAAGCATCACAGCTTGATTTATTGTTCAAAGAGAGGTGACTTTTAAAGAGGTCTCAAATAAAGCATAGAAGACAACTTCCAGACTGGGATTTAAATGTAGGATCGTTTTTCTGTTTGGGTTTAATGACCAGTGACACACTAGCATAAAAACCACCTTGTTAGAGGGAAGCATGTCAAACTGAGACACCTTTCTACAGCTAGTGTTTGCAGTCGGGGTTGAGGTCTGGGGGTGGGGGGTGGGGTTTGGCAAGGCACTTTCTTAAACTAAACTGCGAAAAGTCAGATGGTGGTAAAGTTCTCCTTAAATCGTGAAGTAGCTTTGGTTTCGGAATGTGCTTGGCCCAGCTGCCTATGTATTGCTTTGATTTAAGAGAGCTGGGATGCTGAAACTGCACTGTTTCTTCTTCATAAACCAGTTTTGCTGAGAATTTTGTTTTGGATGATTTTACTCTGAAAATCATGTGGAATAAAACATCCGTGGAATAAATCAGAAAGTTTGGCTGAAAATAGCCTGAGTCTATCATCTTGTCCACATAATAATCACATTTTCTTTGCCTTTCTTGTGCTACTTGAACATTTTTGAAATTGAAATTGGATTATATGAGAGGTACCTGGTGCTTCTGGTTGTCACGGGAAGATGTATTTTCTTCTTGGGATTCTTGGGCTACCAGCTAGATCAGGATGTTTCTGTGCAAACACGCAGTGTTACTGTTGGATCGTCATGGAGCAGGTTAAGGGGAGCGAGGGGTGGGTAACAGTCCCAGGAAGGTCAAAGCAAAGAATGTTGTATTTTTTATCATACCTGAAAACACTGAATCCAAATTACAGTCAAATGCAATGGAAGGCGTTCACAGTGTTGAAAACAGACAAGACAGGAATAAAAGGTTATAAATGGCACAGGTGAACAAACTGGATGGAAAGCTGTGCTTAATGCATTTATACCAAGACTAAACGTTAGAAGTTTTACTCTGCTCCCAGCTGGTGCGCTCTGTGTGCCCTCAGGGTGCCAACCCGGTCAGGAGCTCTCCTAGCAGGCGTTGCAGATGGCCTTGGGCAGCGGGAAGGCGCGAGGCCACCCCAGTAAATCCCCTTTCCAGAGTCCCGTTGGTGGTCTGGCCATACTTAATCCCTCCCTTCCCCGAAATGTCTTTACTTCTGATGTATTGAGGAAGTGATACTTAATATTATCAAGCATTGTCTCAGTTTCTTGAAA
This sequence comes from Opisthocomus hoazin, assembly GCF_030867145.1. NCBI lineage: Eukaryota > Metazoa > Chordata > Aves > Opisthocomiformes > Opisthocomidae > Opisthocomus > Opisthocomus hoazin. The sequence goes on along the minus strand of NC_134414.1, from coordinate 96,999,772 downwards.
ATACAGATGCTGCTGTGCTGGCTTGTGGGTTCTGCTGTGTCGCTTCGCTGCCAGTCATTGCTTGCGCTCTCCTATGAGGACAGGCTGAGGGAGTTGGGGCTGTTCAGCCTGAAGAAGAGAAGGCTCCAGGGTGACCTTAGAGCAGCCTTGCAGTACCTGAAGGGGCCTACAGGAAGGATGGAGAGGGACTTTTCACAAGGGTGTGCAGTGATAGGACAAGGGGGAATGGATGTAAACTAAAAGAGGGTGGATTTAGATTAGATTTTAGGAAGAAATTCTTCACCATGAGGGTGGTGAGACCCTGGCACAGGTTGTCCAGAGAAGCTGTGGATGCCCCCTCCCTGGCAGTGTTCAAGGCCAGGCTGGATGGAGCTCTGAGCAACCTGGTCTAGTGGAAGATGTCCCTGCTGATGGCAGGGGGGTTGGAACCATATGATCTTTAAGGTCCCTTCCAAGTCTTACCATTCTATGATTTTCGTGCCAGGCAGACTGACTGGAAAGAAAGCAAAATTCTTCCTAGCTTTACATGAAGCTTGTAGGTGTTGTCAGTACAGGGATAATATTTGTCCTTTCTGTTAATGCATTTCAGTCTTTCTGCAGATTATTTTTCAGGGTGTCCTTAATTTTTCTACCCAGACAATCGTTAAAAATATGTACATCTGTGTTTCAGCAGCTCAGTGAAGGTTGGCTTGACTGATAGGTCCCAGCACCTCCTTCCTCTCTAGATAGAAGGCATAGAACTCATTAAAAAATGTCAGAAAGATTAACATTTCCCTCATTTCTTTCCTTCGAATTAGATGCACTGGAGAAGCAATATGGTTATGTGGGTCAGGAAGAACTTAATTTACTGTAGAAGAGCACTATTTCAGGGTTGAGCATCTCTGCGAGGCACAGGGAAGGGAGTGTGCAGCCTGACGAGAGTAACCGAAGTCTTCCATTAAAATTGTTCAGAAAATCGCCCGACTCTGAATTGGCCTCACAAGAAGCCTTGCATCTTCCCAGCAGACGTCCTTTGAACGCCTCCTGGCTCGTTCTGGTCTTTAGGAGACTGATTCTGCTTTGCGCTCCTCTGCTGGCCTCCATGGCAGTGAGGAAAGCCGACTGCAGGCAAGGGAGCAGAAGACTTGTGTGCGAATTGCACTCTCCTCGGGGTATTGATCTTAAATGCCTGCTGGCTTCAGTTTAAACAGGCACGGGAAGAAATAACTGATCTAAGAGCTTTCAGCAGCTCTCACCTGCTTTTTGTTTCTCTTTGATCAAAATATTAATGAAAGAGGCTGAGGAGGGAAACTGGGAAGAGAACGTACCGAGAGGACGGGTCTCACTTTCGTGGACTGACAAGTCCATGAGATGTAGGTGACGAGCATGTGGTAAGAGTTGGGACCCGGCCAGTGAAGCAGCTGGCTGGACACACAGACTGGCTGTGTATCCTCTGTTAACGGCCATTTTAGTGCTGGACAAAAAGCAGGCAGAGATTCCCTCGAGCCAGATGAGGAAACGGCAGATGCTTGTCCTCTTGAAATCACCTGAGATGAGGCATGAGCCTGTCGGGGGTCTTTGGAGCTTCCCTTTTTCCTCCGTCCTCCCCACTGGCAGCGTCGCTGTGTTGTACATTGTAAAGTGACAGTGACAAATAAATAAAATTTGCGGTTCCGGAGGTCAAGCCGTTGGCAGCTCTGCTTGGTGTGGCCCCAGCTCTTCCAAGTGACCCAGCAAAGGAAGAGGCAGCCGAGAAACTGTAATAACCTCACGAAAGATGATTTCATTGTGATTTGTGGCTTTCAGACAACTTCAGGAGAAGACGTCCGTGACTTTGCCAAGGTACTAAAAAACAAATTTCGAACAAAAAGATATTTTGCAAAGCACCCACGAATGGGCTACCTGCCTGTGCAAACAGTCTTGGAGGGAGACAACATGGAAACGTGAGTAGCTCTGAAGTGCCTAAGTAGCAATTCATTTGATATGCTCTTTGAGCTCCCCAGCTGGTGCCAACTCCCTTCACTTCCTAAATGCATAAAGCCTCTTTATTTCTTTCATTTCTGTTAACCTTGGCTGGCAGGAAAACACAAGCTGGGATTCCAATTGCCATTGCCTTTATCTGTTTTCACCTGTCCTTATAAAGGAGGTTGAACTTCGGTTAGGAAAAGAAAAGTACTTACCGGCTTACTGACAGCCTTGTAAACTTCTAAGCTTGATACGACAATTTGGAGACTAATGATCTCTTCATTAAATTTTTATTTTCTTCCAAATGGGTATCTTTCCATGGTTTTGTTTTTTTTTTTTAATTAGGCTAGTGTGTTTGCAGTCTCCCCAGCTGATTTCTTCTTTTCTCACCCTATAAATTTAGTCTTATTAAATGGCTTTGATGTCTTTATGGAAAAAAAGCGCAATAATGATGCACATGGAGAAATCAGTGAGTTAACCCAGTTCCCTTTGGTTCTTTTTACAAGTTTAATCAGTTGTTTAATGGCAATTGCATGCAGCTTGTTCTCGCGCTCTCTTTCTCTTTTTTAGTTTTAGATAATTTTTTTTCTCACTTTTTGGTTGGTTGCTCTTCACAGTCACTCATGTTGGTCTGTTGGATTTCTGTTTTTAGTTGTTGTGATTTTTTTTTTTAACCTTTCTGTAATTATTTTGCTGCTGAGTTTCTTCTGCCTCTCTCTTCACCTCCTCATTTTTTGTCTTGCAGTCCTGTTACTCTGATCAACTTCTGGCCAGTAGATTCTGCGTGAGTACTTTTGCTGAAGTGTGCTGCTGCTGCTACTGCTGCTGCTGCATTCCCTCACTTTTTTGTTTGTTTGTTTCTTTATTTAGTTTTACATAAGTTCATTTCCTTCTTTCTTTATGATTATTTCCTTTGGTGCACTCTCTGAAGGAATGTTTTGATCCCAAATGAGTAGAATGGGATAAATCCAGGAATTCCCAGCAATCGTGGATTGTGTACTGTATACTCTTTCTGGAGTATGTATTTTCATCGAATTAACAGAGATTTTGATGCAGTCCTACTAATGCTTATGAGAGTTTGTCATTTAAAAGCCTGTGTTTCTGAATAAGTGTCGATCCCTCTGAATGTATACTAAATGCTTTTTTTGAAAGATAGAAATTGAACTTGATGGATTAAAATCAGTTTCAGGAATGGCATTGTTTTGTAGATAAAGCTATAATTTGGTTTTATGTGCAACCGTGCACGCTCACGCACTCATGTGCCCCAATTAATCCAAAGCTCACTGGACATTTTATTACAGTTTTTTAGATACAAGATTTGTGAAGGCAGGTTGAAATGAGGAAATGTTTACTGTATTTTCTTCAGAAGTTAAAAAAAGCAGGATTTTTCAGCTATGAAATGGATTTTCGCTCTTGCACCATTCCTGCACGTGCATTGTCTTACTTGTTGTAGTAATATCCTCAGCATAAACTAAAGATGATATATACTTGCCATTGTGGCATTTGCTACTACTAATGTTACATTTGATGAGGTGATTTTAGAATAATGTTAAATAAGGATTATTTTTAATTCACATATTGGTAACTAATGAGAAACTAATAAACAGAATTTTATATATTTCTATATGGTAGAATGTATATGGCTTGCACCTTCATTGAATTTTTGGTAGAATAAACAACAGTGAAATGTATAGATTGGAATATTGATTTATAATTTTCATTTGGAGCACAAACCATTGGGAAGTCAAGTGAAGTGCTCTGCCTCTAGGAAATTTAAGCAACCAAAAAACACATCTAGTACTGGAAACCTCATATGGTTGAGGATTCACCCACAGAAAATGCCCAGAGGCTGGAGCCAGACTGAAATAAAGGGGCTTTGAACTTTAGTATGCACCTTCATTCATAAATGCATCTGGGGATGATGGCAGCATCCTATATACTCAACTGTGCATCTAGATTTCTTACTATTTGGAACAATTGCAAAGTTTAAAGTAGCATTTAAAGAAAGTTTGGATAATATGGAATGCCATCGCCGTGTCTGACATAACATGAAATTAATCTGCCGTAACATGCTTAATTCTAGTTACTTACATTAATAACATCATGGTATGCCTGCACCGATAGCTTCACACCAAAGGTTTGCTGTCGTATACTACAGGGAATTTAATTCACGTGCAATACTTAAGAAAACTTGAGAAATACTGAGAAACAGGATTTGTATGGAGAGGTTGCACCTTTTGTCAGACCAGCTCGGGTATCTTCCTGAGCACAATCCTTTCGTCTGGTCTGACAAGAAAGCAGAAAATTAAGAAATTAATAGTGGCTGGAAATAATTGCTTTTCATTTTGTTCTGCTAACTTTGCTCCTTTTCTTCGTGCTAGACCACTGGTCTTACAACACAAGTTACTGAGCTACCCAGGTTTGAAACTGTTTCTCAGTTACAGGGCCAATTCCAGCTTCAGCAGTGAAACCTCTTACTCTGGTTGCCATAAAACTTTCCCTTGTTTTCTAAGATCTTGCCTTTTACTGGTGCTTTCGTGCCAGTTTTCTGATAATCTTCAGAGTGCTCCGGAAGAGCATAACCTGGCAGCGTTCAACAATGCTAGTGCCAGCCTGACAGCAACATGTGGTATACATGGAACTGTTTATGAATACATACATATATATTTTTTATTAGAAGTTAGTAATTCTGACTGCTTATTATCCAGTGTTTTGCACAGATAGGCTGCTTGCCAGGCATTAAAGGGACAGCTCGCTTTTTGTGAGAACTTGTGTCTTTTTTACTTGGACTGTGAGCTGCCAGTGGCACAAATACAGTTTACTTGATTCTACACTTTCATGAAGCATTGACTGAGATGTTGAACAGCAAGGAAAGTGCCCTCGTCGTGCCAGCCACATCTCTGGGGATGCAGGGAATGGCAGGAGGTGGTGTTTGCCCCGCAGTCGCCACTTGACTGGCACTCCCCAGGCTGTTCCCGTAGACCCCAGCTTGAGAAACACAGCTGTGGAGCTGTTGTAAAAGGGGTCGTTATCATGGATAAATATTGGCTGTGTCTCTCAGCCTTCTTGCTGGCTGCTCAGACGGATTAGGTGGACTGAGTGTGTGTGCTCAGAAAGGCAGGACAGTGAGCTCTAGCACAGACGGGCACCTAAGAGCATCTCTACACAACAGCCTGCTGTGCAGCACAGTTGTGCACAGGCTAGCTCAGAGACTGGCAGAAGTGCACCTCTGAGCAGCTGAATTCAACACGAAGACTGCAGTGCTTCTCAGCGGGTTTGCTTTCTTAAGCAAATTTTCAAAAAGCTGCTTGAGGTAGATCTCCGTTGCAGTATGTTCTGAAGTGGAGACAAACCTGGAAATGTTGCCTCATCCCCTGGCTGCAGCTGACGGAGAGACAGAGTCGGCTCTAACAAGTTACACAACAGTGTTGTCTTTAATATATGTATATTACACACCTTGTTCATTCTGAAGTTGAAGCTTAGTTTCAAGGCAGCAAGTATGTGATCATGCAGTCAGGCTCGTCTTTTGCCTTGCCCTGCTGCCAAAAGGGGCATCTCTTCATTGCCCAGTTAGTCCCCACCGAGTGCTGTCCCTTATACGGGTGCGATGTTGGGGTAAGAGGGACTTAGAAGAATGATCCAGCTCAAAACTAAAGCTGCTTTTAACATAGATTTCCCAGTGGACGGACAGTATTGGCAGCAATACGTGTGTGCGCGTTGAAACCAAGACCTCTTCTTTCATTGACAGTACCAGCTTAGACCAGCTTAACATCTCCTGTGTGTCAAATAAATAAAAAAATGGGGTAGCATCAATTTATCAAAAAAGACATTGTTACCTTGCTCCATAATCCACTGCTGTAGATAAAAAGCATCCTTTTTCCCTCCCATCCCACATTAGTGTCAATGTTCTTACACAAAATAGGATATCAAGTTGCAGAGAAGCAACTGCCCATCCATATGAACCTCTGCTGTACTGAGGAACTCTATGAACTGAGTATTTATCCTCTGGTCTGCTGTGGTAAAATTTGAATATGTGATGGGTAGAAGTACAGTTGGAGGCCCAAGATCATTTCAGACAAAATGAGATTTGTGATATTTGGCCTGTAATGTCTTAAAGAGAAAAACGTTGCTGTTCTGTGAGAAGAAACATTAATGATGATGAGTTTTGTGTATCCAGCATAAAGCTCTATGAATTCCAAAGGATCCTAGTTTTCTACAGCTCTTTGCAGGCTGTTTAGTAAACTGGAAGATGATCAATCTAGTAGATTTACTGCAAGATTATCAAACTCCTAACACAGGAGCATTACAAACCACAGGATTATTACAGTTTTTGTTTACAACTAGTAAATACTAAACTGGTCTGCTCTTGCAATGCGGTGCAATCCCCGTTGGGCCGACCCAGCCTGAACCGCAGTATCCAACAGTTCAAAAGGAGGGGGAAAGTCCTTCCTCAGTCAGGAGTTCCAGAAGGAAAGTCAGCAGAGGTGGAATAACGAGAAGTTGGAATTTAGCTAAAATGCGAGGTTGTCATACAGTTTGGGAGGCTGCATCATTTTGTGTTATTCCAGTACCTCCTGATACACGCAGACTGGCAAAATCCCGCACAGCATCAAAGGGTGCGCTCTGAGCTGTGTAGGCAGCATAGTTCGATGATGACGTTCTCCAGAGTTAAGGCTGTAAGAATCAATGCTCTGATTGATGAGAGAAGTCCCGTGGATTGTTTTCATCAACACTGATCTACGGTTCAGGTTGCAGCTCTGGAAAGACGCTAGGCAAAATCATCAGTGTCTGCAGTGCATTATTAAAGGCTCATTTCAGACATTTTACGTTTCTTGTATTTATTTCTAGTTGCTTGTGGAGTAGTCCTTAAAGGCCCTTGTAAGCGGGCTGTGCTGGAAGCAGGGCGGGAGGCAGAGGAGAGGTTCTCAGCAGAGGTTTTGCAGCCGGTGCAGGGCTGCGCATGAAACAGAATTACCAGTGAAGGAGGCAGGTGTGAAGGGAAAACCGGGGCAAAAGCTCTTCTATAAATCCTTTGGAAAAGGGTTCCTCGGGGACTGGTGTGAAGAAGAGTCATTGCAACGGATGGATTGCAAAATGGTCAGAATCCCCAGTGTGGTACCACAAGACGTTGCACCGATGGCTTGAGGAGGCACGTGCAGCACCTGGAGTTATAATTTTGCTGTTTATCAAACATAGCATAAGCATAAGGCATAGGAATGTGAGGGTATAGGCATAGCTAAGTGTCTTTTTTACTTTTAAAGGGGTATTGTTTGTGATTAATCAGTGTTTTCTGCCTTATAGGCCTGCCTCGTCCCCTCAGCTTTCACATGATGATACTCATTCACGCATTGAACATTATGCTAGCAGGTATGAGACCAGCTGGACTTTAGGCAGAACTTTCTCTAAACAATCATTTAAAAAAATAAAAATCCCAAAGGCTAGCAGCTGTCTGAGCGCTTTTTAAAGCAACATAGAGTTTGGGGTTTTGCATTCCAGGTTCTGGGATGCAGAGCATCGTCCATGGTTGCTGTTAACCAGCCTGCCAACTAACTTGCATGCCAGAGCACCTATGTGCTCAGAAGTGGCCTTTAGGTCCTGTGGGGTCTTTGCTGAGCTGCACACTCAGGTTACTGACTTTTTAGTAGGGCTTGTAGCGAAAGGACAAGGGGTAACGGTTTTAAACCAAAAGAGGGTAGGTTCAGACTGGATATAAGGAAGTGAAACACTGGCACAGGTTGCCCAGAGAGGTTGTGGATGCCCCATCCCTGGAAACATTCAAGGCCAGGTTGGACGGGGCTCTGCGCAGCCTGATCCAGTTGAAGATGTCCCTGCTTATTGCAGGGGGATTGGACATGATGATCTTTAAAGGTCCCTTCCAATCCAAACCATTCTGTAGTTCTATGATTCTGCATAGGTTGTTTTTTTTTTTTTAATATGCACCCTGCTGTAATCATACAAATCCAAAGAGCAGAAACCTCCAAACTCCGTGCGAATCTCAAGTACCATTTTAATGTGAAGTAATTCATCTTGTGGAATACCACAAGCAGGATTTTTCCTTGATTTGGAGGATTAAAATAGTGGTATATCACTGCTTTAGTTCACTTGTCTGCTTTCATACTGCTCTTAAGAATAGAAAAGTGGGTGAACTGCACAAATACAAAAATATTTTTTCACCAATTGAGCAAATTTACAAGGGCTGAGGTAATGAAAAATAGTTATTCCAACTTCCTCTTTCTCTCCCCCAAAATCACTTGATCAGGAGAGTTATTTCTGAATTATGCAGGACATTTTTGAGGGGCCAAGTGTTGAAAATGAATGAGAAATGACTGATCATTACAGTTCTGATGATGACATTGCCAGGTAGAAAGCAATTTGTGTAATCCCCTGGCATCTTAAGGCCTTTCTTTGATAGTGGAATTAATTAATCATGAGGAGTGGAATATAGTCTGTGAGAAAGGGTTAATAAATTAGAAGTGAGTTTAGCCAGGTCGTTGTAACAAATAAACCGTCCTTAGCGATAATTTATTGCAAAGCTTTTTGGTAATCAACAGTGAGCACAAATTAATTTGAGTTTTAAATTCATCAAAAACATCACGCTCTTTAATTCTTTCAGGAATGTTAGAGCAAATAAAGTTTCTGGAAAACATAATTGATTTTAATGAGTCTTGTTTATTTTTCCACAGGCTAGCAGAAATGGAGAACACCAATGGTTCTTATCTAAATGACAGTATTTCACCTAATGAGAGCATGTAAGTAGGCTGTTTTAATATTTTTGACGTGTGTTTTCTTGTGAAGGTTAATAACTCAAAATGAAATTCTGTAGCGCTGAATTTGCATGGTCATGTACCACATCTGGTTTAATTTAGTGATGAACTCATGTTCTTTCAGTTTGTTTCATAGCGTCTAGATTTATGGCTTATAGCTTAATACCAAATTTATGCAACAGACGATTGATACCTTCAAAAATAAAATTACTAACGTCTTCCAAAAAATTACTGATTTATTCAGCAAATAGTTCCCATCTTACTTGGGAAGAATGCTCATCGTCTGATGTGTTGTAAGGACAAAGATAAAAAGGTAACTCTTCTATCTCTGCTGCAAGCTGAATCATGTTAAATTGCTGCAAGCTGGAAATGTGGTGGGCAAAGTGTTGTTCAAAAGGTTAGTGGGGCTAAACAGAAAACTTTGGCCTGCAAATACCTGAGATGCATTGCAAGTGTAAGCCGAGGGGGGCTCATCCTCACCGTGACGTATTAGAAGTAGTAAACTTTAAGTTGGACAGGTCACTGACAAGCATTCATTGTACTACTTTAAATGTAAAGTCATAAATAAATGTTTTAATTTTTAAAAAGTAGTTCGATCTAATATCACACTAAGACCTTCTTGTGGTTTCTGACATGATAATACATTTCTCCTCTCATGATTTTCTTGGTCTTGTTTATTCTCTGAATGAAAGGACATAGAACTAGAAAACGAACTGTGAGTAACGTTTCTGAAAACAGGGTGGAAGCACAGAAGTCATTAGCACGCTTGAAAATTTGGTCTTCGTTAACTGTGTAGGAGAAGCTGTAGCACAGATTCGAAGCCAATCAAATATGAAAAAACTCAAATCCCAACTTTTCTAAAAGTGTTCTTTTCTGTTCTAGGTAATCTCATCCTTACCACAGTTTAAGGGGTGGATTTTTTTTGAAAATTCAGACAGAATCTTCTTTTTATTAAATTTGTAGTGTTCTTGTAGCATGGCATAGTCCTCTGGCCAGTTTTCATTCACTTAAATTGAGATTCCAACTCATTAATATTTTATAAGGTTGGTTGTGGGCCTGTGAGATGTTCTTGGATAGTAATAAAGCGATTTCTTTGTTTTGAAATAGTTTCTCTTTTGACTTGATAGGTTTGTTACCTACCAACTTTGAAAGAAAATCCCCTGTGCAACCAAGTGTATTGCTTGAATATGTTGGTTTAAAAAGGAGAAAGTTAAAATGACACCTCAAAACTAATACATATGTAACATCAGTATAATTTCATGTAGTTAATGAAAACTTTATTTCCGAGTTGTATGTCAGTTTTGTATTGTTATGAATAGAGGTAATGCTGTTACTATTATATATGGAATTTCCTGTGATCCACACTGTAATATTTCAGTGTTCTTAGTCAAAAAATCATACATAAGCAATATCTTTTATATTACACTTTGCTCTTGCTGTTCAACTCATTCTTTGGTTAATTAAAAATTGTGTGAATATGATTTAGTTAAGAAGTTAACCGCTGACTATCAAGTTTGTTACTCAGTTTGTACTATTAAAATGAGAATGAATCTGTAGATTCTGAAATTTGGAAGAAATGTGATCCAGGTACAAATTGCAGCAAAATCAGAGCTCACCATGAATTCGCAACTGTAATTCTTTCAGTGTTGTTTGTCAGGTTATGCTTAAGTAGTATTTGTTGATGTTCTTATGAGTTTTGGATTACCAGGTTTGTAGTTAGTTAGCACGATAGATGGAGACAGGGAGGGAAATAAAGACATAATGTGTATATATACCACAAAATATTTTCATATGTAGTGTTATTGCAATTATGTATACAACATATGTGCAGGCTAAAAATCACACAAAAAGAGTATGTCTTGCAAAGTGATGTTGTATTGCAATAGTTATGTCACTTTTTCACTGTTAATTCACTTAAAATGCATAAGGATGTTTATAAATGCAAAGCAGTTGTTTGAAGGAAATCACAGTTGAAGTGTTTAATGAAAAGTATAAATTCAGGAACTTTGCAAGCCTTTAAAATTTTACTTAGAAAAAGGAAAGGATGCCTGTTGTGAAAAATTAATATTTCCCTTTTATGAGCTAATGTTAATGAGCTCTACATTGCTTTAGCACTTCTGCAGTCTATAAAATGGCATCATTAACATTTTCAGGAACAAAATGGGAACAAGGAAAATCCTAATTTTTGAATAGTAACAGCTATTGAAAACACCTGTTAAATTCTGGAATTACAAAAGAGCTAGAGTGAATTGTTTTGTTAGAAGTAGAGTACTGCCAGAAAAACAAGATTCCCAACAGCAGTGTCATTTTTTTCTATCTTTGACTTGTGGTGTCAAGAGAAACCTTCCATGGTTTCTCACAGTCACTGCTGGTGATAGCTGTGTAGCTTAGAGCTTGGATGCATCTCCTTAGCACCTGAAACACCCATGTAATTCTAGAAGGTGGTCAAGGTCTGCAGAATTGGATTTGCTTTTCTCTTCCGGAGGTGTTTCTGTTTGAAATGCTGGATGGCTTCAGGGGCAACAGAGGTAAAGAAAGAGATCATATGTATTAAACAGAATATGTTTGTCTTCTGACAGTGTACATCATTTGTAGTTTAAAAAAAAACCTCAGTGAAAAATAGCATAATTTCATTAGATTAAGTCAATATTTTTTTATTTCACCTCATTTACAATTTTATAGAGAAAAATGTTTACATAGAGGACACCTTTATTACATAAGGAGAGTCTGTAGGTGTAAAAATAAATGCCTTGCCTTTGCTTGAATGTCCTTCCACAACACAGATCAGCCAGCAGCAGATGGCCTTTTTTCTCCAGAAAATTCTTAATAGAAGTTAGGCAGAAGAGGTTGACCGCTGTGGCAAAATTTGGCTTTAATTATCTGAGAAGCAAAGAGGAAGAGAGGTGGACCCTGCAGAGAAGGTGCAGATTTTACTCTAAGGTGCATTACTGTGCTCTTCGTTACAAAGAGTTCAGTAAATCTCTTTGTAAGAAATGAGAGACGGGGAGTGAATCGTCCCCTTGTATTCACTGTGAAGTTAAAAACGGGGAAGGGAACAGCCTGTTTTATCCTCCTGTGTTTTGCAGCGATGATGAACACTTGTTAATCCAGCACTACTGCCAAAGCCTGAACCAGGAGTCCCCCCTGAGCCAGCCTCGAAGCCCTGCCCAGATCCTGATTTCTCTGGAGAGTGAGGAAAGGGGGGAACTGGAGAGAATCCTGGCGGACCTGGAGGAGGAGAACAGGTGGGTGATACCGCCCGCTGCCGCGCCGAAGCTTTCTTGCAGTGAGTAACAAGGCTTGACACCGTGTCGTCCTTAGCTCGCTCCCACTTCCAGTGGGGTGACGAGTCAGCATGTTTCTTTCCTAAAACCTCCACAATGGCAAGCTTCGAAAACATGCGTGGGTCACCTAATGCTCGTGGTGCCACCTGCAGCAAGCTCTGCCAGCCGTGTTCCGTATTTCCTTCTGTTCTACCGTTTCCTTTTATTTCCATGGCAGCAATGAGCTTCATGCCAGCCTTACTTTGTTTTGCTGTTACGAGAGGGGAGGGTGTGCAGATTTGTGCACCCCTGTCTGGAAAAAACAGGCAGAGGTTCTTGGAAAGACAGGCTTTTCTCAGAAAGGTTGGACACTGGGATACATGAGGTTTTGAAATGACCTCAACTCATTTAAGCTAAAGGATCTGTGAAATAATTGTGCTATGCAGTTAGATGGAATTCACTTCGATAGGCTTTTTAGGGCTAAAATGAGTTAAAAGCGGCATTTTCTTCAGACAAATGAGTTCTTTCATGGTGGTTAAAACTTGGGTCCTGTTTTCTTTCTGTTTGTTTGGTGTAATTTGTTGCCATTTCTGTAGCCTTCCAGTATCAAAAATAATTTGCCACTTTTAATTTCAAGTTTAATTGAAATTATCTTTGTTAATCACGAAAAACACCCTGACTGGATTCTTGCAGCACCACAACACTGCAGTCCTCTTTCTTTGGTACCCTGGTGTCTTGGGCCATCAGCATAAAAACTGACAGATCTTGACCCTGGCAGATTCGTAATTGCAACCATGAACTACCAAAATTAGGCTGTAGGATAGAAATAATTTAGATCTACAACAAACCACATTTTTATTTGCCTTCTGCTATCTTCAGCTTTTATGATAAAGTCTGTTGGCATTTTCATGGTCTTTTTCTTGCTTCTTTAAGAGGTTTTAATGCAGTAATCATTTACCTCAGGCATGTCAAGAAAATAATGCAAGAGTTGGCAGTGTCATATATCTTCTCTCCATCCATAAGTCTTCTTTGGATGGTACTAAACAATTACAGTGGTGACATCACCCCACCATCTGCATATGACCATGGCTGGGACTTCTTTGCAAAGAGCAGAGCCTGGGTTTTCAGAACAGCTCGAGTTGGTTTTGGCCTGGAGAAGCCTGAAGTAAGCTATTCTGGCACCTGGAATAGGAGGAAGATTTAGATCTGCCTTGTGCTTCCTTCTGGATGTGCATCAGCTGCTCCTCCACAGATTAAGTCTCTTTTACTCTATAAGTAATATGCTTGAACCAGGAAGAGGAAGGAGCCTGTTCTCCATAAATACCAGGTTTTATTTTTCTGTAGGCATGTCTCTACATCTCCAAGGGCAGGGGCAGCTAATTTAAATAATAGTTTGTATCACACATGCTTTTTTCATTAAAGGTGTCATTTGCTGTCAGAGTTACCTTTTTAATCTGGCATTATTTTCTTATGCCCTCGTGTTTCCAGTTGCGTTGTACCATCTCTTTTCAGACTACACGATCTTCAGACCAGGTTTAACTGAAGATCGAACTGCTAAAATCTTAACTGCTTTCGGTGAGGAATTAGTAGCAGAGAAAACACCTGGAGATCGTGTTTCTGCCTGCATGAAAACTGCTGGCACAGTGTCTGACAGACATGTAAATAATAACAAAATGGAGAGCGAGAAAGAAAGAGGAAGGGTCAAGAACACACTTCTTTTCAGAAGGATTTGGGAGAACGTAGAGGATCAATAGGCAGAAGGGATGAGGAAAGTGTTTCAGACAGAAAGCAGTAGTAAACAAAGCTCTTGCTCTCTGAACAGCAGTGAGATTTTATTTGAAACAAACGCCAGACTTCCCACTACATAGTACATAAAGCCCAAGTACTTTCCGAAGTGGAGGAAAATCAGTATTTTGAAATAAGCCATCGTACTTTGCATACAGGACTTCTGTAGTTAAGAAATACTGTGTAACTAGTACCGTACAGGTAGTAAAATAGTTTAGTTTTCAGGGGAGGGGTGTTACTTTCTTAAACAGCACTAAAAAGGAGAAAAAAAATCATAATGGTTTTCTGTCTGCGTACAAAATAAGCTGCCCACCAGAAAGGAGGATGGCTTTTAAAGCAGCTTCATTTTAGATTAAGAATGTGGTATATGAACATTAGTATAGCCTGGAGTTAGACAGCTGTTTAGCTGACCAAAAAATTCCTTTTCGGGGTTTATGCCTTAATTTTCAGTATGAGCTTTATTTAATGTAACAGCTACTAATGACGAATAGCACGTTAAAAAATCTCTGACAAGAATTTTGCCTTAAAAATACCTCTTTTGAAGTTTGCTGGTCCTGGATTAAACAAGAGGTGTAGCCTGTAAGCTTGGTTATAGCCAGTTGTTTGCTCATTTGTGCTGCGGGAGGCACAGTTGCGGACGGGATGCCCCCACAAGCAGCCTCGCCTTTTGTGGGTGCTTCGGGTCTCAGGGCAACAGGGACAGAGAGGTCTGTTTCTGTAGGACAGCGTGGAGGTCACACTGCTGTGATTTTCATTGATTATGACAAAATCGTGACTCTTGTCTCCGCAAACCGCTATAAATAGCTCGTACTTAAATGTGAGGCGGATGCTCAAAAACGAACAAGTCTTTGTTGTTCTGATGGCTTGTCACAGCCAGATAACTCTGATTTTATGGAGGAAACACTAATTCCTGTCCAGAAAAATAAACCATTCAGACAGGGTCAGTCAGGAGCCATTCGTATAACTTACCCACCTTTAAAGAAGAGTCTTGTCCCCTGAGGTTGCTGTTTTCTAGTCTTTCTCCTCCTTTGAGTTTGTGCAAACTTTTTTTGGTTGTTGCCAAAGGTAACCAACAACCTGGGACCTAATTCCTTGTGTGAACCCAGTTCGGGTGGGTGAACACCTATTCCTTCCCATGCTGATCAGAAAAATGCCCTCTGAGTAAACGTAGTTTATTGCCGCAGCATGAAGACTCGGTGAATCCGTTGCTTGGAAGTGAGCTGAACATGATGCAAATCATGTCGTGACCACCCGGTCCTCTGCCCAGCCTCACAGCACCTGAGCTGTTTCATCTCCAGGGTAAATACCTTGGGTCTTGTGGCCGGAGCGTGTCCCCCTGCCCATGCCGAGCTGGGTGCGATGCTTCTGCCTGGGAAGGCGAGTGGTGGGGCAGCTGGCGGTGTGAAAAATAAGCAGTCACCCTTTCCTGCCTGTGTTGACACCACTTTTGTTACATGCACCTCTGGTGATTTTTGACAATGAAGATTTAGTGCGCTCTGCTGTATCTTGTATTATTTTACAATTAAAGTCGGCACATGCAGGCACTTGTCAGCAGCTCTTGGGAAAGCTGCATCAAGTACCAACAAGAAGCAATACTACGATATTTGAAACACTTCACTGTCATTTCTCTTTTTCTTCTGCTCTCCACAGTCTCCTGCTTTTTAAAAAAAGCCCTTATCTTTTTTGCTTCGTGTTTTGACTTTTCTTCCTCTCTCTTGAGCTCTTTATTGAATTCTTACCTCCATTTGGTTTTCAGCTGCAGTTTCTGGTCTCCAAATATTTCCATCTTGACTTGTTACTTAAATAAGAAAGACTATTTGAAATTATAATTTTGAGGTTTTGCTTTTAGACAGATTAAAAAGATCTGTTGCCTATTTTGAATTTTTCTGAAATGTATTATCCAACTTATAAACTAACCTAGCTGTGGCACAGTTCTGACTTGAGTTTTTTTTTCAGTTCCAGGCACCTCTTGTTAGATATTCATTATTTATCTGCTAGCATTCTGAGACCTTGGTGCTTTTGTAGCTTGCAAATACGACTTCCTTAAATAATTCATGGCTAAAATATGACTGTTAAATAATTTATATTTGCTAAAATGTGAGCATTTTAGAGAAAATTTTCAGCTGGTGAAAATATTTCATTGGAGTACTAGGCCTTCAGACTCATGCTCAGTTTTACATCACATGGAATACTGTGATAAGACTGTTTCTTAGGTGTTCAATAGACATAAAGTAATCTTGCTGTGGGATACAGTATTAACGATATTGCAATATAAGGGAAAAAAACCAATTAAAAAAGCATGCCAACAACATTTTGAATGAATATTTCAGAAAAAAAGCAGGCATAATTCAGTGTCCATCTAAAGTGGTACATTACATAGGTTATACGGTAGGATAGGTCACACTGACCAGGGTGTGCTGTACTAGCATTAAAAAGAAAGCATGCGGTTTTGCAGTGACAAAGAGTCAGCACTTTTTGCAAAGAATTAAAATACTTTCCTGCTATTTTAATGACTAAAGAAGGTGAACATTTCCTAATATTTCGGTTGATTCAATATCACTGACATGCTTCTGTAAAAGGGAGCCTTCTCTCACCTTCTCTTGTTTTCCTCCCAGCTCTGCGCTGTACTGCAACAAGAACTTAGTAGGTGAGATCTCCAGCCGGAGCAATTTGCCTTTCCTTTGCTTTCCTGACTGGCAGCGGGAGCGCAGTGGGCTGTGTGCTGCTGGAGAAGCGCTGATACCCCGAATCTCAGAGCTGCCCTGTTCCCGTGCAGCTGTGGTGTTCTTTCAGATCTGAAGACTGGTGAATGGCCTCCTCAAATAAGTTCCTCCTGTATAGTTACCGACAGTGAGAAAGTGATGCATTTCTAAATAAGCTGTGGCTCCTTTTGGTATTTATTTTGGCATTGAAGAAGGGGAACTACATCTTCTGAGTGCGAAACATCGTGAGTAAACGCTGGCACTCTAGTAAGGGACAGGCGTAGATGGTTTGGTTACCAGCTTTGTCTGTTTCTTCAGACCACTGATTTTCTGTAGGGAGACGGAAAATAACTCAAATTCACAAATTCTCAGTTGCCTCTCAGAGGACTACTCAGTAGATGGGGTCCACTAGGATTTCCGTCACCAGGCAATTGATGCTGCCAGGGATAGATGTGATTAATAACTCGTGAGCTCTTTACTACCCAGCTCTTTACAGTTGTATAAATCAAGGTTACATTACATGCTTTCTGTTACTTTTCTTCATGAGTGCTTCAAAGAGGTGCAAGCACAGTAAATGGAATATATGGGATTTTTCTTTGAATATTTCGCCTACTGAAGTAGAGTATATTTTCCTAGTGATCAGAAGATGCAGCAGCTTGCTTTGTTTGTGACGGCCAGGTGTGACAGTCACCTAGCCTGAGCTGTGGTGGGGGGAGGCTGGGTTTCCCAGCGCTGCCCGTGCTTGCTCAGTTGCATACATTTAAAGAGGATTATGCTTTTACCTCCCCTTTCTCATAAGTCCCATTTTATGCTGATAATGTCAGAGCGCGCCTTTCCTTGGGACATGGAGGCTTTGCACCAAGGGCTGTGGCTGTGCCTTTGGATGCCTGGCTTGCAGCAGCAATCCGTTTTCACTGCACAGCTTAAAACTATTCCAGAGGCAGGAATAAGGGCTGATTGTTCTCTCCTCAAGGATATTCTTACATCAGGTTTTGAATTCTTTCTTTTTTAATTTGCAGCTTTTTTGCGCTGTGTTAATACAGGTCTTCATTCCTGTATGTTTATATCCCAATTATTATGATATTATTGGTTTTCTGCACATGGCATCACTCTTACGGCTCTGAAAGCGGCTGCTGTGATGAGTCTCAATTCTCTGGACTAAGGGTGTCACAGTTTAAAGCAGGGCGTCAATGAACTGAGTTGGCAGATGCTCTCTATCAACCCCTACCCTCCCACCAGAGGAAGGAAAAAGGAGGAAAAGGGAGGAGAGACTTACAAATTGAATATAAAAGGTTTTACTAATAACACTAATAATACTAATAAATAATAAGAGAAATAATTCAAAAATATCCAAAACCAACACTGAGTTTTCCGGGCGTTGGGTGCCGGGGCACCAGCAGCTGCCAGGCAGCACTGGGAAATCCCGGACTGGACTTCGCAATACACGGCTCTGGATCTGGATCAGGATCGCAGGTAGAACAACGAGCAGGGTCCTCTTCAGAACCTGACCATGGACAAAGAGAGCGAGATCCTCGTGATCCCTAGCTTTAAACCGAGTATGATGTGCATGGCATGGAACACCACGTTGGTCAATATCGGGTCACCTGTACTGTCCACCCCTCCATGCAAGTGTGACCCTTTGCGACTCCTCACTTGGGGGACTTACGAGGTCTGTCGGTGACCTTGGCTGCTATAGTGATCATTATAAACAGAGGCCTTTTTCTGCATTCCTTTCCTACCGTTAGCTCAGTGTAACTATAAACACCAGGTGTTACCAGCTCTGGAGCAGGCACTGTCTGTGAAATATGCAGCCAGCTTCAGAAAAATGCAGTTACTTAGAAGAACTTAGCTGTAAGGAAGATTCACTAAGAGAGAATCGGTTCTGTTTTAACCAAAACCAGGACAAAGGGCTATGTAGCTGGACTGAAGGGGTGCAGCTGGAAAACTCAGTGACACAAATGCTCTGGGCAAGCTCAGATGCATCCTTGAAAATGACATTCCTGTGTTCCAACAGAATTACTGTATTTAGTTACAGAACTCACAAATTCAGACATAGCTCTGGTGGGATAATATGCAGTATCCTTTACAATTTTTTTTTCCTGTAGACTTTCAGAAAGAGTGGTTAACTATTTTGTATCAGACATGAAGGCATATTTATCTGAATTACTCCTGGTCTTCAGTTGTTTTTCAGTACCATAGTTGCTGCAGGGTCTTCTGTATATTGATACTTGAGGCAGTAAATGTGGGTTTGTAGCAAGGTACCTGATTATGTTGTAAGTATGACCAAGTACATTTATTTAGTTTCCCTTAGGGTGATATTTTATCTTTTGCTTTACAGCACTTCAGACTTTTGAGTCTGCTGTTTGTGGAGTATTGCCTGTATCACACATCTGGGAAATTCCTCATGGGGTAGCAGTAGCCCACTATCTACAGACTTTGTGAAAAACAAGCTTAATTATCAATCCTGTTTAAACTTTAGTCTTCAGTAAGACCATGCGTGATGCTGTTGTCCTTATTGCTTTTCCCTTCTGTATTTTTATTCACTATTCACCAATTCACTTAGCTAGAAGTATCAGAAGACATGAAGTTGTGGGGAAGGCAACACCCAGTACAGCCCTTCTTTGTTTTTTCCACATAATTTGCATGGTCTTGAAACTGTATTTCATTAAAACAAAACCTTTTCTCTGAAAATGAACTCTTCATAGTCTTCCCTCTTTGTGGGAGTTTTAGAAACCTCAAATTTTGGAACAACCTGAAGTTAAGAATGATCAACAGGCTTTTTTAACCTTTAAAAACTTCTGCAGAGGAGGGATCATGTAGGTCAGACATCCCTTGGCGATCATGTTCTGGAGGGGTGCCGCAGTTCCAGGTTAGGACACATCCATCAGGCAGCTGCTGAGGGCACAAGTATGTTTGAAGAACAGTCAGTAGCCTGTCTTTGTCCTTGGCATTGCTTTCTTACCCCTGTGAAATGATACATACTGTTTTAGTTCTTGTTCTCGTCACAATAACGTACCTTTAGAAGTGTTTCCAAGCTCAGTAAAGTTTATTGGGAGGTTTCTGAGGTGCTATTAAGCCTCCAGACCAAATTGTCAGTCTGCATTGTGCTTTGCTGGGAGAACTGGCAAAAAGTGCCTGTTCTCACAACCTCAAATAGGAGCAAGTTGGAAAAAGTAAGATCTGGGTCACTGTGATGAGTAAGCAGTTACCAGAGCATCGAGCCATTTTTCCCCCCTCTGGGAAGCTGTGAAGGAACATCACAGGAACAAAATCCCAGTGTGGTCTATTCGGCCTCCCTTGCCTGCCAAGTTCCTGCTGCAGGTTACTATTTTTGTGGTTTTGGACTGTGTTATCCCTAACAAGGTTTCAGCTTCTTACTTTCTGTGCTCTTCCTGCTTGGTAGATTTTTTTTCACGTGGACTGCTATAGATCGTGTTAGTCTATGGAGTGTTTTACTGGAGTAAAACTGGAGTTTTACGGAATAAAAGCACACGCTTAGCAGTGTCATGAAGCTACAGTAGACTGCGGCACTCTAGGCAGGGCAGTCCAAATGGAGATAGAGATTATACCCTACAAGTTAGCGCAGTGTAGTTTAACAGCTGAGCTCACTGATTTGTCTTTTCCTCGTGTTAGATTAGTCATTTTAGAGCTAGGCTGGAAATGCAGTTGTGAATATGAAGAGAGGAGGGTGATGTGACCTGGCTGACAACAGCAGAGTTGCAAATAAGCTCTTGAGTTCCGTGTTTTGCTCTGACTTTTTGGGCCACCTTTCTGTCTTGGCTGTCTCATCAGTAAAACAGATAGGCCGGCCGGGTGGCGTCCGCTTTGGTTCGTGTTTGTGAACTGCTTTGATCACTCAGAGTCCTCTTTCAGCACTAATTACTGCTCGAGTGTATTTGTGCGTGGAAGCGAACAGGCAGTCCAAGTTCTGCTAGGACGGGCAGTGTGCTGGAAGGCGAGGCAGGGCTGAGCCCAGGACAGCCCGTACCCGGGCTTCGGGGGGTGCCTGGAGCCCAGCCAGCCCTCGGCGTCCGGTGCCTGGGAGGGGGATCAACGGTGAATTCTGGTGATGCAGAGAGCCTTTTGGCACCAGCTCCGTGCAAATCCGTGAGGCGTAAGCCTTGCAAGCAGGTGGATTCAGCAGAACGAAAGGCAGGTGATGCAGGCGAGCCTCTGCCCCCCAGCAGCTGGGCACGGCATGGCACATCACATCACATCATCACATCACACCTCACGAGAGGAGGTGCCTTCTCATCGTCCCGCTCCGAGGGGAGTCTGCACAAACCTGTTCAGCTATGTAAAGCTTTTACCTCCACATTACTTCTCAACAGAAACTTGCAAGCGGAGTATGACCGTTTGAAGCAACAGCATGACCACAAAGGGCTGTCTCCACTGCCGTCCCCACCGGAGATGGTGCCGGTCTCTCCACAGAGCCCCCGGGACGCTGAGCTCATTGCGGAAGCCAAGCTGCTCCGCCAGCACAAGGGCCGCCTGGAGGCCAGGATGCAGATACTGGAGGATCACAACAAACAGCTGGAATCGCAGCTGCACAGGCTGAGGCAGCTGCTGGAGCAGGTGAGTCCTCGGGCCTTTCTTCTAGATCTCTCTAGAGCCATCTTCCAAACAGGGGCTGAAGTGTTACCAGTAACGACAACAGACCAAGAAATCGTATCTGTTAGAGGCTGGTCAGAGAAAAATGCTGACTTGTTCTACAGGCTGCAAGTGCGAAGGTGAAATCATGTTTTGGTGTTCTTATTTAGTCGTCTTCCTTATTTTATTCAGAATTCAGATCAGTTGTTTGCATGGATGTATGTACTTAAAAACAAACAGAAGAATGTGTGTATTCATGGAATATATAAAAAATACAAAGATATAAAGATTTGTGCAACTGTACTGAGCTGTTAATAACAATCTTTTCTTTTTTTCTTCAATTTTCAGCCGCAGGCAGATGCCAAAGTGAATGGTACAACAATATCCTCTCCTTCTACCTCTTTGCAGAGGTCAGACAGCAGTCAGCCAATGCTTCTTCGTGTAGTTGGCAGCCAGACTTCAGAAACCATGGGTAAGATTGCAAAGTTCAGATTGTCATAAAAAGCAGTTATGGTCCCATTTTCCAGCAAAAAAAATCCTTAAACACAGAAAGTACTCTGCTCTCATGTTAGTTCAAATGAGAATGAAGTAGACACTTGCAGCGGTCTCCGATGTCATCTGGCCATTTACACTTTACATCTTTATTATAGTTCAGGCTTTTGCTTTTGATCATGATGCACACAGTAGCAGGAGTAGTTTGACATTAAACGCAAAGCTCAGCCAGGGCTTGACTTCTGAAAACAGCTGTCACTGAAAAGCTAACTACTTCATTCTAACTGACTTTCAGCTATTAAGCATGACATGACTGATTTCAATGTACATAGTATTAGTTATGGCTAAGAGATGAAATGTATGACTGGCCATCCTTATGTTGACTGATGCAATCTTATTTTTAGTATGTCGTGGCTCAATCAGTAGGATTGAGCTGTCACTCATAGGCAGTGTTCATCTAGTGTATTTCCTAAATATCACATCAGATGTGATAATGAACATCATAGGTACTGTGGAGTAAGGTTAAATAATAATATTCTGTAGCTAGAGGCTGGAGTTATTATTTTTGTGCTTTTAGTAACTGCTCTGTAGCATTTCCCTAATTTCCTATCTGTTACATAATTAATAAGTATTTATTACCAAGTAGTAAGGATTTCCTGTTATTAAAAAAGCAATAAACCGTTGCAGCATCTTTAAGCAAATATACCTGAATTGCTTTAACAAGATAATACTTGAAGCCTGGTGATAATGTTCAGCTTCATACACAGGAATTTATTTAGTATATATTGGAGAGAGGCTTTGGGGGACAGTGAGAGGCTTAAGTGAGAGCTTTTCTCTTCGCTGCGGTTAGTGAAAGAGTCAATGACAGTGAGAAGTTGAATGCGAGGGGATGTTCTGCTGTGTCTAAAGTGCCATTGTGGTGGGACATACGGGTTGTTCAGGGGCTTTTTCTTCCATCCTGAGCGTAGGCAGTAACGTTAGCCTTGCCGTTATCAAACAAGATGAGTTCTATACACCCTACAACAAAAAATGTGAAATAAATTGTACCTTTAGGAATGCTTAAGTTAAATCATGAGGGTGAGAGTACGGTCACAGGTAACAGCAATTTCATTTGAATCTTTAATTGTGTTACTATTGAGTAAATATTTTGCAACAGAGTGAACAAAATATATCGGTGGAGTAATTTGCATGGCTTTCTGAAAAAATATCATTAATTTCATCACATGAAATATGTGAATTAAAATACAGAGATAGGAAGGACAGTGGCTCCAAGCTGTTTTGTTAGAAGTCTTGTAGTTTCATGTTTTATCATTTGTAGGACAAAATTCAGTAATGTACGTCATTTCATTTGACTCATAGAATCATAGAATGGTTTGGATTGGAAGGGAGCTTATAGATCATGTCATTCCAAGCCCCTGCCATAGGCTGGGACACCTTCCACTAGACCAGGTTGCTCAAAGCCCCATCCAGCCTGGCCTTGAGCACTGCCAGGGAGGGGGCAGCCACAGCTTCTCTGGGTAACCTGTTCCAGCATCTTACTACCCTCATAGGAAAGAATTTCTTCTTTATATCTTATCTAAACTTACCCTCTTTAAGGTTGAAGCCATTACCCCTTGTCCTGTCCCTACCTGCCCTTGTAAAAAGTCCCTCTCCAGCTTTCTTGTAAGCCTCCTTTAAGTACTGAAAGGCTACAGTAAAGTCTCCCCGCAGCCTTCTCTTCTCCAGGCTGAACAGCCCCAGCTCTCTCAGCCTTTCCTCAGAGGACAGGTGCTCCATCCCTCTGATCATTTTTGTGGCCCTCCTCTGGACCCGCTCCAACAGGTCCGTGTCTCTCCTGCACTGAGGGCTCCAGAGCTGGACGCAGGGCTCCAGGTGGGGTCTTACCAGAGCGGAGCAGAGGGGCAGAATCACCTCCCTCGACCTGCTGGCTTTTGATGCAGCCCAGGGTACAATAGGCCTTCTGGACTGTGAGTGCGCATTGCTGGGTCACGTTGAGTTTCTCATCAGCCGGCACTCCCGAGTCCTTCTCCTCAGGGCTGCTCTCAATCCGTTCTCCACCCAGCCTGTATTTGTGCTTGGGTTTGCCCTGACCCGTGGGCAGGACCTTGCACTTGGCCTTGTTCAACTTCATGAGGTTTGCACAGGCCCACCTCTCAAGCCTGTCCTGGTCACTCGGGGTGGTATCCCTTCCCTCAGGCTGTTGGCAAACTCACTGAGGGTGCACTCAACCCCACTGTCCATGTCGCTGACAAAGGTGTGAAACAGTGCCAATCCCAGTACTGACCCCTGAGGAGCACCTCCACATAAAATTACTCCTGTTCAACTGGTGAGGCTGAAATTAATTAATTAGCAAGCATACAATCATATAAACTTATTTAAAGCAACTATTTAGACATGAACTGAGCTTTTTGTTTGTTCAGTTGAGCCAATATGTGGAAGGACAGTGAGATGTTGAATCATTATTAGTATGATCATGTTGAGACTCAGCAAAGCAACACTGTTGGCAGCGTGGAGCGGAGCTTATAAAAAGAATTAGTAACCAAGCTAACAAACTGCAACTAATTCAGTTTGTCGAGTCTCCTTTCACACCGGAAAGCTTTGCTAGCTAGTTTGAGAGTTTTCTGAAATGCAACTTAAAATATTCTTGAATTGTGAGCAGAACCAGAGGATTTGTTGTACATAATGCTCCCATGCAGCAGGCATGCGCCCAGTAATGAGGGAGTCATCCTTTTTGAGAAAATACTGAGAATCTCTAGGTCTCTCAGGCAATGAGGTAATGTAGTGATAGCTTCTATATATTTTTCTTTTTGAAAGGAGGCCTTAATTTTTATAATTTGGTTGTGGACCCGTAGCACTTCTCTGTCTCTCTGCTTTTTCGAGGAGAGATTACTGTAGGAGGTTTACCACCAGCAGTGTTGTCCAGCAGTTGGTAAAATCAGCGACCCAGTCAGGTCCTAATTTACAGATAGAAGGGCTAATCCCTCGATAACCTGAAGCACACCTGGGCAAGTGGAAAGGTTCTGCTTTTCTTCTCATAGAGTCCTATTGGGAAAGTCATTATCTTTGGCCTTTCTCCCCCAGTAATGTAGCAGCAGAAGAGGTTCCCTGAGGCGTGTGAGCCAAGAGGTGGTTGCTGAACTTTAGGTCATTCAGGTACCACCAGAGTATTTGAGACCCACCCAGCTCTCCAGGCCTTTTGTAGAAACACAAATGGGGAAGACTGTTTTGGGTAGAGAGAGGTAGTTGAGGTCTGAAGATGTCTTTACTTGTGTCGGGTTACTTGGCTGATGTCTTATTTTGTCACTTACAAGGAAATGCTCAGAAAAAAATCATCCAAATGAGAAAAAAAACCCCAAAAACTGATGCATGTTAAATAAAAGATACAGCAGTCTTGAGAGTCAATGCAGTTCAGTTTATCAGCACTTACCAGGACATTGGGAAATCAGGACCTGTGCTTTGCACTTCTTGGCCAGGACAGCAGAACCACTGCCCTCTTTTTTCGATCTCTGGGGCCAGGTGGTTTTCTGCAGGCGTGCTGATAAGGTCCTTGGCCTGGGTAGAAGCAGCGAAATCTCACTCTGAGTTTTCACCTTGACATCCAGAAGAGGCTGGAAGGACGTTAGTTCTGCTCAGGCACCTCTGTCAGTGCAGCACTTGGTGCAAAAGTAACTTGTGCTGTGAGTTGATTTGTGTCAACTGAGCACCAGTCGAAAGCTGAACAAACTGCATGCAGTCGCAGCAGCTATTTTTAGACCATTAATGGAATAAGGGAAGCTGATAGGAAGACCATCACTTCTGTGAAGTAAGTGATTCTGGCAGACATTTTACCCCACTTATTGTACTGAAGGGGGAAAAATTACTCTTAGTCAGTAATAACTCTTGTGAAACTCCTGCCCTAAGGTGCAGCCGACACTAAGCCTCATAATAGGGAATATATGCAGTCCTGAAGTGTTCCTGCAGCATCTCTTTTAGTAGACTTCCCAGTAGCATGGAGCACCTCAGTATTTAAAGAATGTAAATGCTAAGAGGAAATCAGGCAGTTTATTACTCGAGTAGGGCAAGACATGTTAGAATAAAGGGTCATTAAGTCATTTTCAATATAAGGTTGCACCTCTCATGGTCATTATAACAGGCAAAATTGCTTTTGTGTTTTAATAGGGATAAAAGAAATCTAGTGAAAAGGGAGACTCTCACTAAAAGTATATCCTTTAGGTGTATTCTTTTTTTAAGATGCTGTATTTGTATTAGAGACTAGGGTCTACAGTAGAATCAACATATGGGTTTTAGTTGTCTGAAACCATGACCAAAGAAAACACCAATAAAAATAAAACGTATTGAATTTCCCATTAAGCTGCTGCCCTATAATCAGGTTATAGAAATTATTCAGTGGGAGAAATGTATTTCGCTTTATTAAACTGCTGCTAAACCATTTTACAGTACAATTGAATGTTCTTGGAGCGCCAATCTGATGCAATTAAACTGTCAGAAATATTAATACTGATGCAGATGAGAAAGTGGGTTTCCAATGATTTACACAGCTATGCAAAGCAGTGCTAACATGAATTAGAAAGCTGCTCAATAGCAGCACTCACAACAGCAATTTCTTTTGCCATTCATAGGAGAAGCTGAAACGACCAGTGTCATTTATAGAACTAAGTGTTCCTAGCAGACATTTTACCCCACTTCTTTTACCAATGTGAATTATTTCTTAAGTCCCTTTTTACGAATTAAAGTCAGTGTTAATTGTTCAAAATTCATTGTTTAATTTCACTTAGATCCTTAAAAAACAAAGAGAAACATAACAGTCAACAAAATTCACCTTTAAAACTTTGACTGTACACTAAGCAGAAAATGTGTTTAAGTGAACAGCCTGAGCTTCATGAAGGGCATAGGCATTAGCAAGCTGTTAGCAAATGGTTTTATAGCAGCTCTCATGCAGTGGTGTGGATTTGCTTTCCAGGCGAGGATGAGCTGCTCAGCCCCCCCCAGGACACAAGCACAGGTCTGGAGGAAGTGATGGAGCAGCTGAACAACTCCTTCCCCAGCTCCAGAGGTGAGCGCTGCTGCCCGCGGCAGATGAGAGGGGGGAAGATAAAAGTGCTTTTCTGTTCCTTGATGTTTGCAGGGGGTTGTGTTTTCGTTTCAGGTTTTTTGCTGCTCTTTGTTTTCATTTTAACAGTAGCTGTAGAGAAACCTGTCTTATTTAGAGTGGAGAAGCAGCCTACTCCTCCTTTACCTTAAGCTACCTCCACAGGTAGCCCTTGCTAGACACGTGGATGGAACAGTGTCTGTCTGAGGCTCTTTTTTCCTGAGCGTTTTCTTCTCTTTCCTTTTGTCGTGTTCCTTTTCTCACAGCTTCTCTCCTTTTCAGTCAGTCCCTTTGCTGATTTATTTTTAATACATGTCTTAGCACATTTTTCTTCTGTCCTTACCTTTCTCCAAGAAGAGTATGGTTTGAAGTAATATTAAAGTTCTGAGTCAAAAGTTCTCGACCTTGTAGCACTTGGGTCCAGAGCGATGGAGGAAAAACAAGTGGGCCGGTTCTTTGGGCAGCGTAGGCTGCACTTGTGCATGCAGCCACAGCATTTCTTCCAATGTGTCCATTTTGCTCATTCCTGTTGTTCACCGAAGATAAGTGTTTGTATTGCTGGGATTTATTTCTTCAGCCTTTTTTGGTTTGAGAAGGTTCTTTCCTGAGCCCAGAGAAAATACTCTGCTGCCAAGAAAAATGGCTTAGATTCTTAGCAGGGGATGGGATATTTGGGGTATTGCCTGTTGCGGTGAAAGAAGGCCCAGACATAAACCTCTTGGGAGAAGAAAGTCCCAGTGTCTACTGACAGCCTGCTAAGTGGGCTTCAGTGGGGGCATAGACTTACCACAGGGCCTCTTGCACAGGTGTCACACAGCACCCAGAGGTTCTTCTTTAGCAGATAAATGCCTTAACCATCATGCTAGACTTTCAGTGGAGTCACATTTTCTTCATCTTTCGATTTCAAAGCAAGCTCAGCTGTCACCAGGCATCACCTGTGAGCAGTGGGAAAGGAGAAGGCAGTATAAACTGCATAAGATCTCATGCTAGAGATCAAAAGGTGGAATTGTTTAGAAAAATATTATTGAAGAAAATCTAATAAAGTATATTTTTAAGTACATTGATCTCTACATCAGCATTATATGAAAAAAGTTTGTGTGTCTAGCCCTCATTTTACGTAGGTATTAATTATCAGAGACAACAGATTAAAAAAACTTTCAAATATTGGTGTGTGGATAAAAATGGATTTATTTTTGAAGTTGCTGTGTGCACAAGGTTGCAACAGACAGTGCTTTCTTACCAGTGACGATCATTTGTGTAAATATGTTGTATTTAGGAGATCTTGCATAATCATGTGTGTCTAGATGTAGATAACCCATGGGTTAAAATATTCACCATGTGTTATCTAATTTGTCATCATAGCTGATGACAGTGACAAAGTTAGCTTAGTTTTAAGTAAAATAGGAGCAATTTACAAAATAACAATTAATGAGGTATTTGAAATACAGTGGTTTGTTTCCTGTGTGTAAACAGGTAGAGATCAATCTGTTAGGTACCACTTCCTAATGTAGAAAAGGTTTTTAATTTTATTTTATTAGCGAAAAATACAAAGCTCTATGAGTCAAACTGACAGGATGTACAGTCTAGTGCAAAAAAAAAAGTGAAATTGGTAACACAAGTTAATACTTTAATGTAGTAAATTAAACTATAACTTCACATTTGCATTCTGGTGATGCAAAATACGGTCATTTAAATACAGAGAAAGAATGTATTCCCTTATTTTGTTTCTCTGTTCAGTAACTGTGTTAAAAGTGTAGCACGCG
This sequence comes from Opisthocomus hoazin, assembly GCF_030867145.1. Classification (NCBI taxonomy): domain Eukaryota; kingdom Metazoa; phylum Chordata; class Aves; order Opisthocomiformes; family Opisthocomidae; genus Opisthocomus; species Opisthocomus hoazin. The sequence goes on along the minus strand of NC_134414.1, from coordinate 96,971,380 downwards.
ATCACAGGCATCCCGAAGAGAGATTGCAGCTTATATACTTCCCTGCTTGACTAGTAGCCGTAGAGGTCAAGAATATTCTTTAGCTGCATGGAGGGATGCAAGCGAGGAGAAGGCACAGTCTTTGTTTGACACTTGTCTTCTTCTGTTGTCCTCAGCCAAGCCTTGAGAGGAGCTTCTGGTGCAGCAGCCAGGAGCAGGCACAGGCTGTTGGGCAGTCAGGCTTCCCACAGGACTGCTCTGCTGGGCCTGACCAAGGCACTGTTGGGCTGAGCCAGGATCTGCCCCTTCCTCTCTCTTTGGCTACACAGAAAGATTAGTCCAGCTGGGAGAAAAAGTTGTTCACTTTTGGGAGAATTGTACCCGGTTCTGGCTGAAGAGACTGGGGCCTCGATTAGGTTTCCCTGCTCTTCCTGTATCTTTTGATGCGTTTGCACAAATGCCAGGTTTGTGTAATTGCTTTTGGCTGAGGAATAGGAATGGCCCTCTGTCATAAATACTTTGTCCTACAACCAATGCAAATGTCTTTGCATTCAATGGTTGATATAGAAGGCTACTGACACAGTTTTGCTGAGATCTCATGCAAACTTCAGTTATTGGAGTTTTCTTCTACTCCCATTTTAAGAATTGAATGATATTCAACTGATACTGCATAAATAAAGCTTACACGGCTGCTTTGCTGCAGCCTCAGGCAGACCTTCACTGTGAGATGAAGGATGCTGTGGTCAGTCAGATTCTGTGGGCGTCAGGGCTTTACAAGACTGCAGGAAGGGGAAGAGGAAGCAGGGTTGATTGCTTTCAACAAACCACTCCGTCGGGGGTCTCTCTGCTGTTGAGAGGTGCAAATCTGTGTCTCAGGTTTCCAATCTATAATAAAAGATCAAAGAGTAACTGCAAAAGAGTGAAAGTAGTTTGGCAGAGCAGCCTGAGAAGAGGGCACAGTGTAAGGATTCAGACGTAGTGGAAGCAATATTTTATCTCTTTGCATTACAGATTGCGTTGAATCTCAAGGTATTTGGAGGTACTGAGGAAACAGAAAAAGAAGCCCAAGCAAGCAATGAGCACAGGCTAGGAAGAATACATTTTCTTATATTAATTCTTATTAAGTCGAATTAAAAAATTGTCAAATGTAAGAAGCTCAGTCATCCCAGTCTGGCATTCAGAAGTGTGTTGCGATACAGGAGCTTACGAAATATTATTCTAAAGGTGAATTCAAATTGGGTAAATCATCGAAAGCACCTGAAGAGCAAGATTTGCACAGGGTGGGAAGTAGTTTTCTAAAGCAAGTAATAGTTCATATTTTGGAATTCTGAAACAAAGCAGTAAAATGTAGTAGTAATTAATTGGCACTCACCTGGAGATAGGTTCATTTTGGTTATGGTATTTTCCAAGCTTTTGCTGCATAGAGTTGTTTTTAAAAGGGCGTCAAAGCTTCACAGCATCATTTTGAATGTATCTGAGAGAACAAATTGTGTCATAGACCTCCATAAGCAGATCTCAGGTGCAGTAACTTGTGTTCCTATATACCTTTTATGGATTTGTTTCTTTCTTTCTTTCTTTCTTCAGTTCAGCGTTTTGGCAGTTCTTGGCATTTCCTAAGGAGCAGAGGACCTCCCTGCTCCTTGCACAGCTGACTCTTGGTGCCGAAAGCTGTCACATTTCTGGAGAGGGAAATTCTGCTGAATACCTGATGATTGCTGTCCTAAAGGAATTTTTCTTTCCTTTTAGTCTACAAGGTTTCCCATCCATTCCTCTTTTACTTTGCTGCTCCCAGCACATTCACAACTGCTGCAGCTGCTTCAGACAGCTGCTGTGCTAACTCAAAACAGATGTCAAAGCCAGAGGTCTGCTGTTTAGTGGAAATCTGCCATTAAATACCACCTCAATGGTTTATTTGACTCTGTTTGATAATGGGCCACAGAGGAAAATATTTTCATGCTGTATTTGTGCCCAAGTTACTAAATCTCCAGGGAAGTGGTTCACAGTTAGAAAGTAAGATTGGCAGGCCAGTATTTTTAAAGCCAATTTGATCTCTTCTGCAGCACTGAGGGCAAACAAGTCGCACCGCTTCAGGTGGATCTCATGTCAGACCAGACTGTGTTTTGTGGTTATGGTTTTGTGGCAAATGCTTTCTGTGAATGAAGCTCAGAGATTAATTTAGGGGCAGAAGTTCTTGAGCTGACTGAAGCTGGTGAGCGAGCTTCCCAGGCTTTCAGTGCAGAGCCCTTGCTGGTGGGTACTGAGGAGGTGGGAGCCAAGAAGTGGTTAGAAGTGAGACCAAGATGGCTTAAAAGAGCCAAGAGGCCATGGCATCATGTGGAAACATTTGGAGAGGGATCGGTACTCAGCGTTACTATTTAACATAGTATTTGCTTAATACAGATGTTATCTTGTGCGGTGAAATTGCAAGACCCCACAGCATAAGCAATCAGCGCTGAGAATAGCACCATTTTTTACAAGTTTTGTTGTATTTTTACCTCGGTCACATACAATCACACCAGACCTATTCTCTCCTCTCACTCTTGCATAAGCCAGGCTCTGTCAAGAATGAGACTGAGGTTCTAAGTGGAACTAGCAACTTCCAGCACTGCAGATAACGCAGTTTCTCTTACTCTGCCAGCAAAATTGTCACGCTTTACTGAACCAGTGCAACAGTACCCTGCAGTTATTGTACTGTAGGGCATTTTGGAAATATTCTTCCAGCTGAGCTAGCCTGGTCTCTTCTGGATAGTATCCTCCCTCCCACCCCGTGCCATGGTCCTACATCCCCCATCAACGAGCCCCGATGGCCGAGATCCCTTATCACTCCCCTGTGGCACCACGGTACGGAAGTGGCTGAGCTTCTCTGCAGATTCCTCTTGGGATAGTGATGGGGAGGACTAAATCATGATTAATGATGCTCAGTCCTGATGTAAAATGAGAATTTGTTAATGAATTCAACAAAATTTCAAGGAATTTTTTTTAAGGAAAAAAGCTGCGGATCCGGACCTCTGCCCTCTGCAGCCAGTCCCTCTCCTGCGTTCGCTGAGAGGGGCAGTGCCATAGATGCTTTGTGCTCTCTGCTTTGGTCTGACTATGCATAGAGGCATGAAGTTTTTATGAGTGCCTCTGCTTTCAGGTTTGACTTGATCACTCTTAGTGTAGCTTTGCCTTTGTGATACAATGTCATGTAAATTTCCAAAGAAGACAAACAAAGAAAGACTCTTCTATTTTGTAATGGAAGGAAATCTTGATTTGAACTGGAATAATAGGTAATTAGGCACCCATGGATTGTGTTATCAGTATTTTGATGCCGTATAGAATACAGATTTTCAGAACTGCGGCAATACAATCTTCTTCCTTTGCAATTTATGCCAAACCATACTCCTTGCCTGAAAACTTAGACACACACGTTCATTCATATGCAAAGAAGAAAATAAGGTAAAATCCATTAAACCCTTTTTAATCTTCCTCCAAAAGAAATTAGCTGTTGCTGCAGTAGTGGTACTCCTTGCTGCATTTACCAAATTCTAGGGCTGATTACTCACCACAGACTTTCCTCACCAGCTGTTTCGTGTGGTGCAGAGCCACCCCAGTTGCCTTTAAACACATTCATTTCCAAGCAGAATCCAGTCTGTCTCACACTGATATTTTAATTAGACACTGTGCAGCTGCAGTTTTAGGTGCTCATGCAGACAGGTAGGCAATCCTTAGGACCTCCAAAAGGAACCAGTATTTTGCATATGGGCAGTTTCTCCTCTCCTGTTGTCCCAGTGTTGTCCCAAGCTAAGATGTCCTCTGCCAGATCTCTCCTTTGCGCGCCGGGACTGTTGCACACCCAGGTATACCGTGCTGCTGTTTCTGGAGGCTTCAGGCAGACCGCCAACTCATCCAAGCCGTGGGGCTCTTCCTCAGAAGACAGAGTATGCAGTGGATTTTGTGTCTTCATTTTGAAGGATTTTCCATCACGTGGTTTATATTGGTGAGAGGTTCTCGTCTTCCCTCCCGGGAAGCATTTTTTAGGGAATTCGTGGCTCCTGATGCAGGCGCTGGGGAGGTTGCAGGCTGTGCAGGGGCTCATGTGCGTCTTCGCAGGCCTGCAGGGCGAGGTCCCGAGAGCTGGGGCTGCCGACCCCTCTCCCAGCTTGTGCCGGTACCCCCGCACGCCGCCAGCACCTGCCATGCAGGCATCACCTGGGCGCAGGCTCCCCTGAGGTCCTGAATAAAAACCCATGTGCAGAGCCCGACTGCAAACCTCTTCTTGTCATTTCTGATAGTAAGGGTGCTGCTGGGGAGAGGGAGAAGGGAAGGGAGGGGGTAAAACTTCCTCTGTTGTGTAGATCATGGCCTTTGCTGTCCCGGCCCGTCAGAGGCTGCCCCGGCCATTTCTGTTGCCTGAAGTTTGTGGCTGAGCGGTGGCTCAGACCCGTGGTGGTCGGTGATGCCATGCACCACCTCCACGCTCCCCTCCTCTCCTTTACCACCTCTGCTCAGCTTTGCTCCATCACTGACCCATGTTCTGCTCCTTGTAAAATAACTGAAAAGCTATTTATTGTCCTCAGAAAAAAACAAATCGACAGCAATTTGGTTACTGTGATGCTGACCGGTGTGTTCTCCCCTGTATATACCTTTCTCTTTCCCTGTTGTCCCATACATCATCCACAGTTACATTATTTACGACAGCTCTGGGGCAGAGATCGTCCTCTTTCTTGAACAGCGTCTGCCACAGTGACTTTCTCGCCTGAGGCTGCGAGGTCTGGCCGTGCTGGTGCTGGCGGTAGCGTACCCGTGACAGTGGGACGCTGCTTCTGGAGGCAGCAAGCATCTCATTGTCACCGGCTCTGCGGTGGGCAGGGGGGCAAGGGGGTGTTTCTTCTGTTGATTGACACCTGGCTTTCTTTTTTTAAAAACAAATACGCTATGCTGAGTGTTTGAGAAGAATCAGTATGATCAAAGTATGGCTCCCGTGAAGGCTCGTCAGGAACATCTTTTCAGCTAAGCCCATTAATGACTCCTCCGTTCTGGCAGTACAACTTGAAAGTGATGAGATCCTTTCCCTTTTTTCCCCTTTCACTTGAATTTTTTTTCTCCCTTTCTCCCTCTGCCCCCTCAGTTTTACCGTGCTTGCAGATCAGCTTGTTGGAAACATCTGTTGGAATATACTTATCTTGAATGTGAGCGTGTTGTATTCCAGTGTGCAGCTCTAGGTGTAAAATATATGTGGGTGTGTACACATACATGTATTTATGAATGTATACCTGTATATATGTATGTATGTAGGCCATAATGAAATGTAAAGTGTCCAGAAGAACTAATTTGATGTTGGAGACATGGTTTTACGACTAATACTGATTAGTAGAAGTACTCAAATTGAGGAAATTTGGGTGCTCAGAAAGTGAATTCAGATCTTCTCTGCCATCCTTATCCTCAGCTGCAAGGCCTGTAAGTTGGTTTTAGTAGTTTTCTCACATGTTTTTGCTAGGTTAAAACCAGGCTGCAGATGACAGAACTGTTCCTGAATAAATCAGCTCCGAATCATCAGTGGGTTTCAGTGCACTTTAAAGCAGAAATGCGGTTGTTTTATATTGAATTCCTAAATGGAAATTGAAGTGTCTCTGACAGTGTAAAATAAGTATTCACGTGTGGTTTTTTTTTCCTTTCTTTTCTGATATTTCTTCCACTCCCTCTCTCTGTTCCTAAAGGAAGAAATGCCCCTGGAAAGCCAGTGAGAGAGGTTAGTGAGATGCAGGCTCACTGCCATGGCTTCTGTTTGTCACAGCTTGCTTTCTGTGCCCAGCATGCGTGTGACGGCAGCACGGGTTCGCTTGGGTTTGGTGAAGGGCGGGGGGTGGTCTGGTTCTGCATTGGGTTTTGTTTGGTTTTGCTGAGTGCATTCCCCATGCGTGCTCTAACAGTAGCGTACCTCTCAACTTTCAATGCAGACAGCCTCAGCTCAGGGATCTGCATTTGCTTGCATCCTCCCGGAGGCGGAAACTCGGGAATGGGGAGGAGAAAAGAATCCATTGAAATTAAGCCTCTGTATGATAAATGTGGTCAGCAAATACGCTGCAGTCATTGACTTGTATTCTGTTGCTCTTCTGTGTAAGCACAACAGGGAGAACCACGTCTCTTTCTGTTCTGCTTACAGACTCACAATTGTATTTACATATATGTGCCAATATTCCACCCATCATCTCCAGTTATTAAGTAGCTTTTCTCTTTTTCTTTAGAACAGTGAGAGTTGAGAGGTATAAGAGATTCAGGTGTTTCAATTTCCTGATACACTGTTGCAGAATGAAGAACGCTACTAACATTCACCAGCTCCACAGTGTTGTATTCAGCAATGCGAATGGGCGATGGTTTTCACTGTGCGCTTCAGACGTGGTTGGTTTGATGCAAAATAGGTTTGAGAATTTGTACGTCGCTGCTTGTTAACGGAGGAGAACGTTTTGCGCTGTGTGGTCACTGCACCTTGGAAAGCGTTTCCAGAGAGCCGTGATTTTTCCTCTGTGAAGCTGCTCTTCACTCACCAAACGGATACAACGTTTGAAAGATGAATTCCTAGCGAAAGTTATTATTAAAGGTGAAATATTCAGAGACTGCCGGAGTGCAAGTGCAAGCAGCTGTGCAGTGGCCTCTCCCGAACAGCTGATGTTGGGTGTGGATGAGGCAGGAATCGAAGGGTGACCCGTCTTGCAAACTTCTGCGGGTGCGGAGAGTGGGGGGTGATGGAAACTCACCGCGCCGGGGTTTTTCACGGAGCTGTTGGGAACCCCCAGGCACTGACAGGCTGCCCTGGGTGAGCCAGGATTTGTCCTCACGCGGTGCCTTGAAATACAGCAGTTCTCTGCACTGGCTGTAGGAGCTGGCACGAGTCCAGCTACTTTGAGGAGTGAGATCGCAGTGCAGGTTAGGTCTTTCCTCAAATGGCAACTCCTTTCATATGGATCAAAAAAGGGTGCTTGGGATGTCATCAACAGACTGCAGCAGTCCAGAAATTTTACAGGAATTATCCCATATTCAGCCCTGCATGCTCTCGGCCCGTACTGTCTGAGAGTTGTTCTCCAGCAAAACAGCTCGTTGATTTCCACTATCCTCATTCGTATTTATGCATATTATTCAGAAAAAGCTCCTGCTGCTGAGGGCATATTTGATTACAATTGATAAAAAAAAAAATCAGAAAAATGAGCATGTCCTACATGGTCAGATTCTAGCAGCTTAACCCTAAAAAAGTTGAGTTCAGTGAATGGCTCACTGCTCTCCAGTTGTGTTTGTGCTCGCTGACGGTTCCAGAGGGGTCTGGTAACTTGCAGAGCTGAATATAAAACGCAGTTCTCTGCCTGCTTGTGAAGTGTGTGAACTAAGGTGTGGAACAGCTTTTGCTTGATCTGTGAATCCGTTTGCACAAAGGCAGATCATGCGGGTTTAAACCCACCCGGCCAGGTTTTGATCTCATTACTCACGTTAGGTATTGTCTTTGTGTGCAATCCCATGGATTTTGTGGCATTATCTGATATGAATAAGGGTATCAAAATCCAAGCCACCAACAGGAAGGGTTTGTCTTTTGTCGGGGAAGGGTTAGAAATTTCTGCTGCTAAAAAAGGCACCGCGTTGTGTTGGGGTTTATTAATTTACTTTCCGTCCGCTCTCTCAAGTCTGAATGCCCCACGTTTGTTGCTCTGACAAGCCGTAGCCTAAGGTTGATACTCGGTTACAGCGCCCTCACCCAGGGGCCTTAATTCCAGCAGAGCCTCCAAAGCGAATTCAGCCGACGTGAAACGCATCATTCTGTGTGGGAGAACAAGTGGTGTAGGTGGTGTCTGCAGGAATAGGTGTCTTCTGCTTCCAAAGCAAACGCGCCTGTGTTAATGTTCCCTCCATTTTATAAGTCTCAGTTAGTACTGTCCGTGTCCGTTTTGAGCTTTACTGCTGCATTTCAAAGTGTGTGCTAGTTTTTTTCCTACACGGTAGCATCTTTCAACCTTTCAGTGCCTCAAGCATGGAGAAAACCTTTTCAGCTTTAATGTTAAAAATAAAGAAAAAAAATGAATTAATGCTTTCTTTGGTGGCATTAGTTTAAAATATGAATAATGGTAAGTGGAAAGCTATGATTTATATTTTTCTGAGTGCTTTTAGGACAGTATTTTTCTCATTTGCTTCTTAATTAAAAATGTCAGTGATGTCCTACGTTTCAGTCTTGGAGAGGGCAAGTCAGCATTATTCAACAGAAGCAGCAGAGCTGTACAGAAGCAAGTCAGTGAGTTTGAGCACGTATTTAGGTAACAGGCATTGCAGGAGAGGGCGCATTCATTGCACGCACAGCACCAGGACATTATTGCGTATGTTGTTCTCAACTGTTTACAGTCTTGACTGACCCAGCTGTTACTCCCATGTGCAAGAGAGGAAAAAAAGCTGCAGCAGTGCCGTGCCACCCAACTGAGGGTTCGCCCGTTGAGTGGCTGGGGCACAGCTATCCTGCCCTTCCTTCTGGCCCATCCTCCTGTCCTGTGACTGTCCCAGAGACCGCGGTCCCCAGGCTCTTGGGCTTCAGAGTCCGGCTGTCGACACAAACTGCGGTCAACAGTGGCTGGTGGTGGTGCTCTGAGCTGTAAACCCGGCTGGCTCAGGAGGAGACACGCGGTTGTTCAGCGTTGCCACAGAGGAAACGACGAGCTGGGCTGGAGGGGCAGTGTGGGTGCTGCGGGGCTGAGGGAGCCGTGTCTCTGTGGTCACCCCAGCAGGCCTCTGTGCGGCTCTTGTGGAGGGAGATGGGATTTGAAGCACAGTTATTTCAAAAATATGGCAGCAATTAACAGAAGAAAAAAAGATTAGCAGACACTCCTGTAATTTTTATGCATTAAAATAATACCTTGGGATCCCTGGATGCATAAGGTCTTCCTGGCAGTTTGTACCTTTTATGGCATACTTCTGAGAGACTTATTTTTCTATATTTTTTATTGTAGTTACTCTTTTAGACCTAGCCTCTCTCCATAAAACCAGCTTGCCTTTGTTACCTTTACAGCTCTGTATCTAACAGAACAAAATAGTATTAACAAATACTGATATTTTTCTGAAGATGGGGTTTAGCAGTTTGGGTTGCTCTAGGTCTGTGGAAGGGTGAACACTGTTCCTGAGCTGGGCATGAGGTGGAGTCCCTGAAGAGCCCTGGAGTCCCATCGTTGTTTCTAGAAACAACAGATCAGAGCAAAGCTGAACGAGAGACCGTGATCCCGCAGGCAGCAGTGCCTCTCACCGCTGGCTGCCCAGCTGCCACACTCACCACCACCCTGTCTTGTGTCTGTAGGTTGCTGCAGGTGAGGAGGGAGAATTGTATTTGAAGGCTGGAGGTTTCTTGAAAGCAGTTCGCAGGGTCAGGATGTTTGTGGAGACGCTGCAGGTCACTCCGGTTATCTTCACTTTCGGTGGTGTGATTTGCTGGATTGATCTCGGCCTGCGTGGTGCCAGTAGGTGAGATTATCACTTACGTCTGAGATGAATGTGGTAGCATACATGTACTTTAAAGTAAACTATGTTTTGACCAAAACTTGGCAGGGATTTTTCATACTCTGTTACATGATGTGCTGATGAGCAAATGACAGGTTTTTGCTTAGGATGAATAGGATGGCTATATGCTAATCATTTATGGATGAAATTGCTGTTTGGTGCAGAACACCCAGTTAGAACCAAGTATTTCTTCGTATTGGTACCTGGCAAACTGTGCCCTGCACACCACAGCTCACAGTCAAACGGGCAGCTTGTTGAGTCGTTATCATTTAGATATGGCATAGTTTTGTTTAATCAATGCTTCATTTAAAAAAAAAAAGGACTTTAAAAAACTAGTACTTGAGTGTAAAAGGTGGTAGTAGTTCTTCAGAAGAAACAAACTTCTCTGGATATTTCTCAGGTCATTCTTCTATTCCATAAATGCTGATGAATATTAACTAACGTCACTCCAAGCTCCTGTGTGCAGTAGAAATGTCAACAGTGCATGACTACCACAAGGTGGTACATTTGGAAGTCTGGTGAGTTTGATTTGCCCCACAGGAAAGGTTCATTCCTGTTGTGAGAGAGGATGGTTGTGTCAGGAGGGACCCCCACCGTGTAGGTGGGCGATGGGGACAGTCAGGCTCCGGCACATTGCAGGGAGGGGCTGCGTGAAAGGTGTATCCTGGGTACCCTGGTCGTGTCCGTTCTTCATTCAGGTGCTCCTTCCTCAAGGACCATGGCGAGGACTCGGTGTCCAGGCTAAGGCAGAGCGTTTCTGGGAAGCAGGGTTGTGAGCAGATGGCACTGCACCTCCCGTGTTTTTCCAGACAAATATTCTATCGCAAGTACCCTCGGGGAGTAAATCAAACCCCTCAGGCCATGGCAAATTTTATTCAGTAATGCTTCCACTGTTACCTGCTTCCAGTTGCTGGCACTCTGCAGCCTGGGGACTCCTTGAGTTGGACGTCACATGCACTTCTTTGCATCTAAATAAATCTTTCTTCAGTGATTGTTTTCTAACTCCTTTTTTAACTCATTTATGTGTTTGGCCTCAACATCAGCCTGTGGCGATGCGTTCAGTAATACAGTTACGTGCTGTGTGGAGTATAATTTCCTTCTGCTTGTTTTGAGACCTTCTGTCTGCTCATTCCTCCTTGTCCTTGCAAGAAATCTTGAACACTCGGTCCTTGGTTTGGATGCTCGTCTCGTAGGGTGCCCAGATCTCTCACATATTCCCTCTTCAGTCGTGTTTTTTCAGGAGGGAGACTCCAGATGGGATTCAGTTGTTCAAATCCTGATGCCTCTGTCATTTGAGATGCCAGAGGGTGTCTGAGACAGTCATAGAGGGCTGCAAATCTGACACAGGCCTTGCAGGAGACCTGCGTCAGCTGGAGACCGGGCAGGGTGTGCCAAGGGCCTGAAATGGCAACTTCTGGCAATTTAATCTCCCTGTCTTTGAGTCTCTTTAGTCTCTAATTGTGATGAAGCCGTTTCTTACTGCTGATCCACGTGGCTGCCTTTCCTTTGCATTTGCAGCAGTGGTACAAGGAGTGTGAGGAGAAGTTAGAGGTTTCGTCTCTGGAATTGTACTCTGGGTTTACTTCTTGCTTCTGTGTAGGAGGACCACGTGCTGTGGTTATACCATCTGAGGACTTGGCAGCGGTTACGGGTGAGGAGAAGTGCACAAATGAACCCCTGTGTAGTAGTTGCTCGGTGATTGTGGCATCTTTGTTTCTGCTGGAGTGCTGTCTGAAAAGCAGAGGGCATTTTAAAAACGATTGGATAAACCGCAGCCGTTCAGTTTGGTCGTCATTTTAGCTATCTGTGCCGGTATCCTGCTGGGACCTCGTGGGTTTAATGATTTTAGTTAATTACTGCTGATCTGTTTGTTTCTGTTTTTCTTCTCGATAGAGCATTGGAGGGTCAAACACTTGCAGCACCAGTCGGAAACTTTTCTGTGATGTCGATGGATTTAATCATTGCTTTCGGTGAACATTCGTACCGACGAAGCTTCCTCGCTGCAGGGACTGGGGGGGGTGGTTTTGGAGCACAAACGCTTACTGTCAGCGTAGTTGACCGTAGCCATTCATGCCAGTATCGCTGTTCAGTGTTCTGCAAAGCCGACAACCTGTGCTAACGACGAGTTAGACTCATCTCGGAGACGTTTGGGAAGCGCACTCTCTGGTGTGCCCCGCTGGGGGTGGCGGCCAGCGGTACCTGGAGAGTGATGGACCTGGGCTCGGCCTGTTCCGTAAAACGTTCCTGCCAACATGCTGCCGTGCCTTCTTCATTTAATTTCCTCCTCTTTGGCTTTGTTTTTCAGGCCACAATGTAGGGAGCCTTTTCCACATGGCGGACGACTTGGGAAGAGCGATGGAAACCTTAGTGACAGTGATGACCGACGACAAGGTGTTAGAATAGCAAGATGTGTTTTACAACTTCAGGCATCCCGCATGGTTTTTATAATATTCATACTACAAAGAGGATTAGACTGTAAGAGTTTACAAGAAAACAAATCTATATTTTTGTGAAGGGTAGTGGTACTATACTGTAGATTTCAGTAGTTTCCTAAGTCTGTTACTGTTTTGTTAACAATGGCAGGTTTTACACGTCTATGCAATTGTACAAAAATAATAAGAAAACTACATGTAAAATCTTGATAGCTAAATAACTTGCCATTTCTTTATATGGAACGCATTTCGGGTTGTTTAAAAAAATTTATAACAGTTATAATGAAAGATTGTAAACTAAAGTGTGCTTTATAAAAAGAATTGTTTATAGAAATCCCCTTGAAAAAAACCACAAAAAAAATACTGAGGCAGTGCATTTGTTTAGTATCATTTCAGCTCTGTAACTGCATCAAGGAGATTCATGTCCTGTGTTCTTTTTCTTGAGTATCAAAAAGAAAAAAAAAAAGTATTTCCTGCAGCAACACCAAAATGGCCAACTACATTTCTCATTGGTTTTGTCTGACTAGGGCTGGCTTAAAAAAAAAAATCTGAACTTCCAATGAAGGTAGTTACATCACCTCTTTCCAATAAAATTAAGAATTACATGAATCACACAGGTAGTTTGCAATAATTAAATGAAAGAGCACATTACATGACAGAGCCTGCAAAAAACTAATTAAAAAAAGAAGTAAAACCCCAGAGGAAAGAAGGAAAGGAAAGAATTTAATGACCATCCTATGTGCCAGCGTTTCCTCTGCTGACTAAATTCCTGAATGCTCTTAGTAAAGGAACGTAGAAACTGCCTTACTGGATTAAACCTCTGGACCTCGGAGCCCGGCTGGCTGCGGCCAGCAGCCGGTGCTTCGGCAGGAGCCGGGTACGGCCCCTGCCACCGCCCGCGTCCCCTTTGCTGCAGAGGGGAGCAGAAAGGGAGAAGTTCCCTCCTGGCCCGCTGTGGGATCGGCTTCTGACCCGAAGCGCAGGCGGGTCACTCGCAGAGCATCTTCGCTTGTCCGGCTCCCGCTGCTCTGAACGAGCGCGAAGCTCCTCGAAGATCCTCTGGAAAACGAAGCCAGAGCTTCCCGCAGCTGTGTGTGTGTCTCAGCCTGCTACAGCAGCCGCTCCCGAGGAGCTGTGACGCTGCCGGCGACCTTTGGGAAAGGCTGTGGAAGAGTTACTGCTGTTCTTGCGCGCGTAGGGTGATCAGGTGAAGGTAGCCACACTGCTCCGTGAGGTATTTATCGTCGAAACAAAGGCCCTGGTCCTGTCTCCTTCCCCTTTCCTCCCTATGAGTAATTCCGCAGAATGAACGGTCACGTGAGGAAGAGAGGGACCGATAGCGAAACAGATTGGCCAGCTTGACTGCAGCTCGTGAGAGGTAGGTTTGGGTATGAGGTGCTGTCAGCAAAAGCTTTACCACTTCATTTTCTTAACCAGCTCTTAATTTTACCTTAGAATACGTAGAAACAAACCATCTGACTTTATATATTGCAAGGGTAAAAAATCTGTTACCTCTTCTTGTATGAAGTGTAATTAAACTTGGGAAAGATTTTATTTTGAATGCTAGTTAACATTGAACATGGCTAATCATGCTATTTCTACCTCACTTTGGTTTTGTGGTGTTCCTGACAATTACGTACAAATAATGTTACATCGTCACCACGTGTCCATTGTGTGACCAGGTCTCATCATTTAAATAATACCAACAACGATAATCATTTACAAAAATATAAGTACAATCTCCCCAAACCTCTGCTTTCCTAATAAAAAGCTTTTTTAACACTTTATTACAATAGGAACCGTCGGTTTTTCTCATGGTCTTTTTTTATCGGAAGGTTTAAATTGAGATCTGAGGAAGACATGGGTTTCTTCTTTTTTTTTTTCCTCTTATACGTTAAACCTTCTCTTCAGAAATAAAAAATGGAGGAAAATGGATTGCACGGTTGTTTTCATCAGGGTTTTGTTTTGTTTGTTTTACTTTCTAGATCTTAGTTTTGGAGTGAGTCTGTCAAAAAATATTTAAGAAGTTGAAAGCTTTATCGCTGCTTTTTTCAGCATAATTTGGGAATTATTTCATATTCCTTATAATGACAAAGTATTAAACTGTAAAACATAATCAGTGTAATTGAATACATAAATACCATATGGCATGTTATTTCATTGTTACTCCGTACTGGTTTATTACTTGGATATCATAATATATTGTGTTCTAACACCAACACTGTAACATTTACTAATTATTTTTATAAACTTCTGTTTTACTGCATTTTTTCACAACGTATCAAATTTCACCAAATATATGCCTTACTATTGTATTATATACTGCTTTACTGTGTATACCAATAAAGCACGCAATTACGTTATAAAGGGAGCGGTATTTTTCTCTGAAGCTCAGCGGTGCCCCAGTGCGTCTCCTCGCCGGCAGTCCTCGCCTGAGGCGGGCGCCCAGCACCCCCTTTTGCTAATTGCCAGGTCCCCTTGTTAGCGAAGTCTCGGTGCCTCGGCCGCCTCCGGCGCTCGGAGTCGGCTGGAAGAGGGAAAGCGGCTCTCCCTGGCTCTGTGGCTGGGGTTTCCCTGCCCCGGGAGGCTCTGAACCCCGGTTTTGTGCTCCCCGGCGCTGCTCAGAGACCACCGGCCCCATGCGTTCTGCCTGGTCGCAGGGGGAGGCTCGGATCAGGCTGATCTTCCCTGATCAGACCAGCACTTGACGGTCTCCTGGCCAGCAGGTGCAGCGCTCGCAAACCCCTCTCCCTCTGGGCGCGGGGAAGCGTGTGGCCCCGTCGGAGAGGGTGGTCACTCGTGTCCCGTCCCCTAAGAAACACGCTCGGGCTTTAGTGCTCGGCCTCGGCTGTGTCGCGATGCAGGCTGTGAGCTACCGCTCGGTGGTAGGAGGAACGTAATGAAAAATAATAAAAAGGCAAAACCAGCGTATGTTTGTGTACGATGTTGATAACACAGTGAGGGAGGAGGCGGGAATTTCCTCACTGCGTTCACTTGAGGAAATAAATACGCATCCCACTGCCCCAGACTGGAGTGACTGGATGCACTCCCACACACGTGACTCAGCGTGTGCCTTGAAGTCTCCTCTGAAGATTACACGATCCACGAACCGCAGCAGCCACCAGTGTGACAAGACGACTCCTACGTAATTCAATTAAGTGAGAGGGAGGATAGCGCTCTGCCTGTCACCAGCGCTGGAGCTGGCTGCACATCAGGAGACACAGGCTCGGTTGGGTTTGAAGCCTGGCCGTGAGCCAGACGGATGGGGCTTGTGTGGATGGTCTTAGTGAACGAGCTGGAGCATCACAGAAGGGCCACGAGCAAGGCAGAGGAGCGGTCGTGTGCTGCTCATCCCTTCGATGAGCTGGAGGGAGCAGGGAAGGCAAAACCACACACACACGTGCCCCGGCTCCGCTCCACGAAGCTGGGGCTGCGACAGGCAAACCCACGCAGCCTCTCTGCCTGAAGGGGGGCCTGTAGGAAAGATGGGGAAAATCTTTTCAGCAAGGCCTGTTGCGATAGGACAAGGAGTAATGGCTTCAAACTAAGGGAAGGTAGATTTAGACTAGATAGAAGGAAGAAATTTTTTACCATGAGGGTGGTGAAACACTGGAGCGGGTTGCCCAGAGAGGTGGCAGATGCCCCATCCCTGGAAATATTGAAGGCCAGGTTGGATGGGGCTCTGAGCGACCTGGTTTGGTTGGAGATGCCCCTGCTCACTGCAGGGGGCTTGGGCTAGATGACCTCTAAAGGTCCCTTCCAACCCAAAGCACTCTGTGATTCTGTGACTCCTGCAGACAACACATCGCGGGCTGCCCATCACCTCTCCGTGCTGATGGGGTGGCCCACTCTGCCTGAGCCGCTGCTGCCGTGAGCACTGCAGCTCTGCGGGGCAACGTGAGCAGCCAGCCAGCCAGCCTCACCGACTGCCCCGCTCCCGCAGCCCCCCCGTTTACAGCTCCTGGCACCCCATCAGTAAAATCTGATATTTCTGACTGGCGCTTCAGAGTGTTTTCCTTATGTATGTTTCAATATTCCTCCTTATTTTAAGGACAAGGCTATTAGCTGTTCTGTGTCTTTCCTTTGCTCTCTGGGCAGGGAAGATTAGTTCCCTCTAATTTTAGCTGCTATGATTAACATGCTGCCATTTACCCATAGGCTCCCCAGTCTTTCCCTTTTCAATAGATGGATGGATGGATGGATGGATGGATGGATGGATGGATGGATGGATGGATGGATGGATGGATGGATGGAAAGGCTGAGGCCCTGTGAGCCGGTTCAGCATCTGGGGAGGGCAGGAGGCTCCCCCAAACCTCCCCACCGAGGGTCCCGGCTGCCTGTGGTGGTGGCAGACCTTCCCAGCTGAAGGTGGATGTGCCAGTGCCCTACCACACAGCACGGCCCTGCCCACCGCCTCACCATCCAACGACTGCTGCCCAGCCCGGCCCAGGGCCTGCTGGGGCCATTAAGAAGGTCAGCACCCCCCTGCCCACGCTGCGGGGCTGCATGGGCAGCCACCCCTGCTCTGCTGCCGTGACGGGGCTGGAGAGATCGGGGAGCAGGACACTTAATACTGGGGGTCGGGGGGGGGGGGAGCCCTGTCTTTTCAGCTAATATGGGGAAAAGCGGGAAAGCAGTGATGTGCAAGACGCAGAAAAGGTCTGCAGCTGCCAGTGTGCGTGGTCCGCATAGTGGCGGTGGCTGCTGCAGAGCATCCCTGGCCGCGTCTGGCTGGATGCACGCAGCAGATGCAGCACCACAGATTACGGTGTGAAGTCCCAAGCCTACCCACACGCAGCCAGCGGTGCTGCCTGCAGGGCTAAATGTTTTAAGGCCAGCTGACATTGAAGCTATGGGTTTTTTTCTGACTTTATTCAAAGGAAGTGAATTTCAAAAGGGCAACGGACATGCACAATCCCGCTAAGATTGACTTAAATGGTGGTGTTGAGTTGATGGTTGGACTTGATGATCTTAGAGGTCTTTTCCAACCTTAATGATTCTCTGATTCTTTAGCTTTGAAGCGTAACTGCACTGTTACATACACTGTCACTTTTGCACCAGGGTGCCCTGCCACTGCAGCCACCCACCAGCTCTGTGCAAGGGAGGACAGCAGTATTAACACCATGGCAAGGATGTGATTTACCCCTCCTCGTGAAGGTGCAGGAGCAGCCGGGGCAGCAGCCTGGTGCCCAGCCCTGCGCTGGCGGGTTCGCAGCCCAGGCCCCGGGGGCATTTCCCTGGCTGTGACCCATTCCGGCACGTGTGTGCAGTCAGGCAGAAATCCAATAAATCTTCCCCTTCTTGACTCAGGCTCCACTCAAAGATTTCACTGGGAATTTCTTTCTGCTCAGAGCAAGCATATCAACTCAGACAGTGCCACAAACCTGAGCGAGAACACCGGGGCTGCTGAGACCGGCTAAGGCATAACGCTTCCACACAGGAGTCCCTGTGAGCAGATAACACTGCTCACCAGCTAAGGCAGATAATTACAGCTCGTATTTAGTAGCTCACAGTGCCGAAAACTTGGATAAAAAGCAGTTGTGGTTAAGGGAGAGATGAGAGCTAAGGATGTCTTGCAGCTATGGAAGTGAACCATGGGGCTTCACAAACACACCGCGCTGCTGTTCCAGCCTATTGCCTAAACCCTTACTGCTGGCCAAACCAAGGCTCGTGTTAGTCAACTTGGCAATTTTTTGCCAGATCTAAAGACTTCTTTTTACTATTATTATCCAAGCACTACAACAGATACCCCCTTTATTTAATAGCTGGCAAATGCATTTTACTAGCTATGTCCAAGCAAGCTCTCCCATTTTGCTGACATAAGCAATCCACTACTTGTAAGATTTTTCTCTCTCTCGCACACATGTACACATAGGACCTCTGTGAGGCTGTGGAAAGGTGCTTTGGTCGCTGGCACGCTCGGCTTCCACGTGACTGTCTGCCATGAAGCTGCCACCAGCATCTTGCCGTCTTCCAGCCACAACAGCTCACTGCTCGCCCCTCTGCTGCACGCAAGGGGGGGACAAATTTCTTGCTGCTCTCACCTCGGCAAGATGAACGCTCTCTATCTTCAGACTCGGAAGCAGACGACGAAGTGATGAGCAGCTGCCCCGTGTGGCGGCGTGACCCAGCTGGGGAGCACGGCGGCGGCGAAGGCTCCTCGCGAGGCCAGAGACCAGACCAGGTCAGGCCTGGCGTGGCCATTCGGGGGACGTGAGAGGCGCGGGGAAACCCCAAAGCATCTTACGGGAGCAGAAGCCAAGTGCCATGTACTTGGGGAGGTTTACACAGACGTACCTTTGTACGCCGGCAGCCTTGCAACATATCACGAGGTCAGAGCACTTCGAGAACAGCAGTAGTATCTCCCAAAATTAGATTAAAACTGTTCGATATCGAAAGGCTTGCTGTTAAGTTTGCTCTGCCCTTATTGATGGTCTGTGGCAGGGCTAGTACATAACAAAAAAATACCATCAGGAGAGGATTTTTACTTCTGCAGCAAGGTAATTTTTAGTTTTGCCTCATTCACCAGGCAAATGGTTTTATCCTAACACTGATGTGGGAGATACTTCTCTTGCACAGAAGATTAATGGCAGTTGCTGGCATAATTCCCTGCTGCATCCCACAGCGAATGTTTAGATAAAGGCTGCAACCAGCTGCAGGTGATAAGACGTGAAACTGCTGGGGGCTTTCCTATCAACCACAAATACGAGCTTAGAAATTCATGGTCCTGAGAAAATACTGGGTGCGTTAGAATAAATGCTAGGTACAGGAATGTACACAGATACGCACACGCAGAGACAGAGGCATGAAACACCCTGGTTTTCCCCCTGTATATGTGTGTGTGTGCACTTCCATGTGTGCTCACGCACACACACGTGCCCGTAGAAGCCCCTTGCTGTGCTAAGCCTCTTCACCGGTCAGTTAAAAAACAGAACTGGAATCCGTTGTGTCAAAATAGATAAAGCTTGACAGCGTGCTTTAATTCACCTTGATTCTAAATTATAACAGCCCGTGCTTTGCATTGCCAGAGCAGTATTTTATTCAGCAGTCGTTGTAGTTTCGTCAGGAATTTTGACTCCCGTAACCGTGTAGCGCCTGCTTTCGTTGTTCCTCTGAAACACCCGGCAGAGCTGGCATGCCCTTCCAGGCTTGGCAGAAGGTAATAAAGACACCAAGCCTATAACTTAGCTCCTTTCATGGTTTTTTTCCGCCCTTTTTTTTTTTACCTCACAGGCAAGCTCAGCGAGCTCACTGGAAGCTGGCCTTCCTTCAGCAAGGTCTTGCAGGCAGGCAAACGCAGCTAAGCTGCTCAGTGACCTACTGTGCATGCATTTTGCTCTGCACGGTTTTTGCTGGCTTCCTCTCCTACATTAAGCAAGTTTACAAGACAAAATAACCTATGCAGGGAAAAGACCACTTGCATCTTTAAGTCTCAAAATTGCAGGTACCCTCACCAAGCCCAAGAGTTCCCGATTTTCTTACTGCAAAGCCGCAGTAGTGTTAATGCCAGCATGCTCCTGCCAGACACTGTGAGCACTGTACGTAGGGGTCCCTGCCCTCCCCTTTTTTCAGGATATAAGGATTCTTTGAAAGTTCCTGAACACTTAGGATGCTCTTCCTCTCCTGACAAAAATATGTTGATTTCTACTTTGCAGTCAGCCATTTTTGCTCCTGATGTCCTGGCCTCATTCCCCATGGTCCCCAGCAGCTTGCCCCCTGCAGTGCTGGCCGACTGAAACCCTTTCCAGCTCAGCCCCAGCCGCAACAGCTTCACCGTCAGGTGCTTCCCTCTCCCACGCAGCCTGCCTGTCCCCATCCCCATCCCCATCCCCATCCCCATCCCCATTCCCATCCCCATCCCCAAGCTTCAGACCTGAGTGCAGCAGAGAGGGAGGGTGCCCAGCCCTCCCCTCGGCCCCCGGCGCCCACCCACCTCCCACCCCTCAGTAGCAAGGGTGGCCCATTCCTGCCCTGCTCCTGCCAAAACTGCCCACGTCCGAGCCCCGCCTGGGCTCCCCGTTGTGCAGCCGACGCCGGAGGGCTGTGCACCCCGCAGCTTCATGGCCCCCCTCTCCCCCTCTGCCGATGCCCTGAACAAAACCCCCGAACCGCAGCTGGTTGCAAACCCAGGCCAGGGAGCGCTCCCTTCCCTGCTGAACGCTCCGTCTTGTCTTTCCTTCAGCGTGCTCGGGCTTTTTTTCCCCCACCACTAATTTCCCCACTGAGCCTCATTTTTTTCGCTTCATTAACGTTTTCCCCGTGCCACTCGTAATGCGTAGCTTTACTTACCAAGCAGGCCCCCCCGCTCCAGCCCCGCTCTTCCTCTCCCGCTGGGCTCCCCGCTCACTCTCTGTGCACTCTGGAACGTGGCCGTGTAGGCGCCGTTTGCATCTGGAGTCCCATGTTTGTTCCTCTTTACTCCCTGCACTGGAGCTTCTGACTTTTCTCACCCTCTTGATGTCTCTAACCCTGAGTTAGCCAAAGTTCTCCCTTTTGTGAAGGAGACCTTCAGTGAGAGACTCGCTTATTTCTTCTCATGCACTGATGCAGCAGGTGATTAAAATGCTTGCAGGGAGGTATGCTGGTTCTCCATCCTTTGTTTGGGGATTTTCTTCCTTGTTTGGTTTCTTTGGGGGTTTGAAGTGATTTTTTTTAAGAACAGGGGTTGCCAGCTTTCTTGCTACTGGAATTTGTGTGGAGAATGGAGGTTGGCCCATACGACCAACAAGGCTGCAGAACCCCCACGGACCGTGACCACCAAAGGCAGCCCAGCGGACTCGGCTTTCAAAGGGGGCTGTGAGCCACGTGGCTTATGTCCTGTGAAGGCAATTCACAAAAGTGACCTGTTGGTTTTTAATTTTTTTAAAGAAATAAACACTCCAAATCATTGTCCCGCGTGCTTGTAGGTATCTGTACCTCACAGAATCAGACCACCGACATTTAAACGGCTTACTGTGGACCCAGCAGCCAAACTGCAAGCATGTTCCCTAGGAAATGAGGCGCTACAGGCACCTCATTTGGCTGCTCACCTGCACCCAGCCCTCCGCGCTGAGGGAGCTAGGGAGGTTCTGATCCCGGGGCAGGCGAAGCCCACGGTGAGAAGCCCAGCTGGCTAAATGTCAGGTATCAGCAGCGCTCGCTTGCTCGGGGGAAGCGGGGACGGCAGCGGCCGTTGCTATGGGCACCAGAGCAGCAAACGATAATCATATCAGGGCAGACTGAGGAGAAAAGGGTGAAACAGGAGATCTCCACGTCACTTTGAATATGGCTTCAAATGAGCTGCGGTAATTACCTGCGAAAAAGTAATCGTGATGATTCTGCAGCATAGAAGGAAACCCCTTTGACCGCTGGCTGCAAGAGACACCTTCGATTTTGCCTGCTGTAAAAGGGCTTTTTTTTTTCTTTTGTACAAGAGAAGAAATCATGGCCAGGAAGTAACTCACATCAGTTATTGCTAAGGCAGCTCTTTCATTACGGCGTGCACTGCTTGGTGTTATTTTTTCCAGACTGCTGGCTGTTGTGCTGGGGTGGCCTTCTCACCCGTTCCCCACAACCCCAGTGGCAGTTCGCCATCTCCACGGATAAGGGGACATTCACTCAGCTCCCCTGCGCAGATTTTTTCTCCGGCTGGGCTCTGCACACGACCCCAGCACACTTTGATCCCTGTCCGGCATCTGCAGGATAGCTTTCCTGACTTCCATCCGATTTATACAAATCATTTGAACTTTTTCCTTTTGCCTTCAGCCACAAAGACCCGGCTGGGGCTGGCACAGCCCGCCAGCATCCCATGGAAGGAAGAGAGCATCAAGCTGCCTGTTGCGGCAGGGCTGACGTCAGCGAAGACCCTCACTGCCCTGCCGCTGCCCGGGTGCGGGAGCCTGGCGCTGGCGTTGCCGGTTGGGACCTGGCCTTTCCTGCGCTCCCCTACAGCCTCGCTGCTTCGCTGCGGTGGCCGGGCTGTAGGTGCCACTCGCACTGCGAGGGCCATCCGCGTGCTTTGCCCCTCGGGAGCCCGTAGACCAGAAGAGCCTTCTCCTCTGTTGGGTCAGGGCTGCTGAAGGGCCACCTTCCTTTTCCTCACCCCCTTTGCACTGCTTGGAGTTACTTGAAAAGGGCACAGCCAGAAGTGAGTCACCCCAAAAGGCGCTGTGGACCAGGGGGGGCTGGGTGGGAAGCTCCCCTTGTCACTGCTGGTGCCATACCCCAGAGCCACCTGCCCTGGGGCCTGCTGCCCTCTCCTGTAGCACTGCAACGGAGAGTCTGTGCCGGGCTGTGCAAGGGATGACGGCGGGACCTGCAGCCACAGCGTGAGGCTTCTGGCATTAAGAAACCTTGCCCCTTCTTTCTGGGGAATGACTTTCAACCCAAGTTAATGATGCTACCTACGTAAATTCAGCATTTCCTAAGTCCGGGCATCTGACAGTCTCATGTACAAGAGGAAGGCTACTGAAGTTCAGGCTCCTGGTCTTTCTCCTTTCTCTTTTCCCTTCCCTTTGCCCACCACCCCCTTTGCTTCACACTGGAGCCACGAGAACAGTGGTCCCGAGCCGGCAGGACCATCAGCATCACCCATGCCCCCGACCACTACACTTGGCTCCGCTGGTGCTGCCAAAACAAGCGTGCGACACCAAACCAGCTCAGCTTGGTAGAACACGATGCATGGGTGCAAAGTGCTGCTGCCAGCCGGCTGTGCCTCCGCCAGGCCACAGCATGACGGCTCCAGAGCAGGCAGGCAGCCGCGGTCCCCGACACCGCGCAGAGGAGCTGTGTCTGTGCGTCCGTCCTGCTTTTCTGCAGCTCCCATTTGTGATTCCACACGGTTCTGCTGACCACTGGAGTGGACTGTCTGGGTACAACGCATGCTTAGGGACTGCTGGGTGTCATGAACTAAACGGTCACTTTAAAACCCTAAGACCCTGAGAGAGAGCGTTGCGTATATTTTTTGTGTTGCTACTGCATAAGAAGCTGAGAAATCCTGCAGGTGGGATTCATTATGTGCAGCACTTTATGCCGTGACATGGAGAAGAGACACGGGATCGTTCCCAAAATATCCTTCCCGACTGATAAACTGCAGCTAGCAGGTCTGAAGCCGCGCAGCGTGAAGGATAACCTACTTAGGATGAACACGTGCATGATGCTATCAGCAATACTGATGCAGTTACCGGACCTCTCGACGGGTTTGAGGAAAGGGTCATAGCAAACCAGGATTTGTAGAAGTGCAAGGGAGTCAGCAGCCTGGAAGCAAAGCCGCCTCATGTTTCCCCCAGGCTGGGCTTTTCCCTCAGCCCCAGGGATATTTGCTCACTGCAGCCTTCCTCCTCCCACGTAGTGCCAATACAAATGCAGGAATTTTAGAAAATAGGGGAATACCCTGTGCTTGAACGGGTGCCGGAGGAGACCTGGTGTGTGCATGTGCCGGCGCACGCTTGCCTGTGAGCAGCCCGGGCAGGGGTGCCCCCGGCCGATCGGCCACCCTGCACGGAGGTGCTAGGGTCGCTTCTTGGGGCAGGGGGGGAGACTTCGGGCACCTCCGGAGCCAGGCTGGGGACCAGCCCCCAGCCAGGTCGGGGATTTACATGGGGGAATTCAAATCCATTCACCCTGAGACAGTGCCTGGCGCAAGTGGGGGCCGAGGAGGATGCGCAGGGACAGCAAAGGGCAGCTCATCCATCAGGGTGGTTGGGTCTACACGTGGGTCCAGGAGCTTCAGAAGATGATTTCAAGGTGGCGCAGGCAGTGGGGCCCCTCGTTCAGCAGCACACTTGCAGAAGAGGCTTCTTTAAGGCAGAAGTAGTTTAATTTATGAAAGGCTCACGTGGGGCTTTCCTGGCCGAGGCAGGAGCACCGGCCGACTGATGTTTTCCAAGGCAGTCATCCATTAACAGGCGATTTCCCCATCCTTCCCTGAACTCCACAGCCCTCTGCTAAGCTCCGGTGAGCATCGTTTCTGTAAGCACAAACCAGCGTTTTAATTTTAAGTGCTTGACTCCGTCATGGGTTTCACTTCAGTTGTTCCTGCAGGCTGCAAGACCCCAGGTCGTACGCTACGCTCCAGTGAAGGCAGCAAACGGCAACGCAAGCAGCAAACCACTTGGCTCTTGAAATTTCTCCTGTAATCTAAAGGAAAGAAACAGAAAGAAAAAACATCTCAAACTGTAGGAGCTAACAAAACAGCCGCAAAACATGTCTGCTCCCCCCACCCAGGTAATGTGGGTCTGACGCCGTACTGGTCTGGCGTGTGAACCCACGGCTGCTCACAGTCAGTGCAGCCGTACATGATCATCAAACCAGCCTGCACATGGGGAATATTCTCTTTAGTCACAGCTAAGCAAACAACAAATCTCTCCCTCTTCTGCAGCCAGCCCAGCGCCTTCACCAGCCTTCGGTGATTGCACTGCAGTCTGCAAAGCAGCTGGGGGCACAAAGTGTCTGGAAGCAGCAGAGGTTATGTACAACTATATATATCTAACCAAACTTTTATTAACCCCTGGCCTCCCAGCTCAAAAGGACACGGTCGAACGCATGAGGATTTGTAAAGGCTGCAGTCTCCTGACTGAGCAGAGTATCATTTGCAAACTACTCCTAGGTTTTCTGCGAGGGTTTCGTGCTGTGCCAGCCCTTGGTCAGGGGATGCCCGGGCTGGCCGTGGGACCGGGCGCCAGGGGCCGTGCAGCACCTTCGCCACCCGCATGCGAGCCCACGCTGGGTGGGGAGAACGGTGTCTCTCATGGGGAGCTGGGAAGTCCTCGCTCTGGGTTGTTTGTGTGGGTTTTTGTTGGATTTCAGCACAGCGAGGCGCAGAGCCATGGGGAGGGCAGCCCCTAGCGCCTTGAGATCTGCAGGGCTCTCACGCCGTGTTTTGACAGGAATGTCCTCCGAAACCAGGGCTTACCACTCCTGCCGCCAGGCTGGATTGATGGGGCAAACACCACAGTGGAGAAACAGAAATAGAGAAGCCTTCGCTTTCTTAAATAAGCCAGGAACAAGCAGCTCCATGACCCAGGTATTAGCCAGCTGTACAAAAATCCTGAGACTTTCAGATTTCCAAAATGTTTCTGTTTGTTATTACTCAACAGCTCGCATACGATGCCCAAAAGCCACCCCACTGCTTTGGCTCGCGTTCTCAAGCAATCCCTCCTGAACCCTGTTGCAGCCCAGTCCCACCAGCCCCGCGGGCTGCTTGCTATTCACCCCGCAGCCCCCCCCTGTCCCAGCCCTCCTTTCGCCTCTCCCCAGCACTGTGGGGCCATGTCTTTGGGGTGCCGTGGGGAAGGCAGCTGCCTCCTCATCCTCTCCCGGGGTGCACGGCCCTGCAGCTCCGCAGCTGGAGGAGCGGTGCCTTCTCTGGAGGTGGCAGCTGCCCGCGGGGCCGGGCCAGGGCCGAGCCGTGGTGGCCATGACAGGAGGGGATGGAGGACCAGGAGGACCAGGAGGACCACAGGCAGGTTTCTTCCAGGGAGACAGGAACAGAGGGAAGGACCAAGCCTGGAGGTGTGAAGACCTTCCCAGCCACCCTGCTCACAGCAGCAACAGGCGCCTTGTCTGCAAGGCAGCAAAATCAGGACAGAGCAGGGAGAGAGAAAACAAGCACTTGGCTTGCCGTCAGCCTTGCACGGAGGCGGGTGTGTGACAGCGAGCACCGAGTGGTCCCACGCCTTTGCCTCGGAAGTGGTGGCTCACACAGGTGCCAAAAGCTTTCTTCTGCAGCCCTTGTTTCAGCTGCAGCCCAGCGCTTTTAGCTGCCATTGCTCGCTACCATGTGTGCCACACTTCTTCTGGCGAGCTTTCTCCCAGAGCTTTTACTATGCTCTCTCTCTGGGTGCCTTATTCACAGAATCACAGAATCACAGAATCACAGAATCAAAGAATCACAGAATAGTAGGGGTTGGAAGGGACCTCTGTGGGTCATCTAGTCCAACCCTCCTGCCGAAGCAGGGTCACCTACAGCAGGCTGTAGAGGACCTTGTCCAGGGGGCTCTTGAATATCTCCAGAGAACGAGACTCCACAACATCCCTGGGCAGCCTGTTCCAGTGCTCTGTCACCCTCAGAGGGAAGAAGTTCTTCCTCATGTTCAGATGGAACTTCCTGTGCTTCAGTTTGTGCCCATTGCCCCTTGTCCTGTCGCTGGGCACTACTGAAAAAAGCTTGGCCCCATCCTCCTGACACCTACCCTTCAGATATTTGTAAGTATATATCAGGTCCCCTCTCAGCCTTCTCTTCTTCAGGCTGAACAAGCCCAGCTCTCTCAGCCTCTCCTCGTAGGAGAGATGTTCCAGTCCCCTCACCATCCTTGTGGCCCTCCGCTGGACTCTCTCCAGTAGCTCTTCATCTTTCTTGAACTGGGGAGCCCAGAACTGGACACAGTACTCCAGATGAGGTCTCACTAGGGCAGTGTAGAGAGGAAGGAGAACCTCCCTCGACCTGCTGGCCACACTCTTCTTGATGCACCCCAGAACGCCATTGGCCTTCTTGGCAGCCAGGGCACACTGCTGGCTCACGGTCAACCTGTCGTCCACTAGGACACCCAGGTCCCTCTCCGCAGAGCTGCTCTCCAGCAGGTCCACCCCAAGCCTGTACTGGTGCATGGGGTTGTTCCTCCCCAGGTGCAGGACCCTGCATTTGTCTTTGTTGAACCTTATCAGTTTCCTCTCTGCCCAACTTTCCAGCCTGTCCAGGTCACGCTGAATGGCAGCACAGCCTTCTGGTGTGTCTACCACTCCTCCCAGTTTGGTGTCATCAGCAAACTTGCTGAGGGTACATTCTAACTCTTCATCCAGGTTGTTGATGAAGAAGTTAAACAAGGCTGGGCCCAGTACAGACCCCTGGGGGACACCACTAGTTACCGGCCTCCAACTAGACTCAGCGCTGCTGACAACAACCCTCTGAGTTCTGCCATTCAGCCAGTTCTCAATCCACCTCACTGACCACTCATCCAGCCCACACTTCCTGAGCTTCCCTAGGAGGATATTATGGGAGACAGGGTCGAAAGCCTTGCTGAAGTCAAGGTAGACAACATCCATGGCTCTCCCCTCATCTACCCAGCCAGTCATGCCATGATAGAAAACTATCAGATTGGTCAAACATGATTTCTGCTTGGTGAATCCATGCTGACTACTCCTGATAACCTTCTTTTCCTCCACTTGCTTGTTGATGACCTCCAGGATGAGCTGCTCCATCACCTTTCCCGGGATGGAGGTGAGGCTGACCGGCCTGTAATTCCCTGGGTCCTCCTTCTTGCCCTTTTTGAAGATTGGAGTGACATTGGCCTTTCTCCAGTCCTCAGGCACCTCTCCTGTCCTCCAGGACCTCTCAAAAGTGATGGAGAGTGGCTCAGCAATGACATCCGCCAGCTCCCTCAGCACTTGTGGGTGCATTCCATCGGGGCCCATGGATTTGTGGACGTCCAGATCACTTAAGCGATCTCTCACGCAGTCCTCTTCTACCAAGGGAAAGTTGTCCTCTCTGTGGGCTGCTTCTCTTACCTCCGGGGCCTGGGATTCCTGAGGGCCTGCCTTGGCACTGAAGACTGAAGCAAAGGCGGCCTTCTCTGCATCCTCCGTCACCAGGACACCCACCTCATTCAGCAGCGGCCCCACATTGTCCCTAGCCTTCCTTTTGCTGCTGATGTAGTTGAAGAAGCCCTTCTTGTTGTTTTTGACATCCCTTGCCAGCTTCAATTCCAGGTGGGCTTTGGCCTTCCTCATCACATCCCTGCATGCTCTGACCACATTCCTGTACTCTTCCCAAGTGGCCTGCCCCTCTTTCCACATTCCATGAACCTTTCTCTTCCACCTGATCTCTGCTAGAAGCTCCTTGTTTAACCATGCAGGTCCATCTCCACCTGTTTTGTCAGGGCCTCTTCTCTTGTTCCTCTCCTCTGTAAATACGCCGGGGACTCTGCCCAGTCCCCTGCCTGCCTTCCCCTGTCCCCACACGCCTTTCGCTGGCACCCACCATACCTGCAACACCGAAACCCACCTGCCAAGCCCTGCCAACTCTCAGCCACTCTCCCCAACACCCACTGCTGGCCACCCCACAGCAAAGTAGCTCCTGCTCTGCTTTCCACTGCAGAAACTCAGTGTGATGAGACCTGCCAGCATGCTCCGGTGGATGGTGACGGAGCACAGCGGGTACAGCTGGAGGGGATGGCGGAAAGCCTGAGCCCCTCGGCCGGCATTTGGGCTTTGAGTGCAGCGCAAGGTCCCGCTGGTTCACAGGCCCTGGCACAGTGCTCGCGCCACCCAGATTTCCCAGCAAGCGACTCCTGCGGACACACACAGGGTTGGACGAACTAGTTAAAACCTCTGCACTTCAGAAAAGGGACAGGCAGAAGCATCAGTCAGATTTCGCCTGCTTCGGGAAGGCAGAGCAAAGGTTGTTGGTTCACAGCAGGCAGATGTATCAAACACAAATGCTTTTCTATTACTGCTGGATGAAGGTAAGTGCAAACAATCAAATGTCCTTTCCTATTTTCTGTGTCTCCCTCTGCGACGCTGATAGAGGGAATCCAAATGTTTCCAAGCAGGCAGTGCCTATCTGCAGCAGGCAGACAATTTCTAAATGTATTAGCAGCACAGAGTCAATAGAGAAATAGCAGTCCAGCGTATCATCCAATTTTCAAATGTAAATAACTAGACCACTTTTAATTCGAAGGATTACAGCAGGGAATAAAAGGAACCCCGGAAAACACACACAGCAATGACCGCTGGTCGTAACGCATTACCTTCAGGCATGCTTTTTGTTTTCCCCTGCTGTATGCTGAGCCACAGCGCAGAGACAAACCGGTGGTCTTGCACGTGAAGAGAGGGCTGAGCCCCCCGAGACCCCCGCCAGGCGACGGGGAGGGCAGCGATGCCAGGATGCGACCTTGCCTCGCCTCTCCATCTCCGGCACGGCTCGGGGGGGGACAGGACATTGAAGGTGGGGGACAGGACATTGAAGATCAGTGCTGGCAGTGTGGCAGGTCACCAGCAGCAATGCTTTGCCTCTCTCCAGAGACCCCTCGTGCTCCCCACCTTCGGCCTTGCAAGCAGCAACACCTCCATGTCCCGACTCGTAACCGGCCGATGCACTTTGATGTCCAAGGCAGTGATGGGCAGAGTAAGACACGGGGTGAAGCATCCACCTCCCCCCGCAGCGACTGCAAGGAGGAGTGAAACAGCAAGAAACCTCGAGGGGATCCTGTAGAGGAGGGAGAGGAGAAACAATGCTTTTAGGAAAAACTCTCTTGAGGTTTGCCAGCACAACTGAGAGCAAAATTGTCGCCTTGTCTACACCGCCGTTGTGCGACTGCCGAAAGGCAGTCCTCTCTCTGGGGGCACCTGTCAGCGTGCAGCGAAGCCCCGGGCGAGGGGACACGCTGCGTCTGCAACCCTGACCTGGCAGAGGGCCGGGATGCGAAGCCATCCTCGCCATGCATCCCGAGGGAATGCTGGGGGGTTCTCCCACCAAGCCAGGAGAGTGGGCCCGACACCACGATGGGCAGTGACCAGATCAGTCTGTTCAAAGGAGGGGACCAACCAGGCAGATGATGTCTTGCCTAAATCTGCTCGTCTCCACCGAACGCGGCGGGAATGGGCAGGCTTAGCCCAGCTGGGTGGGCTCAGCCCGGGGCTCCTCGTCCTGCCTCGTGCTTTCTGGACGGACAGCGGGCACCTGCACAGCGCATGCAAGGGGGGATGCGCTGGGGGTGCCAAGCATCAGACCGCCAGATTGGAAAGGTCACCTTCTCAACACTCACCAGCCCGTTGAAAAAAACCACAAACCATCTGGAAATGAAAGATGAACATCTGCTTTAAAGCCCACCCCTCCCCGGGGGTGAATCCGGCCCGGCGGTGGAGGTGAGATGTTGCTGGTGAGGAGATGCCGCTTCGGGAAGCCACTGCAGTGCCAGGTGGGCTGGCTGAGACCTCCCAGCCACAAACCTCTGCAGCTGGGCTGTGGGAAGAGGCTGGGCTCACTTTCCTGCAAGAGCTGAGTCGCAGCCAGTCGCATGGAGCAAGGGAGGGTGCCGGGCTCGCAGGGAGCAGCAAACCCGCAGCGGTAACCCTGCCTGCCGAGTAACAGGAGTGATGTTGCAGCCGAGGTGCTCCAAGCACGTGAACAAGGCGAGATTTGCAGTATATTTCATTACAGTGGTTGATCTAGTTGGAAAAACCAGACAAGATTTTAGGAACACAAGACTTTTAGGCTGGTTTGCCTAAAAGCTAGTCTGCACGTGTCATTGTCGGTTTTTTTCCCCAGACTCATGAAAAATACAAAATACACTGGAGACAGAAAGCGAAACATCAGACAGAAATGATGGATGTCCTAAGATTTCTCCCATGCTCGGTGTCAGTGGGAAAGGGAGGTCCCCTGTGCTGGTGGAGGGGCTGAAGCCGAGCCCTCGGACCCCGCGTCGGCAGCGCTGGGGCCCCGCGGCAGCCGCAGCGGTGCAAAACCAGCGCGGAGCTGCACCCCTGGGACGGGAAGGCAGGAAAGCCGGGTCCCCAGGCTGCCACTCGCTCGTGGGACGGGTTTTTCTCAGGGAACGAAACATAAAAACCGCAACAAAAAGCAGAAAAAGAGCAGCGCCCAGAGCTGGAAACTGTTAAACGCCTGCTCTTCTTCAGATCTCTCTCTCCCACCGAGA
This sequence comes from Opisthocomus hoazin, assembly GCF_030867145.1. Taxonomy (NCBI): domain Eukaryota; kingdom Metazoa; phylum Chordata; class Aves; order Opisthocomiformes; family Opisthocomidae; genus Opisthocomus; species Opisthocomus hoazin. The sequence goes on along the minus strand of NC_134414.1, from coordinate 96,940,836 downwards.
TCAGCCGGTGCTGGGCCCCGCGGGGCTCGGCATGAGTCACGGCGCTCCGCGCTGAGGTCCAGCCAAGATTAGCTGTTTCGTACGGCGATGCGCGAGCTCGCAACTACTGATTCACTGCAGTAGAAATGATGGATTGTGTCACAGGAGGAAAAGAGGGGAAAAAAACCGGTCTGGAGCCCCCGGGTCCTTAAAGCAGTGGCTGCGCCCCACCTGCTGGCGACTGGCAGCGAGGAGGGCCGCCATCCGAGGCAGCCGCAGCCTCACCGAGAGCCAAGCCAGCGCTCGATGTGGCCGTCCTCTTGACTTTTTACGTTTGGAGGGCAGCCAGGCAAAAGAAGAAAGGGAAAAAAAGGATGTGAAGAAGAAAGGAGAGTGAGAGGAGATGAGGGCTGCATGGCAGCAGCGGAAAAAGAAACAGAAGAAAAGAAGACACAGCTCTTTTGATTTAAAAAAGAGATGCTTCAAGCATATGTAAGCTTGCAGCAGCCTTGGCCATGTAAAGCCATTTTGATTTATTTCAAAACTCCCAAAGGAGAGTTCTTTGAATGCTACATCTCATTTTTGATTGATGCCAACAGGGTTGACACCTCAGCCAGACAAGGACACATCCCAGACCCCTGACTGCTTCCTTTGGCTGCCGCTGCCTTCCTCTCCAAGGCTTCAGGGCCAGGCAGCACAGAGGAACAAACCTCCCGTGGCTTCTGCCTCCCCTGCGTCCTCTGCACCCTCTCTCCCAGTCAGTATAGCTGCTCTTACTGCCGTTACAGTGTGGAATGGACGCGCATTCGTCTCCCACTTCTGGTCCTTGGCAGCAAACCAAGCCTTGCTTTTATCATCCTCCTTCCCGAGTTCAGGACTCTTCTTCTATTCAGGTCAATGGAGCCTGTAAGCAGTCGCTGCCTACGTAGGATGTATATCTCAGCTCATAAGATCTTCAATCCCCACAACGTCTCCTGTGAAAGACAGGAATACTTTTTCTCCACTTGCCAGGGAGGAGGCAGGGACACAAAGCAGACTACAAGTTACGTGTTCAGAAGTACACAGTGTCAGAATCTCTGTGATGACGGAAGAGTAGGTATGACTTTGACATTTCAGTGCCATTAGGCTGGTTGGAAATCATATTCTCAGTATGATCTTCTGGGAATTTCTTGGATTAACCAGTGTGAGGACCAGGTCTGATGGTATGTCAAGTCCAGGGCGGAGCTGCTGCTCAGACCCGGACAGGGAGGCGAGCCACTGCTAGTCCCCCCACCAGCCAAAAGGTTTGTGCACATGACACCGTCAGGGTAGGAGAGAAAAGGTGAGCTGTGAACGTCACTGCAAATCCAAAAGAAAAAAAAGTGTTTGCAAAATAGCACTTCTGCGGTGCTCTGAAGTGTGAAAGGGCTATCTTACTCACTGCTTGCCTTTTCTTAAGAAAAAAACAAACAGAAAAAAACCCCAACGTTTAGAAGGTCTGTCCTGAAGCAAAATTTTTTTTTGTATGTTCAAATGTATATAATATTTTTACATACTTCATATATATGTGTGTATATACATATACACATATATTGTGCTTACATACATGCATACACACACATATATGTACAGATGCCCTCACACAGGGGTCAGGAAGCTCATTTCTGCCAAGATCTGCTTTTCAAATGTTTAAGCACATGGCTGCACACAGGTAGTCAGGCACTTACACCGTCCAGTTGCATATTCCCTCTGCTATAGCATCGTATGAATGAGGATACACAGCCCTGGGCTTGCTGTTGCTCTGCCCAAACAACTTTGAGCAAGGCCAGAGAGAGCACAGGTCCGTCTGTACCCAGCCATGTAGACCTGTCTGAAGTTGTTCAGATCCCTGCCGTCCTTGAAAGCCTCATGCAAAGCAATTACCCAAGACGGTGCAGTGTGTTTGTGACAGAGCAGTAACTAACCATAGGTTAATGTAATAACGGTATCATTTAATATCTCCCAGGACAGCATCTGAGTATATTTCAGACCTGTCCTGAATACAGATATTACCAGTGGGCTGAGATTTGTCTATGCCTTTGCCTGCAGCTGCTCCTTTCTATTATTCTAGCAAATATTGCAGAAATGCATAAAAGCTACGGAAGAGCGGTAGGCTTATGAAGTGCACTCCTGCTACCATTTCCTTGTCCTCATTATTAATCTGCTCTACTTTTTCATCATTCTGTATCATCAAGTCTGTCTCCTACTAAAAAAAAAGACGCTTCCTTTTTCACTTTGCATTGAGGTGAGCCTTTAATTCAACCCTGTCTGCAGGCTTTGACAGAGCCACGCTAATTTGTAATTGGATTGAGGCTATGACACTGTTCAGATGCATACGAAACATGAAGGATACAGGGGAAAGAAGGAGGAGGGAGGGGAGAGAGAGAGAAAGGGAAAGGACATACGAGCAAAGTCGCTGTTTCTGATGTTGTATTCAACTTCACGCACTAGTGCGCAAAGGGACACAAAGGGGCACAGGGAAAAATATTTGCTTGGGGAGAAACTGCTTCCAGCCAAAGAACTGCTCTGCTACACCTCAGTGTATTACCACAACAGGACAGGTAGAGAGGAGAAAGAGACGACAAGGTCAGCCAGGGAATGAAAGGAGAGCTACTGGGGACCAAGGGCCTGGCTGAGGGCAGAGAGACGACGGAGGTGCAAGGGATGAAGCAAGGAAGGGAAGTAAAACAATAGGGTGGGAAAAAGAACAAAAACATCAAGAGGAAGAAAAAATAAGGGAAGAAAAGAGCAAAAAGAGCAGAGAGAGAGGAAGGGAAGGGAAGGGAAGGGAAGGGAAGGGAAGGGAAGGGAAGGGAAGGGAAGGGAAGGGAAGGGAAGGGAAGGGAAGGGAAGGGAAGGGAAGGGAAGGGAAGGGGAAAGGGAAGGGAAAGGGAAAGGGAAAGGGAAGGGAAAGGGAAAGGGAAAGGGAAGGGAAAGGGAAAGGGAAGGGAAGGGAAGGGAAGGGAAGGGAAGGGAAAGGAAGGGAAGGGAAGGGAAGGGAAGGGAAGGGAAGGGAAGGGAAGGGAAGGGAAGGGAAGGGAAGGGAAGGGAAGGGAAGGGAAGGGAAGGGAAGGGAAGGGAAGGGAAGGGAAGGGAAGGGAAGGGAAGGGAAGGGAAGGGAAGGGAAGGGAAGGGAAGGGAAGGGAAGGGAAGGGAAGGGAAAGGGAAGGGAAGGGAAGGGAAAGGGAAGGGAAAGGAAAGGTCTTTACTACAGAGGGATTATTCTAAGTGCATTTAGTTTTATTTTCTCCTCGTTCTATTAAAGCTGCAAACTCCAGTGGCCTCTTTGCACGACAGATCTCCAAGGCTGCCACGCGATGTCTATTTTCTTTCACCTCCCTCGAGGGGAAACACCTCCCTGTTCCGCCATGCACGTGAAATGGATGATTACACATGAGTTAGTGCACCCAGCACCAGGCATACTGCATTAAAATTGTAATCCAAGGGCTCAGAGACTGAGCGTTACAAACTGTTAATGGCTTTTTCTCATAGTTTCAGTCCAAAAATGTGATCTTAGTTATTTGTCACTTCATGGGACCTAGGCAGAAATAGAACTCAAAGCTATCGATTGCAAACACTTTTTTGTACAGAGAAAGCCAATATGCAACACTGAGCGACAGCGGGCTGACCTATGCTACGGCTTCTCTTTTGTCTCCCTCATAAAGAGGTTTCAACAGGGATTACAGCTTTACGGTGCAGAACTGTTTTCCAGGTGAGCTGAAGCAGGATTTGTTTGAGGTTTGACAGTTGGTATCAAAGTCTTCCTCCAGTTTAGACAGCATGTGCCCAGCTTTGAAAGCTCTCAGCATCAGCCCAGCTCTGCTCCCACCACACCAGCGGACGTTCACAGGGGACAGAATCACGACGGTGCTCAGACTCTGCACAGCCCCCACCTGCAAGGGGCTGCTGCATGTCCCCGGGTGCAGCCAAGTGGGTGCTGCTGGTCACCCCAGTCATTGGCTTGGACCTCCTGGTCCCTCTGGTACGCAACTGGCAGACCCTCTGGTCTCTCCCTGGCTCCCAGGCCACTCAGTCTACTCTTTAGCCAGTCCAGCCTGATGCTCGCTGGTGACAGATGCTGACACATGGCACCAGCACACGCTCCAGCAGTGGCCCACAGGCACTAAGACCTGTGGGTCCCACTCTAGCTGCTGCCCCTCAGACACCCCCAAACCCCACGTGCACATAGGAAAATGGTCAGAAATGGAGTTTAATGAGGGAACGGGAACAGACTGTGCCAACCAGGTGCAGGGCAGGGCCAGATGAGCACAGTGACTGGCAGCTTAGGTACACAATGTCTGAGACCATATCTTAACTCAATTGCCTCAAAGCTTGTTTGCAAAGCTTGCTGCATGACCTCTTGGCAGGCCAGCCAGAGCTTGTTTGCATCCCAGCTTGCTGCAGGACCCCCTGGCGGGCCAGCCGTCTAGACACGGACCCCCTCCCTGACCTGCTGGAGCCAGCACTGAGAAAAAAACACATGCACGGGACTGGGGGAATGTGGGGTACGTGCCATTGCCTAGGCAACAGTCTCCCCGAACACCTTATAAAAGGCCGTGCGACCAAACGACAGAGACCCCCACCACAGACGCACACAGGAATTATGGACCGACGGGACGATGGTGGATCCATGGTGGTGATATCTCTTGAGACTCTGTCCTGACTTCTTCCTAGGTTTCTTTCTTTCCTGTCTTTTCCTCTCTTTCCTGTCGCTATTGCCTTGTACCTTTGTCTGAACAAATGATCAATAAACCTGTTTGATTGGCACCATTTGACCTCGTTTGTGTCTTAATCTCACTCTGGGAATAACAACGAATCTGTACGTCTCGGGTCTTCCCAGACCATAACACACAACCACCCCCTTTTATTCCTTTTCCCCTCTGTTTTCCCACACTTGTTTGTCCCCAAACCACCTTGATCCCTCCCCTTTACCACCTTGGGTTCCCTCCCCAACCTGAAACAGCCCATAAGTCACGTGCGATCCCAAGATGCTCTGTCCTGCATCCCATGACAAGTCCTGTCCCCAACACAGGCAACACTGGGGTGGGGGGGTCAAAGGTGCTCAAGATCCTTTCCCCAGCCTCATGGCGATGGAGGTCCACCCCCGGTCACGGGGCTGGGGTAGCCTGGGGAGGGGCTTCCATCATGTGCCTCTGTCCTCCCTCATGCATGGGGACACCAGTCCTTCATCCAGCACTACCAAGCAGTTGTCCTTCATTCAACATAAGCCAACATTACCCAGTCACTGTAAAGTTCATGCAAGATTTTAGAAATGTCGTAAGCAATAAACAAACAGTGCTCGAACAGAAGGGGAGGTGGCATGTTGAGATGAGGTGCCACCACCTTCAGCAGTTGCCATCACGTGCCACCAGCACGTCATGCAGGCTGGCATGCACACACCTGGGACAAGGGCAAGTAAAGATTTCTAAAGCAAAAGAGGAAGGATGAAAGCAGGGTGAGGAGAGAGAATAGAAGCAGCAGGCAGAGACGAGCTGAGAGGCACGCTGCCTTCAACCTGCTGCTCACAGAAAGGAGGCAGAGGATGAGGAAGGGGCAGAGAAAGGGCGGAGAAGCAAACAGAAGCAGAATAAATCTTCTGACAAGGAGAACAGCGTGGTCTGCAGGGCTAATTTTTCATCTGCAAATACATGGAAACATGCAGTGAAGGAGCTTGTGAAAAATAAATGAAAAAGTGGAAAAAGAAATACATACTAAATGAGGCAATGCATTCAAATGTAGAAATACAACAGCGCAGAACTGAGAGGACCTGTGTCAAATAATCTGATTACACTGAAGTAAATTTTCCAGGAATTCAGAGACAAATAGAACTGTACCTAAAAAGGCATAACTTATGAAAAACCAGTGTGACTCTAGTTTGCTGAGTGTGAAGTGAAAAGTAACTTTTTTTTGGTAAATCACACAGATGGAAAATTTTCTGCAAGAGGTACAATATTGCATCCATGCTGCAGGGTTTGGTAGAAATACCTGTAGAAACGCCCACGGTAGCGCAGCCAGGAGCTCTGCCACCGGTGAGCAGGGAAAATTGCCCTCCCGGGGCTCTGCTCCTGTTTCAAAGCAGCGCAGGGGGGGACTGGTACGGGAATGGGGGTGGGTGGCCAGGACGACCAGGGCCACAAGCTGTGCCCTGCCTGCCTGCTTTGCCACAGCACCATCCGTGAGGCACCTTCAGCTCTCCTTAAGGTCATTTCAAATACCAGCATGAACTGCATTTATGAGAATCCTGTAATCATGGAGTCACAGGATGGTTTGGGTCAGAAGTGACCTTCAAAGACTAATTAGTCCAACCCCCCTGCCATGGGCAGGGACACCTTCCACTAGAACAGGTTGCTCAAAGCCCCATCCAACCTGGCCTTGCACATTGCCAGGGAGGGGGCATTGCCCTTTCTGCTCTAAAACCTCATTTTATTATCCACTGTAATCTTTGCCTGCTATTAAAATAAAGGGCTGGAAAATAACCATTCTTTTCACTTCTTAGTCTGGATTCCAGCATTTAATTTTTTTAATAAATAGCATGATTTTTTTAGTTCTTAGCTTTTATTTTCGTTCCTCCAGCTCCACTCTTGAAAATAATTCTCTCTCATCTTCTCCCTTACATCTCACTAGAAAAAGGAAAGAAGCTTAACTTATGACTGCACAATTTTCACAACAAACAGACTTTGAGAGGGAAAAAGGAAAGCATGATAGACTAGAAGAACATACTCCTGCTGAGAGAGAATCTAAGAAAGAGAACTATTAGAGAAATACTAACAGCTGTTTTATAAGAAAACTACATTTTTAGGATAGACATTAAGAAGAGAACTAGCTGCTAAAGGATCCAAGTGAAAAATTTAGAGTAGTAACTGCAGAGACGTTCAAATTCATAGAGAGATGCAGTTCATTATGAGACTGATTTGTGTTGATTTCACTCCTAGAAGTGAAGAAAAATGTAAAAATTAAATGCTAATGTTTATAAGCTGCACATTTTTTCATGCAAAAGGTCCTTGTGACAAGGCAAATCTGTCTGAAACAACTAAGATTACACTGAAGGCTAGTGGAAGAATAATAATTTTTTGAAAAGTAAGCAAAGAACAGCATTGCCATTCATCCTTTAAAAACACTTTAAGAAATACTATCTTAATGGTTTCAATTCCCACACTTTGTTTTTTACGGCTAGGTCCCCGGAGCCACAGTCCCACCTGGTGTGATTTAAAGCCCCTGCCTGCACCGTTCATACACAGCTCCGTCCGTGCCTGCATCCTTGCACCACGACTCCTCCACTTGTCCGTCCCCATCCGCAGTCACACTCGTCGCTTCTCTAATCCAGGCATTTACGTGCTTTCTCTGGATGTTTTGCACATTTTCCAGTGGCTGTAGCTCTTTTTCTTCAGCTGACTTTGCCATAAAACCTGTTGATAGTGCCTGCCCTGGTATTAGCCCATCAGTTTATCTGCAACTAATCTATCTGGAACAAGTATTGTCTTTTTGTCTTTGGCAAGTGCCACCTCAATGACCTTACCCGGCTGACTCTGAGTGCTTCCAGGGAGCTTTTGAAATCTCCTGTGTATTTTGTCTTAGTATTATCCCAGAAGTCAGTCCAGAGCTCCTGAAAATTAATGAAACATTTAGAGAAGGATCATGGTAGCTATATTCATGCATACACACACACACATTTACAGAAACACCCCTGATAATAAAGTAGAAATAAGAGGCAAATGGGGGGAGACTGGAAAGACGTGGAGAGGTCAGGAGGGATAAAGCAGCTTAGGGAAGGAGTGGGGTTTGGAATTAAACTGGAGAAGCTTCTCAAAGGAAAATGATACTTGAGGAGAGGTTAAAGCTTACTGGAGATGATTTCCAAGGTAAGAATATGGCAGAATAATTAGGATCAAGTGAAGGGGAACATAATGAGATTGGGCAGTGAGAAATGCCATTTCATTGCTGTGACTGAAGGAGTTAGTGTTACAGGAGGTTTCTGGCTATGGACAAGCCAGTCTCATAGAGAAATTATCACCCGCCTCAGCACAGAGATGTGCTAATAAAATTTTGTGGTTCATCAGTAGTTTCGTATGGGCTCTAAAGCAACTGGTTCATAAATTAAGAAAATTCACAAATTAAGGAAAAGCAATTCACAAAGACCTTTTAGCATCCTCCGAAGACAGGCGTAACTGAAGCTTGATTATGCTGCCTGTGCTATTTTGGACTCTATGTCCTCAAGGATCTCTAGCAGCTAACACCCTGCTGCCCCAACAGCATCTTTTTTTTTTCAGCCAGAAACTTTATCCCAGCATTAAAAAGGCTGCTTTGGGCAGTTGTTCAGGACTTCAGGCCATCTGAGGTCTCACTTGGGGCAGTGGCTCTGGCCCGAGACCTGACGGACCCTGAGCCGGAGCAGGTGTGCTGTGCAGCGAAGGTGCATTGGCTCCTGTGCGCCTAGCGTCAGGCTGGGCTCTGTGCTGAGCAGCGGTTCAGGAAGCTCAGCAAAGCCCTGGCTGTCCAGAACACACTGGATTTTACTCTCTATGCACTGCATAAGCATGCACACAAGTGTCTCCCAGGATTTCCCTGGGGAAAATACAGAAATCCTCATGCTGAAAGTCATTTTTCTTGCACAAGCTGTTACGGTCTGTTTTTGTGTATATTAATTACATTTTAAGCACATTTGCTGAAGCCTTGTTTTGTTGGGCTTACTAAGTTATTGCCAGGAAGAAGCTTGTTACAGGCAATGGAATGTGAAAATTATTGAAGTCCAGAATATGGTTTTGTTCATATTTAGCATATGTATCTTCTAGATAATACAAAACCCTAGGGTTTAAGCAACTGCCGATCTAATGTTTCACAGGAACAGCACAATCTCTTTGTGAATCTGCTGCAGATATGGAACAGTGCCTTTTGACTTTACCACTTCTTTAGCACCTTCAAAATGCAGACACCATTTGCTGATTTCCCTTGTGTGCCTGTTGGATCCCCACCTGGGATGGTGCCCTCCCAGTGACTGGGAGCAGGTCCTTAACACTTACTGTCATTGTCAGAGCTGCAATGACAGGAGCGCTGCGGTCCAGGCCACCCCCTGCCACCTGCTCCGCACTCCCTGGTTGACACCCAGCCATGAGAAAATGGCGTTGCTGGGGAAAGTTGAAGGTACAGGGCTCCTCCTGAGACCTTGCTCAAATCAGCTTATGAAACATACAGGAATAAGCAGAGCTTTCTTACTGTGGCACGTTGTGGTAAAGACTAACAGTGGCTAATTGCATTTTCTAATACTTTTCTGATGTATGTCAGATGTAGAGACAGAGATTGCTCTCATGCCTTTGCTTGGAGAAAAATATGACATGGCACTAAGGCAACGTCAGAACCGGTGCATTTGCATGTCCCAGTTCCCACCACTCAAGCTCACTTTGCTTCCTCCTACCACCAGACCACAGGAAACACACGCTGTCTGCAGCACTGATTTGCTACACACCTCTTCCAGAGGGCATGGGGCACTGCAGGTATTTCCAGGTTCCCAAGCATGCTGGCATGAGATCCAGCAAGACCCTGCTAACAGAAGCTGAACCCGGAAAGGAAAAACATCGTTCACTTTGCCACTCACTTTTACGTGTCTTTGTAACATGTTACCCACATACGTACAGATTCTGGTGGTGCCTGGTAGCCCTCAGTGCTTCCTAAGTGAGAACAGACAGTGCCATTTTGTTACTTGTAACTAATACTAATATTAATACCTAATACTCATAGCTAATACTACTGTGGCAACTAATACTGGAGCAGGGCTTTACTGGAGGCAGCTTGCTGGAAACTTTCACTCAGTTGAGGAAAAAAGCTGACACAGGCTCAGACACACGAGAGGCAGAAGTGCTGGGGGTTGAGAAACATCTGTCCCATGATGACACCTCTTTGCCTCTTGTATCTCCTCCAGCCTTCGCTTTCTACTGGCGTCTCCGACTGGGGCCAAATACCGCTTACCCAAACTCTCAGCGTGCTGCTCGGCTGACCTGTTGTGTACCTTCTAATGTCACCACCTGCCAGTTTGCATTGCCCTTGTTAGACATCTAAAATGGTAATTTAATAAAAGAAGGTGATATGAATCATCAAGGAACAATTTGAACTATCATCTGTAGATAATTCATTATGCACACATTTCTTGTGAGATTCTTAAATCAGCAGGGCTTCTTAATCAGAGACTTGAAAATTTTGTCTGTAACAGCTAGAGGCTTGACCCATAAATCAGCAGCCAGGCCAGCAGGTCCAATTCATGCTTCACATTTTTTTCCCTGTGAGAACAAGACACTTAATTACCACCAAGGTCACCGAAAAGCGGAAAGACCCCTGTAACACAGAGCTGGTTTTGACAGCACCAGTTCTGGCAGCGCTTGCTGAAAGCAGAGCGATTCGCAAGCAGAAGATGAAACCACAGCTGGCAACACTGCTGCGACATCACCATCGTAACAGGACGATCTGAACAAGTGACGGTGCCATTAGAGTTAGCACAATTTTTCTTCCTCTGTCAATGGTAGATAATATTTGCCCTAGAGGGAGTCCTACTCTTTCTCAGATTTCATTAGTAAAAATAATTCGTTATTCTGATACAGCCTCCTTTTCTATCCTTCAGTGAAGAAAACACATGGTTTGCGTGCTTCCTTTGGGGGGGGGGGGGGGGAAGAAGTGTTTTATGCCATTTACAGGAGGAACCGGGTCACAAATTTGCTGGCATCCCGGCTGTCCTGGCTCGGGTGCTGCAGCCAGCCAGCGCTGCTCGTGCAGGGGGAGAGTCTCAGTCCCCCAAAAAACACATTTCCCAAGGGCGAGGGAAAGGAGAGCAGGCTCCAGCAGGTCCAGCCGCTCCGCCGTGCTGGCGCCTGCCTCTGTCAGTGCAGACGTCTTCTTCTGCGCTGTTTCGACGGGTGGGCCCCATCGAGGGGGCTGCCGGGGGATTGAGACTAGGACAGCCAGAAGGAAAAACGTGTTGAGCCCAGCTCTCTAAAGTGCATTAGCGTACCTTACAATTTCAATCTCTTATTTTCATGAAATGGCATGGATTTAGCAAGCATATAAAACCCTGCAATTGAAAAGGAAATATAGGTTTATTATTACCTACCCAACTAAACAAATGGCCTGAGTCTTCAAAGTGCTAAGCCCTTGCCAGATTCCCCTGAGATGAACAGCACTGAATATCTGGTGCCTCTGAAGGCCAGGTGATAAATTTCAGAGTTTTGCAAACTCTGGGCCGAGGGTTGTGCTAATCGATAGTCATCGCTCAGATTTGATGAGCTGCCTAATAGCACCTAGTTTGGATGATGGATGCTTGTCTGATCCTGCAACAAAGACATTAACCAAATGGCCACATTTATTGGGTTGAATCCAGCACATCAGAAACAACTAATTAGTCTGTTAATAACTCATTTAATAACTCTCTCATTTAGAGTTAGGGGTTTGGGCAGGATTGGTTTTCCCTTGTTTTCCTTTTTTCTTTTTCTGGCAGTGCAGACGATACAGTTCATTAGGGTCGGGAGGTGCCTGGATCCCAGTCCAGCTTTCATAACGGGTGGCTGAGCAAAGCAGACCCCCAAGGAGAGAGGGTGGGCTCAGCTCTGCCCGCTAGGAAAAGAGTTCTGTGAAGAGTGACCCCACTGAGACATCTTGATGACCACTGCATGCACTAGGAATCTCCATGTCCAAAATTTTCAAAGGTTCAGCAGATTTGAGTCCTCTCGAACACTGCACTGGAGATGGTGTCTCCTTTTATGTTTTATGCAAAGAAGAACATACCTTTGTTTGTCCACAAGTAATAATAATTGCTATAATAATTTATATTAATAAGAATCATAAACTAAACTCATCATGAAAATATGGCGTGCTTTCAAGAATGATTAGTTAAATACATTTTCACTGATGGCAAAGCCATCCCCAGAAATATTTGGGCTGGAGCATATATGTAAGGTCAGCCTTTCCAGGTAACTAACTCCACTCATACATACGACTTGGGAATCTGCTACAGGTGGTCTTCTAAGGTACCCTTGGATAACAGATTTTTAGTCACAGTAGAGGTACACCAGAGAAAAGGAGACTGTAAACTGCCTGTGCTCCAGCTCCAGGATGCAACGAGACTCTGTTGCTATTTTAGTTTCTTCCTGGTTGCTATATGGTAATTTGATCGTGTTATTTTACTTCAGCATGCTATTCTGTCTATTTTTGCCAAACTCCAACATGGGAGATGTAAAGAGAAGCGAGGTATTTCAGGGCTCAGTCAGTCTTGAACATGACGGGCTCAGTAAATGAGCGTATTCTTGGCTGGAAAGCAGCAGTCACGTCAGCAGGTAGGATTCATCTCGCTGTCAGATAATGGAGGGAAGATGTTTGATGTTTTGCAAGGTACGGACAAGTAGCTCCAGCATTCAGAGAGTGACTGCAGAAGGCATAAAGCTGTCAAGTGTCTTCCTTACCTTTATGCCTGCGGTCACCTAGAAGCTGCCTGCCCAGAAGCAAGGGCTTCAAAGATTATGTGCAGCACTATAAACTGACGATGCCTGAATCCGAGCTGTTCCAGCTTAAGTAGCTCCTTTTTACTAGCAAAGATGCATTTCTTACAAAGACACTACTGTATTTACATCTGTCAGCTGCCGGCAGACCATGTCAAACAACGCACTAGGTAAAACAGAAAAACATTTTTCCTCCTGAAGTACTAAGTTGATTAATGTAATTACTTCCAGGCATGTTTGAATGGTAAAACCAGGTTGGCTTTGTTTGTTTGTGTTATTATTACTGATGGATGTTTCTCTGCAGGCAAGATACTGGGAATAACGAGCACGGCCGTACCATAGCTGGAAGCTCTGCTGTGCAACGCAGCAGCACTTGAAGCTCGCAAAGCCCCAGTGCGAGGCTTGGGGTTTGCCCACAGCGGTGGGGCATCTCCCACCCACAGACCCTCAGGAGGAGGGATGCTCATCAGCTGCTTGTCTGCTGCAGGGAACTTCTTCCACGCTCCTCCTTTTTTGGCCCTTTGCATCTCTGAACACTTCCCCTAAACACCCCAGGGGTGTCTGCAAGCCCTGGGTGCCTGGACACAGGGAGACAGAGTCCACTGGCTTTGTCCATTTCAGCTGGTTTCAGGCTGTCTTCAGTTCCGGAGAGGTGCAATGGTAAAACCCAGCCGGCCGCAAAGTCAGCTATTTTTTGGATGCGACTTTTCAAACAAACATTTGAAGAAAAAGAAACACAAAATGCAATTTTAAGGATAGAAATCAGATGCTTTTCTGATTGCTCAACTTCTGTGAACCAGAGGACTGTGAAATGAACAGCCCCAGGCGAGTCTGACCTAGAGGGCTCCGGAGCTGGCGTGGGGCTGTGTGACTGATTCCAGGAGAGAGGAGGGACTCCCTCTCCCCTGCTACCTTGCGTAAACCTGAAATTATTCCTCTCCCTCTCTGAAAAACTGCCTTTCTGGAGTAAACAGCATTTGTCATTACCAGGAGGGGCTGCTGACACTCCTTTTTGCATAGGGCTGGCATCACTCATGTGTGCGCGGTTGGACTATCAGACCGAGCAGACGGGCTAGCTTACAGAAGTACTATCAGCACATTTGACTCGATAACACATTTTTTATCACTAAATAAACAAGTCTCCTAAAAATTCCCACTTCAACCATCAGCAAAGTATTTTACCTACTAACAAACAACCACGTCTTGCTGCCGTGCAGCATGCAGAAAGCATGAAGTCAGGCCATTAGAATTCATTAAACTTTCTTCAAAATCACAACGGGCATATTATCACGCAGGCACACGCACTTACACACACACACTGTTCTCTGCCCAGGGAACACTCCCTGTCACCTTCCTCAGCAATCACGCACGCCAGAAGCATCTTTGATTTTAATGAGCTCAAGATTTTCCCATAACTACCCGTCTCCAGAGCCCTGAGAAAACAAACACTTAGGAATGGGGCTCGTTTGGCTGCACTGTCACAGTCTGTGTCGGCTATTACAGTCTCCTTCCTACTATACGCACTTCATTGCACTGGAGAGCCTCGCCATTCTGTCATGCATAGATCAAAAGAGGTTCAAAAGCCTTCCACAAGTTTTAAGGCTTACTCCTGCTGCTTGTAACATCAATGATGAAACTGAAATTGTATTTGCTAGGAGCAATGGCAGGCACCGTGGGTCTCATCTGAGGGAGTACTGAGCTGCTGCAGCCCCCAGTTAAGTCCAGGGAGAGTAATTCAGCGCCACACAAAAGCACGTCCTTATTTATTTACAATATATTTACCAGGTAGTCCAATTAAACTTGACAGCCTGTTTATAGAGGCTTTCTGCGCAGTAGCATCTATCCAAGTGTCAGCCAGCAAACTGTAACAAACTGTAACAAACTTTTGCAAACTGAGCAAAAGATGCCGGTGCTGGTCTCGTCATCATTTGAGCTGTACATCGTTCACAAACATTGATATGAATCCAATAAAGGTCACAGTACATTTATCTAACATCTAGCTTTAGGTGAAAGAACACCAAAGCCCTTTTATGCTGACAATGCTTCCCAAAATTTATTGTGACCTTCAAGAACCTGAAAATATTCTGCACCATCATCATGTCAGGGTCAGTATACATTCAATATTAATTAAAAAAAGAAACTGCAGGGATGACAGAAATCTGATGGTATAGATTAGCTGCTGAGATTTCTGAATTCCCAAATCATCTGATAGGGAAGCAGCCAGGGGAGAGGAGAGGAGAGCAGAGAGCTTTGGTGATTATCTTGTCCAAGGTAGTTATGCCTCCAGTTACAGTACACATGCAGCCATAGGTATTTCAACAGCTGGTTAGCTCTCTCTTTATCTATTGCCTCCTCCCCAGCACCATGTCTTTGAGATCAGGACCAAACCAGCTTTCCTCTCCCACCGTCCTTGGACCACGCATTACTTCGCTCAACGCCTGTCACCTCTTTGACGCCTGAAAGCCCCGTGATGGGGTTTGACCTGGCGAGGTGCTGAGTGACTCCAGAACGGTGCTCAGCAAGGTGGGAGCTGAGGTTTCCCCACGTGGAGAGCACTCCACACCTCCAGAGATGAGTCCCGAAGCCCGACCACTTCAAACTCTGTTCCTTTCTAATCCTTTTTGTGCCTTCAGCCAGCAAACAGTAGTGCCTTTTGGTTTCCATCACTTTCCTTCCTGTCATTTCCCCAGCATATTTTATGTCTAGCCATTTGATTCGTAAGTTCAATAGCTCACCAATTACAATATCTGCTCAGCATGATTTAGATCTTACTTAATTCACTATTTCACCAAAGCTGGAGCTCCTGGCAATGAGTGTGAATTACACCGACAGCCGTTCTTCATATTAATGTGTAACACTCTTAGTTGTTTGACTGGGAGGGAAGGATGTTTTTACTATTTATTTAGAAAACTAGCTTATGCTAAATCTATTTAAATCACGCAAATCCTGATGCGAGACAAATCTAGAGGTTTCTGGGCTAAGCCAGAATGATCAGAGATTGTGCTCCTTCTGGAATGGCACAAAAGCACATCTGGATTTTCCTGGTCTTTTAGTGAAATTTTTATTCTTCTGTTAACTCTGAGTTCTTCTTAGTTTGCACCTTTGTATTTTAGAACCCCTATCACTTTGTTAAATGCATCTCTCACCATAACTTTTTACTTTAAAACATGTTAAAGTCTATCCATTTATTTGTTTATAGAAATCTAACATTATATATAATAAACAAAGCAACAGAATATCAGCCAAGGCTGTACAGAGGGTATAAATGGTTAAATCTCATCGCTGGGAAGGTAGACAGAGACAAATACAGAAAACAGAGTAGCAACAATAGAGTAGTAGCATATTTTAAGAGAGGTAACACGTAGCTAGTAAACGAATGGACTCTAATCATCATCCACTTTCTTTACTTTCTGTGCTATATATTTTCTTGCCTAGCACATTGCATGGTGCATTTTGCACCACTGTTTTTCAATGAGTTGAATGCCTCTTCAAAAAGCCTTGATTTTGAGAAGAGAACGCTGCTTTTTAGTAGATTGGCATATTACTTTCTGGATTAAATACTTATCTGTCTGTTATCGTTTGTGAATTCCGATGTTACTTTTTCTTGGAATCTGTAAGATACAAATAAGAATTTACGCTGTCGGAATAAGCAGGCTGAGGAGAAGAATTTAACCTTTTGCTGTATTTCACTACAACTTAGAGATGGGTTCTTGAATATAAACCTAAATTCAGATCTCAAAGACTATAAAATAAAGTCTTATTACAACTGAGTTCACCGTAAGTGTAGTTTTAAGCATGTTCTCCTTTTCTAGACAGCATTTCAAGAAGTGTCTGGATGTGATTTATACACCTCAGCCCTGTCATCTTTCAGCAGAAACTAGGAACTGCAGGTGAAGGCTTTAAGATGTTGCACGAGGCCGAATTCGAGTGGCCTGGAGATAAATAATGAAGAAGGGACCTTTCCAGGATCTCAAACTCACAATGTCCTCTCCTGCCTTCCCACGGGAAAGCCTGCATCTCTTCCTGCTGTCACTGGCCTGGTCCTCACTCAGGTGGCTGGCCGCGGGCAGTAGCTGATGGGCACTGTCACAGCTTCCCATGCTGGAAGCCTGCTCCTCCTGGGTGTGAATGGACCCTGGCAAAAACCGAACTGAGCAGCCCTGTGCAACATCACATGTTTGTAGCTGGATTTACAAAAATGCTCAAGTAAGGCCAGTAAGCAAAAATAACCATGCAGTAACCGAGTGATGTCTAACAAATAAATGGGTGGCTTGCACATGGCTTAACAGGTAAGCGAGTAATGAATTAGATACACCTAATCCGTGAGAGGGCTAACAAACATCTACAGCAAGAGTACTCTGGTATCGTACAGCACAGACAGGCAGAACGGGGCATTTCCAAACACTGAACTCCAAGGTGCACCGCGTAACCCCAGCCAGCAGCACAGCTCTGTGCAGGGTCAGCACGCAGAAAGCCTTAGCTTATCGCACATGACATTAGGCTGCTGGGTCCCAAATGTGCTGTTAGACCATGACCTCTTATATCACCCTTATGAAGAAATGTCTCCAGCAGGACGCTAAACTTTATGCCCAAGGCTAGGCAAAATGAACTTCTTGTCTGAAGAGCTGGGATCACAGACAAACCAGAGGAGTCACATGCAGCCAGCGGTATTCAACCCCATCCTGTAGAGCCTACACCAGCTCAGGGTCTCTGGACTACCCAGAACAGCTACTGTTGTCAGTGCTATGTCAGTACCCACTGATGTAACCACTGAGAGAGGCAGATCCTGGAAGGAGCCGCCAAGATGACCGGCCTTTGGCAAGACTGAATTTGGCGGGATCTTTGCTCGGAAGTGCAGCTCAAACTGACACGGGCCAACAACTGGATTTTGCTAATGGTGTCTTTGAAGATTTACGTATTTAAAACCAGCAGCAAAGCAGCTGATGGAGATTCTGGACACGGCTTTGACTTTATCCACGCTATTTTCTATCCCGGCACATTTCTAACTCATATTACATTAAGGATGTTTAGCATTATGTTCATTATAGTGTCTTTCATTAGGATTTTTCTCTCGGGTATGAAGAGATAATCCACACCAATATTTTTTTCCATTATGGGCCACATTATTAAGTCCATTATTGTATTTTAATTGATGTTATTATAGCACATTAAGTACTCTGGCACGGGCTAGAGCTAGTTTGTTAATAACACTATTACTAAAACACTAAAAGCTGCGATTCTATTCTGGTTGATGGTGAAGCTTTCAAAATTGTACTCATTCTGTCATGTAGCTTGGGATCACAAATCTGGCATTATCCTACTGTCTTTTGTGGTGCTTCTAACTCCTCTAATAATCTGCTGTTTCAGCAATGCCCCCATATATCACAGAACCAGAGGTGATGCAGAACAATATATCATGTCTGATTACAGTCATTGGTTGTGTCAAACAAAATTTTATCCTACCTAAAAAGTCTGAATGTTTTCAGCTTTGTTACTTAAATGAGTATCAACAGAACAACTCTCAAGATCTTTATAGAATTCACACTTAGCAAATTGTGGGGCTTATTTGTAGTTTGTTGGGTGTTTTTTTCCAGTATTTTTTTCAGATGCCTTTATGCCTCCTACATCCTCAGCAGAACTGTAAACACCTTTATCATCACCAAATCCTTTCCTGCAACACCTTACATGGATTACCAGATTGAATTTGTCAGCTACAGTATTTCTATTTCTGTTCATCATGGACAAATTCACAGTTTTCTGTCCTGTGTCATGTTCCAAGTTAAAGAGAATTAAATAATGGCAAAAAGCACAGGCACCTTCTTTTTTCAAAAGAATTCAGAAGGTTGTTTACAATGAAATACAGTAAATGGGGAGCCTCTGACTAATATGCGGGCTGAGTTTTCTCCCAAGACAGGACTTTACTTCAAAAAGGCTAAGATGAAATATCTAGCAAGAATCTCCATCAGTACAAAGTAAAAAGGTAATAATTTAAGCTTGTATTCAATATTTATGCTTGGGTCTCAACTTAAGCATACAGAGCTTATATCTATAGTATTTAACGCCGTAAGATGTTCCTGGGCACTAAACTTCATCAGGTACACTTTTAAATTATTGCAACAGTCTCTGGGACAGTTTTGGCCTAGGGTAACTCATACTGTCCGTACTCCGTACCCTCAGCCTACGAGTTAGCACAGGTCAGGGACCATCCCCACAACACAGTTTGTATATGACTGCCCTGCCTGGGAGGCTAAGGCAGACCAACAGTGTGGTGCAGACTCTTCTGTGCTGACTTTGTTGCCAGAGTGTGGTCCTCGGCACGTTTACTTTGCTGACGGAGATGTAGCCAGCTAGTCCCGTTGAAACGATGGCCACTTCAGCAGGTCTCTTGTATGTAATCTTCTAATGGTTTCTACAGAAGCCCAAGTCACAGAAATGAATGCAACAGCCTACTTTCCAGCCAGAATGTGGAAAGACCATTCCTATCAGCTTCAGTGAGAGATAGATCATGTCTTGTAGGCAGAAAGATATAGACGAGTAAAGCAACAAGGAAACCCCATCTGTTTCCCCTACGAGACTGCCAATACAAGTATGTTATTCATGAAACTCAAATAGCTCACATAAACTTCTGGAAGTCTGGGAGGGAGCCACCTGAACTGGACTATTTGACACTTACGTCCCTCACCCAAAATACTGCAGACCAGATTGGTGCAGCCCATTCCCGGCTTTCGAGTCAGGGTCAGGTCAAATGCAGTCCCTACACCTAGGGACTATGTTTTGCGACCA
Organism: Opisthocomus hoazin; assembly: GCF_030867145.1. Classification (NCBI taxonomy): domain Eukaryota; kingdom Metazoa; phylum Chordata; class Aves; order Opisthocomiformes; family Opisthocomidae; genus Opisthocomus; species Opisthocomus hoazin. The sequence goes on along the minus strand of NC_134414.1, from coordinate 96,921,583 downwards.
GTGGTGAGGTAATGCAGACACTGGGACTGCTCTTGCCTTGGGAGAAAGCAAGCCAGTGATGGAAGTTCATTTCACCATGGTTTTCTGGGATCCAGCTGAAAGCTCAACCCTTTCCCAGCCATGAGAGGAGTCTAATTCACATCATGCTGGGAGTTTTCCTTCTTTCACTTCTTCAGGGCATGTGGTGTATTTTCATAGCTCTCTGTCATGAGGCAATTTTGATGTGCAATGAGTCAGGCAGGTGGACCCTGCCTGGCCTGTCATTAACCGGTGTGAAGAGCTTAAATATGCCAAAAACCTACCCTGTTGCTTGTGCCCAGAACAGCTAAAGCGGTGCTGTGATCGACTGGATGGATATCTCTGACTGCATTGCTCTTCTTGACTTTAATTTTTATCTTCTTACCCCACTTCACAGTGTCCCCACAACAAATATAACAACCTCTTGTACTGGTGAAAGAAGTTAAGACTACAGGACTGTTCATCACAGTTACATGAGATTTGCAGGGCACTGCAGAGTGGGGCTTTCTTTCAGATTTCTATCAAACTGACCAGTGTAACTTGTGCCAGCAGCACAACCATGTATTGACAATTGGTTTTGTTTCAAGGGGAGAAATGCTACTCGACTACATATTCCCACCTAACACCTCCAGAAATGCAAGCCAGAGATTACGTATTAACTGCTATTTGTCCTAGCATCTATATGTAAATTACAGCGCATGTAAGCCCTAAACTACATGAAAGAGATGAATTAAACTTGACATTTGTAGATAAAGCAAGTCAATAGCTACTTGGCTGCACATTTTTATGGACTCCTTGTCACATCCTTTTGTAGGCATAAGTATTTCATCTAAATCTGTAAGGTAAGTCTTACTCTCTCAAGCTTTAATTTTTTTCAGAACAGCGTTTCTCCTGTTCTCCCTTGTGAGGAATTTTACTTCTCCTCAGATACTTTATTCCTTCCAGGGAAGACTGAGATGGGTCAGGGTGGCAGCCACTGCAACTAGGGATGAGAGTGCTGGAGCAGTGCCACACTCCATGAACTTCCAGATGAATTACCAGGTTCTCTGAGCTTCTGTCTGGGATAGGGTTTTTTTTGTTTGTTTGTTTTGTTGGTTTTTTAACACAAAACTGACTGAAAAGAGCTCTCAAAAATCTTTTCTCAGCAATATGGTGTACAGTAGTCTACAGACTACAACTGCAACTACAGAACCCGTAGGCATTTATGGACAGAAAGAAGCAGTCCTTCCTTCTTTACCCAGGTCTCGTTCTTTTTTGTGTGGAGGACAACTCATTTTGAATTCTGGATAAACTCAGCATGAAGGTATTTTGCTAATCCAGCTGCTTTCACTTCCCTGCAGAGGCATTTCTTTTATGACCTTCCCATAACCTTCAGAGGGTTTTTTTTTTCCATATTGTAAAACTGGACTCCAAGAGCTTCTCGGTTTTAATCCTCATTCTGCTAGAGGGGTTCTCTTTACTATCAGGAGGTCAAGTAATACCCCAATGCTCCATTTCCCCACAAACATCAAGGGATATTGCGGTAATAATTGGAAGTTTTTGTCAGAGCTCTCATTAGCAGCAGCTTCATTAAAATTTTATTAAAAAAAAAGAAAAAATAGAAAAAAAGGACTCTCCAGCTGATATTAGAAAAGAGTACTTTATGCAGAGGAGACAACAATTCTGAGAGAAAAAAAGTCCGAACGTGTGTGACTTGTATTCTCCTCCAGGCATAAAAGGCTCCTCTCTGCTTCAGCGCTGTGCTGACTTCCAAGAACCCATTTGCATGACCCGAAGAAGCATCTGCTAGGTTGGTGCAACACAGTCATGGGGTTCTTGGATTTTTTTGTGGAAGATATATATCGCATCCCTAGTCACTGGTGTAATATGCACCCACAGAGGGTGAGAAACTATTACACATGCCCTCCAGCTCCTGCGGGATGGCTGCCGTGCTGGGAGACAGGCACGTGATACACAGGGGTCTTTGCTTCTGGAGCGTCAGCCCAACACCAAATGCCCACTAGGTCCAACACGGGAGACAGGAGATGGAGGGGCAGATCACAGCTCACTGACACCCCATCTCCTGTGGCACGCGCTGACCATAAACCAGATAAACTGGTTGCAAGAGGCTGAAAGCAGGGAACTGAAATCAGGGGAACTGCGTTCTTTCCAGTCTTTTCCATCTACCTGAGCAGTGCTATGTGTAGCAACAGCACATAGCAAGTCCCTGGGCAGAAATTAAAAAGGCTGACGGGATCCCTGTCATGTCTATAATGTTCTTTAATATCCAGATTAACAGCTGGGAAGCATATCTTGGTAGACAGATATTTAAAAGCTGTCTTTCCCCAAAGAGGCATCCTACCTCCTCTATGAGCTAATCCACTCCTGCTAATGAATTTGGCAAATGGGCATTTATTTGCATGCCAAAACGGCACTTTCACTGTCCTTCTAAAGGCCCTGAAACTTGGTGCACATTGCACATATTTACTTGCATTCAGAGTTTTTGAGGCCAGGGCCCCTCGGACACAGGGTGGGAAAATGGAACGTGGAAAGAGGGCCAGGCCACTTGGGAAGAGTACAGGAATGCGGTCAGAGCATGCAGGGATGCGACGAGGAAGGCCAAAGCCCACCTGGAATTGAAGCTGGCAAAGGATGTCAAAAACAACAAGAAGGGCTTCTTCAACTACATCAGCAGCAAAAGGAAGGCTAGGGACAATGTGGGGCCGATGCTGAATGAGGCGGGTGTCCTGGTGACGGAGGATGCAGAGAAGGCAGAGCTACTGAATGCCTTCTTTACTTCAGTCTTCAGTGCCAAGGCAGGCCCTCAGGAATCCCAGGCCCCAGAGGTAAGAGAGGAAGCCTACAGAGAGGATGACTTTCCCTTGGTCGAGGAGGACTGTGTGAGGGATCGCTTCAGCAATCTGGACACCCACAAATCCATGGGCCCTGATGGAATGCACCCACGAGTGCTGAGGGAGCTGGCGCATGTCATTGCTGAGCCACTCTCCATCATCTTTGAGAGGTCCTGGAGGACAGGAGAGGTGCTTGAGCACTGGAGAAAGGCCAATGTCACTCCAATCTTCAAAAAGGGCAAGAAGGAGGACCCAGGGAATTACAGGCTGGTCAGCCTCACCTCCATCCCGGGAAAGATGATGGAGCAGCTCATCCTGGAGGCCATCATCAAGCAAGTGGAGGAAAAGAAGGTTATCAGGAGTAGTCAGCATGGATTCACCAAGGGGAAATCATGCCTGACCAATCTGATAGCTGGCCAAGAAGGCCAATGGCATCCTGGGGTGCATTAGGAAGAGTGTGGCCAGCAGGTCGAGGGAGGTTATCTTTCTTGGCAACCAGGGCACACTGCTGGCTCATGGTCAACCTGTCGTCCACTAGGACACCCAGGTCCCTCTCCGCAGAGCTGCTCTCCAGCAGGTCCACCCCAAGCCTGTAATGGTGCATGAGGTTGTTCCTCCCCATGTGCAGGACCCTGCACTTGCCCTTGTTGAACCTCATCAGGTTGAATACCTTTGGTGGTATTGAACTTCATCAGGTTCCTCTCTGCCCAACTTTCCAGCCTATCCAGGTCACGCTGAATGGCAGCACAGCCTTCTGGTGTATCTACCACTCCTCCCAGTTTGATGTCATCAGCAAACTTGCTGAGGGTACATTCTAACTCTTCATCCAGGTCGTTGATGAAGAAGTTAAACAAGACTGGTCCCAGTACAGACCCCTGGGGGACACCACTAGTTACCAGCCTCCAACCAGACTCAGCACCGCTGACGACAACCCTTTGAGTTCTGCCATTCAGCCAGTTCTCAATCCACCTCAGTTTTTCCCTGTGCTGGGAGCCGTAGCTCGACACTCGCCACTCTCGCCGTGCCGCCCTGCGTGGGGCTGCTGCCTTCCACTCGCGACTGCTGGAAGCTGATTTATATTTTGGAGGGTTGTAAAAGGGCTGCAAGTACGCCACCTTTCCAAAAACCCAGTGCAAATTCCAAAATTCCCAGTGCAACAAGAAGGCTTTTCTTTTCTCTCTTCTCCTCCAGCCAGCCATGTGTTGTTTTTCCCCCTTCCTGAGGCAGCAGGTCAGACAGCCCTCCCACGCCGGGGAAGGCTGCCCCGGGAGTGTGGCTGTGGAGCAGGGACGCGGAGCAGCAGCTGCATCAAAGGCAGCCCCGCCACCGCCAGCTTTCCACACTCGCAGTACGGTGCTCTTTTAATTGAAAAAGGAGGCCTTAACGAGCCTAGGGAACCGCTCAGAGCCTGCTTCTGAAAGGTACCGAGCACCGATTCAAGGCCACCGAGTATTTTCGCATTCCCTGGGTTTTGGCTTGAGGCAGCTCCGTGCTTCTCAGGGGCTGCTTGAGTTTCACCAGCTCAGACTTTCAGGTATCACGTCCCGACAGAAGTCAGCGTGACAGCCAAGTACTAAGAGGCACAAATAACGTTTTTACGTTCTGCAATCAGCTACTAGATGTTGGCCCTGACAGTCAATCGGCATGGGTCTTGTTCTGAGAGTTTTAAAGTGTCACCTGCACCCCTTGCTGACCAGCACGCTCTTCTTCAACACTGCGCACACAGTGGGGCATCCACAAAGAAAATCTGTGATTTTTCGGTACAGCAGGAGAATATGTTGGAGTGTGGGGTGGCAGAATCAGATAAATGCAAAAAGAGGAATGTGCCTTAAATATTATATTTTAATGTGTTTAAAAGTATTCTTAATGTGACAACTCACAGTGTCCACAGAAGCAGCAGGAAAGATCTTTAATATTTCTGATTTCAGTGCCCGTCAGTTTTGAGGTGCACCAACACACGAGCTTCCCTGGCATCCGATCCATCTGGTGGGTCTTCATTCCCCCCTCCTGTTTCTATAGGGCTCCTCCTTTCTCCTCCTCCATTTTCTGCTCCCTCCCCAGACGGATATTCATTTAAAAGGCAAAAAGGCCAGAATGCCCTTTCACTGTAACTGCACGTGGATTTCTTCCAAAACGCCCTTTAGAGCTCACGGTTAATTAAAATCCTCTCATTCTGAGGAACCAATTTCTGAGGTCACGTTGCCTTGACTTGTTTTGCTGTCCTGCATACACCCAACTAAAGAGAGGATAAAGTAAATTCCAGTGCATCTGTGCCAGCTGGAGCAAATCTTTCAGAAGGACAAAAAAAATTGCTGCACAGCATGTACACCATTCTAGCTTCTTGTTACGTTCAAATACTTCATAACAGCTGAAAAATATCCTCTGCGGCTGCAACTGCTGAGGAATATTGCAGTAAATCATGCTCTCCTGCATTGTTGCTGTTTCCTGCAGTATTTTTTTTTTACTGTGGAAAAGTGATTTTTCCTAAAAGGAGTATAATAATTGAAGGAACGGAAGGTGGTGTTGCACCATTACGCCATGTTTATGCTTTTACCCAGACGGTTCTGGCCTGACGCAGATTTGTGAGTGGCACGTGCTGCAAATGGCCAGTGGGGGATACCCATCTCTCCTGGGAGTGCTGGGTGAGATGCGCCGTCGTGCCTGCCCGGGCTCTCCTCGCTGCCCAGCCTGACCCCCCCTGCCCTCTTCGTGTTCCCCGGCCCGGGCACATCATGCGCTGCTGCCGGCGAGGCCCTGCGAGGCTTCCCGACGGCGCCGGGCTCTGGGCTCCACCATCTCTCTGCAGTGTCTGCGCCCGCCAGCCTCCCTGAAGGCTCTGCTGGGCATCCTGGCAGCCGGGGCGGGAAGCGTCAGTGAGGATTCAGCACCCGATGGCGTGCATCGGGACAGATTCCGTATCCGAGCACACATTAACGGGGCATTAAAATGCAGAAGCTCTCATCAGCTGGATTGCTGCATCGAGGCAGTCTTTTGAGGGACGCCAGAGGCTGATGGCAAGGTCAGGTATCACCAGTATCTGCACAGATGCATGCAGTTTCTGACCATACAGACTCTGAAGGCATTGCTTTGGGACATCAGCATGAACGAATGCTGTGGGTAAGCAGGTAAACCGGGATGTTTGAGATCCTCTTATCCTGGAGCTACGCAGTGGCCTGCCTTAGAGGAATCACTTCTCAGAATCAACTTGTATAGCAATTATTACATTTAGCTTTTGCTTTGTTTGAACCTCGTCCTGGGAAAGAGGATTTGGCTAAAAGCCTAAACCAAATTAATCTCTTAGGTTTTTGTGTTTCCTTAATTTGACTTTATTTTCTTTGCGTGTTTCACATATAAAATTCTTTTATCTAGGGAAGCTAAGTTTACATCATTTTGCTGTCCCATCTGCATTTATTGCTAAAACAGGACGAGGCAGTCCACAGATCTGTAATGCCGTTCAGCTGTCGCAGGTTATACAGCATTCACACTGCAGCACATGTTACTGGTGGCATTTTATTTCTATAAAGTATCACACTTGGAAATTCCCAACTGAAAGCACATTTGCCTTAAAAAAAAAGGGCTGTATAATTATTCTCCCTGCCCTGGCTGTTTGCTGAATGGGTTCTTTGCTTATGCACTCGGTGAAGACGATGTCCAGCAGCTGTAGTCAGTGATTTACTGTGCACCATGTCTGGGTGTAGGCTCGCTAAATCCTGAGGTGAACAAATTCCCAGGTAAGGAATTCAGTGTTTCTTAAACACTTAGATACACAAGAGTGCCGACAGCTTTGTAAGACGTAAAACCAAGCCAGAATATAGCAGGAAGGCAGCAAAACCATGGCAAAGTAATTATGCAGCAACAAGAGAGCAGCTCTGTCGACATCCCGGTCTGTGCTCGTGGCTGGTAACGCCAATTAGCATGTCGCTGCCTCACCTGCGGCGCGTTCATCAGCGTATGCACATTCACACATCTCATAAATTTTTTTATCACATTTAGCAAAAACTGCCCTTCTGTTCCCTTTCACCTTTCCGTGAACAGAGGCATCACCGCGGCGCGGGCGAGAGGCAGTTTCAGTGGCTGCGACGGGCATTTCTTGGCTGCTGGCGGGTGACTGCCTGCGTCTGCCGTACGTTGCAGTGGGAAGTCAAACAAGCTAGGACTTTCGGGGAACGGGCGGAAAAACTGTAATATACTGAGTGAAAGGACTAAGCACTGGAATAATCATGCTCCACCAAATTTTCCAGGAGCAAGCAAGCCTTTGTTTTTAATTTCCCATTCTAGCTGCTTACAGCAAACACATGTGCCTTTTTATCCCCTGCTGCCCCTGCTGCTGTTTGCAGCAAAGGAAGCTTCAGGTGCTCCGCAACACCTCGCACTCCTCTTGATTAAGAGGCTGCTCTCTCCTTAGAGAGTCTGTCACTAGCTCACTCAGTGACATATCACAAACTCATCATCCCAGATTTATTTTATTTTATTTTATTTTATTTTATTTTATTTTATTTTATTTTATTTTATTAATTTTTTGTATTTTATTTTAATTTTTTTATTATTTTTTAAATTTTATTTTTATTTTATTCTCTCCTGTGATTCTTGAATTAAAAGATTCTGCTTCCTGAGGTGGTGAATACTTTCAAAACTACTTCTTAGGAAAAAAACCCACAATGCTTTCAAATGGTTTCATTATGTTTGCTGAAAATCATACAGAAATGTCTTAGTCCTGCTAAACTGGGCTGCCAGGCCTGCTGCTGAGCCAGTTCTGCAGACATTACGTACCTGCACGTACACTGATAGCCTACAGGCCTGCCTCATGAATACCTGCAACCAGCTAACACCGTTGCCGTTAAGCAGTTTGAAAAGCTGCAGTTTCTTCTCCCTGCATCAAAGGGAACTCAGACGAGCACAAGCCAAGCATCAAATCTCAGAAGAGGGCTTTGTCTAAAAACACCACAGTAACTCCCGTGCTAACAGTGAATACCTAATGGAGGCAGTTAATTCCCAGCTAAGCCTGGATCAATAAGCCCAGGACAAAGCGTGTGAGTACCGATGGCAAAGCCCCCTTCTTCTAGCGGCTGCCGCATGGGATGGGATGGGATGGGGCAGGACCTGGGGGCTGCATGGCGCTCGGCTGGGGTACCCCTCCTAACTCTCGTCCTTCCCAACGTCTCCCACTGTGCAAGGCGACACTCATAGCAAAAAAAACAGAAAGTACAGAGAAAACACTGCCCTGCCCAAAGCAGCGCATCTGCACCCTCCCTCCCCACCGCAGAGTGTCCCCGAGCCTTACGCAGTGACCACAGCCTTCAGGCTCAGGTGCTGTTGTGATGGGGTTTAGTACAAATCCCTGGCTGACAGGCAACAGACTGGGAAAAAACAGGAAAAACCTTTTCCTTAAAAACAAAACCAAACACACACCCCTCTCAGGAGATGGAGATGCCTAGAATAAGACTGTTACCTTAGGGGGTTGCCCTACAGTATAACCCGTGTCTCACAGGGAGCTGCTGGGAAGGGAAGGGAAGGGAACGGAAGGGAAGGGAAGGGAAGGGAAGGGAAGGGAAGGGAAGGGAAGGGAAGGGAAGGGAAGGGAAGGGAAGGGAAGGGAAGGGAAGATACTACTTTGCAAGGAGTAAGGAGGTCACATGCAGAAGGTCCCTGTTTAGTTTATCAGGCTATGGCTATGGAGGTTGTGGTGACTATATAAACTTTTTTTCAGAAACGTTTTTCTACAGAGTCAGCATTGGAAAAATGCATACGATAGTTTTCCACAAAATCTCCATCGATTTCTGTGGCCCAGATTCAACAAAACACCTACATATGCTCTTAATTTTGGCCTATTTTGTACCGTAGTAAAACAACCGGACACCTTGCTCCGGGCAATATTTCTGCCCCACTGAAATCAAACCTGTCCTTACTGTCACAGCAGAGACCAGCTGCAACCTTGCTCTGCAGAAGACTGTGTTTGTGGACAGTTCAGTTGCCCAGAGATTGAACATGAGGAAAGCACAGAGCACTCGTAGCTGAAAGAGCGAAATGGAGCCAGCAACTGAGCAACACAGGCATAGATGATGGGGTGCTGAAAAATGTATGCTGAAAGAAGAATGGAAGTACAATATTAGTTGTTCATCATTTATTTAATTTTAAAAAAAAATCTTTAAAAAGTAGGCAAAGAATGTAGAAAAGATCTACAGAAAAAAGGAGTCCACATTTTTATGTCTATATCACTAGCAACATTTCTTAGGCTATTTGTAATGATGTTTAAAAATAAAATTATTTGACATTACTTCAAAGAAGCAGGCAGGCTAGTCAAACTGACAGCACAAGCTATAGCAGCAGTTTGGTAGGAAAAAATAATTATTATAAGTCTTTGTATGAACACAATCCAATTATATGAACTTCATACGGAGAGAAAATCTTTATTTAGAAAGAAACCATTTTAACATGAAAAGCAATCATTTATCAAGTAAGTCCCACTTCCAAACAACTGTAAGTGCTCTTCTGTGTAAGATTTATAATTTTCAAAGATTTTTAGTACCATTTGATTTGTTCTGCATCCAGCTGAATGATCCCCTTCACAAGAGAGCACTGGCAGAAATCAGCCGAAGATCTTGCTGCTTGAAAATGACAGCAGTTTTGATAAGGTTCAGTACAATTTCACTTAACACTGGTTTTCTGATAAGGGTCCTGTATGTGACCACAGCAAGCAGAACTAGTGGCTCAGCAACGGGCATTTAAATGTTGCCGTCCACCTAACGCACACACTTATCAACCTGAATATCACCTCGCTGACTCTCTTTTTGCAGCTATGTGATGACACACTAATTGGGGGAGGTATCACATAAAAATATGTGAACTGCATATCGAATTTTGATGCTTAAAGCACAAAAATAATGTTTTCTTTTTCAAGTGGAGATACCGAAGATCTCCTGCTGAACAGCTGCAGTATTTGAGGAGGTAAAAGCGTGGCAGAGGCATCCATCTTTTTCTGCACGGCAGCTCCACAGCCAATCTACTCAGAGAAGCAGTGTTTTGGGATTAAGAAGGAACTTGTGGAAGGAGAGTTGAGAGTGACTTAGATTTCATCTGATTCTTGGTATGCAGCAGCAGAATATCAAGACAAAATATTTATCTTAAAATCTGGAAAAATTGCCTCAGTTAACCTTTCTTCTCTAGACAGACTCTTCACTATGAGGTAAGAAGTTGACTCAACTATTGTGAATCAGAATGCTGAAATTTCTCCTCCTATGTATGTATGTATGTGTGTCATCAGTCACAGAACCAAGCGAACCCCAGTGCACCTCCCCGTAGCCTCGGACGGCACCACAGGACTGGCGTCATGCCTCGCATCACTACAAGGAAGTCTAGCATTGAACTCACGACTCCGCAGGTGACTCCGTAGTGACAGACTCTGCTTTCCAAACAGCAGAACTATTGATGTTGGTGGGGTAACCTGTGAATAAAATCACTTGCCAATTATGAATTTTTCAGATTTAGGCCATTTACTTGGCTTGTCCTTTGTTGCTGTGACCAATCAAGTCTAAATCAAGTTTCAGATTGGAAAAAGTGTGCCAAATGCTGTTACTTTTGCCATTTAATACACTGTGACTTTACAAAGCTGAAAAATTCCCAAGGCATATGTTGTGCCAATTAGCTTCCTTTTAATAGTTGAATACATCCAAATAATGAACTAAATTACAACCTCTGTGCATGTTACGGAAATGGGATGATATCATAGAATCATAGAATGGTTTGGGTTAAAAGGGATCTTATAGATGACCTTGTTCCACCCCCCCAGCCATGGGCAGGGACATCTTCCACTAGACCAGGTTGCTCAAAGCCCTGTCCAGCCTGGCCTTGAACACTTCCAGGGAGGGGACAGCCACAGCTTCTCTGGGCAACCTGTGCCAGTGTTTCACCACCCTCATGGTGAAGAATTTTTCTTCCTAATATCTAATCTAAATCTGCCCTCTTTTAGTTTAGAGCCATTCCCCCTTGTCCTATCACTACCTGCCCTGGTAAAAAGTCCCTCTCCAGCTTTCTTGTAGGCCTCTTCAGGTACTGGAAGGCTGCAATAAGGTCTCCCCGCAGTCTTCTCTTCTCCAGGCTGAACTGCCCCAACTCTCTCAGCCTTTCCTCACAGGAGAGGTGTTCCAGTCCTCTGATCATTTTTGTGGCCTCCTCTGGACCTGCTCCAACAGGTCCATGTTTATCTTGCCGTCTCAGGACAGTACACTTAACATGAGAAAAAAATTTAGGAAAGATTATTGTCTTCACTGGTGAAACAAGAGTGCAGCTAAGTCCTGCCCGTAAGAGGTCCGACTATGGCGGGGGTGCTGCAGGGCCGCGAGGGCCTGGGGACAAGCCAATGCGGCTGGGCAGGGGGTTCCCATGAGCTTCCACCGGCAGCAGCTCAGGTCCTGGGCTTACTCCCAGGTAATGATAATATCTTTGTGAGTGCAGAGGAAATATGGCCAGCAAGACAATTTTTGCAAGGCAGCAGAATATGTCCCCTGAAAGAGCAATATTGTGGTTGGCTCAAGAGAAAGGAGCAAAACCTCCTAACCCTCCTTTTACACCTTAAGGTATCATACTGAGAGTTTCCCCCAGTGAGGTCCAGAATACCCATTTCTTGCACAGGCTTGAAGGAATTGGAAGTCTTTATAGAGAGCTTGAGCGGTTTGTGATAAACCCTTGTTCAAAACACCGAGGTAGAAAAACAACAGACATGCATTGTGAATTATTTACATGGGTAAATATAGCTGAAATCAAAACACTGCACACTTCAGAGAGACAATGTAGAGTTCAGTGCTCATGAAAGCTCCTCAGCACGCCAAACAATCTTTGTGCCACATCTGCCAACAGAACTCAGCAACAGCGATGTGGAGTCACACATCCGCATTCAGGTATGTTGCAAAATATCTCAAAACCATGGTCTTTAGGAGATTAAAACTGTGCACTTAGAATTTCCACCACATGTGTTGTCTTTAAATGTTTTCTGCCTAGTCCTCAGCTGCAATGCAGAATAAAAATCCTCTAAGCTTCTAAAAAGTGCTTAAAACCAAGTTAAAAATTCTCAGTCCAAGAAATCTGTCCTCTTTCTAATTTGAATTAACCCATGCTGCTTTTTTTTTTTTTTTTAGTTTCTACTTTTCTTATTTTAACTGAAAAGCCAAAGGAAAATCAAAGGACTAATCTTAAATAAAACTGGTGATAATTTGTTGTTTACATGATATATTTGTGTTTGCTGAAATTCTTTTCTCTGCAGATAAATGCATACAACTGTATTCTTAGCTCAGGAGAGAACAACAAATTGATCACACATGTATACACTGTGAAGACATGAAAAAGTGCCTACTTTGTTTCACCAATATTTAACTGCTCCAACGGCATGAAAATACAACTTTCAGCATTGGCCTCAAGCACTGAATAAACAGAGCATAAGGAAAATCTTGTATCCCTTACAATTCTTGTGCTATATCCCTCCTGACTGACCTGATCACTCTTTATCATAAGCTTGCATTTAATTATGAGCCAAATAATTATTTTGCACTAAACATAGCATAAACTTCATGTTAATCAATTTAGGTCACTAGAAGCAATTCCTATCGAATCCCTGTTTATCAAAGTTGCTGTAAATAAAAAGGAGGACAATTTAAAGCATTGGCTGAAATTGAGGAAGCCTGAAGGCCGTGCTGTCCAAGCAGCGTTGCTCGCCAGCTGTCCATACAGCCCTGCTGTCTCATGCCAGCTCTGAGGTGTCCCTTGGTGGCTGTAATATCAACAGGACCAGTCACCCACTGCCTGAAGCTCTCCTGAGGGGTTAGATCAAATGCCCCAAAATGCAGGTAATGGATCAGTTTAGATGTAGGTAAACCAGAAGAGATTTTAATACAAAAAATGTCTGAAAAAGCTTTTACGTGGTAAGGGGTTTCTTTTCTTCCTTTATAGCATGGGGAGCTGCCCACCTGCGTGGGTTTCCCATGCCATCTAACCCATCCCTTGCCATGGCAGGGACCTAGTGTGATACGCTGCTCTTTGAGCCACGTTACACCTGCTTTGGTTATATTTTGCTTCTAACTCTATTAGAAGTGCTGGCAAATATTTTGTGCGCTCCAACACCTAGGTGTTTGCAGTGTAATGTAAAACCCATTCACACTGCTCAATTAGCAGCCTGAGAAACAGCTTGCAGGGGTGATGGTGGTCCCTTCTGAATCTGTGTTCCCAAAAATATTTCCTTGCAGAAGCTAAACAGTATGATCTTGCCTTTTGACACATCCTGTGCAAGGCTATGCTTATTCAAACAAATGCTTTTTACTATATTGTTGCTGCTCAAAACAGTAAGAACAAACCTAACATAACCCATAGTGCAGCAGAGGAATTGTAGGTCAGAGGCTTGAAGCTCAGTCTCACTGAAATTTATTACAGAGAAAATCTCTGTAGGGTAAACATTGTCCAGGCCAAAAGCAGAGAGGTTATATGGACAGAAGGAGAGAATAAATCAGCATCTTAGGAATACTTAACAAAGTGACCCTTGCTCCTTCTATACTACTGACACTTAGTTCCTCACCTTGCGCTGAAAATATGTATCCGAGGCTTGAGGGGATGGTAGGGTATAAAGATTTTATTTGAGCTCACTTGGTATGGAACAGCAAGAGAAATACAGCATGCAGGTCATCACAAATTAGAGCCAATAAAACTTTTATGTACTCTTTCCAAATACTTATATGATGCTCTCCTCTCCGTGCTAGCCAAGCCCCACGTAGCATGAAAGTGCCTTGCCACATCACACTGCCATGATTCTGTATCTGCTTCAGGTGTTTTGGGTACTACTGCCCTGGAAGCCACAAAAAGGATGTACCAAATCAAAATGCATGGAGCTAAGAATGTTTTAAAATTAGTATTAATTACTATTTTATCTCTCTAACTAGAAAGCAAATTATTTAATTTGTCCCCAGGCCATGCTGTCCCAGCCGTGCAAAATGCCAAAGGAGGGTCTCCAACAAAGGCAATCTCAGTGACGGAAAGCGAAACATCCACTGGTGCTCTACTACACTGCTGTGGGTGGCACTGGGCCTGCCTGACGATGAGGAACAATCTCACCTCAGCCCACCTGCAAAGCCACGGCGCCAGCTCGGCCCTGCTGTTGGTAGGTGCCTGCCCAGCAGCAGTCTGGGGAGGCCAGCGTGCACAGGCAGCAGCGTCCTTCTCACACTGGATATTCAGGGCATGTCCCTAACCACCCTTTACTTCCCAAATCCAGCCCTCAGGGGCTGCCAGGAACTAAAAGGAAACTGAAACAGTTTTTTTGTGCACGAGAATGTGCTGACTGTAAGATCTACACTGACATTTTTAGAGCTAGAAATAAATGCTATTAATTAAAAAGAAACTGAGAATATCCCTGTTTTGGTGGTATTGAGCTATCCTTCAAAACCTGTGCATTGCAAAGCACTGAATTTTAAACATTTGAATAGTGACAAACTGAATACTGCCTTTTTAAATGTGAAGAAAGAGGTTGGTATGAGAAAAAGAGAAAAAAAAAGAAAAATTAGTAACGAAGAGAGACTGTTTCAATGTCCTGAGTCCTTGGAAATTAGATTTAATACCAGAGAAAAGGACTTTCAGGTATAGGGCAGGTGCATAAATCATTAGTGCAGTAATCTATGCATAAATTCATATTTACTATAGCTGCCTGAGGAAGCTTAATTTATTCTCCTTGTGCTCAGATAATAACAACGGGTTTGGCCAGAGGTCTTTCTAATCAGCTATCTGCATCTGGTTTAACTTCCATATCCAAGAACACACTCCCTGGTACAAAATGGCCAACTCCATTTCTCCTCCATTTTTAACACATTTTTTTCAAAGGAAACCCTTCTCTGTGAAAAGATGACCCAGCAGGGATCCAAGAACTGAGAAACAGTACTGAGCTGTCAGGCTTAACATCCTCCTTTGGTCTTGCCCATTTCATTCTGCCCCAGCTGTTTTCTCAACTGCTGTAATAAACAGGCCAGTCGATTGCTTTTTTAGTACAAGCTCACTGCAATTTCCATTTTTAAGTATGAATTGGGCACTGAAACCCAAAGTCATCGTTGCGCCTGGCAGTCCTTCCTGTAGCTAATGTCGCCAGGCTTAAACCTCTTCTTCTCAGATGCTCGTGATTTAGTAAGCTTTAACATTTGCGCCAAAATTTTCCAGGCTGGAGGCTTGCTTTGGGTTGTCTCCTGTTGTTGACTTGAAGTTTAAGTCACAGGGATCCAGCTGTTCCAGGGAATTAAGGGAAAGTGTTGGTAGTGAAAAAATGAAGTATGACAGACAGGGTCATGCTGGTGTCAGCAGTGTGTCTTGATCACTGCCAAGAAAATCTATCTACTCCAGTGCTGTAAGCGACGAGCACCATAAAAGCAGAGTTTGTTTATAGTTGGCACAGACTCTTTAGGGGTTAACAGGGAATTTTCCAGACATTATAAGTGAACTTCAGCACCTTGCAGCTTTGCTGCTCACATACCCACCGTCCTCACCCAGGAACCGAGCACGCTTTCCCATCAAGCGATGGGGACTCAGCCGGTCTCCGGCTTGGTTTCTTCCTCCAGCTGCCCCAAGCCAGAGAGGCACAAGAAAGGCCCCAATGCCCGTCCTCCCTCTGGCTGCCGAGCAGTGCCCTTGGTGCCTCTGCTGCCACTTGGGCATTCAGGAGAAAGCAAAGGCCGCTCATCGGAAACACAACTGATGAGGACTCGGACCTAGAGAAGGCCAAGGAAAAGACAGGGACAAAGCGCCCAACAGAGCGGGGGCACTTGAAAGCAGGGTGCTTGAAACTGTTGAGCAATTTTGCTTACTGCCATCACCATCACCTCTACCTCTGAAACCTGACTGATCTCTGTCCACAGGGTATTTCCTCCAGTTTAGGCGAGGTGCCCTCTTGCGCAATTTCTGGACAAGCACTTCTTTAAATCAGACCGGCTGGTGAGTGGGACAGCCTGGGTCCTCTGCAGGAGAGTGGGAGCTGGAAAGCGTCACGTGCGCTTTTGAGGCTGGTGTTCTGCAAGCACTTGGTGGGGATGCTGGAAACTGACTTCATGATTCCTGTTCTAGCTGAACAGACAGACACCAGGACATGAAGTATCAATCTTTGGTGGAGGTGCTCTTCGGAAGGGAGAAGCCACCATTATTCTGATTGAGTGATCACTACAGAGAAAAGTTGAGGGATTTTGATTTCTCCCTAAACATGGGGAAGATTACCGTGCTAGTAAAGACTGAGGTTTGCTTATGCAGAATTAAGTCTCTGTGTAGCAGAAGCGACAACCTGCCTCAGCAGAACCCCTAATCTGCCTCCTAATTAACTATGAGCTCCAAAGAGCCTGGATCAGCCATTCAGGTTGCCACCTGCAAATTAGGACATGGTGAGGCTTAAGACCTTGGTATGCCAAGGTAAAATGCTTTCTTGCTGAAACGAGTAATATCTTTTTCTTTTACAGCATTTAACACTGCCAGATCAAAGTGCTTCGTAACTAAGGTCAGTATCATCATCCCCTTTTTCCACAAAAGGAGAAGTGGCAGCACAGGGAGGTGAAGTAGCATGTCCAAACTCATCCAGCGTGCCCAGTGGCACTACCAGAAAAATAACTGAGGACTCCCAAGTCTCAGTCTGGTGCTGCACCTACCAGATTTTCTTTTATTGGAGAGAAACCGTCTTTCACACAGAATCAGAAGCACCATTTAAAACTGATGGAAAAATTAACACAGAAGAGAAGCTGAGGAATACATAGACTGTATAAATGCTCGCAGAGGGATTAGGCCTTGCCTTGTATGCTGGTTTAATTGGTGGGACACTGTGCTACAGCACAGACCTGCAAATTGAGCCTCAAGGTGTCAGGGAAAATGCAGTGAACTCCACAGCTTCTTGTATGCTTCCTGATAACAGGAAAAATTCTTGCTCCAGAAGCCAATCCAGCACACTGATGTGGTCCAGCAGGATGTGGCAGCTGGGCAGCACTGGCTTACGCAGCTCTTCAGAGTCTGGCACTCTGGCTCCTGTCAAGAGACCGCTTAAATTATAGATAAGCAGACGTGAAGCTTTTCAGAGGCACACATCAGACCCTGTGTAGCACAAAAGGCACTGCCAGCATCTTTTTGTAGAAAAACATAAACAATGCATTAGGACTGGAGAGTGATTCTCATGTTTGCCTCAGGAAACCCAGACCATACTCTCACCGGTCCATCTCTGCCCTAGCTGGTTTCTCATCTGTGAAACTGCGGCAAATACTTTCCATGTGAAACTGCTCTGAGAGAACTGGAATATCCACTTATTTTAATGTCTTTCATTTCACGAATCCTTTCGTTAAAATGAACTTTCTAAAGATAGGGCGAGGATATTCTTTGCCAAGATCTGACACTTACTTCTCTCGTTTTTCCAGTACACTGAAGTAATCTCTCAATGGAGATCACAGCACTACATGACCTGATAACCCAGCGCTTCCTGCCTTGTTCTTCATTTTCTAGTTTGTTTTTGTCCACACCTGAACTCAAAAAGGTCATCTCATGAACACTTCACATCACTTCTTCTGCTCCTCTCCATGCAGTTTTAAGAGCAATCTGCACACTAATTCCATATCAGGTCAAGCCCCAAATGGCATAAACAGCGTACTTTCTGCTAACTTCCCATTACCTGCATACATACATAGCAACTACCACGGTGGACACTAGAGAACAACCAAGACTCTACTTTCGTATTTCCAAGGTCTGAACTTAGCCCTGACTCAGAGAGTCTCTCCTGTATTTGAAACAAATCTCCACCATGTCTATTGCCATCGAAGCGGTGCTCTGCTTTCCCATTTCCACTTGTGTGAATCAGGAGCATGTTCCTCCAGCTTACAGAAAGAAAGTGATTACATATGCAAAAATCAAAACTGTCATGCATTAGTGGTGACATTCTTAGGGTTGGATATGACCTGCACTTTGTATTATATTGGCTGTGATATTGCCAGACTGAGCAACCGAGTGGAAGATTATTTTTCCTAGCCATTCTACTTTCTATCTTACTATTTACTAAACAAAACTTTCTCAGCTGTGAATCTCAGCTAGCAGTAATGTAATTCACAGACATTTACTTCACTTGGTTCAATCCACATTGAAGTAGAAGGCATACTTCTACTGCATCAAATTTGCTGTTTGATAAGAAATAAAAAAGCAGAATTATGTGCTAAACATGCTTTTTTAAACAAAATGTACAGATTACACAGACTAAATGATTGTCTCTGATGTGCCAATATACTCAGGTATCTGTGCGAATTCAGGCTTTGGGTCTGACTGCAATACAAAATGGAACAGATGCTCAGTCCCTGAAAATTTCATGTTAAACCTGAAGAGACACAGAAGCAGTCACTAGAGGGAGCCAACGTAATTTCACAGAAGAACACCTCCAGAAAAGCTTTCAGTTGGAGATTCTATAAAAAGCTGCACAATCGGTGCCTGTGAGTCTCGTGGGTTAACTCGCTGGTATTACCTTGCCCAGTGAACTCAGAACTACAGAACCAACAGGAATACTTGCCTATGTTGGAAGCAGAGAATAGGTATTACAGAAAAAAAGAACTAATCTGCCCACTTTTCTGTCATGAGCCGTATTCACTTTTAAAATGTTTTTTTCTGAGAGCTTGAGCTGAAGTCGTAGTCCCTGTACCTGTGTATCTATTGCATGACTAAACACTCTTCCACCTGAAGTGACGACTTCTTGCATTTTGCCCTTTTAGCCTCTGAATGATCTGAAGTGTCCTGACATTACTGTTCATCTAACCATAACGAAACTAAAGGTCCTGGTACACATTTTCCTAACGCTTACTGACTCCTGTCCTACACAAATTTATTTAAAAGTGATGGACAAGTTTCCTCAGAAACAAAGCTTTGGGGTCTACGAGAAAATATGGAAACACGATGAGGCAGTGATAGGAACACATTTGTAGCGTATTGGATTCAGAATATATTCAAATTTAACTTTTAAGGGCTGTAGAGGAAAGTTAACAAATGCACAAGCTCTGATGTATGATGTGGACATATTGCTTCTGGTAAAAACATTCACCTTAGTTCACCAAAATGAACTCACCTCAGCAGCCGTTCCTCTTCTTCTTTCTCACTTCTTTCCTTTAGTTCTCTGTTTCATCCCTTTCCCCATTCTTCTTTGCCTTATGCTGCCTGTGTCAGCATCATCGATCACCTAAGGCTTAGCCTTCTGAGCGTGTCCTACTATGGACCTATCAGATGGTTCTGATGAAAGATCCTAAGAGCAGGGCAGCACAAATGTTCACCATTTAACAGCTTTATTATGACTAAGACCTGGATAAAGCAAATAGCATACTGGACTCCTTGCTGGGAGCACCTGGAGCAGTGAAGCCAACAGGTTTCATGGTAAGTTGAGGAAGTTCAGGCAAAACATTGAGTGAGGACTGGCAGTAAAATAGCAGTCCCTGACAGGGACTGTAAAAGGACTGAAGATAATGCTGCCTCAGGGAGCTCCTTGTACTTTCTCAAAGGTTTTTCGATACAGCAAAGTCGTATCAGTTTAGCTGCACTGATTTAGCAATATTCTTCCATGTGAGAATTGTTTAGACTAATCTAATCACCATTATTCTTTTATAACAGTATTCATGCTGGAGGCTACCTAGTATAATTATTTCTGGTTTCATAATAAAAATAATAACTAAAATGATATAAAACTTGTTTTAGATGGACTTATAAGTACGCAAAATCAGCATCCGATGCTAAAAGTGCTAGTCTAACATAAAGCATTTGTAAAACAGATGCTTTACGAGCATCTACCACTCCAGTCTCCTCACATGTAATTATGGAGCAAATGCTGCCTCCTAAAGACTGCTTTCTATTTATCTTTCAGATCCTTCTTGAGAAAAAACTAAAGCATAATCAGCTTCCAATTAAATTGTGTTCTCCGTCTTCAGGGGAGAAAACAATTCTACATTCTCCTATTTCTGCCACTTGTGACAAAACTGGAGTCGTCCTGCTTGCTAGGTTTGCTTGCAAGCATCCAGTGACAACTGCTGTAGCAGATGCCCTCAAGTGTGACACGGAATGTTTGTTGTTTTCTTTTACCCAAATCAGAGTTCTACTTTTGTTGTTAAAACTTTAAGGAAAAAAAATCCCTCTTCTCTCTTCAATTCTCATATCTGCTTAAATCTTATGCAAATGACAAAGGTAATTACATAAACTACAGAGAGTGAAAACTGATGCATTCATTCACTCAGGGCTGAAAACTAAGGGAATGAATATTCAAAGCAGTGTGATGTACGGAAAGACTTCAGCCAAACTGAATTAACTGTTTATTGGTAGCATCTTTGAACTGGATCTTGCTTTTACAAGTAACAAGGTCACTCACCAACTAGTACCCACTGAACTCAGCAAGCCGAAGAAACAGCAAACCACCAGTCCCACCTTTCACCACACGCAAAATCCTGCACACAGCAATCCCCCTCCTTCTCAGTTCAGAGGATCTGGACAGCTTCTGTAGGAATGGATAGCATTTCTAGTGCAAATCCAGTTTCTGCTAAACTGGATTTAGATGCACTTCACTTCTGTCTCCACCCCAGGCATGACACATTCTTAATATCTATAAAAAAAACACCACTAAGAAAATGCACAGTTCAGAAACCCTACAACTGGGGTGCCTTCATGTTTTTTTCACCTAATCCTTGCCTCTTGTTACAATACTCAGCGATTTTCTTCGTTTGTGAGATTGCTGTGGCGCTGCCTTTGATGGCAGGGTGAATTCACCTGCCTGATCCTACACAAAGAGCACTCAGGATTTACGATGACAAATGCGGTATTTGAAAGACGCAAGGTCAGCTAAGCCACGAGCGAGCTGTATACTCCTGAAACAGCACGGACTGGAAACCCTCTGCAGACAGATCTTTCTCATCCGGAGGAAGGGTCTGTTGCCTTTTTCTCCTTGTGCTCTGATTTGTGGTTTTGCTTGAGGGAACTAGCAAAGAGCAGGCTGCTTGAATGATTTCAGCTGACTGGTTTCCCTGTCTCCAGAGCTGCCTGAACAGGCTTCTGTGCCATTGCCAGGACTCTGCCTGTATGTATTATAAACCATAAACTCTTCAGATGGCAAAGTAGATGACATTTGGGTGAGAATTTGCATGAATTTCCTACAAATGGATAAAGTAACTGCTCAGATCACTGTGCGGGTCCACAGAGGTACAGTGGGCGGACTCTATTCCCATTTCGATCCCTTTAAAACCCCTCTCTGCCAGGGTCCTTCTTTGGCATGGAACAAAATTTTACTCACAGAAATACTTTTAGTGTTTATTTGAGAGTAACTTTAATGGATTTATTTACGTTCTGACAATTATATCAGGCACTTCAAAATAGTGTTAATGACTGACAAGTAGCAAGAAAAATGCATCACTTATTTATACACACTTGATACTCCCAACTTAAGGTGTCATCTACAGATGAAAACTGTTACCACTAATTTCAACCCTTCTATAGGACACAGTAGACATTTACAGAGCTCTTTGTGCTGCCAGTCTTCCCTGTAGCCCATGTTAACTCCAGATTTTCATTGTTTCTGAATGTCATTCACTTATTACTGTGCGTGCAATCTCTGAAAATGCATTAGTGTCGGAAATCCCTATATTGCTGTAAATTATGGAATAATCCTTCTATTTTCTGTGAGGTATTATTTGAACAAAATGTCACTAGAAACCTCTATAACCCTGCTGCAAACTGAAAATTAATTTTCTTCTTGTTATTTGAAAGTGTTCATCCACAATTCCAGGGGATCAAACACTAATTTCCTAAACAGTCTGTTTTTCTTCCTACCACAATATTTTGTTCACTCTTATTATCATGAATATTCATATTCTTGCCATAATTAGCATTATATTAACACAGCCTCATATCCTCACCGCTAATGCTCCGACTACCATACTCAGAATAGCTGTTCTCACCAACAGGTAATTTGTGTTATTCTGCTTCGTCAAAAATTGTTGCACTCAAGAGTTGTGCTAGACTACTTCAAGAGTATTAAAATCAGGCACTAATCTGACTTTTCACCTGCTCTGTCTAGAAGTGTCTGTAAAATCCAGGCTGCTTTTTTTCTTTTGTAGGTTTTCCTTAGTATAAAATGAAGAATAACGAACCGGCGTGTGCAGCCTGTTCTGCAGTTTCTCCTGCCCTCTGCTGGGTGCCATGTTAGAGCAGCTCCAGGAATTCATTGTCTTTAACTATTTTGTGCTTGGTCAGGGTGAAAAATTTACCCCCTTTTCTGCTTCCCAAGCGAACACTACTATTTATGCACTCTCAGGTGATCATTCGTATCTGTGCAAATGAAAGACAAAAAAATTATAGCTACTCTTTTATTTAACAGGAAAAATAAAATAGATAAGGGTTTTTAGGTTTCAGCTTTGGCACACTTCTTGCTGATACTTCAGCTTAAGTAAATCTGTGGTCTCTCTGAAATTAGTTTAAACACAGGAGTACCTTGAGGTTAAACACTGTGTTTGCTGTCCACTAAATCACAGAATCACTTATACTGGACGGGCTCTCTGGAGGTCCTATGGTCCAAGCCCCTGCTTGGTCCAAAAAGTTTGTTGTGTCCAGCGGAGTTCTCAGTACATCCTGGGGTGGAAACCCCACCACCCCTCTGGTCACCTGCTCCAGTGTCTGACCACCCTCACAGTGAAAACGTCCTCTCATCATCATCCACGAGCTCTCAGCTGGCTCATCACCCCACCACCCATTTGCACAAGCCACAAGCCTTCCTTGCTGCCTCCCTGGCTTGTCCTTGCTGAAGAGCCTCTATCCACCTGTGCAGCACTCCAGCCACGTAGGCGATCTCACCACGTGTCCCAGTGAAGTCACAGCTCTGCAGCTTTGCACAGACCCCTAATTTCTCCTCTTTCTTTCCCCTGCAGCATGTTTGTGTACAAGCCCTTGAAATGGACCTCATCACTCTGCATTCAGAGGAGAACATCGTGCCATCACTTCCCCACTGCTCCCTGTGCCTTTACTCCTCTGTAGGTTACAACAGACTTTCACCAGCGTACCTAGTTTCAAGCTACTCTCACTAGGTTTGAAGCCTGCCAAAGACACTCTTGTGACACTTTGTCAGATGGATCTTGCTTTTGCTTTGAAGTCCTTGCTCCTCCAAAATGATCGCGTGCGTGCAGAAGCCAAACTCCTCTCTGTGACACCATGCACGCACCAAGCGTTGATCCACTGGAGGTTCCCACTCCTGCCCAAACCTTTCCCTCCCACTGGAAGGACTGAGAACATCACCCATGCCCCATCCCGTGCCATACTGCTAATTACTGCCGGTAAAAACCCACAGCTTTTCAAAAGCCCATTATGCTGCACCCTTGACCACGTCATGTATGTGTATGCCCTCATGAAGAGGCTGGGCTCTAAAGGCAAAAAAAAAAGCTGTAATACTAGTGGCAAATTTCATAAGCATCAGCAAAGACAACAGCACGTTAAACATGATCTTAATTTGTGACATGCCTTTGAAGCTATGCTACATGCTGAGAATGCTGACACCACGTAAGTGGCATGTTCTATGCCCTTATCTGCACTCCTTTGCACACAAAATGAACAAGCAATCTCTCTCAGATAGAGAATCCAAATCAAAAACAAGTAAAAATTTATCTAGTCATACCACTGGCAGAAATTATCAGGGTAGAAAAATTTTAAATGGGGAGGGAAAAATTCCCATGCCTTATTTTCAATGAATTTTCAGTTCTCTTGAAAGGCTCCTAACTAGAATTTCTAGTGAAGTCTCCTGTTTACTCTCATGTCACGCATACACTTGAGAATACAAAGTCAAAATTTCTTTCTGTGACTCATTATTGTAGCCAAGTCTAACCAAATGCATCAGTTCTAACTCTGACAGGTATGGTCTTTGCTGCCTATACGTCTTTTTGCCTATTTGCATTTCTGTTGAAGCCACTGCCGAGGATGCTATACATTTAATTAACTTTCTACAGTTCATTTTCACCCATGGAAATATAATTACTTCAATCTGAACTAAGTATATACCTAGGGAATGTACTAAAACACTATTTGTTTGATGAATTTTCCTCATCATTATGAACTTTAGCCTGTAATCTGTATATCATTCTTTAGTGTGCTGTTATTTTTGTTTACTTTTGCTTATGTTTGGAGGTGTACAAGGTTACAAAATAAAATGGTTCTGCCACTAAGGAACTTCTTTCTAACCTGATAGGTATATACAGAGAAGACAGAATACCATGAGGACCAGATGTAGGTATGATTCCGATCTCAGTGGACTAGTAAAAATTTTTACCACTTTCCTAGGAATTATTTTGGATTTCCACTCATGAAAGTAGAATCTGATCAAGAATATTTGTATAGCCCAAGAAATCCTGTATGCTGACCACACTTCAATGGCAAAAGATTCACCATATTCACAAAAGTGGAAAAAAGATGAAGGCTTTGATTTAAGATTAGAAAGCTTATGCTATCGGGACATGAATGAAAAATGAAGTGAGCTACTTTCTATGTAGGAAGAGGATGAGATGACACCAGACATGGAAAAACTCTAGTGGCGAGGAGTCCGGACGTACACTTTAACACACTGGGGCAAATTAGAGCAACTGAAACAAAGAAGCATTTTCAGCATTTCTAGAAAACTTTAGAATTCCAAACCGTACAAACTAGATGACGGATTCCTCATATCCTTCTTAAAAGGAGGCAGCTACTGAAGGATCACAGTTACACAGACATAACCCTCTTTAAAAAGGCCCGGGGTGGAGCTAGGAAATTATAGACCAGTTTGACCTTGGTGGTAGGCAAGATCCTAAAGATATTAATAAGAGATGAGATCACAAGGAACACAGACTGGGCAAAGTGATTAAAGGACATAATCTACTTGGATTTCAAAAAGGTATTTGACATAAAACTGTAAAGTAGATTAATGCACAACTGTAGCAAGCAGAACATAGAAGGTGCCATCCTTGAATGAATAATGAGAAGCACAGACACACCAATACTATCTGCAACTGCACTCTCAGAGGAAGTATGTTAAAAAGTCAGATTCATTTGACATACGGACTGCAGATGTACTACTAACACACATCAAGGCTAATGTGCTGTCTTAAAGCTGCTGGTCTCTTAAAGAAATAGTGGACACGTTTTGCTCTCAGTTCCATTTGTGAAGTCAGTAGAGTCGCTCAAGGTGTGCAATGACAAGATAGAGTGGAATCTACCCTAGGTCACTTGCCTTTGCTTAGCAGGCATGTTTCCGACTTTATTTTGTTAGAACCAGGGGGTTACTTTTGGTTGTTTTCCCTCCCCAGCATACTGCATCAATTTTTTACTTTAGTGTCTCATCAATACAGGTGGATTGTTTGCTAGCACAGATTTACCATTATGGGTGCTAAAGGCTACATACATCCATACTAGTATCGCATTTTCCTGTCAGACTAAATTATTTTGATTTGTCAGTATTATTTTGGATTTACAACAGTGTAGATGAGATAAGTATTTCGCCCTTCTTCCGCAGCACTAAGTACTTTGATGGTCACTTTCAGGAACCTGATTCTGTATCCTTTGTGCATTTATATCAATATAAAGCCAGGGCAAACCAGGGAAAGCTGTTTCACCAATTTAAATAAAAAAATAAAACTAGCACTGAAAGGATTAAATGCGTACTTTGGGCCAGACCATTTGAAAAGTCAATTGCATCAATTACTGCAAGAGAGAATTTGGCTTATGTAGCTTCTTTACTGCTGATCCCTTGTAATGCCAAAAGGAAGTTCCAACCATTTACAAGCTGACGTATATAAAATGTGAATCCACTAGGACGTTGTAAGTCTCCTTTGGAAACCGTGTCAACATCAACAGCTCAGGCTAATGTCAGCAACTGCTGTGATAGTCGTTCAGAACAGTCATTCCTTTTCCCAAGTGTAAAGTTGAAACGGCAAGATAAAGTTGCTGCTTACACTCGCGGTGTTACTTCAGTTGGTTATATTTATCTCATTACTACTGGAGAGCTTGGCAGTTTGCTGAAGCATCGTGATGAACCAAAGTTAATGATAGCAGGGAAGCCAGCTCCGTTCCAGATTTGTCATGTGGATGTGATACCATGCACAGTGGGCTGTGCTATCAATGAAAGAATCAGAAAGGAGTCAGCTGATCACTGCAGATTCAGTCACTAAAAGCTACCACATATCCACAACCCGAAGTCTCCCTACAGCGAGAGGCAATCGTGCCGCAGGCTTCTGCAAGAGGCAGCCGTACCACAGACTTCTGCTGGCAGGAAAAGGTCCAGAAGTGTGTATACCAAAGTGGCGATGAACCTCTAAGTTCAGCTGGGTAACTGAGAAGGAAATTTGACTCAAATCTGTTGACAGTCATGCATGTGCAAGTCACAATGCCATTCAGACGTGTTGTGCTGGGAGTATGGTTTATTTTGGTGGGGGTGATGTTGCACCAAAACATGTCCTGAATTTGTTTTGGACTCTAACAGAAGTATTATCACCCCTTGATGGCAAAAAAGATCCGCTAAATTCTCTCTACATCATAGACATCATATAAACCCAAGCCTCTGATTTAGCAAAGCCGCACAATCTGGGTTGAGAAAATGCATGTTTCAGCTATTTACATTTATCCTTTTGCTAATGACACTCTCCTTTTATTGGACCTCTGTCTGCTGAGAATTTCACACATCCCTTCCCAAAAGAAAGAGAAAGCCAAAGAAACTATGTACTGATCCTGCTTCTTGTCCGTGCCACAAATTTCCTGTATAATTCACCATAGGCAGCCTTAGGGATTACAGAACATGACCCCTTTCTTGTGGATGAAATGTACTATAAAAAATAACCTTATCTTTTATTTTTAATTATGTCTCCAGTCTTTCTCTTTGTCAGAATAGTCATAAGCTGTTAGAAATCAAAAGAAGGGAACCTGGTTGCCAAGAGACTCTTGGAGATGACAAATAAACAAAAAGCAATCCAAAAGAGATGTCTCTCTCTCACAATATATTGGAGGCTAGTATTTCAGCCTGTTCCTTTTCACTGGCTAACTTCTTGGCTACTGTTCCTCTCAATCCTCCTCAACACCTCCTTTGACTGATACTTCCAAGTTTTCGGTCATTCAGATATGGTGGAATAGAAAGAACATAGAAAGAAACCTGTGTGTGTAGGAACTAATGAGACAAGAGTAGCTAAGAAAAGATGTAATTATGATACTTAAGAAGGATCCAATTGCTTCACTACAGAATCTAACGGGAGAGAAAATCAAATTCACAGATTTCCTAAAGCAGAGAGAAAATGACTGCTGGACAAAGAAATGGCAGGACTTTTATCTACTGCATTCTATCCTAAGACAGAAAAATTGAGTAAAGCCAAGAAGAATAAGAAGGTTTAGTGAAATGATCCATGAGTACCAAAGGCGTGTGGAATCATCTCGCATGCCAGGAGCTGGCACAGAGTATAAGACATATTTGGAGAGTCATGGCTGAAATTTTTGTTTTCCCACGCATGAATGGCCTTCTCTTCTGGGCAACACAGTTCAGCTCAACGAGCTATCAAAAATATAACCAAAAGTGATTTTTGACCCCATTACAAAAGCATTTTGCATTAGTGCCAAGCTCTGCTGAGCTTCATTTCTTCTTACACAGACTCTGAATTTTATACAGTTATGACTTCAAACCCTTGAGCTTTGTGGCCTGGAGCAAGCACGCCCAATCAAGCCCAGAATTCAGACAGCACAGAGACAGCATGAAATTAGTTTTGCCCACCTTATTCTCTGCTGGAGCCTCATGCCAGGCTAAATACACAACATGGCCCATCGCTCTACATGACTTGAATTAGAATTGTTACCCAAGCTCATGTCCACTTAGGAAATACATTCTTACTAGGAATATTTCAGTTAGAACATTAAGACAGCAACAACGTAAGTATGTTAACCACTTTTTGTCTGGGATCACCTTACAATTTTGTCAGAAAATGGGTGCTAATCTCTCAGTATCTTACTTCTAAATCTTTTTTTTAAGTGAAAATTATCAAATTGCATTTTTTTTCACGTAACACATTAGAATACAGTGGCTGCTCATTGCTTAGAAGCCAATTCTGCTGACCCAAACCTGCACTCTGTTTTACATTCATGCAGCACTCTGGCAATAAAACTAACATGGCTTACTAGGGGTAGTGAGAGGCAGGTTTTTTCCAGAGAACATACAGAAGCCCGTGATGGGGAGAACAGAAGTGCCAATATTCTGTGCTTTCTGTAAAGCCGTGGAAAAAGATACACATGGCTAAGAGATCCCTCCGTCTTCACGGACTCTTGCTCCTTTTTGCTAGGAAGTAATGACCAGGGAATTGTTCCCTTTTGGTGTGCTATCTATAAATTAAGGGCTGTGTTGCCGCGCTGGAGGTTTAGTCCCAAGGACAGTGTGTTTTCTAAGTCCTATAAAGGATTTCAGTGAGCAAAGGGTACTCAAATAAAGCTGTGAATCTGCCTGAATCCGTCTGTTCAGCCTTGTGACTAATTAAGCATCTCACAAAATGAAGGCAATGGAGGGAAGGCGGTACCAACTAGGCATGCAAATTAAATTGTTACAAAGATATGTGTTGAACAACTTTAGATAAAAAGAATCACATTGCTATGAAAAATTATAGGCTGTACAATTACACAGACTAAAGATGCTTCTAATTACCCAGTGTTAATTATCTACTTAAAATACTTCAGGGAGGACGAACAGACAGGAGATCTGTTAGGAACTACATTTCTGCAGTTTATTGTTCAGGAAGCAGTCGCCGTATATGAGCTGAACTGCCTGTTTTAAATGAGCAATTGGAGAGCAAAACAGAAGTGTTTTGCATCTTGGAGAGCAAATGTCTCAATATAACTATATTTTAACTGTACTGGCAAAACCACATGCAAGAAAAAATTTAAACTGCCTCACAATTTCTAGGCCAAATTCAGAAATTGTCAACATGTATTACGAATGCTCTGCTTTCACTGAAGATGCAGGGATGTAGCTGATGCAGGTGCTTTTCACACTATTTAAAGAAAAAACACCCTGTGTCGTTCTTTTTTTGCCGGAAATGCTACTATTCCAGCCCAGAGTGCCCCCTACACACACTTGGACCCTGGTGTTCACCGTTACAAATTATGAGATGTGGTGCAAGATAATAAATGCTTACATGCAAACACATGCCAGTATAGTGACACTTGCACAGCTGATAGACATCAATGCTAATAAACCATTGTATTTGTCTTAGGAACAGCTGCAGAACAAACAGAACTGGGATCTAACAAAGTTTAGCAAGATGCCAAGGCCTCACAGAGACCAGCAAGGACTGTGCAGAAACAACACTTTGCACAGGAGCGGGGATTTCTAGACCATGGCAGTAGTGTAACACAGAAAACACAAGTGGTCAAAGATATGAGACAGATGAAGACATCATTCAGGCAAAAAACCAAGAGTTTGGAGAACGCTACGTATATAAAAAGATGACAGACTAGAACTACCATTTCAATTTTAGTTACAAAGCTCATCCTATAAATGCTTGCCTAAACTGAGCTGACAAAGCCTTCTTTTCAAGTTAGGACTCCAGGTGATCACAGCACATGCATGGTGGTGAAAGGACAGTGATCTACACAGGCCTAATTATGGACTTTTCCTGTTCTTAAGCTACATGCAATCAAACTTCAAACAATTTAGTCTCTGGTCACCTCGCTGGAAAGCAACTGCTGTTTTGGTCTATTAACGATCTTTAATGAGTGTATTGCACTTGTAAGAGATTCTGGGTGGTCACTTGGTTTCAGGGGAATTAGCTTGCCATAGCAAAATCTAGATGAGACTCTCAGCTTACACTGACAACTGAGGGGACTGAAATGGAAATATAAATTGACAGTATGGGTGTCTCTGATGTCTGGGGATCCTGTCATTAACAACTAAATGCCACACAGCAACGAAAATTTGCACATTGTCATAACTCATGGAAGAGAAAGCCCAGAAAAAAAATAATTTACCTATAAGAAGAAAGATATGCATGTTTAATTCTCTTTCAACTAAGTATCTCTTTCTCTTGATTCTCTTCTCATTTATTAAGGGTCTGAGCCCACACACACCAACTCAGGGGGAAATCTTCCTGCTGCATTAGGTTTAAGTGTGCTCCTTAAAAATTTAAAAATAAACCCAGCTGTGATAGGTTTAAGAGTTAATTTTTGTACACTATATGTTTTTTCTCTAGTTACTTGAAAAACAAACAAACAAAATCAATGCTGGTCCCACTTGATTATTGTCCTAAAACCTGCCTCATCCTTAAACAAAAGCAAACAGAATAAGAAATCACACAGCTTTTGCAAGCCCTTGCAAGCTTATTGACTTCAGTAACATTTTTTGTATGAGTGAAGCTGCAGGGCTGACAGAATTCAATAGCACAAACTCGCTCCTGGAACTATACCAGCTCCCTCTATGTACACCTTGGCAGGCACATCTCCTGGCTGAAAGACCGCAATGAGATAGGAAACAGAAGAGACAAAAATCAGCCTCAGCTCCCCTATGCTGACGGGCCCCAGAAGATTTATGGTGTTGCTAAGAAAGGCGCAGGGCCAGGAGCCCTGCAAACCCTTTGCTCCGGGGATACTAGCGGAGTTTTGTCTACGCTTTGAAGCTGGCTGCCTTCCCATGCAAATGATGCATAAGGATTAGCTTCCGTGCCAAAGGGAGCACAAATAATTTTGCCTTGACTTGAATGTTAACAAGTAGCAGACCCTCTGCAAGTGAGGTTTGAAAGGTAATTTTAAAAAGCAGTTATTTCTTTAAATTTCACTGTGCTTTCTAATTACTGTAAAACTGACTGGCTTTCACTTGAAACCAGACACAACGCAGCCTGGTAACTCCGGGTGGCAGTTTTGGAGCGGGGTCCCCATTTCCAGGGATGAATAACATAATTCCAACTATTCTGTTGCTGACGGTACATTTTCAAAGGCATCTCTAGACTCTGAAACAAAATGTTTTCTTGGGGACAAGGTAGGCAAAAAAACCAACTTTCCATACCTGCAGACCACAGTCTTCAATAGTATGCCCATCAGCCACTGTCTAATGTGAAAAATGCAACCCATGCCAAGAACATGCTTTTGTGTTTAATTGCAATAAAGGATCGCGTGGCTCCCTTGTGGCAACGTAAGTTAACAGTACACAGCTATCTGTGTTTGGAAATTAGTAGCTAGCTCACTTTAGATATAATTGAAAGTGTGTGTTAAGAAAACAATTGAAGGGAGGGGCTGAAAAATACGATTCTTTATAGTGACACTATCATTAACAACAAGGGAAATATTTACCCTGTGTTGTTTACTGCTTCACCTAGTTCCCTGATATTCTTTCTCTGAAATAAGGAGTATTTATTCACTTTCTCCTCTCCATTAATTTCAACGTAATAACGAACATTTTCATTCTTTTTAACTTGCATTCACTGTGTTTACTACTGTGCTGGCACAAACTTTGACACAAAGGAAAATACGTAGCTCCGAAAGGACATTCCATCTCTCCAGTGGAAAGCTGAATGTCAGATTAAAGGGTTATTTAAAAGGTACTAGTTCTCTGAGTTATGTCTCTCTGATACTCAGCATTCATTTTATTTTATTTTTTTTTTCCCTTCACTCCTGTAAGCTTTGCCTAGCTTTTCAAACTACCAGCCTGAAGGAAACCACTCACCCTAATTTAGCCTGGTCGTACAATTCAGGAGAATTGCTATAATTCTCTTCCGCTTCTTTTGCTTGCTCTTATTCCTGCAGTATCCGACAGAAGGTTAATCAGAACTTGTTTCCGTGCTCCGATAACCTGTGTAGAGAAAAATACGCAAGGCTGGACCGTAACAGCCTTGAATAGAACAGAACAAATGTATCTAAGCTACGCATTTTAGAATAGCTGCCCAGTTCCATACATTTTAAATGTTCCATACAAAACCAGCAGCAACAAGTTCTTCCTTGTCTTCAGAGAATCTACTTCATTTCATTAAGGAGAAAAACAGTGGACTAAGTTGGAGTCTTCACTCTTACAAAGAGCAGAAGGGGTTGAATCTTTATTACAAGTGTCTCAGTGAAAACATTTTTCCATAGACCTTTTGGATTTTCCTAAAAACGGTCTTATTCATCATTCATCTAATTCTGCCTGGTGACAGCAGTGTGTGTTTGCAGTTTTCAAGTGCTTTATATTAGGTCCTGTAACTAGCTTTTCCCAACCAACCAGTGGTCTGTGGATCAAAACAGAATCATAAATTGATGCTGTGTGGCTCGATTCATTAATTCCTTTGAAGTCATTACCAAGTAATAGGTAGCGGGTAGCAAAAGGACCTCAGCAGAGAGGTAGATGTAAGAAGTGAAGACCTTTTTTTTGCTGTCTTCACATTTCGCTGCAACTGGGGTAAATCTGCTAGTAGCAGTACCTGCTACTATTGACCGCAGCACCAGGCAGAAAGAAGGGACAACGCTTTTCAGGCAGGTGGAGATGAAAGAAGCCCCACTTGGAAACTAACGCAACTCAGCAAGCAAGTTTACTAACAACTCAAACCGCACGTATGACCTGGTACAACTTTGACAAGCAGAAGCCATGTGCCCCCAGCTCTGCATGAGACACGTTTGTAAGTGACTCTGCAAAATCTCAGTGTTGCATACAATAGTCCATAGTGCCACGGCTGCAGAAGCACACGGTACTACAAGTATAGAGGTCACATTATGAGCAGTCCTTGAGAACCACCAACACTGCCCCCTGCTCTGCTCTGACCTTAGGCTATCACCAGACCTTTACAAACATTCACACGTCACAGGCTGCTGGGATTTTAGTACTTCACTGATCAGTGAAGTTGTCCTGAGGTGGGAGATTGGAACAGGGAACGCAGTCAGCGACGTCTGCAAAGTGTTAGCTTCTCAGTAACTGAGGGTACTATCTCAATGAAGTGTTGCAGCACAAACCTAGATTTCAATAACGAATTAGCCTCAACTCTTCCTGAACTATCACTGTTCTTCAAGAACGCCACGCTTCCTCTACAAGTGGTGCTGCTGACTTACAGAACTGTTCTGCCTGTAAGATGTTATGCAGCACTAGCAAGATAATCATAAACAGGAAACCAAGATTTTTTAAACTATTTAATTATGGGTGTCTGCCTTAAGGCTTCCTTTTTGAGGTCCAAGAAGTTATATGCTTTGTCCAGTGACTTGAGAAAAAGTCCTCCGTTATGACCTACCGACACATGCAGGTCAAATCACGTTAATCTCTGGCTACTAACCCAGCCTACGCACTACGACACCACTGTAGCCCCTGCGCAGATGCCTCCACAACAAGGGCTGGTTGCAGTGTAGTCAGGCACGCTCACATTAACTTCTGCCTAGCTAGAAACAGCGACAGGAATAATACAGACTCAGCAGTGCACACTTCATCACTGACTGCACAAACCTGCAGAAAGCCCTGCATAAAGTTTGTGAACCCTCACTAAAACATACAGTGCTATGCTTTTATAACTGTTAAATTGTATAATAGCTAGATTAAACTTTGGTTATGCTCTATCATTTACCACGTAAAGATACTATAAGCGCTAGCTCAACAGATTGAATGCTAACTGTTTTTCGCACATCTCAGTCCTACTGCTGCCCCAAAATATTTCAGTAGAGCTGAAACTAAACATTCCATATCAGGCTATAAAATACTATCAAAACAACCACAGAATGAGCTATATTGTATTTCAGTTAATGAGTAAGAACCCCCACAAACCTCATGTAAGTATTTGGGTTTTATTTGTATCCTGCAGCATGGTTGCAACTTTCTGTAGTATTACAGAATTTTCAATTACACTTGTGTATCTTTTGGTATATAACAACAGATATCAAAAGTAAGTATTTGCATCGCAGTCAAAACACGCTGCTCCTCCCCTCTGGAAAAAAAACCACAGCTCTAACACCCTTTAGGTCTCTCTTGCCCAACAGCTACAAGGAGGAAAGCAAGGAAGACTATAAGAAACTGTGGTGGGTTGACCTTGGCTGGATGCCAGGTGCCCACCAAAGCTGCTCTGTTACTCCACCTCCTCAGCTGGACAGGGGAAAGGAAATACGATGAAAGGCTCGAGGGTCGAGATAGGGACAGGGAGAGACCAGTCATTAATTAGCATCATGGGCAAAACAGACTCGAGAAAATTAGTTTAACTTAGTGCAAATCAAATCAAGGTAGGGCAATGAGAAATAAACACTAAATCTTAAAACACCTTCCCCCACCCCTCCCTTCTTCCAGGTCTCAACTTTACTCCTGAATTCTCTACCTCCTCCCCCCGAGCGGCGCAGGAGAATGGGGAATGGGGGCTGTGGTCAATTCTTCATACGTTGTCTGTGCTGCTTCTTCCTCCTCACACTCCTCCCCTGCTCCAGCATGAGGTCCCACCCACAGGAGACAGTTCTCCACGAACTTCTCCAACGTGAGTCCTTCCCACAGGCTGCAGCTCTTCACAAACTGCCCCAGCCTGGGTCCCCCATGGGGTCACAAGCCCTGCCAGCAAACCTGCTCCGGCGTGGGCTCCTCTCTCCACAGGTCCGCAGGTCCTGGCAGGAGACTGCTCCAGCACAGGGCTCCCCAAAGGGTCACAGCCTCCTTCAGGCATCCACCTGCTCCAGCATGGCGTCCCTTCCACGGGCTACAGGTGGATATCTGCTCCACCGTGGGCATCCACGGACTGCAGGGGGACAGCCTGCCTCACCATGGTCTTCATCATGAGCTGCAGGGGAAAAAATCTCTGCTCTGGCACCTGGAGCACCTCCTCCCCCTCCTTCTTCACTGATCTTGGTGTCTGCAGGACTGTTTCTCTCACATCATCTCACTCATTTATCCTGCTGAATTTTTTGTCCCCGTTCTTAAATATGTTATCCCAGAGGCGCTACCACTGTCACTAATGGGCTTGGCCTTGGCCAGCAGCGGATCCGGCTTGGAGCCGGCTGGCACTGGCTCTAGCAGACATCGGGGAAGCTTCTGGCAGCTTCTCACAGCAGCCACCCCCATAGCCCCCCTGCTACCAAAACCTTGCCACGCAAAACCAGTACAGAAACATTTGATCCTCAGGCAATAGTGCTTTCTGTATGTTGCAGAGAACTCCTAAGCATTCCCATGAGTATTCCATTTCTACAGGTGGGTTTTTCTGACCCAGTCATTCCAATTGCTCTGACTAGCCACCGTATCTGATGCGATGCAGTAATCTGCTATCTGCCCATATTCCTGTTCACAGGATAAGCTGCCATTGAGCAATGACTGGGCCACTGACACTATGTGATGATGAGTTCAGACAAGCAGTCATTACAATTCAAAAGTACTATCTCCCTTTCAAATGTCACACCCTCAGTGAAAAATCTGGGAACTGGAAATACCACCCTGGTACTACTAGATCCGGTTACAGGAATCACGGCAAACATGTTACTCTCATCTTGAATGGACTGCAAACCACCAAATCATCCCAAGCTAAGAAGAGCATATGCAATCTTCCATCATGACAATTTACAAATGTATCTCTTATCTCTAAGAAATTCAAAATCCTTTACCAGCAATTTTACAAATCACTTACTCGCCAAGCCAGGCATATCTATAAAACATATGCAGGTCGTGAACTGTAAAATGGACTTAAACCACAGCCATTGTGTCCACTGCGGAAGTACAGCCACACCTAACAAAAAAAGGACAGCTAATTTTATAGAATACGGTAGTCTCACACAATTGCATTGGTACAGAAGGTGCAAATGACATCATTCATTTAAATTCCTGCTACCACATGGAAAGTCTACGTATTTATAAACTGGAATTGACCAGAGAACCAATGATAATTGTAATGAAAAATACCCCCAAAGGAATCAATTATATATATAACCCAAAAGACAAATACAGTCTTCATGTCACTTTAGAAAAAATAAAATCACAAATCCTCTTTGAATTGTCTTACTAAAGCCTTTGAACCCTAACAATAAAAATGCATGCTCAGAAAGGCATACATGCAAGCATGACTTTTCACTTCCATTGCGCTACATACCCCATGCAAACAGTCAGAAAACACCGTTGCCACGACACTTACTTTATATGTTATGGCTGATCCAATTCACCAGCCGTTCGGCACCAAGTAGCTCCAGTGCCAATGACTATGCCAGGACTGCAGCCATTAAGAAGACTCTGCAAGGGAACACACCTGAAACTTCTCCTAAGTTTTTAAGTGTGCTTACAGAGAACCTGCATTTCTGTAGAATCTTGCTCTTTCAAGTCACAGGCTAGAAATCTGTAAAGCAGCAAGCTTAATTATGGAAATTGCAAACAGAAAAATGGGGACTGCTCTACAGCTTTTCCTCAAGGAGAGAAAAAGCCAACTGCAAGGTGCACGGTGGCACCAGCTCTACTGCTCTTCCCAGTGCCTGCGCTGTACTCTGTGTCAAAGGACCACTGCCCAAGCAGCAGCAGAATTCTGTCCCTGCCTGCCAGACTCACGGAACCTGAGCAATGGAAAGGCACACCTTGAAAACGTTCTGGTGTATATACAGATGTGACCATAGTGTTCTGTGTCTAAGTGGAGAACACTAGACACAGAAATGATAACTGAGAAGGACAATGCCTTCTCATTCACCACATACATACATATATATATATATATATGCACATTTCTACATACACCAACAGGTTCCCCAACCTGTGCTGGGTAGCCCTTCTCAGGGTGTAACAAATGATGGTTGTTCAGATCTGCACTTCATAAGGCAGAAAAGATTCCACCTTAAGACAAAGTAGTAACATTTTTTGACTGCTCTTAGGAACCTCTTCCATGTTCTCAGAGGTTTATTTTGAATTCTCAACTTTAGTATTGCTGTGTTTACTCTTATCTTCATTTTGAACTCAACTTCTTGATCCATGATCCCTGTTAAAACAATAAAGACTCTATACTATTCTCTCCAAGTCACATGGCGATGTCAACGTGAGACAGAAAAACAAGCAAGGTACGTAGTGGAGTCAGAACAGCTTTACTGCAAAATGAAAAGTACAGAACGCGATACATAGGCCCAAAAAGTTTGACTAACTTTGGAATCTAGTAGATGAATGGTGCTCTACAAAGTGTTTTTAGGGCACAGAATTCACCTTAAGATGAGGGAAGGTCAAGGATACTTTCCTTAAAATGTAATGAAAGACAGAGAAGTGAGGTGGTCTTACAAATTAGCGACACAGGATTTACTAAACAATAGCTAGACGGTTTGAGGAGTTTAAACTGACAAATTGAGACTAACAATTTTCTATTTATTTCTGCAGGCAGAAGGATATTACCACAGGCCCACAGATTACTCCGCATAGACTTCAACCCAATGTAATTTCCTTCCGTATGAAAAACAATACGAAAAAATGGTACCTCTTTACTCTAGACACATCTTCCTGACTTTTTTGTAATGATGTTAATTACTTCAAGTACACAAAGACCAAAAATGTTACTTCTTTTTGTAACTAAAACAACAATAAATGGATTCATTCTGTATCCTACTTTATGCCTCATCAAATAAAACTGCTAGGCATATTTCAGTGACAAAACACACATTATTGACCACAGTGTAACAGGAAGAAAGAAAACGGAGAAAGTCAGTTTGACTTTTAGATTCAATACTCAGCTTACGGTGCTCACATTGAAAATGACTCTTTTGATTTATAAATGGAACTAACTCAGTATAGGAACTATTCAGACAGAAAACATATGGAATACTAGAGGGCCATTTTATCAAGATACTTTTCTAGCTGCAATTCTTAGACACAAACATGCAGAAAATTGCTTTCTTCCAAAATAGGAAAACAGGTCTCTTAGATTGCTGTTCACAAAGAGAAAAGGGGAGCAGAAATAACTACATTTTTGTTCTGCTTAAAAACGAATGTAAGATAGAATTTAAATCCCAACCTGAGGCCTTTCAAAGATGGGTAGTAATAACTACCATAAGCATTAAATCTTTTAAAAAAAAAATAATCACACAAAACCCGGGACATTTTCATCTAGAAGTTATTACGGAACTGGATTTAATAATGAATTCCATTCCACTTTGAGTTAATTGTCTTAGCTGAAAGTATTGAGGTTTAGCTTTCAAATTCTTCATTGCATATACTACTTTTTTAAAAATATGAAAAAAAATAGTGATTTCAGAGCCCTGTCTGATACACTGGTTCTCACACAGCTGTCTAAGAACTGCCCTGATTACTCAGTGCCAGCTCTCCTTTTTTCCAGCTGCTAAATCCCATTAGAAGCAGCTAAAAATATATTAAATACTTTCCTAATATTACTTTTCCGTATAATCAATTGTTGTAGTTATCATACGGATGACAGGAGACAAAAGAACTGGGTCAGCAATAAAACGAACTCCTCTCAGAGATGTGTTCAGCGAAGTTAAAATATGTACAATCTTTGATTTCTGGGGTAATCAGGCACCTAATACCCGTAAGGATTTTTTTTCCTAGATTGTTGAGCAGAGCACTGGCTCTGCTATGATTAATTGTGAAGTTTCAAGACTGATTAATTTGCCAGTAGCACAGTCCTGGTCTCAAATCTATGACTAGCTACGGGCAGATGAAAAATACAAAGTCTCTGCAATTTCTGCTGGAACACTCCCGCTTTGAAAGTGGGATGGTTACAGACAAATGAAGCAATGGCCACATGACAGTCTTCCATTACAGTCCATTGCAGAGGAAAAGCATCATTTCCAAACAAAAATAAAAGATTGGTTGCTGCTGAACTGAAATGGAGCCATGGAGCTTACTCATACGATGTTACACAGGTTAGCCAAAACACCCTGGAGCTGTAATACAGGGAGTTTACAGACAGACTGTGAGAAACAGTAGCGGAAAGGTTTGACTTGGATGTTGATCTGAAAGATCTGGAAGCAACAAATGACAGTATGAATTAAGACAGTAGCCGGACAACACAAAAAATCCTGAACAAGCCAGGGCCAGTATGCATGAGGATCAACAGCTGTACAAAGGGCTATTTCTTACATTTTAAGTAGGCAAGAGACTAGATAGAACTACTGGAACTATTCATTGGGTCCAAAAGCACGCATTCATATTATGAATTTTTGCTGAGGAATGCACATTTCAGCATCCTGATACTAATTCCAATCATAGGATAAGAATCAGTCTCTGTTAGGCAACAGTATTGTTGCACCCAGATCCTGTTTACTTCTGGTTTTGCATCTTGCCTCTCCAGAAATACTAGTCAGGCTTGGCTTGTTTTCAACGCAGGGATGAGAGTACAAGAATTCCTGAATTAACTTCACGCAACCTCTGACACAAGAGCCAAGGCCTCCATGATGTGGAGTCAGTAATGGCCACACAAGATACATGCCCCCTCCTTCCACCCCTTCACTTCCCAGATCTCAGAGTGACAGCAGGTGGTTACAGGAACTCTGCATCTGCTCGGTTAATTTCTTTGCAACGGTGTTTCTGTGGCTCTGATGAATAGCGATAAGAAGGAAAAAAAGATCTGCATAAGACAGATGCTACCTAAACAAAGAAAAATATCTGAACGCAAAAGACCCCACGAAACCCAAACCATGGTATTTATCATTTGGGAGGAGATGCTTCAGACCAGCTTACACAGGCACAGAATCATAGAATGTTAAGTAAGGGACCTTAACGATCATCTGGTTCCAACCCCCCTGCCATGAGCAGGGACACTTTCCACTAGACCAGGTTGCTCAGAGCTCCATCCAGCCTGGCCTTGGACACTGCCAGGGAGGGGGCAGCCACAGCTTCTCTGGGCAACCCGTGCCAGGGCCTCACCACCCTCATGGTGAAGAATTTCTTCCTAATATCTAAT
The DNA here is from genome assembly GCF_030867145.1 of Opisthocomus hoazin. NCBI lineage: Eukaryota > Metazoa > Chordata > Aves > Opisthocomiformes > Opisthocomidae > Opisthocomus > Opisthocomus hoazin. The sequence goes on along the minus strand of NC_134414.1, from coordinate 96,881,919 downwards.
CTAAATCTGCCCTCTTGTAGTTTACAGCCATTCCCCCTTGTCCTATCACGGCACACCCTTGTGAAAAGCCCCTCTCCATCCTGCCTGTAGGCCCCTTCAGGTACTGGAAGGCTGCTGTAAGGTCACCCTGGAGCCTTCTCTTCTCCAGGCTGAACAGCCCCAACTCTCTCAGCCTGTCCTTGTAGGAGAGGTACTCCAGCCCTCTGGTCATCTCTGTGGCCCTCCTCTGGACGGGCTCCAACACATCCATGTCCTTCTTATGTTGGGGGCTCCAGAGCAGCACTCCAGGTGGGATCTCATGAGAGTGGAGTGCAGAGGCAGAATCACCTCCCTTGCCCTGCTGGCCACGCTTCTCTTGATGCGGCCCAGGGCACGGTTGGCTTTCTGGGCTGGCCCAGCCAGGGGATGAAAACACCAGCGCACGCCCACGAAAGCACCCGGGAGGCTCTGCCTCCACAGGCAGCCTTCAGCCCCCAACGACGCCAACGAGGAGTCCACGCTGGATCAGCCCGAAGCCCGCGCTGCGAGCGGAGGGACGCAGAACTCCCCTCGGGACGGCACCGCACGCCGACAGCTGAGGGCCGGAGCGCCCCACGCCGCCCTCTCCGCGCCCAGCGCCGTCCCCCGCGACGTTAGGGCCCCGCCGGGGGAAGCCCTCACACCGCGATGCCCGCTCCCACCGGCTCCCACCGCGGCCCTGGGGCCCGCTCGGCCCCTACGACGCCCCCGGCCCCGCAGCCCGGCCGCCGCCACTCGCGTGGGCGCGGCCGCGCGCGCCCCTCCATCCCTCGCGCTCCGGGAAACCTCCGTCGCACGGGCTGAGGAAGGCGGGGGAGGGACGCGCCGCGAGCACACGGAACAGCGCCCCGGCCTAGGGCCTCCCGCCGCCTTCCTCCTCCTCCTCCTCCTCCTCCACACCGGCCGCGCCGCCTCCCTTCCCGCCCCCGCTCCGTGGCCGTTCGTTACCCAGCCCCCGCCCCCAAATCTCGCGAGGGCGGGGGCTGGGCGGCGCGCGGGCCGCGCCATGTCGGAGCCTGGGCCGGCGCACGCCGGGCTCCTCCCCGCGCCGCGCGCTGAGCGTGCGGCCCCGCCCGCCTATCCCGGAAGCGCTTCCCCGTCGCGCGCCACTGTCCAGGCCCCCCCTTCCCCTCCCCCCACCCCCCCGCTCCGCACGCCCTCACCGGGGGGGCACGCGCCTCTCCCTCGCCCCCCCCCCTCCCCCCCGCCGGCTCGCGCCCAGGAGGAGCGGGGGGGCCCGCGCGGAACGCCTCGCGTGCCGGTCCCGTCCCGTTCCCCCCCCCAGCTGTCGCCGTCCCGGAGGCCCCGGGGCAGAGGCGGGCGGGCGGGCATGCAGCCGCCGCCGGAGCCGAGCCCCCAGCGCAGCACGGTGAGGGGGGGGGGGGCGTTGGGGCTGCCCCGCCGCCGGGGGTGCCGCGTCAGGGTGGGGGGCGACGCTCGGCGGGGTGACCCCGGCCTAGGGGGAGGCGGGCGGGGGGGGGGACGCGGCCTGGGGTGGGGGTGTCCGGCGGGGCGCGGGGGCAGGGGCGCGGCGCTAGGAGGGTGCCGCCGCCCCCCCCCGCCGCTCCCGGCCCTGGGGCTGCCGCACGCCCACGCACCGAGCAGGGAGAGAACTTCGCTCCGTGTGTTTGGAGCCCTTCGGGGGGGGGGGGGGGGGCGGGTTGGCCGCCCGGGACCTGGTGCCCGCTTAGCAGGGGCTGCTCGTCCGGTGCGGGAAAGAAAAAAAGGGGGTTAAAAAAGCAAATAAATTCACAGCTGTCGCCGCCCGCTCGGCGTGCGGGCTGCGGCGCGGTGCTGCGGGCGCTGTGGCTCGGCCCTGGGGGCAGAAGGCCCCGAAGGTAGCGAGGCCTTCCCCGCGCTCTGTCCAGAGCCTGCTCTGCGGGTCGGGTTTTAGCTCTCCCCGGCTGCCGGGAAGCATAGCTTGGGGTTTCTGCTGGTTTGATGTGGTTTTTTGGTGTAGGTGGCTGTGGTGGAAGGATGCTCCTCTTCCTCACGGCTTGGTGCCGTTCCGGCGTCGGCGCCTGGCTGTGCGGTTGGTGCGTTTTCCCCTCGGTCAGATATGACTTTGCACTGCGATGCTGGCTGTTCTTTCCCTTGCTTTAGCAAGGAGAAGGCACGGAGGGGAAAGGCGGTTGCTTAGGTGGCTTGAGAGGAGCTGTACTTAGGAGTTTGGTAGAGAATCCCTGTCACCAAGAAAAAACGGAATGGCCCGGGTGTGCCACACTGGAAGGTAGTGGGGAGAACTTAAGGCAAGACACTGTGTTCGGGTAAATATGCGTAAAATTGTCTTTGAAGGTTTCAGTGGTAACCAATTTCAAGTTGCCATTAGTAGTCTATTAATAGCTTTATAGCTGATGAATACAGTAAATATGAGCTAAATAAAGACATTAGCTAAAAAGATAGCTATTTGTAATGCTTTTATTATAGCCTCATTTCAAGATTTTTCAGCTTGATGTTGTACTGTAGCTTTCCTTTTCCCCTATTCTTCCGTTCTAAATAAATATTGAGAGTGGATAGGCCAACCCGTCCTGCTGATGTATCGATAGGTGTCTGTTATTTTTAGTGCTGGTGTTCACTCTTACAAAAATGAGTAGTAATTCTTTATAGGCTTATGCTCTGTAACAGGTCCACTTGACCAGTTTTGTTTTCCTAGGCTTAGTGTGAAAGAACTCTTAAAACTTACCAGTAAAGCCTGCATGGTCAAAGATCAGTGTCTGTTCTGATAGCTTTAGTTTTGTTTTCCAGATCTGTGAGAAGAGTAATACTTTCTTCTGCGCCTTTTCAAGTATATTTTCAGTTAACACATTTCATGTAAAAAGAAGAAATGTTAAATTCATTTCCTCTTGGTAGTGAGAAAGGAACAGGATTCTTAAAGTATTTCACAACATTTCTTAAAGCCTGCCCTTTATCGTGTCTTATGAATTCTGTCAGTTGATAGCAGCAGTCTGAAGGGTGCCATAACACCCTGTATTAGTGTGTATATAGACTGCATCAGTTCATCCATAAAATTACTAATGTATCAGATTTTGCATGTTAGTAAAGGATAATAAAATCAGCACTTGAGTCTGCCTTTAATCTTAAATCTTTTGATTTAGGTACAGTGAACTAGATAAGTGTGGTGGATGCTTGTTATGAAACTAGACTTTTATGATGTATTTTTACCTGGCTTGGGTCATAATTTTTACTGTAAGTGACTGCAGAAAAATGTAAAGAGGGTATTATGAGTTCCGTGTCCCTTCTTTCTCCTTGTTTCCTGGATCTCATCAAGGCTCCTTTTTCCTTCCATTAGTCGTTGTTTTGAGGAAGACAAGATAAGTTGAAGAGGTATTATGAAAACATGTCATCTTTTCCGCCCAACTTTGGTGATTATGTCTATGCTGATGTCTGTCCATTGAGTTGCAGAGGGGTAATGGTAAACGAAATGGTGAAGGATTCCTTTGAAGTGGCCCAAGAGAATATACATTAATATGATTCTTAAGGTTATGGGGTAATAGCTTTTCTCTTTCTGTCCCCCCTCAAAAATTCTGTGGTGCTTAGATGAAGTTTTTCGTTGCACTGGTCTGTGGATGCTTTCTCCTGACTGTCAACCTGTGATGATTTGCTTTGTATGTGTTTTTAAATAGCATAAGTAGCCTCAAAGTATGACCTGAAAAAGTATGCTTGGTTAGGGCCAGAGTTCAGTGGTTCTCTAGGTACTGCAGTACATAATAAATGCAAAACTTAAGAAGAAGCTTTATTGAGTTATTTTTCAAAGAGCTGTATCTTCAAGTGCAATGTTAGTTCAAATCTTTACTTCTACAGCTGCAATGTTTTAGAAAAATGACTAACAATACAAGCAAAAGCCTTTGATTTAGTTCTTTGACACTGAAGATTTTTTTTATGATTAACCAAACATTGAGTAAAGCATCAAATCTAGTAAACTTTGGATAATGTCAAGTCTGTCGTGTAAGCCTAGTTGTCCAACTCAACTATGGTAGGACGCATTTTGCTCTAGGAGTGTCTGCATGATGCTCTTCTTTCCACTGCTGTGAGCTGAAGTAGGTGCAGTGCCTGGTGTGTATGTACCTGTGTTTGCACTCATAAATGTAACTGGAGGTATCTGCGGTGAGGGAGTTATTTTTGTTACATGATACATTTAAAAGGCAGGTGACATGGAGAGTGAAACTAAGAGAGTTTATACAAAGCCGGAAACTTTTTCATAAGCATCTTTTGGACTATTTCTGACTGGAAGTGTTTCAAGTTACAAGGTAGAAATCTCTGTGACTTGTGGTTTCGCAATATTTTTTGCTGTTGCTGTTACTGTCTTTACTCAAACAGAAAAATAAAGCTAAAGTGGAAATTGGCGCTGGTGCCTAAGTGCAGTGACTGATATTAGGGTATTACTGGTACTACTTTCAAATCCCTGCCAAACCTTTCTGGTATTTGCCCTTTTTTTGCAAGTTGGAGCTGTCCTTCAGCTATCTAAATGATGTAAATTTTCTGTAGACTGTTATTTCTGTGTGGGCATAATAGATTAAAGTGTTGTCTGGAGGGAGGTATCAGCTGTCTTGTTCTTGTGAAAGACCAAGAATCGTTCTGTTGAGATTGAATGTGTGCTGATGTCCTGGTGTCAGTTTGCATGTGTGAAGCATTCTTTCCAAAGGGAAAGATGACAGTTTTGAAATACTTGTTTAGACTCATGTATGCAAATGCTGAAGGTGTTGGTTGAAAACATTTCTAGAATAGGTTCTTGTACTTGGCCAGATCTTGAAGTATCACTCAAAGTTGTCCTTTGAAATGCTTTCGGATTGTGAATATGCTAGTAATGCTATGCAAATTTGTCTCTCCAGCTTCAGACAGACAGTCTAAGTCTGACCTGATAGCGTAGATGGTTCGGTGCCACTGAGTGTCCATTCTGAGTATCTCTTGCTCTGCGGTGGATAGTTGGTCAGCGACTTCTGTGCTGTGTCAGTCAGTGCTTAAAAGGTGGCACTGTGGTATTAGTATCCAGAAGACTCATGTGCACAACTACCAGAAAAAACATCACTGAAGCCTTTTTATTGACATGAGAAGCAGAAATACATCTGGCAAAATTCAGTATGTAATAAGAAGGTGAGACACAGTTACAGTGTTGCTAATAAACCTTACAGGTCAAGATGGGCTGTGAGGGCTTCATGTCTGGGCATTTCCTTGTTCTTTTTCTCTTTTTGAAGATTAATTAGACTGGATAGATCACACTCTGTGTGTGTCTCAGTTTAATGTCAGAGTGGAACTAACGTTTCAGTATTCTTACACCCCACTGATGACTACATTGAAGGTTTCTCCCTCTTCAAGTACTGTTTCATAATAGCCAGCATGGCACTGTAGTATAAAAGTGAACAATGTCATCTCTGTTAAGGTTATGTACAGCTTTGTGTTCTTAAGAAGCATTAGTTCTTGAACTCCAGGTGGGCTTTATTTTATTCAGGGCCAGCATTTAAAGTAGTGATATTTTAAAAAATCTTCAGTGTATTACCAGGTTTCATCTTTACCCAGTTCTATTGTGAAGAAAATTACTTCTCCTTTTGCTTTTTTCAGAGAGTTGTATAAAGCAGGATGGCTTTGTAAGCAAACGGTAAAGCTACAAATAGAGATAAAGGTTGTTCTGCTATAGTAATGTTCAGTAACTGAACTGTCAGGCTTAAGTATAGATGTTTTCGTACCTGCATGTGGGCTTGCTGGTGGATAATTAAGATTTTTTTCTTAAAAACGCGTTTCAGCAGAGTATGTTCAATCATGTTCCACATGCAGTGCGCTTTAATGAAATACTTGCTTTCAGACGAAATTGCGTATCCACTAAAGTATATATTAATTTGAAAAGTGGATCAATTTCTGTGAAATCATGGTTGATCTAGGAATACTTTTAAAAGAAAACATTCTAATACTACCAGTATTTGTCTTGGATGTTGTGGCAGAAAAAAAAATCAGATACTTTTCTAAAACGTATTCAGTGTTGACTGTTTCTTAGCAGATTTGGTAACAAGATCCACAGCAGTGCTAGTGTTTTAGTCTCATTGCAGCTTTAAGCTTTTATGTTGCCCTTGTTTGGTTCTGTTCTAAGGTAATTTGTCCTGAAGTCTCTCATATGTTTGAAAAATTTGTACTGGTTTATAATGTCACAACTTACTGAAGTAGCTGGCAAAAGTCTTGTTTTGTTCAATGTATGTCATAGCGTTTGTCACATTGGTATAAATTCTCAAGTGTAGTTCTTTCTGTTCTGTGGGGAGTATGTATACTTTGGCATAACTCGAGCTGTGGACATTTATTCGTAGCACTTGAAAGAGTTGTGGATTTGTTTTCTTTATTTTTTGGCATTGGGCATGGGATCAATAACAGTTCAGAGCAAGTAGAGAGTGTTACTGGTTTTTTTTTGTTTTTTATTTTCTAACGTGGAAACGTTGTGCAAATTATGAAAGGAATGTAAAATTTGACTTTCATGTTGATGTTCTTGAAGATCAGCTTGCAGAAGTAGTAAGCCAGACACAAGGTATTTTGTGGAGCATTGCTGTTGAAATGTATCTGCCTTTCCTTCCTGAAATTCTTAAGATTATCTTGATGGAATAGTAATTCTCACCGTAATCCTGCTTAAGTTAGATCAGAAATGACATGTCCAGATAAGGCAAAGTGTTAATTTGGTACAATTTCACTCTGTTACTTAATGTTTGCTCAAAAAATGTTAATAGGATAAATTTCTACTAGCAAGCACTTCTACATCAGGTATCATCTTTCTTCCCATTGCTGACTTTAAGATGGTAAAAACTTTATATTGTCTTTTGGGTAACTCTACTGAAGTGCCACTATATGTCCTTTCCTGGTACAAATCAAATTTTAGCAGCTAGGTGATCTGGTAGTGTACAGATGTGACTTCAGTAATCTTGGAATTGCCGAGTATATGTTGTAACTGAACTCAGAACACTTATATGAAATTATATTTGAAAAGAGACATTTTTGTCAGTGCTTTTGTAGATTAGCATGGGTTTTTCAATTTACTAGTAAGTCTCAAATGGACAGCATGGGGTAACAGTTTTTTTTAGTCTGGGTCTCTGCTTCGTTTCCTGCTGCTAGGACAGCATTGTGAAAATGTGGTTATAAAAGTTTGCTTGCTGTTCCTTCTTCGTGAGCATCAGTGTTTTATGCACATATTTCAAAACAGATCTCACTGTTGGTCTGAAAATGCTTCATGTGTTGTGAGTTTAGGAGCTTTTTGAGTCATTGTTCAGGACGATGTATGCAGTTTTTTACTTTCTTGCTTCTGTATTGAAGATGTTGGCCATCAATGTGTACCGCTTTCAGGAGCGGGTAGTGACAGTGACATAAGTCCATGTTCACATTCAGCTTCCTTCTGTGTTTATTTGAGCTTACTGGCACTTTCTGTAGCAAACATATTCTTTTACTATTATTTTCTTGCAGTATCCACTTTAAAGAAAGATGGGACAGAAGGGGGAAAGCAGTTTCTATCATATCTGTTGCAGTGGAATGAAGTTTATAAGTGGCAGAATGTAGACCCTCTTAAATGAAATCTGCCCCTTTGCTTTCAAAACCCTTTCTCGAGGTACTGTAAATGCTTCTTTTGCTTTAAAGAAAGTTCGAAGTTAAGTAAATGTTTGACCTGACAATCCTTTTCCAGATTTGGGAGTTGAGGTAAATGAGGCTGAAGGTAGCCTTAGGCCTAAGAGAGACCTAAGTAATATCAGCTTTTTTGATCTGTCTTCAGAAATGGTCTTCTACTGTACTAAAGAAAAAAAAAAAGAGAGAAAAAGAGTCAAAAAGTCACCAAAGTGTTGAAGTAATTTCCTTCATCTAGGAGGAAGGTGTCTGTGAGAGGGAGATGAATTAGTGGTTTCTGTAAGGGACAACTTTACATTCTCCAAAGACAAGAAAGAAACTTGCTCTCAGCAACTCTGTACAGCAGGTCTTGGTGTTTTAGTACCTTTAACTGAATGACATCTTCCTACAGCGATGTGAACATGGAGGGATCTTCACTGAGCTTTCCTGTTGTTACTCTGCGAGAAACAAGTACCAACAACACAGACGTTGCTGGTACTGTGACAAACAGTACTTCTATTTCTGGAGGAACACCCAGTCACTTGAAAGCTGTTTTTCCCTAACTAAGACCACTTTCTGTAAAAGTTATAACAAACATATGTGGCAGGTCTCCTAAAAGCATATGTTACCCAAGATGTGATCAGGGCACGGAGGCTTGTGTTGTTGGCTTCTTATCTCTGCAGTTCAATTCTGGGCTTTTCATTTCCAGAAGTCCTGGTGCAGTTTGTTCTCAGGTATGTCCATTAGTGAGAGGTCAAAACACAGCATTAGTGGACAGGTGTCTTCAGACTGGTGGAGGATTCCCCTCCTAGAAACAACAGAAGAGATGAGGGAAGAGGTGCTACTTCTCTCACCTTTTAAGGAATTAATATCTTCTCAAAGAGAAAATTCTACTTACTCCTCTGGTGGTTGGGAGTGGTGGAGAAAACTATTTATTGCCAGTCTTGGACTCACTGAGACGGTCCGTGTGGGGACTGCTTTTCATGGACTTCATATCTCTAAGAACTGGATGAAGGGGAAGTGGTGTCAGGGAACTGACAGGAAAGAAGTTTGACTCTGTTCTTCTGTGAATTCAGTTAAAAAAAACAAAACCAAACAATGAAACCCCCAGTCCTTTTCTGGTCCTGTCTTTCCCCCCCGCCCCACGCCCTTGATTCCTGTTAAAATCTACATCACAGATCATTGTTTAGTCCATCTTTCTGTAAAGAAGTTTAAAGAATTCTCTTAATGTCTCTTGTTTTTTGAAAGGTCAGAAAGGTTAGGATTTCATAAGTACTTAGAGTGCTAGAAGAAGAGGGGAAAGAAAAAGGTTTAAGTATTTTTTTCATTTGTGGCCTTTGATTCACAAGGTAAAGAAGTAATTATGACATTAACATTTTAATATCTTGTTCTTATGTTTTTATTATGTGATAGAACACAGATTCCAAAAAGTACTGATGTTGTGCTGTCATGACAGTGGCAAATTTCTGCTTTCTGCTTTGGGGCTACTCTGAATACATTTGCCTGAGCATAATCATTGGTCTACCGGATCCACTTGTCTATATACAGAATATTTGAGTTTAAGGTATGTCAGCAGTATTTTATAGTAAAAGCTACTAATATTTTGAATTAATTCCTAAATGCTACTTTCTAAACTGAGCGTGTTTATATACTTTTTTTTTTTGCTGCTGTTGGTTGTATTGCCATCAGTAAAAATGGTTAAGATGACTGCCACATGCTTATGTAAGCTGCACTCGTTGCTAAATGAAACTGTTTATGGTACAGGCTATTTAGTCTGTTCAGAAAATGAAAATTCTACATGCTTGGGGGGAAATGCATTTAGACTTGCTTAGACCTTTCTTTTTTTCTGCTTTCCCTGAGTCTTTTTTTACTGCAGTTGTTTGGAGGGTGGGGTTATTTGTTTGGTTTGTTTTCCCAGCAAGTGTATGGTATACTTAAACTTGTAGGGCAAGTTATTTCTGTGTGTAGTAGAATTTGTGAATTATGTAAATATGTTACATAATCATAAATTTAGTTTTTATTAATCTATAAGAAATTTCAAGCGTTCAGAAAAACTTCATGTTTTGGATTGTTTGTTCATGAGTAGCAATGATCCCATGTTGTGTAGTATGAGCATCTTAGTTGCTTGGTTACCTGATAGTATATTCAATGTGAAAGAATGCTATTAGAATATTATCCAGCAGACAGGTATTCTACAAAAAAATTGCTTGCTTTTTTCCAGTCTTCAGGAAGTATTGTGATAGTTATTTCAGGAGTGTGTTCTTAATAAGCAGTAAAATGGTTATATTTAAATTGTATTAAACAGTATTTAACTAGGGTTCCTTTAATGGTTAATTACATTGCTAGCTATGAAAAAAAAGAATGCTTAAACATTAAATGAGTTTACTAAGGTGTAAACATCAAGATTGAATTATAATAGGTTATTATTGTGCATATATTGTGTTAGGTTTATGAAATAAGTTACATAGTCAAACATGAGTAACTTTTGAATATATTAATGTAATTGTTAAACTTTTTAGGAGGGGTCTGTGGGGATTGCAAACTTCTTTTTAGGTGTTTTAATTCTTTCATGAGGAAGAACTTCTCCACTCTGAGGGTGACGGAGCACTGGAACAGGCTGCCCAAGGGAGGTTGTGGAGTCTCCTTCCCTGGAGATATTCAAGACCTGCCTGGACAAGGTCCTCTGCAGCCTGCTGTAGGTGACCCTGCTTCGGCAGGGGGGTTGGACTAGATGACCCACAGAGGTCCCTTTCAACCCCGAACATGCTGTGATTCTGTGGATTAAAGGCATATCACTTCTATGCATCTCATATGAAAATACTAACATTTTTCAAGCACAGTATAGCTGTTTTGCCCTTCTGCCTCTGTTCTGTGATTCTTCTTATTTGCTAATCCCTGAAATTAATTCACATCTAATTTGGGCTAATAGCTTTGTTCTTACTGTGGTCAAGGCTAAGAATTCTTCCCGATTCTTCCAAACAGAAAAGAAAATTAAGACTCAGAAAGGCAGGTTTTCAGGAAAGTTGGAAACAGTCAGCCCTTCTCAAAGGTTTAGGTTCCTGGCTTGCTTGAATGTAGATTAGTTGGATTTCACAGGGATGCTGATTGTTCTGTCATTTAACCTTGAAAATAAGACTTCTAGAAATGTTATCCGTTTTTCTTCAGTGTCTAAAACACTAAGTGTGACCACCCAGATATACTGGCTGCAGCCAGAACTATAGGTTGCATAGGTGGTTGCAACTATGAGGTGCCCGTGTGTCCCAGAAGGAAATCTGCTAAATGGAATAAAAAATTTGTGACTTGGGCTGCTTTTGTAATGGGATAGTCTAATTTGTAGTAGTCTTTTCTGTCTCACCTAAAGGGTGAGCAGGTCTCTCTACTTTTGAGGTCTTCCTGGTGAGATCTCATCGTGACATTTTGATCTAACACCCCTCTCTTGCCCCTGACTGCCTGCTTCTGTATCCCTGTTTGTGGCACAAGGTTTCATGGGGTTTTGAGGTGAATCAGGGAGGTGATCCAAATTGAGCTAGTATTTAGGGTTTATAAATCGAAGTTCAGCTTTAATAATGTTCAGTTCGCCATTTGGTCCCTAGATGTTTGTTAGTGCATTGGGAGGAGCAAGCATTCAAAGGAAAGGAGAAGCAAATTCTTTTTTTCAGTGTTTTTGCTGTTTTAAAGTGATTATGAAACAGCTAGACAAGACTTCCTATGTGATAATTTGTCTTGTGGAAACACCCAGAGTTTGTGCTATAGCTAAGCATTTTATGACGATATATACTTCCCTGGACAGAGGTTTTTTCCTCCAAAACTTACTTCCTGAAGTTAAAGGGTTTTTGTGCTCGTTTCAGTTTTTAATGTTTTTCAGACTTCAACAACAATAGCAAAACTCCCTCTCTTTTTCTGGGATTGCTGCTGTTTGTTTGGTGTTTTCAGTTGTGACACTGTATGCTGGGTGAAAAAATGGATGGATTTGGATGTTCAGTATTTATTTTCCCTTACAACTGTATATTTCTGCCTCTCTGCACAGAGGCATGTAGACTGCAGCCCTATGCTCCCTGTTAAAGTTTGTAAGAAACTTGATATTCGGGTGTAGTTATGTTTGTAGTTTTTTGTGGGGTTTTTTTTCAATTTTTCTTCTGTTAAGTATTTTGCACTTCTGATGTTTAGGAATTTCTTTTCTTCTCCCTTTTTTCTGGAAACAGCATTTGGTAGCACCTTAATCAGAAGTTCTAATGTTACAGAATTTACTAGTTAGTTAAGTCTTTCTTCTGTCTCCTAGACTAGCCTAGGTTATGTATATTCAGTTATATAGTCTTCTCTAAAGAGACGTATTTGTTTTACACTGGTAATTTAAAAACAGACTTAAAAGTGTAAAATACATTTAAAAGTTCAATTTCATTTCGGTAAAAGTGGTTGTATATGTTCCCAATTTACAAAATTATTTATAATTTTGACTTCTGTTAATGAAATTTCCTTTAATTCTTTGACTCTTATTTGAAAGTAATAATTTCAATTTTAAAAGTTGATTTTTGTAATAAATTATTAAAAATTCTGACCCTGCATACAATTTAAGCATGCTTGTTATTCTTCTTTCATGATGGTGTTCAATAAGTGACAAGTTTGGTGTACATAGTGAACACTTTGACATGAATAAGTAGGTGGTCAAAACTATAGTGTTTGAACTTGTAGCTTAAATGTATGCCTGTTTTTCTTTATGTGCAGTTTCTGTTTATTCTGGAATCAGTTCAGTTGAATTGAGCATGTGTAACTAAATAAAGAATGTCTCTACTCTCACATATACTTGGAAATTTGTTTATTATAAAGGCAGTGTCTCATTAGAAGAGTATTTTGTCTGTGTCCAGTTAATTTACTGTTCAAATATGCAGAAAGTTGCTCTTCTGATCAAAGTGAATTGTTGGGTGTATAAATCTGACAAATTATCAGAGTAATAGAGATCCTGTATTTGAGCAAGTATGTACAGAGTTGAACATACGTTTTATTTTACAAGTGTTCAAATTTGTGAGAGATTTATTTTAAATCAACCTCAAAATTAGACAAAATATGTAATAAGAAAGTTGAATTAGCAGTAACTCCATAGGTTAAACTGTTTACACAATAATAGAGAATTAGTGGGCCTTGGGTATCCAAGCTCTTGTGTGTACCCTGAATGGAGCCTAGTAATCCTTCTTGGCAGAAAAGTTTGCTAAAATACTGTACTGTTATGTAAATCTGGTGACTGGGGATTCTTTTAATTGTAGTTCTCAGGTAAATAGTTTTTAAAAGAATTCCACTCTTTTTCTAGCTAAGAAAAACCCCAAACTTTAATCAGTGCTGAAATTGATTAGTGGAAAACTGGTGATGTGAGATAGTCGTTAAGGTAAGAATCAGTGACTATTGTATTATAAGGGTTTTTTTAAAAGATAAATTATCTTTGTTTTTCAAATCTTATGCTGAGTCAAAGGAACAAACATCTTACAGAGGTATCTAAATACTTAATTGGCATATTTCTCCATCAATTGGAAGGAATAGAGAATCTGCATATGAGCTATGGTCTAACTTAACAGGCCCGTTACAGTATTGCTCAGCTCATCTGGCTGTTCAGGTATTGAAAACAAATTTTCAAATGCATGGTCCTATTTAGAAGAAGTATTGTTAAAATGTGCTTATTCATAGCATTTTAGAAGTATGTTTATATCTAATTTTCAGGTAGGTTTGAATTCTGTTTCAAAATAAAGTAAAAGTGCTTTATTGTCTGAAGTGTAGCATTGCTTTCCGTCCTGTAGGGAAAGAATGACAAGGAGAACAAAATAGAATCATAGAATCATAGAAAGTTTTGGGTTGGAAGGGACCCGTAGAGGTCATCTAGTCCAACCTCCCCGCAGCGAGCAGGGACACCACTAACTAGATCAGGTTGCTCAGAGCCCTGTCCAACCTGGTCTTGAATGTTTCCAGGGATGGGGCCTCCACTACCTCTCTGGGCAACCCGTTCCAGTGTTTTCACAACCCTCATTGTAAAGAATTTCTTCCTTATATCCAGCCTAAACCTACCCTGTTTTAGTTTAAAACCATTACCCCTTGTCCCGTCACTGTTGTCTCTGCTAAAAAGATTGTCCCCATCTTTCCTATAGGCTCCCTTTAAGTACTGAAAGGCTGCAATCAGGTCTCCCCGCAGCCTTCTCTTCTCCAGGCTGAACAGCCCCAGCTCTCTCAGCCTGTCCTCATAGGAGAGGTGCTCCAGCCCTCGGATCATTTTTGTAGCCCTCCTTTGGACCCGCTCCGACAGTTCCATGTCCTTCTTGTGCTGGTACCCTTCTGAATAAGGCTTGTGCTTAAGCAGTGCTGTAAATGTCAAAGATTTTCAGCTTCTTCCCTCTCCTCGCTCTCTTCTAAAGTGGAGAAAACACAAAGCATACACTTGAGTCCAGGTCATGCAAATGCTTCGAGCTGTGATTTGTTTGTGTGTGACGTTTGTGAGAATTCTGAAGGAAGTCATTGGGCTGTTTGGTGAAGCAGAGGGTGTGACTACTCATGCTATGATTTCAGAATCAAGGCATCAAATGACAATGTTATTTTGACGTATTTTTGCTTTCAACGGCTTTTTTGGATCTGAAATGTACAAATCTGTTGCTTTGTGCTGCTTGTGTCTAGGGCAGATATTCTTTGTTAGTTATTGGCTTCAGGGGAGTACTCTGGTGGCACTGTGTTTGGCTGGCAGGGGGGTGACTGCAAATTATTTTAAACCTTTGATTTTTCTGCTGTCTAACCTCCTGTTGTATACAAGACTGTGCTTGATTTGTGGGAAGATACATGACCTTGGTTGTTTTTTTTTCCCTCTGTGTTCTCGGCAAATAAGGCTCTTCTAAGACTCGAGGGAGTTAGACCACAAGATCTGTGTTTCAGATTGAAATTCTTGGTGTCTAAATGAAGAGCTGGGTATGCTCCATATTGTTGCTGTCTACAAAACGTATGGAAACTGCCACTCGTTAACAGTAAAGAAATGGGGAGATTGGCTGAAGAACTAGCTTAATACCACGTCTCCTCCTTTGCTGCAGCATCTAAGCAGAGAAACCACTGTACCATATCAGGTGAAAGAAAGAATTTTGCGTTCTTGTAGCTTGTATCTGCAGCCACTCACAATTGGATGAGTATTTGTTGCACTCTTCTGTGCTTGTGAAGGAGAATAGCACTGAGCACAGCACAAATACTAGGGCAATTTTAGCGTAAAGAATGTTGCAAGCAGTTCTTTTACTACTGCTTTACCAAGCTATCCACAAGACCCCACATATCCCGTAAGAGCAGAGGTCTGTTAAAACAAAAAAGGACACCACTTTCAGAGGATGCAACTACCTTGAGCTGCTGGACAGCATCTTTGGGTTTTAGAGAAGTGAAGTAATCCAAACCAAGAGTAGAGTGAGTTACTATTTTAAGTTGAAGCTGTCTTTGAATCCTATTTTTTTTTTTCTTCTTCTAAAGCAGGATTATGAGGATAGCTTCCTAAAAGGGAAATGAAATCAGCGCAGTTTATCCTACCAACCTTAATGGTGTACAGTAGGGCAAATCAGTGTAGAAATGAATGGGCTGTAGAGAGATGCTGGTTGCTTGAAGTGTTTACCATCCATGTTTAACTTACCTTTGGAAGAATATTTGTCATATAGACTAATAATAAGTTATTTTAAAACTGAAATTGTGAATATAGACTTCAAGTGAAATGCTTTGAAAAGCCAAATACTACTTATTGCTGAAAGTTTCAGAACACGTGCTTCATCCATTTTGTCTCATATTCAGATCTATACCTTTTTTGTGCTAGCTGTACCTGATGAAAGTGAAATTTGCATGTAACTACCATCAGACAGCCATGCAGTGTCAACTGTAGAAGGACTGTCTAGTAGTAAAAGACCTCTTTCCCTTTATTTTTTTATACTCTAAGCCTGATTTTATAAAGCCACAGAGTTGTTTAACATGTTCCTGCTATAGCTTGTGATCACAGGCTCTGTGAAAGAGGGCTCCAGCTCCATCATCACATAATTGGTCTTTTTATACTCAGCTGTATGTAAAAAGTCATGCATGCTCCAGCTAGGAATTGCGTTAATCTCATCACTTGGATCTGAAAATTTCTGGCCTGGTACCAGACCAACAAAAATAAACAGGAGTTTATGACTGGTGACCTGAATACAGACAACCTGCCTTTGCAGACAATGTCATGGAGTAACCAAGGTGTCAGGACTGCAACACAGTTTTCCTTAACCTACGAAAGCTGAAAGCCTCCGAGAGAGAGGTAAAGCGTGGACTTTGGAGTCAGTTTGTGCTGTTATGTAGCCATGAGTGACCTGTGAATGACTGTAATTCATGAAGCTTCTAATCTAATGTTAAATTGTTAGAAAAATCAGTTTCCAATCCTGTCCTTTGCCCAGAGCACACAGAAGAGCATGAAAGTTATTTGGCAATGTGAAGCAGAAATTAGTATTGTTTGTGGAAAAGTTCAGTGTTGGTGGCTGCCCTTTTACTGCTGCTATCTGTAATTTCTCAGCCTGCCCTCTCTGGTGTTTAAAACACATGATTTGTTGCAAGGCTCTCTGTAAGGAAGAGGATGCTCTAAAAGCTTTTATCAAGTAAAGCTGTTGGATACTGTTAAGTCCTCTGAAGCCATACAAGATTTTTGGCAGGAATGCATTGGTGCATCTTAGGATAAACAATTGTATTCATATTCTGATCTTTGCGTTATCTGTTTTGGCTTGTCCTGTTTCTGGCCTAAGATTATGGGACAAGTGGATCTGAAATATCTAGACCTCCTCATGGAGATTTGCCATGGAAGCAGTTTCACAGACAGGGCAGCTACAGCTTTATCTGAGTGTCGATTGTTCAAACATTACCTTGCACTATGGAAGTTTCTCACTGCAACAGTTATAACGGAGACCTTGCTTATGGAAAGAGGGAAACTCACAGTTTTGCTTCTCCCAGACTTTTTTTCTATCCTTTTAGCATTCTCTGTAAAGAATAATGAAGCCAGTGCAGAATGAAAACATTTTAAAATGTCTGCATTGTACAGTATCTAAGGCTCTCCCCAGAAAGTGAGTCTGGGGCTAAGGTGAGATAATTTTTTTTTTGTCTTAAAATGTTAATAGAATGTGAATGTGGCTTTAAAAGAAAAAGACTTATGTTGCAGAAACAAAAATCTGATTTTTAAGGAACTCTTCCCTCCCTGCCCCCAAAGTCAGAAGAAAAAAATAGAGAAAAAGCTCAGTCTAGGGCTTATATGATATCTGTGTGTATATGTAGATATAGCTAAGTACACGTGTGTATATATACATTGTTAGCAGATTATGTTATTATTTTAGGGTATATTTTCTGTTTTGCTAGGAGATTGGGTACAGCAATTCCTTAACTATGGCAAACGCTCAACAACGTATAGATGTACGCATAAGTTTATAGATAACCTAAATGTGTTATGTTATTGGAATAAACATACATAAATACAGAATCACAGAACGGTAGGGGTTGGAAGGGACCTCTGTGGGTCATCTAGTCCAACCATCCTGCCGAAGCAGGGTCACCAACAGTAGGCTGTAGAGGACCTTGTCTAGGCGGGTCTTGAATATCTCCAGAGAAGGAGACTCCACCACCTCCCTTGGGCAGCCTGTTCCAGTGCTCCGTCACCCTCAGAGGGAAGAAGTTCTTCCTCATGTTCAGACGGAACTTCCTGTGCTTCAGTTTGTGCCCATTGCCCCTTGTCCTGTCGCTGGGCACCACTGAAAAGAGCATGGCCCCATCCTCCTGACACCCACCCTTCAGATATTTGTAGGCATTTATAAGGTCCCCTCGAAGCCTTCTCTTCTTCAGGCTGAACAAGACCAGCTCTCTCAGCCTCTCCTCGTAGGAGAGATGTTCTAGTCCCCTCACCATCCTTGTAGCCCTCCGCTGGACTCTCTCCAGTAGCTCTTCATCCTTCTTGAACTGGGGAGCCCAGAACTGGACACAGTACTCCAGATGGGGCCTCACTAGGGCAGTGTAGAGGGGAAGGAGAACCTCCCTCGACCTGCTGGCCACACTCCTCCTAGTGCACCCCAGGATCCCATTTGCCTTCTTGGCAGCCAGGGCACACTGCTGGTTCATGGTTAACCTGTCATCCACCAGGACACCCAGGTCTCTCTCCGCAGAGCTGCTCTCCAGCAGGTCCACCCCAAGCCTGTACTGATGCACGGGGTTGTTCCTCCCCAGGTGCAGGACCCTGCATTTGGCTTTGTTGAACCTCATCAGGTTCCTCTCTGCCCAACTCTCCAGCCTATCCAGGTCACGCTGAATGGCAGCACAGCCTTCTGGTGTATCTACCACACCTCCCAGTTTGGTGTCATCAGCAAACTTGCTGAGGGTACATTCTAACTCTTCATCCAGGTTGTTGATGAAGAAGTTAAACAAGACTGGGCCCAGTACTGACCCCTGGGGGACACCACTAGTTACCAGCCTCCAACTAGACTCAGCGCCGCTGATGACAACCCTCTGAGTTCTGCCATTCAGCCAGTTCTCAATCCACCTCACTGACCACTCATCCAGCCCACACTTCCTGAGCTTCCCTAGGAAGATACATAATATCTTCCTAGATAATAAAAAAAATTATCTCACCTTTTGACTGTGTCAAAAGCCTTGCTGAAGTCTAGGTAGACATCATCCACGGCTCTCCCTTCATCTACCCAGCCAGTCATGTCATCGTAGAAAGCTGTCAGATTGGTCAGGCATGATTTCCTCTTGGTGAATCCATGCTGACTACTCCTGATAACCTTCTTTTCTTCCACTTGCTTGTTGATGACCTCCAGGATGAGCTGCTCCATCATCTTTCCTGGGATGGAGGTGAGGCTGACTGGCCTGTAGTTCCCTGGGTCCTCCTTCTTGCCCTTTTTGAAGATTGGAGTGACATTTGCCTTTCTCCAGTCCTCGAGCACCTCTCCATTCCTCCAGGACCTCTCAAAGATGATGGAGAGTGGCTCAGCAATGACATCCGCCAGCTCCCTCAGCACTCGTGGGTGCATTTCATGGGGGCCCATGGATTTGTGGACGTCCAGATCGCTTAAACGATCCCTCACACAGTCCTGCTCGACCAAGGGAAAGTCACCCTCTCTGTAGGCTTCTTCTCTTACCTCGGGGGCCTGGGATTCCTGAGAGCCTGCCTTGGCACTGAAGACTGAAGCAAAGAAGGCATTCAGTAGCTCTGCCTTGTCTGCATCCTCCGTCACCAGGACACCCGCCTCATTCAGCATCGGCCCCACATTGTCCCTAGCCTTCCTTTTGCTGCTGATGTAGTTGAAGAAGCCCTTCTTGTTGTTTTTGACATCCCTTGCCAGCTTCAATTCCAGGTGGGCTTTGGCCTTCCTCGTCGCATCCCTGCATGCTCTGACCACATTCCTGTACTCTTCCCAAGTGGCCTGTCCCTCTTTCTACATTCCATGGGCCTTTCTCTTCCACCTGATTATATTATATTGTATTATATTAATACAATTCATATAATGTTATATGTAATATCTTAATATAACCTATTTTTGTGATGCCCTTATGGGTGGGTATTTGTGCAAAGACTTGTCAGAAGATACCACAGAATAGGCAAGGTTCATCTTACGGTTCCTTATCTTAACAAATTATCCTGGAATGATAGAGAAGTCAGGCGTGCTGCATCACTTGTTCACCATAGTTTATAGCAATTGGTCATGTCAAAGAACTTTAGTCAGTCAGGCCACCAAAGCTTAATTCAGTACTTCAGAAATGGAAGTTGATGTTTTCCTGTGTGTAGGGAATATGCGGTTCAGATTTCTCTATACTGTCGATAATCTTTTGCGTTGCTCTCTGTTGAGTCCTGTCCCTTGTTTTTTCTGTATCTGCACTCTCTTATTTCTGCCTTATTTTTTTGTTCCTGCTCATATGCACCTGTCCACTTCCCTCCTCCGTTTCCGCTGTGTAGAGTCCTATCCTCCATCGGTATGTGTTTGCTGGGAATCCTGAAATGAGGTTTTCTCATCCCCTTGCTCAACTCCTTTCTAATCCGGGTTGTTTGTTGCTAGTTTAAGGTGGCCAAAGGGAGGAGAGGCTAGTAGTAGTCAGGCCAGAAAGTGTTGCATAGGTGTTTGTGCTTCCCAGTACCATTTTCTTTGCTTTCTCAGCTGTCCGTGTTGGGTATAAGAGCTGTAGTGAATGTAGTATACAGGCCGTCTTTGCAGTAGGTGTTGCTTTTTGCACAGTGGTCAGTTATATGGGCCACTAATAAACTTAGACAGGTCATTTAAATTGAAACTAATGCTACTTAGTACCTCTTTTTATATCTGCAGGAGAATGAATACTGCTTTACAGGTATAAATATGCTTTGCAGTTATTTTTTCATTGGTGCAGAAAAATGTGAAAGTGTAAGACAGGGTGTGTCTGCGTGCTGTGCTGTAAAGCTCTTCCATATGTGCAGTTATCAACAAAATAGAAATCTTTGATTCAGTCAGTGTATTCAGTACAGAGTATTTTCAAAATTTATCATATAAAAATTCACCAGAGACTTAACAGAGAAATCATACCAGTCTGGTTATTTTTAACTGCTGTTTAAATCACTGTTACTGTTAGCCATTACAAAAGTCTGGCAGGGATATTTCAGAAGAAGGAAACCTGATGTTTAAACAGGTGATCTAGAACTTTTTTTTCCTCTTTCTACCATAATAGTGACTTAATTCAAATAGTTCAAGTTTTCTTTGGTAGCATAAACAATTAAATTTTTTTTAAGTTTATATTATCATAAATCACTCGCCCTATTGCTAATTCATAGCATGGTTGACTAAAAGGAATGAATTTAAATTTTGTAGTTCTTGCACAGCTTCAGCTGACTCTGAAAGGTTATTTCCCTGTGAAATTGTTTGCTGAGCCACTGAAGTAAATCAGATAACTGGTTAACAGTTCAAATGGTAGAGGAATGAATGCCTGAAGTGCGGTAGTGTGCCTGTTACGGAAATATCAGCAGGCTCAGATGACTAACGTGATTATGTTGCTTTTACTCTGCAAATGGACAGTGGACTCTTCCAGATTTATTGATAGCAATTCATTTCATACTCACTGTATTTTGACCAGTTTAAATATATCTTGCAACAAAGCCTGTTCCGAATCTCGTACAAGCGGATTCAAAGCATACCAATGGATTTGTGATGCAGGAGCTAATGCTGAGAATCGCTTACCTTGTGTAGGAGCAATCAAACATTTCTTAGGCTGTAACAGCGTTAAATTCCTCTTGAGCTGGTTGAGATTCAGACTGGTGACCCGCTGGTAACTCTCCATCCACAGAAATACATAGAGACATTTCTTCTTCAAGAAATGTTAATCTTGCACTTCTGAGAAGGAAGCTCACTTTTTGGAGCAATTTGTGTATTTAACAATAGTCCAGTATTTTTGCAGTTCCTTAGCTCAGTTTCCCTCTAGTGTAAACCTCAGCTTCTAGTAATTGTTAAACCCGGAAATATGAATAGCAGGCTGTACTTAAAAGATAAAACAAACACTCAAATTTATGATCAATGGATTTGCTGTAGACCTTTTCCCGTGCTTTATAGTACATACTCAGTATTGTGTTTTCTTGTATCCTTTCTGGCTCATTTTGATTCCCAAAATAGGATATAACAGCCAAAAACATTTTGGATCATTATAAAACTGCTTTTAGCGGAGCCAACAGTTAGGGTTTATGAATTAGGAAATCTGACAGTGCACTGATTCACTGCAATTTTTTTTTTTCCCCAGCCTCAGCTTATATTTCATAAACACTCAGTCAATAATTGTAGATCATATGTTCTGGTAAACAAGCTGGTTCATAGCCCTCATAGTTTTTGGTACTAATATGATACTTGTGGTAATCTCAGGATTATCTGTGAGGCATACAAACTACCTTGTGTTTACAACTAAATTGCACCTAATATTCTGCGGAACTCTACTGGAAATTATTACTTGTTGCTTAGTAGCATCATTCCTGAACTATCTCACGGCCTTGAAAACTTATTTCCCTTGTAACTTTGTTACGTAGCAAGAGCTGCTGCTAGTTGTTCCTTGGAGTGAGAGCACCATAAATTCCTAATGAAGCATTTGATAGTATCTGATGTGGCCTTTCAGTGTATAAAAAAGGCTTATACAAAAGGCGGAGGAAGACTTTTTACCAAGGCCTTTAGTGGCAGGACAAGGGGCAGTGGTTTTAAACTGAAAGATGGTAGGTTTACAATGGACATAAGGAAGAAATTTCTCATGGTGAGTGTGGTGAGACACTGGAACAGGCTGCTCAGAAAGTAGATGCCCCACTGTTAGAAGTGTTCAAGGTCAGGCTGGATGGGGCTTTGAGCAGCCTGGTCTAGTGGAAGGTGTCTGTGCACTTGACAGGGGGGTTTGGATCAGATGATCTTTAAAAGTCCCTTCCAGCCCAAAGTATTCTAAGATTCTGTGATCTACTTGGTAGAGGAATTAAGAACATCGTAGCTACTTGCTAAAATGAGTGTCATTGTTCCAATTAGTCTTCTCATTATCATTCATTTTTTGATATCTCCTGGTGAAATGTACCATGTAGCTAGTAAAAGTAAATTTTACTTTGTGGAAATTTGACTTGTATGTCAGGTAGAGATGATTTTCGCTTTTTCCACTCCTTTTTGTTTTTTGCTTCCAAAGCAGTGGAATAAATAAGATCTCTTACTGTCAAATACTAGTCCTACATTTTAAAGGACAGGAATTCTATCATGACCAAGGCCAAAGAACAAGATGTGACTTGTTCTGAAAATGTTAGATCTTTGTAGAGCAGTACTTCTAACTCGTTTTCCGCGTAGCAACTTGGTGTTTCAGTGCCTGATGTTTTTTTTAATCTGAGTAAACGCTAAGCTGTTTATATTGTTCCTGTGACTTTTTTTTGTGTCTTCTGTCATAGATGGAAGAGGAAGAACAGTAAATAGATAGCACTAGTCCATTTAGGTGTTGATGGCTCACAAGGATGACAGACTCTAATGAAGGGGAGAAAAGCAAAGCAAATGCCAAAGCACACAAAGCAACACAAAATACATGCCTAAGAGGGAACAGTGATTGATCATGATTTTTGAATATTGGTAAACAACCGGTATCATTAACATGCTTACCCACAGACCACAGATGAAGCATTGTTATGCTTGAGTCCTATTTCTAGGCAGTGTCACTGTTGTGCTAAAAATGGCTTTCCTCCATCCAGGTTTCTTTTGCCTCAGAATTGCATATTGTTTTTGTGTGATGAAGACACGCCACATTGCATCACTATATTCCTCTTTTATAGAATCCATGGTAATAGTTTTAAACATATATAAAGCTGAACATTGCTTAAATTTAAGCTAATGGGGAAAAAAAAAAACACAACAGGAATGTCTTCATTACTTTACGCTCCCTTTTCATCAGTGCGAGATAATGGTATTCTCATCATACTGGGTTTAATGAATTGCATTCCATTTCAGTACTCCCAAGCTATTCTAGGCCATCAAGTGACACATCTGTGTAACTATTGTGTGGCTAAATGGATGGAGATACTGAACCAAGAATTGTCAGGTGAGGTTGTGTAACTTTACCGTAATATAAGAGACCACTTGGTCAGCAGTGATAGCTTGTCAGCTTTATTTTTAGTTTTATTTTTCTGTGTACCTCTTTATTGTGCTTCGCATTGCTCTTCTACCATCCGAGAGCTTTATGAATCTGTTGATCTTCTTTTATACAAGTGAATGAATCTTCATCATAAGACAGCTTGTCAAACCATGAAGTTGTATTTTTAGTGACGTAGCTAGTCATTCAGAGCAGTGACAGCAGTATGCTGAACTCAGATTTAAATACTGACTGCTCTTCGTTTGCTCTGATGAGCTAAATATGTCTGTATGAACTGACAAAACGTCTTTAAATTCTGTTGTACATGTCTTTCCTACTCTGTGGAGCAATACAGTCCCAAAGCTGTGGGTTGTATCACCCTGTAAATAAAAAAGCTTCTGTGGCAAATGGTCATTGTGATTTGTGCGGTGGGACAGTTGTTCTTAGCTATGTATAATCCTAAAAATTATTTTAGCTGGTTTGCTGCAGAGAAGAGTAATCCTTTGTTTTTGTCATACATCATGTTTAAACAGAGTGTGAGACTGAAGATGGTTGTGAAGAAAAATTGCTCTCTTGGCAATGTTATAGCAGTTTAGTGTCTCGTATTTCGGAGATTTTAAGATCTTCTGGCTAGTAAACCTTATGAAGGTGTCACATTGCCATAAAAGTATTTACCTTCCTTTGATGCAAGAGCAATCCAGAGTCTTAGCTGGATTGATGTGAGTGTTCTGACACTTGTGGGATGAGTTGGTTAATTGTTTCTGTCTGTTTGAACAGTTACATAAATGGAAACTTAGTGTACAGAATTGTTGTCTTTATTATTCCCAGTATCAGTACAGTGTGATGACTTTAAACCATTTACAGTCAGTTTACTATTCTACAACAGGCACCTTTGAATTTAAGACAACAGTGGTTCCAGAGGCTGCTGAAGGATTAGAGGTGAGATTACGTGATTGCGTCTGCAGACAGGTCACATGCCAGGCATGTTTACAAGGCTATAATTGGGTGCAGATGCCTATTAAACAGTAGGTATGTGTGGGATGGCATGTTAAAAAACAAACATGTTTTTGCTTAGTTAATTCTTTCTGTGAACCAGCTCAGTTTGAATCATCATCTTCAAATTTCATGGTTTTATACAAGCTTATTTACGAAAATGTTGCTATTTAACAGCTTTTCTGCTATATGTTTGCAGTCATTGTAGGAAGCGCCACAGTAGTTGCACACCTTAACATCTGCTTGAGGATTGAAATACAGAAAGTGGAGTTGGGATGTGATCATGTAGTAATTTAAACTTTGGCCGAGATCATATTAATTTTTTTAAAACCACAGTGTTAGGTAAAAAACAAAAGATATTAATACCTTGTCTAATAAAGTGATTTCTAAATCTGTCGGCTGAGCTAATTCCCTTCTTGTCTTCTCATGTTTTACTATTGGCATGCAGTGTATGGAGAGTATTCTAGCCTTTGGGAGCATGTAACCAATGCGTCAACGGAGATGTAGAAGGTATAATCATATCAATGATAAAGAGCTGGCTGCTTATAATCAGTTGGTCTGTCATAGCTTTCAGAAAGCACTTTTCTAGAGCACAGTACTGCATGGGCAGTGGGGAAATGTTGTGGAGTTTGAAGTACAGTTTCACTTCTGAGCTCTTGCTGGCGGTGTATCTTCTGAGCTCAGCTGACAGTCAGCTTCCTGGCAGTGCCAGGACCGTGTTCCCTGGCTCTGGTATTGACAGCACCTGGCAAAATCTCCATCCTGATGTAGTGCTGTTCATACAAGAACAGCTTTGGTTCTTTTGTTCTAATTCTGCTTCAGGTGAAGGTGCATTTTTGTGATGGTTTTAGCTGATCAGTTGGCTTATCTGTGCTGAAAAGAGGCAGGTGTTATTCTCAGTGTTGTATCACTTTCCCCTTTGTTACCCTTCTTTCTTTCTTTCCACATTGGTGTTATACTTAGCAAGCCATGCATTATGCAGGGTAAGCTTACTAAACTAGCAAAAAGTGATTTTTTTTTTTTTTTTTTTTTGTGTGTGTGTGTGTGTGTTTGGTTTGTTTGTTTTGGTTTTTAGTTGGTTTAGCAGTAAGTTTTGGCACCCTTGGAGGACTGTAGCCAAATCTCTAGCTGACTCTGGAGGCAGTGTATGTTTGTCCACGTCTATTCTGGAAGCTAAATTGACATCAGTCCCCTAAGCAGTCCTTGCTTATAGGGTAAGTTCATTCAAGAAACTATAACAAATGTGTATTTCACTGAATAGTTTTTAGTTTATACAAGTATATGTAAATAAAAAATTTGAAATCCTTTCCCAGTAAGACAATTTCTAGGGACATAACTTGCCCAGGTTTTTTTTTTTATTCCCAAATAATAAATTCTTTGGACTGGTTGCCGAATTTGAGTGCTGAAGCTGGAGTAGGTGGTATTTGCTTTTGTGGGAGGTGGAATGTTTTCACTGTCTTGGGCCATAGGGTTTAATAAAGGTACTTCTAGTAAGCAGGCTAATCTTTTAAATGCAGTTTAAGTCTTTGTTTGTGTCATAGTAGTACAATGAAATAATTTTCACAGTTGGAAAAATCGTAGATTATTTGGAGAATCTGTTATGCACTGTGCTTGGTAAAGGAGTACATTGTAGTTCAGTACCTTGGTGACTTTTTGGTAGGATTATTTCCGTACTAGAAGACATCTTGAAATTAAGAATCTAGAAGTAAGTAGTCATGAAACATGAATGTCCTAAATATGTTATTACTAAGCAACTGATCTTTTTCAATTATATATTAAAAAGTTGTGATCTGTATAAAGATTTTATTTACTTCCTAAGCAATCTGTAAGTTTGCCATATGCTTTAGTAATATTACTTTGTAGGGCAAGTCTAGTGATGCTAGGTTTTTTGTGCTTTGAGCACGAACATGAATGTCTGTGTTCTTCTAAAAGGCGTTTCAGACTTGAGCAGATTTTTTTCTGAAAAGATGGAGTAACTTATTCTTGAGACCAACTTCAGCAAAATAAATAAGTAGGAAAAATGCAATTACAAAACTGAAAAAGTAACTTCAAGAACTGTAGTTAACATGACCAAACTGAGGGAAACGTCTCATAGATTGAAATTACTTCAAGAAGGAGTCTGATTCATAAGATGCACTCACAACTTCTTTCCATTTAATAAGTAAATTTAGAACATAAGATTTGAAATGTCACTCAGATTCAGAACTCATGCTGTGCAGCCAGTTAGTCTAGCATGGCTTTGAAAATAAAATGTCATGTTTTAGTAAAGCAATTACCAATAAGTGTTAAGCTTTTATTATTGTTCTTCCATTTAAAAAAACATCACATTTTTCTTTTGGACATGATCTCATTTACCCTAGCATTTTTGGTGAAAGGAAAATTCTGTACTTTATCTAGATTGATGAAATTGAATTTTAGAATTTTGTATCTTTTTCTACTTCCATCAGTTCCTGTCTTCACGGTTTTCCCTCTATTCGCTACCAGAGAAATAAGGAAAGTTCCTGTTCAGAGAGGGTATTCAGACCATTATTGCTCTTCTCTTTGGCTCGGAGCAGGGTTAAAGCTCTGAGTTGCACTGATACCAGTGTTACTCAGAAGTTTTATGCCTAAAATCCAGTAGCAAATATAAACAGGAATGAGTTGGTGGTATTGGCAAATGATGTTTAAACAGATAACAATTAGGAATTACTGTCATGAGTTTGGGTTGTATAACTGTTTATTGGATTTGGTACTTCGTCTTTACTGCAAATGAGTTTAAATGTCTCTAAAGTCAAAGTCACTTTTGCTTGGTGGAGATATTAAATATGTTCATTTTTCTTTCAGCTTACTGGTTGGTGTTAATATTAAATCTGTTCTTTCTGTTCTGAATATTCCATAATTAAGAAGCTGATACTGTTTTGTCCACTTGAATTGCAGGAACTGGAGTATGAAGATACCATGAAATGTTTAGACAGTGTAGAACATCCAGCTTTGCTAGCTTTCCCTGAATCCTTTTCTACCTCGTGCCTAAAAGCCTGTCAGTCCAGTGCAAGTGTTTGAAGGAACTGACATATGAGTGCTTAAGTAAAAAAGTTCCTACTGCATTTATGAATCTGAAGGCCAAGATTTATCTCCAGCGCTTTTATCAAAGAGAGATAAACAAAGGGAAGAAAAAATTAGATTAATTTACAAATACTGAGTTGAGGTCATGTGAATGCCATGCAGTAAATCCACATTTTATATGTGAGTGTCAGCATGTATTTGATTAGAAGTCAGGACAATGAAATTTAAGAATTACATCTGTGTAATATTCAGAGGAAAAATTTAGGTTCTTAAACTGGCTGTACTTAAATCCATTTGTTTTCTTATCCTTGTAATCTAAAGATTGAAATAATCTTTTAAGATGAAAGAATTTACATGAAATGTATAGGAGCAGGATGCCTTTGAGGTGTTGCTTTTATAAACTGATTTGTTTGTTACTGTTTTGTCTTTTTTTTTTTTTGTCTTATGCTTCAAGGCCCAAGTGTTATTATAAAACTCTGGACAATTAACTTTAAATTGTTGGGGCCTGAAAAACTGGCTTGCAGGTAACCTGTGGTCTGGAAATTCACTCAGGAATTGTTGTAGTTGCTGGATACATTGTAATTGCACACCAATGCATAATTTATAAACTTTGAGATAGTATGTATTGACCTAATTTATTTTTAAGTTGGATCTTATTACTGATGATTCATGGTTCATCATTTTAGGTGATTTAGTGCTTCAATTATAACAATAGTGAAATGGATTTCCTTCTGTATATATTTGAACACATCTGTGGGGAGTATCAAAACTTACAGTAATTCTACTTTTTTATTCTTTCAGAAAAGAAGCATCAGGTGACTGATGGAGCTGTTGACTATTTTCTTAACTTGCAAGATACACATACGGCTCAAGGAAATAAGATTAAATTTGACATGCTATTTTCCTGTACATATAATTTGGGTACGTAAAAGGTGTGAAAAACTGATTAGTGTACTCATTTAGGACTTGAGTCATGTTTTGCATAATCCCCAAGATTCACTAGTGGCTCCTGAGGTCATCTCTGTGTGTTAACACAGCAGGACCAATTCTGCAACAATATCTTTTGGTTTTGCCATTAGAACTGCTGTGTGTGTGGCAATGTTAATTTATTCCGTCCTTGTGAAGTACTTTTCAACTAGAGTTTTGATACCCTCAACTCATTTTTGAAAGTTACACATGAAGTGGCTTACTTTCATTGTGACTTTGGGTTGTTTTTTGATGTGTTCTGCTCTGAACTTTCGATTAATTACAAGGATGGTAGGGTAGTGCACCTCGGCGTGTCCCTTAGCCTGTGCATGCTGTGAAAGAAAGAAGCTTTGAAGGATTCCTTTCCTAGTCTCTTGTGGCTCGGTAGGAGCTCTTGTTGTCGAAGCATCTCAGCTGTGTAGTCTGCGCTGTAAACTCTGGACTCTCTCTACAACTTGCTCCTCCACCTGTGTGGTGCTGTGGAGCAACAAGGGAAACAAGTATTGCATTCCAGCCAGTTTGTGTCTGTTTAGAGTGGAAAACGTGCAGTCAGTTGTAGGCAGGTCCAGCAGAATAGGCAGGACAAAATGCTGGATGATAAGTAGGACAAAATACTGGGCTCCTAGATATGGCAGTAGTGAATTTTGCAGTATCGACTGAAAAACAACAATTTTCCACAGTACTGTAGCCGTGGAATCCAAGGCATTTGGAATGATTGTGTGCTCATGCTTCCCAAGAGAGTTATTTCGGGTTTCTTGTAGACTTTTCAAGGTTATCTGCCTAACTGTAAAGGCTAGAAGCTTCAGCTGTTCGAAGTGAGAATGGAAATCTGTTTTCCATTATTTGTGTTGAGAACTCTGTGGTAAAATTCATAGTTGACCAATAATTCCTGTTTACTTGGAGTGTTACATCTCTACTCACCACATATATTCAGGAAGCGTTAGAAATCAAATAGATTATTAATTTAGATTATTATAAAAGCATTGTAGAAAAACTTTGTATGTATTGATGATAGATCTCCAGTCTGCACACCCATGTTACATTTGAATTTGCACTCGAAGAGAGAAGTGATGTAAAGGGTTTTGCCCATGTAAATGAAATTCTTGAAATTATTCTCTTCTATTTCAGATTTTCGGATACTGTCATTGTTATTCCACAGGGTTTTTCACTGCAATTTGTTCTGGTAGGATACTCCTCCGTTACTGCACTTCACTCCTGCCTCCTGGGAAAAGGAGAGTTGTCTAGAAACACATAGAGCTTAATTGCTGTCAGGTTTTCTTTGAGAATTCTTGTGGTGGTGTGCCTTTTAGAGTATGATGTTTGTTTGTCATTTACCAAAAAGTAAGTTTTATAAAAGATCCCCTACTGTGAGTGTAGATATGAAGTTTCAGCTGGCTTCTGTAGTCAGTGGAAACTTGTTTCCTTTACAAATAAAAGGGGTCTGCAGCATTACTGCAGTGGACAGGACTGCTTTGTGATTATACAATGTAAATTTATTGTAGTATTTCTTAAATCGTGTATCTCACTGTTCTTTAAATTTGTCTCATCTTGAGAAATAATGTGATGTGTGACAGATACTGGATACTAGAATGCATCAGATATGACAGAGAGTCACCCTACCTGTAAGCATATGTACTATTTCATGAATACTAATGTCATTTAAGAGCTGTCCACATATAAAGTAGCCAGATAGTGGAGTGGACTTGACTTTTGTTTTTGTTGTGGTGGTGGCGGTTGCTGTTGTTTTGCCCCTTTTCAGAGAAAGGAAGTGCTATTTAGAAAGAGGTGAAACAAGAAAAGAGTGTTTATTAAATATTCAAAATAATAGTAAAAAAACCCAAACCACCAAAGCTTTTATTACCCTAAAGCTGACATTTTCTATTTCTTTGAAGATATATGTTCTGTTTTCTTCCCTGTGAAAACTAAGAGACTTTATTAGGAAAGATACAGGAAACTTTTGGGAGTTTACTGGTGCATAAAGGTATGTGTGTGTCTGTGCTGGTCTGTTGTACTGCTCTAGACTGCTATTAGAAGTTGAGCTAGCAAGTGAAGGCTGACTGGAATAGCTATACTATGTGCCACCCCCAGTTGCACTGAGGTTGAGATAAGCATGATTTAAACTTGGGACCTAGAGTAGCTAATATATTACTTGAACACCAGCTCTGGTGGTATCTGACTTCCATTTCCTTTTATGAACACAGCACTACATTCTCTGCAGTTAAGAATTCAACTGAGCAGTAATGTTGGAAAGGCTTTTGAAGCTTAGATGCATTACGGGGCTATGTCACGCACCACCTTCACACAAAGTCTTTGTGAATCTTCACTTGGACTTCAGCTACTTTTTGATCACCACTGTGATCGTGAGCCACAAGCGAGAAGAGCATTTGTTGACTCAGACTGTATTTGCCTTCTAGTAGTCCGTGGGTATTGACGTTCAGATAGAATCTTTTTGCTGTCAAATACAAGAATCCTGAAAGTGATAGAGGGTTTTTTTATCACTAATCATGTTAGTATGAATATAATAGATGCTTTACAAAAATTTTAAATAGATGCTTATCATAATCCTAAAAAGGACTCTTTAAATTCTCTCTAACTCTTGTGTTTCACAAAAAAATTGCTTCCAACTTCTTGGATTTGTGGTGATCTAAAGAGGAAATAGTTTAATCCCCGTTACTAGAGGATTATTTTTGGATAATTGTGCTATTTAGTTTTCCAGCCTGTTATTTCTTGCATGTTGTAAATAACAAAGGCATGTATGCTTTGTAATAACTTCAGACTTTGTTAAGAACTGTTCAGAATTTCACTTGGAGTGAATATGTAGCAGTTGCGTTTTATGTGGGTCAGATGAAGTTATGCCTACACGGTACCACAGTGAGACAGTGTAAAAACCTGAACTAGCACATTCCAGTGAAATGTCATGTAGACATACATGTGATATGTTGTGTATCAATATTAGAATTTGAGACCTGATGATTCCCACTCATGTTTAAGCCATTGTCTCCTTTGATATCTAGATCTAAAAATGTAATGCAGTAATTCTTTCACATATGCAGCTGGGGAAAGAGGGAAAGTTATTGTGGTGGCTTAAAAGATAATTGACTGCGTTTTCTTTCTTACAGAAAATGCCAGAAGCCTCAGAAGACCATAATCATTGGAAGGCCTGTTGACTTCCATTTTTTGGTAATCTGGATCATCATCAATCTGGCATGGCGCAGGGCAGTCAACAACTCGACGTGCAGGTACTCCATGATCTCCGACAACGTTTCCCTGAGATACCCGAAGGGGTGGTATCTCAGTGCATGCTTCAGGTATAGTAGGAGACTCTGTATTTTATTTTTGTAGTGTGAAAATTCGTTTTAGTACTATACATGGAGCATAGATTTTCATTCTTCTGGTTTTCTTTTGAAAGGGTGGAATACTCCACTACCTGCATTTTTGTCCTGTCTTTTAGGTACAAAGATTTTATTATTCTTCACTTATGTTTGTGGGGGGTTTTCTGCTGACTATTCTTGTCTATGTGACCTGTTACTGTATACATACAGGGAATAAAGAAAGTGGCTAATGGGATGATTATTGATGATGGCTACATAAGTAACGTACATCTACTGGAGGAGATTTTAGCAATCAATAACTTATTTTTCCAAGATAAGGAACTGGCTTTGGCTAGGAATATAAAGGTTTTCTGTCTTCAGGGCATCTTTTTGCTACAGCTGTCCAAAGCTTTATTTATACTTGCCTGTTTCCAAGTCAGGAGGCAGGTGGGGTTTTTTATTTTTTTCTTTATTTTTTCTCTTTTTTTCCCTATTTTTTTCTTTTTTCCATTTTTTTCCTTTCCATTTCTTCCTTCCAGTATGATCTAAAATCACAGATTAGAAGTGATAGTAAGTGATCACACATCATCATTTTCCAAAGTCATGGTCATCTGGGAATACCTTCTGTTTATGGGAAGATTCAGGAATGGAATAGAAACATGTAAGATCTGGTTTGTCCTTCTGTGATCATGGCTGAGGTGGAACCTAATGTGATAAACTGCTGCATATGAAAGTAGCGAAGCTGTATTTGCACCCTACCTGTCCCTGGCAGGAGACTAGGTTGACTTACAACTGTGGCTGTAATTTTTGCATTGTGTGTCTTCTAAACCATACAAATACAAAGGAATTGCTTTCAGACAAATGTGAAGTGGGAGAAGCCCTGCAATATAAAGCTTTACTTTCTCTGACAGTTCTCTTCTGTTCTGTTAAGTATATGATCCTTTTGATGAATTGTGTTTGAGTCAGACATCTTTAAACTGATAAAATTAAAGAACCCTAATGCTGCAGGAGCATATGGCGTTCTACATCTATAATACGATGTTCTGGATAGCTAGTTAACATTACATTGCAAATATCTGTCATTTTTTTAAGTGTAGAATTTGTTTCCAAACCCACTTCATATTTCTTTTAAGAAACGTGAGCTGGTTTCCATTAACCTATTGCAATACATGCTCTAGTTTTAAATCAGTGTGAATTTTGGACCTATTAAAAATTGAGGGTCCTTTGAAATGACAAATACATTCAAATCAGATTAGAGCTTGTCCTATCTATGTTCTCTCTACCTCCACCCTGATAAAGTGACCTAAGGAAGCTGAGGACTCTGTGACGTCCTGTTGAGATGGCAAGTGGCTGATGGTAGCAGTTAAATTTTTTGAGACTGCTGTCTTGGCACTGTGGTGCTCGTTAGTATTACAAGGTCTGGTTCCCACATGTTCTGGTTTTAAATTTTTCTGTGATACCCCTGGATATTCCCATTGACTGTTGGGGCCTAGAAGGAGAGCTTGGCATGAAGGGGAAGTAGTCAGGGAGAAGTATCCATAGAGTGAGAGCCATGCATGTGCTGGACTCTGCTGTCATGTTCAGCAGTAAGTTGTCATCTGAGAAGATGCTGAATATATGTGTTCGACAGTGAAATCGTGTGAAATGTTGGGAAAGTCGTCTTCACTTTAATATTAAGAATAACTAGGTATCAGTCCTTTAGGAAAGAAATGTAACTGTGACTTTTCAACCAACTGGATAGGCTGTTGAAAAATTTGCAAGGCCACGTGAGTATTAATATATGTATACAAACTTTATATAGTGATAGTGTTTAAAACAGAAGTAAAGCCATTAATGTATATCCCTTAGAATGGTAACCTTTAGCACACTAAGGAAGGTGGGGATGTATGCGTGTGTGTATAAAAATGTACACGCTTGTTCTGGTAGGAGGTGCTGTGTATCACAGTCTTGGATCACAAGTAAGAAAGTGAGGGTGGTGAGTGCCAGATGTGGTTGAAATTCACTTAAAGTGAATTTTTTGTCTTTAACTACTGTTTAAATTAAAAACTGAACCACAGCTGGTACAGGCTGTTGTGTGAGAAACTGAAGAGGAAAAAAACCAAAAATCCACAATCTGGAGTCCCTTCTAGTGTTTTTACTCTTTTGGAAAAGCTATAATTCGTGTCGTTCTTTTAACAAGACTATATTAAGCTAAAATGAGTGGAGAGGGGAAGAATAGAAAGGGAATCCCCCATCATGCTTTTGATTTGATTCATAATTTATTGGCTGTATAGTTTCAGCTGCTGGCACTACAGAGCAAATCAAACATTTACAGGGGTTATTTGGCTTCCTCACTGATGTATGAATAAACTTTTTTTTAGCCTTGAGCCTGAAATTCTTAAAGGCAGTTGAAATTATGTCAGAATTGTAAGGTGCTTTATGGAATTGCCAGTACTTTTTCCAGCAATACTTATTCTGACTTCACCTTTAAGACACTAAATTCTGTTCTACCAAGAGAAGCTGGTTTAAAATGTTGGGCTTTTAAACTTTCAGGTAAAGATAAATACTCGGGTAAACATTAAAATGTCATCTGCATTTTTGTTTCAACTTTCCAGAGTCTGCAATTTTGATCTAGTTTGATTTGGCTCATGTTGTTATTAAAGTAGTTAATTGTACGTACCTCTAGCTTGCAGAAAAAGCCAATAGTTCTAACCATTGCTTTCCCCAAAACCGGACTTGATTTTTTTAGTATGTCATACTGTAGCTAGTGTTACCATAGCATTTTGCTAGATGCAGTGTGAGCTATGTCCTCCTTGCATACTATGACCTAGTAGGTATTACCTTGGTTTCACAATTCGTGTTTGTGGAATATTATCCCTAGTAGTGTTCAAGCTAGTCTTAACTCCAGCGTCAGTTGAGTGCTTGTTGAATGCTGAGCAGTGGCTTTTTCTTTTGCCGTTTGACAATAATAGACATCCATTCTTACTCCTAGAACAACAACAACCTAGATGCCTGTTGTCGAGCCCTTGCACAGGAGAGCAACAAATACTTATATATGGAGTACCATAGCCCTGATGACACCAGAATGAATAGAAATAGCCTTTTGCACATTAATCTGGGTATTCATCCTCATACCAGCTATCATGCAGGGGATGGAGCTCAACTTAATGGTGGTCGTACACTGGTACACAGTTCAAGCGATGGACATATTGATCCACAACGCACAGCAGGTAAACAGCTGATATGCTTAGTTCAAGAACCACATTCTGCTCCCGCTGTTGTGGCAGCTTCTCCTAGTTACAATCCATTTTTCATGAATGACCAGAATAGAAATGCAGCTACTCCACCTCCACAGCCACCTCCACAGCCATCTTCCATACAACCAGGAATGAACACATCTGCTATGCAAGGCCCTCCTCCCACGTATATGCACATACCTCGGTACAGTACAAATCCCATTACTGTTACAGTATCACAAAACCTCCCCTCTGGACAGAGTGTACCCAGAGCTCTACAAATTCTTCCACAGATTCCAAGCAATCTTTATGGGACTCCTGGCTCTATTTATATAAGACAGACATCTCAAAGTTCTTCAGGACGACAGACTCCTCAGAGTACACAGTGGCATTCATCGCCACAGGGCCCGGTTCCACATTATACTCCTCGTCCCCTACCTGTGTATCCACATCAACAGAACTACCAACCTTCTCAGTATTCTCCTAAACAACCCCAGATCCCTCAGTCAGCTTTTCGATCTCCACCGGCATCCCAGTGTCCCTCTCCCTTTGGGTCTCCTCAACACCAAGTTCAGCCTCCTCAGCTGAGTCATCAGAGTTCACATGTTTTCATGCCTCCTAGTCCGTCAACTGTGCCACCCCATCCTTATCAGCAAGCATCCCAGACTTTTCAAAAACAAGGCGGTCACTCTGTATCATATCTTCCTCCGTTTGCTGGACCTAGTTTATCCAAAGGTTCCATGAATAAAATAGAAATTACAGTTGAGCCGCCGCAAAGACCTGGGACTGCAATGAACAGAAGTCCTTCACCAATAAGTAACCAACCATCTCAACGAAACCAGCACCCGCTGTATACAGCCACTACTCCTCCTTCAAGCTCTCCATCAAGAGGTATGTCGGGTCAACCCAAACCTCCATTTAGTGTTAATCCGGTATATATTACGTACACGCAACCAACTGGACCTACAGGTGCGCCAACACAGTCTCCTCGGGTAATGGTGTCTCAGCCAAACCCAACCGTTTTTAAAATCACAGTAGGTCGAGCACCGACTGAGAATCTTTTAAATTTAGTGGACCAAGAAGAGCACTCTGCAGCACCAGAACCTATTCAGCCTATTTCTGTAATCCCAGGATCTGGAGGAGAAAAAGGAAGCCATAAGTATCAGAGAAGTTCTAGTTCTGGATCAGACGACTATGCTTACACTCAAGGTAAATGTTTCACCCTGAGAACTGTATTATTGTAAAATGGCTTTTCACCTTGATTTTGCTACTTACTAAGTGAGAATTGTCAAACCAGTACAGAGAAGAATAGAAATTGCATTAAGAATCATCTAATTGAGAGAGTTTGTTCTGATTTTTAAAAGATTTTGCCAAATTTCAGTCTAATAAATAATTTCTGAGGTTCTTAAAGTTGCTATGCTTTTAATGTTAAGGGAGTTTCTTAAACGAAAACACTGCAGCTAACAAGATTAAGTGGTTTGTTCATATGCTGTGTGTCTGGTTTGTAAATTCTGTGTTGAAGAACTGTGTCATGAATTTACATGTGGAATTTTTTTTTTTTTTTTTTTTTTTTGTTCCGTACTCGGATGCTTTATAAAACCTGAAGCACAAAATTCTGCAAGGGACTTTGAAGCCAATTTCTTTGGTTTAGATTGAAGAGTATTAAGTGAAAGAGGAGAGAGAGGTAGGATTGCAGCTAAAATTACTTTGGGTGTCAATACAAATCATATTTTTGTTTTGAAAGGTAGTAAAAGAATTATTTTGAAGAACTTAATCAAAAGTTCAGTTCTTCCACTTGGAGTTTTCAAAGACAAATTTTAGGGTATGTGTTCTGCTGCATAGGGATAGAAAATAGTCTTAATGCCACGTAAAAATGAAGAATTAAGTAATTTAGTCAAAAAAGAAGACCAAAGATGAAATATAGCCTTTAGCTGAAAGCTGCTTTTCTCAGAGTAATCTGCTTTATGGGTTTGAAACATGTCAAATTGAGCAAACAAATCAGTCTGCAAGCATTCAAACCAATCGTTTGGGGTAATGACAGAAAGATAATCAGCAGCAATTATTTTAAAATGTGCTTGATTTCTAGATTTGTGTTTGGAAAAGAGAGTTTATTCCTCCATTGCTCTTTCTAGCCTTGCTTTCACTTTAGAGAGCTCAAATAATGGTTATAGTGCTGCCCCGTAGCTCCTGATTTCTTATTTTGTGTTGTGTCTTTTGAGCTATTCTGACTCATCAACAAAGAGTTGTTCGGTACCTGGTAGACCAAATCAGAAATGTTATTTAGAGCGAACGAGCAGTAGTAGGTCTGCAACTCCAAGGCCACATGCTTTGCTTGGTGGTGTTCCTATTACAGCTTCATTAAAGATTGTCAGTTATGTGAGAAAACTAAGTAGCTTCACATAACTGAGAAAAACATATTCTGAAATGTAGAAATCTGGTTTTGCCTTCATATGTTTGTGTATTTGG
Organism: Opisthocomus hoazin; assembly: GCF_030867145.1. NCBI lineage: Eukaryota > Metazoa > Chordata > Aves > Opisthocomiformes > Opisthocomidae > Opisthocomus > Opisthocomus hoazin. The sequence goes on along the minus strand of NC_134414.1, from coordinate 96,844,769 downwards.
AAAACAAAATGAATAGAACTAGTTACTATATGGTTTTTGGGGCATCTGCTTTTGTGGCAATACCTACCACAGCTGGGATTTTATTATAGCCTTTGGTATTGCTGCGCTCTGAACTCTTGATAGAAATAAATTGTAGAAGAATAAACATTATATTCTTTACTACCACAAAGGAGTCCTAAAGAAGAGTGTATTTAATGGCTTAATATAGCAAGCAAGTTTACTTAATTTTCATTTGAATATGAACCATTGTGAAAACTGTCACCAAAATCCATTCTGGTTCTGTACTCCCACTGTTTCTTTGTAGTGTGGGTCAAGTTTGATGAGTTCTACTAGAGTATAATGCGAAGCTACATGATGTACTCGTATCAGATGTTAAATTGGAGGAGTCACACAATGACAAGGTTTGATAATAATAGTGGAGAATCATACAGCCTGGTATTTCTACTTTTTTGTTTTTGTGATCTCTTAAACTCTACTTGGATGACTTACGCCACTTTAAAAAGTAGAGAACAGTTCTGTTCAGTAATACTGCTGCCTGTGTTATAAAAACATCCGACAGTGTTCGTGGATAGGATTTTCAGTGTTTATTCTTTGGCAGTGAATTGGTGGATCCATACAAAATCCAAAGTATAGTGCTACTTTTTTGCCCAGAATACTGACATCTGATAAAAAATGCTGTCATTTTTATGCTCCTGACTGGGTGATTATTTTTTTTATCCTCCCCCAGTAAGCTGTGTTACATTGTTGCTTGTTTTTCTAACCTTTTTTTTTTAGCTAGTATGCAAATATTCTTGAGATATTATGTGGTTTTTCTTTACCTGTGTCGGATAGGGGTAAAGAAAAGGGCGGGTGCTGGCTAGTTCTTTGTACGAAAGAACGTTTTGCGGATTCTACGACGTCTTCATACATTTAAACAGTTTGCTGGAACATTGTGATATCAGCAGCGTGCTTGTCTGAATACCCACAGCAAATTTCTCTTATTTTTCTCTGTCCTAGCAGATTTTAATCAGGTAAAAACAGCCAGATCAGAAAGTGCTAATCATCACACTAATTAACTTTGCCAGTTTTGCATCATGATGAAATACTGAGAAATGCTGCTCTTGCAGAAATTGAATATTATTTTCTAGCTAGTCAAAATTCTTTCTTTGGCTGCTCTGGGAGCCCAACATCAGCTTGTGACTGAGAGTCGTAGATTTCAGTACTGTGACAAAAATATGAGAGATGATTAACCGCAGAGAGAGATTAGAGGACAGCGAATCAGCTCTGTTGTAGAATTAAAGACTCTCAAGCACCTGAGCTGCCCCCACTTTTTATTTTCTGGATACTCCAGTCTGTTTTATTGAAGTTCTATAGTTTTGCCTTTGAGCACTCTGGAACTTACGGTATTGAGAATTGCAGCACTCTCTGAAAAGCTAAGACTACTTCAGATTATGGTAGCATAATCTGTAATAGCAGTGAAAAGAACAGTTCAAGACTGACGTTTGGTTAATGTCTTAAGGGTAGTGTGTCAGCTGCTATTGAGCAGCAGGTGGGATGTGTTTTACCTTCTGATCTTACCTCTGGTGTTTTGTTTGGTTTTTTTTGTCAGTACAGTAATAATATAACTAGGTTGCTGTTTCATCCTGAGAAGCTGTCTCCTTGTACAGGTGCCTTTGTATTTTTGAGATGAGAAAGACCAAATGCAAAAAAAGAAGCTTTGACCAAAATGGTAATATCAACTTCAAGTTACTGTCTAAAATGTGGTTTTATTCTGGAAGAACTTTGTTCTAAATTGTAGTTCATTTGGCATGAAAGCATCTTCACAGTGACATTTGGCTGCATGTTTATGATCACTTTTTTTTTTCCAGAAGGGTCACTCATGAATCTTATGCATAAGTCAAGAATTCAGTTTTCCAGGTTTTTGTGTGTTAGTAACTATTTCTTCCATGTAAAACATTAGCCTTGCTGTTACATCAACGAGCAAGGATGGAGAGATTAGCAAAGGAACTGAAGCTTGAGAAAGAAGAGCTCGAACGCCTGAAAGCCGAAGTCAATGGTATGGAACATGATTTAATGCAGAGGCGGCTTCGAAGAGTTAGCTGTACAACTGCAATTCCAACCGTAAGCAATTTGTTAGTATTTTAATTCAAGATACAGATTTTTTTTTTATGTTTTCATGAACTGAAGTATTATACAAAAAAATATTTTGGGGTATAACATCTTCAGTCTTTGGAGATGACTTTTTGTAAGTTCTTAGCTTGTCATAAGCCAGTTCTTATAATTTAAGAAGCAGGTATGTGTCCAGCTTTCTCAGTGTTTACAACAGAATTTCTAAAACTTGTGTACGTGTGCTTTACTGGCCTGTAGAACTGAACAGATGGTTACTTTCCTAACACACTGTTGAAGTGTATGTCCAAGTCCGCTTAAAGAGCCGGAGCCATATACAGCTTGGTGTTCATGCAGCAAGGTTTCACGTTTTTTTTTAAAGGTGTTTTGTTGTTTGAGTAGTTGCATCTCCTAGACAATCTGTTTCCTATTTGGTATGTGCAGGATGTGCCAAATAACTTTTCATTGGTGGTGTTGGCTCAAATAGTTGGCACCTCTCTCCTGTTTCCCTTGTTGATTTTTTCTACCTTTGTGACTTCCGCCTGCAAGTGACTCCAGCCCAAACATCTGTATGGCTCTGATAAGAGAATTCATCAGACTGAAAAACAATTTCCTCTTTGTGCAGTTGTTAGCCAAATCATTTCAGACTTACTCACTGTGTTGACATAAACTATGCACACAAATGTAGGCTGGAAGGCATGGTAGGGGCTGTTAGCTGCTTAACGAGCATGGCTACTGTATGTCTCGCCTGTCTCAGGGCAGCAGTTGACAGGTATGTTCTGGGAGGAACACAGAGGCACTGTCTCAGTGTGCAAGCATGAGGTTAGGAAAGCTAAGACTCAAATCTGACGCGGGATGACAAAGACGAAAAGAAGGGCTGCTATTAGTATACAGATGACAAAAGGAAGACAAGCAAAAATGTGGGCCCATTGATCCGTGAGACCTGGTTACATAAAGCGTGGAAAAGGCTGAGATACTGAATGCCTTCTTTGCCTCAGTCTTTGCAGGCCTTGAGGAATCTCGAGTCCCAGAGACCCTGGAAAAGGTCTGGAGCAAGGAAGGTATACCCTTGGTGGAAGAGGATCAGGTCAGGGAATACTTAAGCGAAGCGACACACATGAGTTCATAGCCCTGGATGGGATGCACCCACAAGTACTGAGGGAGCTGGCAAATGTCATTATGAGGCCACTCTAGATAATCTTTGATTGATTATGGTGTTTGAGAGAAGTGCACGAAGATTAGAGAGAGCAAATGTCACTCCTGTCTTCAAGGAGGACCCAGGGAACTACAGGCTGGTCAGCCTCACCTTGATCCCTGCGAACGTGATGGAGCAGCTAACTCTGGAGACCATTTCCAGGCACATGAAGGACAAGAAAGTGATCAGCAGTAGTCAGCATGGATTTGCCAAGGGGAAGTCAGGCTTGACCAATTTGATAAACTTCTAGGATGTAAAGACTGGCCTGGTAGATAAGGGGAGAGCAGTGGTTATTGTCTGCCTAGGCTTCAGTAAGGCTTTCATCTTTGTCTCCTGTAAGATCTTCATAGAGAAACCAATGAAGTATGGGCTGAATGAGCAGATAGTGAGATGGATTGAAAACTGGCTGAACAGCCAGACCAAGAGTGTGGTAATCAGTTGCACAAGTCTGATTGGAGGCCAGTAACTAGTGATGTACCGCAGGGGTCAATACTGGGTCTGATCCCATTTAACATCTTCCTTAATGATCTGCATGACAGGGCAGAGTGTACCCTCAGCAAGTTGCTGTTGACACAAAACTGGGAGAGTTGTGCTGCCATTCAGAGGGACCTCAGCAAGCTGGAGAAATGGGCTGGCAGGAACCTTATGCCATTCAGCAAGGGGAGGTACTAAGTCCTGCACTTGCGGAGGAACAACCTTGTGCACCAGTGTATGCTGGGGGCTGACCAGCTGGAAAGGAATTTTTGTGGAAAAGGCCCTGGTCGTCCTGGTGGAGACCAAGCTGAGTATGAGCCAGCAATGTGTCAAAGGTGGCTAGTGAGATCTGGGGCTGCATTAGGAGTGTTGCCAGCAAGGAGACAGAGGTTACACTTCCCCTTTATTCAACACTGGTGAAGCCACGTGGAGTATGGTGTCCAGGAGTGGGCTCCCCAGTGCAAGAGAGAGACATGGTCATACTAGAGAGTCCAGTGAAGGGCCACATAGATGATTAAGGAGCATCTCTCCTGTGAGGACAGGCTGAGAGAGCTAAGGCTGTTCAGCCTAGGGAAGAGAAGACTCGGGCAGGGGGCGATTGTATCAATGTATATAGATACCTGAAAGGAAGGTGCAAAGAGGACGGAGCCAGGCTCTTTCCACTGGTGCCCAGTGACAGGACCAGAGGCACTGGGCACAAACTGGAGCACAGGAGGATCCCCCTCAACATCAGGAACCAGTTTTTACTGTGTGATTGACTGAGCACTGACACAGGTTGCCTAGAGCGGTTGTGGAGTCCTCATCCTTGGAGATACGCAAAAGCTATCTGCCGTCTGGGCAGAGGGATTGGGTGAGATGACATCCAGAGGTCCCTTCCGACTTCAAAGATTCTGTGATTTTGTAACTTTGTGTGTGATGCTGGAATGTATCCTAGGATAAGATAGTTATTCTGACATACATGTTAATGCTCACTGCTGCTAGCATTAAGAACACTTGTAGTCCAGTAACTTGGACGTTCTTAAAGATATGCAAATATGTGGACTTAAATAGCTGCTTATTCTGTGAAAAATCATTACTGTCTTGCATCATTGAACAATTTAAACATACTGGAGTAGACAGTTTGGCATGTTGGAGCTCCTTGGTGTGATGCAAATAAATAAACTTCTGACATTATTTGGTTGATTTGGTTTGTTTTCCTCCTCAAATGCCAATAGAACAATGTTTTTTGAGGGAATAAATGGGGTAGGAGGGACGGGACAGACAGTGGAAACTTGGTTATTTTTTTCAGTGCCTTATCTATACTCAGTTTCTACTAAAGCTGCTAACAAAATATAGCAATGTTATTTCTGTGTCAGATAAGATACTGACTTTCCCGCAATTACTGTTTTGGGATGTTTCTTTCTAGCCTGATGAAATGACCAGATTGAGAAGCCTCAATAGACAGCTCCAGATAAATGTTGACTGTACACTGAAAGAAGTTGATCTCCTTCAATCTAGAGGTATAGAATTGATAGTTTTTTAAAAACATAATTTAAATATGGGCGGGAGTGTTGCAGACGACACCAAGCTGGGTGGGAGTGTCGATCTGCGTGAGGGTAGAAAGACTCTGCAGAGGGATCTGGACAGGCTGGATCGATGGGCTGAGGCCAACTGTATGAAGTTCAACAAGGCCAAGTGCTGGGTCCTGCACTTGGGTCACAACCACCCCATGCAACGCTACAGGCTTGGGGAGGAGTGGCTGGAAAGCTGCCCGGCAGAAAAAGACCTTGGGGTGTTGGTTGACAGCCGGCTGAACATGAGCCGGCAGTGTGCCCAGGTGGCCAAGAAGGCCAATGGCATCCTGGCTTGTGTCAGGAATAGTGTGGCCAGCTGGAGTAGGGAGGTGATTGTGCCCCTGTACTCGGCAGTGGTGAGGCCGCACCTGGAGTACTGTGTTCAGTTTTGGGCTCCTCACTACAAGAAGGACACTGAGGAGCTGAAGTGCATCCAAAGGAGAGCAATGAAGCTGGTGAAGGGTCTAGAGAACAAGTCTTGTGAGGAGTGGCTGAGGGAGCTGGGGCTGTTTAGTCTGGAGAAGAGGAGGTTGAGGGGGGACCTTATTGCTCTCTACAACTACCTGAAAGGAGGCTGTAGTGAGGTGGGTGTTGGTCTCTTTTTTTCAAAGTAACAAGGGATAGGACGAGAGGCAATGGGCTCAAGTTGCATCATTGGAGGTTTAGATTGGAGATTAGGAAAAAATTCCTCACCAAAGGCATTGCCAACCACTGGAACAGGCTGCCCAGGGAAAAAGGGCTGAGTCACCGTCCCTGGAGGTATTTAAAACACATGTAGACGTGGTGCTTAGGGACATGGTTTAGTGGTAGATTTGGCAGTGTTAGGTTAACAGTTGGACTTGATGATCTTAACAGTCTTTTCCACCCTAAATGATTCTATGATTCTAATATGGTATGTGCTTAAATTGGACTCTTAGTTGGACTCTTTAAAGGTCAATTTTGATAATCAATATCAACTTATCTCTAAAAGGTGCCTTTTTCAGTTGCAACGTGATAAACTTGACTTGCTAATATTTCTGTTGGCCAAGCTAAATTACATTACCAAGAAAGTGATGACTTCAAAGTGACGTTGTCAAGAGCAAATTAAAAAAAAAAAAATTCCTTAATGAAGGTTCTTTACTTATATTTTTAACTTTTTTTTGACAAAGGCTCTGACCAAGTAATACAATACAGAACTGCAGGTTGAAACCAAGAAGCTGGCAAGCAGAAATCTACTTAGGTCTTTAAAAATCCTCTTTCTGCAACAGAAACTTGACATCAATACAGTCAAATAGATTAGAATATGCATAGACGTCCTGTTTTACCAAGAATGTGTCCTACAGAAAGATTTATTTTTTCACGTATTTTTAAAGCAATATGGAACACTGGAGTTGTTCATTCAATATGGGATTAGCCTGCTAAAAATTACTAGAATTAACACAAACCAAAAAATATGACAAAAGATTACTCAGGAAAAAGCTAATCTATAATGTCATAATAAAAAGATGCATAAAATCTGAAGCCTTTAGATGTTCATAGCGCTGGCATAGGCATGTAAATAACTTTGAGTTATGCTTTCTTTCTTTTTTCTGACAGGGAACTTTGATCCGAAAGCCACGTGTAACTTCTATGATAACATAGAGCCTGGTCCTGTTGTGCCACCAAAGCCATTTAAAAAGGGTAGGTCTGCAAACAAGCATGAAGTTACCTAATCGGCACTGAGAAAGCTTTCCCCCCCCATCTTTTTTTTTAAAACCCATGTCATCACAGGAAACAACTCTAATTATTATAACTTTTCTCTCTAACCAAAGCAGAAGGGTTTTATGTATGTGCAGTAGTCCTGGCTGCAACTTGTTTTCCTCAGGCAGGTTGTTGCAAATGACTGTTCTGTTAGTATGTTGTTTGTAAATACTGTTATTCCCTATTAGAAAAAGAGTTGAAAGTACACAAACTTCTATGTGTTAACCTGAGCTTCCTAATTATGTCTTTTGTAAATACTTCTAGGATAAAAGCTCTGTCAGGTTTGTTCAGCTGTCTTCTAACACTTATTGTTAGGATTTTGTACTTCTAGTTGGGATCTTTTATACAAGTTTAATTGGTCACAGCAGCTTTTTAAAATTTTAATTTATATTTTTAATTATATTTTAACATGACTGGTCACACTTTACCTATTTCTGGTGCAGTGTATGAATTTCACAGTAGCCCTGAAGCTTTAGCACAGCGAGAGCTAATTGCATAGTATTCAGGACTCGTATCTAGCTGAAGACACTTAAGGACAGGAGCTATGTGTTCAGTCTCACCTTTTGCCCGGTGGAGGTTCAGTCGGTACATCCCAGAGTGACCTGGCGCCCCGTTGGTAGGCACCTGGTGGCTATGTAGCTCAGTAGTGCTCTGAACTCCACTACGTTTAGTGGTGATTTTGGAGCAGAACCCTATCTTTTGCCTCAGGTATTTTTGGACCTTTTTCTTTTGTTTTACTTCCTGAAATCTGTTGAAAGAATGGTTTCAAATGTTAGTGGCAGTTTTTAAACACTTTGTGTCTTTTTACTGAAATAGTCAGTCTAGGATCCTGTGCTCTGGTACAGAGAAAACAGTGGTATTTTCTCTGAATATGTTATGTGTGATAAGATTTATGATATTGTGTCTCCTCTTACTGTAACTAGCATGTACTGAAATTGTTAGTGGGAAAGAAGTCACTCTTCTGAATCAGTAGTCATACAGTCTGTTTGAAAAATCCAAATTTGGCAAATAAGTATCGGTTGCTGAAAAGCAGTTCACAAAGATTTTTGCAGCTGAATTTTGAATTCATACAAGGAATTTTTTCCCCCTCTCTTGAAGCAAGTATTTTACACTTCAGTATAATAAGATGCTTAGTATGTGGAAATTTAAAAGAAAGAGAAGGCCCAGAACTACTGCTCATGTTTCAAAAAAAAAAAAGAACACAACCCAGTACTGGGATGTGTTTCCTGCATAAGTGGTGGTGTCCAGGAAAGACAGTAACAGCAGATGAGCAGTGGCAAGAAGGCAGTTGCCTGGGTTCGTGTTAAATTACAGTGCTACTTTGTGATGCTTGAAGACATTCTCTTAATTACGCTGGCCTATTTGATTTACAATGTCAAAGCAATATAATGTGCAAAACTTGCATGAAAAAAGTGATTTTATTTGGCAGTTGGATAGATAGTGTCTTGTAAGGATTTATACGACTTCTATGACTAGCTTCCTGGCTTTGTCTGTCAACTTATTACAAATCAATTTTAGGGCTGGTGTACTATATTCTGAACTTGTCTTTTAACATGAAGTCATCAATTTTTTTTTTTTTTTTTACTTAAAAAAGTTCCATTTCCTTAATATTCAGCGGTTGAAGGTGTTGGCAGGCAGACAGGTATGGGCAGACCAGGGTCTGCTCTGTGCTGCCATCTGGCTAGTCAGCATGTGTGCAGTCTAGTGCCTGCACTACTTGCTTGCTTAGAAGGAGTTTGTTGAGGCCAAGTACTGGTAATGTGACTACGCAACTTCTGGACTCGAGAGGGTTTACATCTAAGCAAGGAGGTTACTTTTATTTTCTTTAAGTATGTCTCTGAAGACAAGCCTAAGTACTATTTGCACTAACTTTTGTCAGCAGCCACCCGCTGGATTTCTCAGCAGATAACAGCAATGTGTGCACTTTGAATCACAAATTGCAGTCCTTTTTTACAACAGAAGTTCTCTTTTCATTAAGCTGTTCTGCAGGTGTGCGTTTAGCAGATAGGTATCTTAACCTCACCTTCTAGGTTGTGTTTCCACATCCTAGGAGTATTTGTCACTTTTGGTAGATAAATGGAGGTCTTGAAGTGGTGGTAGGAGGCATCGGAAAACCAAGTCTTTCTGTCGGTTAATACCTAATGCATGATTTGCATACGTACTGATTTTATGAGTGAAAACAGGCTGAAGTGCTGCTTCACATACACACACCCCTGCTGCAAAGCCATGAGGAAAAAAACAAACATCATCTTATTTTGAAACAGGACCACCATTTTATTTTTGTATTTTCTTCAGCCTGAATAAGTGCTAGAAAAAGATGCAGACTATTTGCATATGTCAGACTATTTGCAGGAACTAAATTAGAAGTAGTCTTTTACTTCAGGTAAAGCAGGATTATTTGAATTTAGATTTTTGTAATAGACTGCTGTTCAGAAACCTATGAAGTCATTCCTTAACAGGATGGTGTTGTCGTGCCAGTAAGAAACTTCTCAGTACGTTTTAAGCTATTAAACCTTTAGCAGTATCAGTGCCCTAATGGTGGCGACCGCTTTTTGGTTTCAATGTAATATATGGTTAAGTGACTCTTTACAGAAGTGAAATACTTCAAATATTCAGATTTCACAAACTGAATTAGAAGTATTTTATCAAAAGGCTTTTAATGTTACCTGAGTGGAAAGGGTTCCACATTTATTTTAATATAGAATATTTATAAAGAGGTAACGAACTAGCAGTATGATCTTGCCTATCATCCTTCTCTTCTGAAATAAGAAAAAATATTTTCCTTTGGCTTTTTTTAGAGCATCAAAGCAGCTCCAAACAGACTCCACGGACTCAGCCAAGAGATGAAGACTTTGAAGGGGCTCCATGGAATTGTGATAGCTGCACCTTTCTAAATCACCCAGCACTAAATCGCTGTGAGCAGTGTGAAATGCCCCGATACACCTGAAAATCAGGAAGGGGCTGCGTTGGGTTGAAAACAGGCTTTCAAGCCGACAGCTGTAGGAGAAGGAAACATGGGGAACCTTTCAGTTCATCTGCCCAGCCTTTGCCAGTCAACAATCTTCATATTGCAAGGGGTGGGAGTAACGTGTTGAGATGTTTCTGCTTGAGCTACACTAAAAATAAATAAATTAAGGGTGAAATTCTGTCTTATCCCATTGTAGTGAGCAAAGCAGAAAATGAAACCTGAAAATGTAAAAGGATTAATCTGGGGAAGAATGTATACAGGAGAGCAAATAACTACTGGTATTTAGTCCTGTGGTTATAGTTACTGCTTAGTGGCTCTAAAAAAAAGAAAGAAAACAAACCTACTGTTTTTTTAAAAACATTCTAGGACTCTTAGTAATGGTGTGAAATGTTACACTTAACCAGAAAACCTGAAGAGCCAGAGCTGACTTAACCTGGCCACAGCTAGCTGGAAAACAAAGTCTCCCTGTGCTTCTAGATTGTAAGCTACTGAAAAAGAAGACAGGTAAAAGCAACGATAAATTTTGCAGTGTATGAAAAACAAGGAGAAGAGTATTTGTAATTGCTGCTTTTTTTCAGGGTAACTTATGTCAACAAAAAATTACTGTTTGAAATAGTAACCTAAGGTGACTAAATGAGAAACCGTATGGGTGTTACAGAGAGTTTAATCAGAGGTAATTTTTTACAATCCCTTTTGCTTGTACAGTGCTCACCTGGCTGTCAACACTGGTAATAAAGAATGAATTCTACCATATTATGGTTGAAAATACTGCTGCATGCTTTCATTAGGCTGTTGTGTTTCAAAGCTAAAAGTATGCTTTTACATCCAACAATCTTTGAGGCCTGTGCTCTGTAGCAGCACAGTGACATATGCCAAATGCAGACTACTCCAAATTCTGTTTGGAAGACTTGAGCTCAGCCATGGTTGTGTAGAAGAGTTTGTACCCAGTTCCTTAGGCCCTTTCAGCTTCCAATTTGTGAAGAACTCATGATGTTTACAGCACAGAAGGTACTTTGTGCCCCAGTTCAAAGCTAGCTGAAAAATAATTAATCAATTAGCTCTTCAGTAAAGGTTTATTTGCACATTGTTAATAAACCAACCTGTACAAATGACACATGCCAGATCCTGAAAAATTACACACTGCATTCTTTTTACTTTGATCAGGAAATACTTGCCGTAGGTTGAAGAACACAAGACTTGCAACTGAAAATCATACTGGTACTGTTATGCATATGATACACTGTATTATAAAGGTGATGTTCAATTTGTTTGAATGCTTCAGGTTGCTGTAATAAAGCACTCAATACTTGTGAAACTGAACATGGGTTTGGGCAGCTGAATGATTATGTTCCACAACTGTGCAACTGAGTAGGGTGTTCTTGTGTACTGGTCAGAAGCTGGTACAGTGCATTTGAGATTTTATGGTATAACTTTGTCAAGATTCAGAGACACAACCAAGCATGTCAGCTGAATTATGGTAATTGACTTTGCAACTGTGAAGCAAAAAGTGCTAGCTACACCATACCAGAAGAGATGTAAACTACTTCATTTTAGATTGTGTTTAGCTCATGGCAGCCACATCCATATGGTCAACTGCCGCAATTCAGTTGATGTGTGATAACACGTTAAGCTATGGTAGAACAATCATGTGTCTGAATCCTTATTTAAAATCAAGCAGCGTTTGTAAGGGATGGATGGAGGAAAACTCATCTTGACTGCATTGTTCAATCTGGTGTCTTCTCTCTCTGCGATTTATAAAGATAACAGTAAAAAACCAAACTGTGATCTTAGATGAGGAACCAATATTTTATCTGGCATTTTTCAGTATGTTCTTGCACTAACTAAATCTTCAGCATAATTTTAAATAAGCTAAGAGATCTCCAGCAATCGGTGTGTACCACTGCTGAACAAAACAAAGGCATCAGAGCTAGTTTTCCCTCCTTCCCTCCTTCCCTCCTTCCCTCCTTCCCTCCTTCCCTCCTTCCCTCCTTCCCTCCTTCCCTCCTTCCCTCCTTCCCTCCTTCCCTCCTTCCCTCCTTCCCTCCTTCCCTGATTTATATTACTATGTGATGAGCTCGTCACATATGGAAAGGGGTAAAAAATCACTGTCAAATCAAGTTAGAAGGTAAACATTAATTTTTTCATGTAAGTGGACAGTCTGACAAAACGGAGATAACTAGAAAACAGATGAGCAGAATCATTATACCTAGGATAAGCAGTACCATTGCTGTTATCAGCTGTATGATGAATTACTCAAAACAATACCAGTAACTTCATGACTTTTTTTATCATGATGCCTTTGCCTTTGTATTATTTCATTTTTCTGTTCATTTGTACTTCTGTTGAAGTTTTATAAGCATTTGTTTTTGCCGGAATTAAAAAATGATAGCAACTGAAATGACAGTCGGCAAATGAGAGTAGGTGTGTCATGCACCAATACAGTTGTGCCATTTTCAGACAGACTAGATACTACTTTTGAAGGGGGGGGAAGTGCATGCAGTCCAATAATTACTTGAGCTGTAATAATCATAAATGGAGACTTGCTGATCTTAGTTGTAGCTTTACCAGAGGAAGGCAAGGAAGGCTGCGGTGACAGCAAGATACTTTTTGGAAGACTGAGTGCTGTTAAATTGCAAATGAATTCCTTCGTACCAATAATTTTACACCAGTTTTTCAATTACTCTCATTTGTTGCTTGTACAAAAAAAACCCAAACCCTTCTGTTGTATTGTTTTACGTGTAAATGCCCACACTCAGACATTAGTAGTAAAGATTTTACATGGTGCTTGAATATTTTTAGTTTGTTAGAATATAAATTGTATTTTGAATATTGGAAGATTCATTTTCCTTCTGAAAGCAGGTGACACCGTTCACACCCCAAATGAATTGTAGATTATGCCAAAAAGATTGGTTTGTGTAATATTTATTGAATGCACATAAAACCCTGATGTCAGCTGGCATACAAAATGCACTGTATTGTATAAAACTTTTGTGTGTGTGAATGGTGGGATGCTGATGCCCTTGTGTTGAGTTAATGCACTACTTGTGTTTTCTTTTTTCCTTAATGACTGAGCTTTCCCTCAGCCATGCTACTAGAGTGGTAGAGTTTGTAACTGACTTGGACATTCGGATATTCAAAATGATTTCACTGTTCATTGAAATTTTATAAAGTTTATTTTATATTTACTGTGCTATTAAGATGAATTCCCTTTATAGAATACTACTGTAGTTCTCTAAAAGTTTATTTAGAGTGGGGCTTGTGGAAAATGATTCAGAACATAGTAAACCAAAAGAAATCCTGAACTTTGGATCTACTTTTAATTTGATGTAATTATTAGTCTTGTTTGGGTGAAGAGGAAAGGGGGTGGGAGGTCAAACAAAAGGAAGTACTTTGTAAAATGTAGTCTTAGATCAGGTTGAATTGTGTATCTGTGTGTCTGTGGTATGTGTGTGTTTCCCTTGAAAAATGGGAGGTGTGGTGAAAAGGTGTAATAATTCTTAAAAGAGCTGGTCTCAGTACTTTCTGATTATGATATGCTACTAAATCACTTTTTTTAAAAAAAGAACATCCTTTTCTTTCAGTTACTTTATCTGTCCCAGTTATACATCTCTCATTTCAATTTCTGAATACTTTTACATTTATAATATTGATTGTAAAACCCGTTGAAACTGAAATAAAAATACTTGAGTTGGAATGGGGACAAAAAATAAAAACAATAAAGAATGTTTTAAAAAAGAATGTGAGAATATGAAATATGTTAAAAACAAGCTTGTCATCAGGATGATAGTTTTTGTTTTAAAATTCAGTGGTATACCCTGGAATGTGAAAATGACTATCCTGATGAGAAGTGGACAGTTGGACATAAACAATTCGTCAGCTTGTTTGGTCCCACAGAGTTTACGTGCGCTGTTCCGCAGTGACTCTTACTCCCGTAACAAAAGAAGACATGCACAGATATCACATCTCATAGTCAGTACTGTCTCTATGTGCTGCTGCATCTGTTTCGTTTCAATATGTCAATATGATATGAAGCTAGCCATGACTGAATTTTGCCAGATTTCTTCATTTTGGAGCTTTCATTGGTGTTTATGTCCATAAATATTAATGAGAATATTTTTCTTGGTTTTGAATAATCAGAAGTCAATGGAGTTAATGCAATATTATAATCCTGGGTTTTCAGTACCTTTGAAACCGATTTTAAAAAACTGTGTTCTTGAAACTTATTTATTTATGGTGGCACCAGTGTATCTAATCCATATTTCCTGCTGTGTGAAACCCTGTTAAATTTTTTTCATAAAAAAAGAAGACACGATCCTGTTTAATCCTGTATATATGGTATCTACATTCTAGATTTGTGTATGCTGTGAATGAACTTATTACTAAGAGATGAAATTGTATAAAAGCGTTCAGAGGCTATGCATGCATGGTACCTCCAGAAAGTGCATACTCCGAGTTGCAGATTCCTGCAAAAATAAATTAATAAAACTAAGCAAACATCACATCCTGCATTTGTTCTTCTATGTAATAGGAAGCATTTAAAAAATACAGCCTTTTTGCTTTTGTAGTCTGATTGTTTATGGTCTCCCACTTCAACCCATAGCCATAGCAAATTTGTTTCAGGGCTTTGGGGGTTTTGTTTTTGATGATCAATATGATTCTCATTAAGCAATTGCTGAATATTGAGCTGGCTTCCAAATCCTGTTCCTGTGGGTGTGTACAGCTTGTATAAGCAGGAGTCCTGTTCAGATGATGGGTATTCTGTGTAGCTTCTGGTGTAGAAACAGGATGTTGGATGTTCAGAGTGTGAAGTTGAGCTCATTACTGTTCTCTGTTTTTTTAATGGGAAGTTGTTAGTAGAGGAGTAGCTTTTATTTACTACAGCAGATGGTCACCTTTTATTTGTAGTCTTGATCGCAGGCATTCCTGCTTATCCTCGATGGTGTTGAGTATCTGGGTTACAAAAGTCCATCTTCTGCTCTAACCTGTTACAGAAAGGCCCTGCTCTGGGAGAGGGTGGAGAATTTGAAATGCATAGATCAGTGTGCAGGCAGTTTCTTTTTATCAGTATGTCTTCTCGATTATCGTGATTGTGTCAGCTCACCATTATCTAAAACTTGAAAGAATCCTTGAAAGCTCTGTAGCTGTGCTACAGCCGTGTTTTGTTCACGTGCAGTTTCAGTCGTTAAACACGTTGTGGTCTAACAAACCTTCTGCAACTTTGGTTTTGAGCTTTTGTCAGCACACATATGTAAGAATGTAGTTTTGCATTCCTTTTGCTAAATTGAATTTATAAAAATTTCAGGACAGGTTTGTATTTTAATCAGGCATTTGATTCTTTCACTTTACAAATCATTGCAATTGATTTTTTTTTTTTTGAAAAGTTTCAAAGCTTTAAATAAAGTTTAAAAATGGTAAGGTACCTGTAAAATATATTTTGCTAATGGAGAATCACAAAGCCAGAAGACTCTAGATCTAACAAGGGAGAGTGGCCGCTATTTTGTTGTTTCCTGAAGTAACAAGGAGGAGGAAGAGAGTCTGAAATAATTGCACAAACCTCGTTGATTTACTCTTAAGAATTGCTTGGTTTTGACAGTACTGCACCGTGTCTCGAACCTGTGGCGCTTAGAGAGGTGGTTTGTCTTGTGATCTGGTAAGTGTTCGAGGAAGAAAGTACTGCTGCTTCTAATCAGTCGAGGTGATCCGTAGTGCTGGGTAAGTACTGTGTTTTCTTTACTTGCACCCTCTCAGACTGTAACTACACTTTTTGGAAGGAGGTGATTTAGGTAACTAATTCCACCTACCAGCTGGACTTAAATCGCTATAAACGAGATTGGTTACCTGATGTTTTGTGGAAACCTTGTGAAGTTGTTCGAGAAGGGGCTATGTTCATTTCTAAATTGAGGGTCTGTGGTTGTGACGTGTTCTAGTTTGACAGTAAAAAAAGAGCCAGACCACTAAAAGCCTCTTGCAGGAGTGCTGCTTTGTTTTATAAAATATGCTGTCTCTTTAGAAAATGGTAATGTTGTGCTTTAAGAATAAATAGTTAAAATAGATCCATAAAAACTCCACTCTACAGATGTCTTTCCAGTTAGGCAAGACTTGCAACTTTGCGTGTATTTGCTGATTTTATGAGTTCCATTTTGGAAGATTTTGACAAATTAAGTTGTCCTTTATTCCCAAACCGTAGTGACCTGGTTGAAGTTAACAAAGTTTGCTTAAAAAAGGAGTAAATACAGTTTTGTTACTGCTTTACAAACAAAACCAAAAAGCCTCCAAATGAAACACATGCAACACAGGTGCTACTTGATTCTTTTTTTACTAAAAGCTTCATTTTTTTGGAAGTGTTTTAGGAAATGAAGTGTAGGCTTGTTGGGAGTGGGTTTTATTTTTTTATTTTTAGGAGAAAAACATAATATTCAGAAAAAAATGCGCTGGGTGAGTGAGGTCGTTGTAGGTTTGAAAGTGATTTTCTGATTCTGACCGGATACAGCTGTCTTGTAATAATTGGTACCGAATTCTGGCGTTAGTTACAACGGCCGGGAGTGGTGGCAGCGTGCCTGGAGCTGCTGGTGGGCGGCTGCTCGGCTGAAACGGGGCGCGCTGCGTCTTTTGTGAGCGTGAAATGGCCCTGCGGTTATGGCCCTGTGTCATGTGCAGGGATGTGCAGCCGGTGCGTGACAGCGGAGCATCGTGGGTTGCAACCAGTGGGGTGTTGTCCCCCGGTGTGATGGGACAAGCCAGCAACCGCCGGCCATCAGCGTGCCTCGGGGGTGCGGTCGCTTCCCGGCACTGGCCTTCTGCTCGAATGGTACCGCGACAGGAAAGGTGAACCCCCAAACCAGGACCAGCCACTCCCTGCCCTTGCAGAAAAGGTGGTTCAGGAGCTGCCTGGGAGTTGTGGATCTGGGGATTGTAATTCACCTGAAACTTCTCTTAATTTTGAGCCTATTCCATTAATTCTAATGGCTTGGCAAAGATGAAGTTGCTCTTGGCAATGTCAATGGGTCTCTTTGCGGCTACCCTGTGCGCTGGAGAGTGCCTGGTGTGACTCTGCCCGGGGTTTAGATCCACGCGTAGTACCCCTGTGACCTGTCCCGCACGGAGGGGGACAGTGATGGTCAAGTGCACTTTCCAGGCAGATAGGTGGGTTTACAGTAACCAGGGTCTGAGAAAACTTTTCAGGGAGTGACTTCTGTCTTTATGACGACTTGTGAATCCTTGCCCCTAGTGAGATTTCTGTGTATGCTTTGCTTTCTTCGTGAGGAACAGCTTGGGGTGGTGAAAAGCCTTGTGCATCTTTCATCATCACCACAGCTACTGAAGCCTGATGGGTTGGCTTGGTGGCTGTTCCAGGTAACTGATCCATTACTTTTTTTCCCCCCCACATTAGACAATTGTTCATAAACCAAACTGTTGATTTTTTTATCTTTTTTCTTTTTTTGGCCGATGATCCATGACCGTGAATCTGTTGCTGATCATTGCCTTTTCAAACCCTGAAAATTTCAAAGCAGCAGTGGGTAGGTAACGAGCTGTGTGTACATTCACGCTCTTCCTCACAACACTGATACCTCAGGTCAGTGTTGTACCACACAGTAAGAACTGGATTAGTTACTTCATAAATCTATAAAGCAAATCTTAAAAAATACGTATCATTTTGAAACTTCCTTCAGACTTTACTATTACTTCTTAATGAAACTGAGAAGCAGACTGGCTGACCTGCTCGCTTAGCCCTTTTAAGAAACTCGAGCTACTGCTGCTAGTCGAACCTGTCATGTCTGGTAAAACAGCAACTGCCAGTTAAAATTTGCATACCTTGTTTTGCACAACTGAAGTGAAATATTTGAAATGAACTTATTTTTCAAATTCGTATGTTGGCCTTATCACATGATTGATGAAATAAAAAGTGAAATGATTTGCACGCCAAACATTCTCATCTAGTTGTCCATGTATTAATTACAGTATTAAAACAGAGAACCCTCAGATTTTTCAAGAGTGTGATAATGAGATCCTTTTTATTTTCAACTGCAGAGATATTAAACTTGCAGAACATGATACCGTAGAATCACAGAATAGTTTGGGTTGAAAGGGACTTTTAACGGCCATCTAGTCCCACCCCCCCTGCAATGAGCAGAGGCATCTTCAACTAGCTCTAATGTTCTATCAAATCAAGTGTTCTGTTGTGTTTTTGCAGTTGATTGCCTTCTGGTTCTAGTCCAAGATGAAATATGTCCTGCTTTGGCCAAGGAAGTTGCCCAAGTATTTGATGGTTCCTTGGCTTAGATTATCTGATGGATAGCAATTTTTTTCCGAATTACTGACTTTCAGGTCTGTATTCTTGATGCAAATGGTCACCTTGTGACCATCTCCTTCTCTCCAGCAATGCTTCTGTAAATGAAACAGACTCTCAGAAGTGAAAAAATCCAAACAGATTAACTACGAACTTTTAAATATAACTCTCTGAGTGTTGACCAGCTGTATGCATGCAGGATCTGTCATGAAACAGAATCTTCGTTATTGAAACGTTATTCTGAGATGTTATTCCTTCTGGAAGAGCGGCTGATGCAATTTGTATCCCAGTGCAAGAGCTGCTCTTAATGTAGAACCTCAAGTGATTCCCCCCTCCCATTTTAATCTTGGAAAAACAGAGAATGGGTTAGCTATATTGATGTACATTTTTGATTGTCTTTTTCCTAGGTTGCTAGTTAATCCCTAAATTTGGCTTTTCCCTCCACCCCCAGTGGGGCTGATGTACAAAGCCCTACTATTTGTGGTTCTTTACAGTGTCTTATTTTTTCTAATAAATCTTTAGTAGGAATTCTTGTGAGAGATGGACTACTTCAAATCCCAGCTATGTGTTTTTGATACGTAGAACTGAGAAGCAAGAGCCGTTTTTCCTTTCTCCTTGTCCTTCTGATCTACCTGGATTAATGGCAATGCCGAGATTCCCTGCATCATTGCTGTGTCGTGGTGCCCTCTTCAAACACACTCTCCCGCACTGCGAATCAAATGGAATTGGCTTACTGTATGGACAGGGTGCCCCCACTACTGGCGGTATGGAAATTAAAATTATTAGGATCCAAGGTGTACACCTTCAGTCCTCATAGGTCGGGAGGGGTGGCTGCCCTGCCTCGGCCAAGGAGACAGAGAAGGCTTTGAAGGAAAATGCAGATGTACACAACTGCTCTGGTGTGCCGGGTGCCAGCAGCCGGGGAGGGCGAGGGGCCACGGCAGCAACCAGAGAGGAGACCCCGTGTCTGGGGTCCCCGTTGGACACGTGCGCATGAGCGCCTCCCCCGACAGACCTCCATCCCGACCTGCTGCAGCGGGGCCAGGCGGGGACCGCAGGTGCGGTTCGTGTCCGTGCGGTGCTGAGCGTGTCTCTCCCTGCGGAGCTGCGTGTCCGTGGTTGCGTGTGGCAGGCGTGTGTGCGCGTCTGGCCATGGGGAGTGCCTTCGGCCCCGCTGCTGGGCTGACCTGGGGGCATGGAGCAGCTGCAGCCCCGTCTCCATCACCCTGCAGGGTTTGGCAGCTCTGCGCCGCTGGCAGTACGTAGCCGAAGAAACGCACCTTGTCGGACGCAGTCGCTCGGGAGAAGGAAGCGTAGAAACCCCAGGAGAGGCGTAATCGTACAGACGGCAACAGAGCGATAGCAGGATGTTCTGCTAAATACAGCTGAGCTATTTACCTGTGTTCTGGTTGTGAGACAAATCGTCTCTCCACCACGGAGGGAAATGTAGATGCTTTCATGAGCTACAAAAATCACCAAGCCTGTGAAATTCCCACGTGGTGGTGCCTGGCTGTAAAACTGAGACCCAAGTTTATTACAGCAAGAAACGCAGAGTGTGTAGATGTTTCCCAGTAGTTTTCAAAGCTGTTCCTTAAAACTGGAAGTAAAAGACAACCACTTTGCTCTTCTTCCAGCTCACAAATTCTGCTGGCATCAAATTTGTTCTACGAGAGAAACCACTTTGAAAGAAATTCTCTGCCCTGACAAATGAGGGACCTGTTCCTTATCGAGAGGAATGACTCCCAGAGAAAAATTTTGTCAGGTCTGGTTTTTTTTTAGGTTCGGCAGATATTCAGATCTTCATCAAGTTGAGCTGTTCTTCAGCCACAATATTTTTTCACCTGCCTTTGTCAGTTGCAGGCACAAGCTTTGGTCGCCTCCGGCAGGTCACTGCTCTGATGCCGAAGAACTGCTGTGTGGCAGATACACGTGTGTGACCTAGGTATCTTCCATAAATGCCAGTTTCTTACGGGGAGAGGTCACTGCTCCAGCTGTTCCGTTAGGATTTGGAAGTCCCGGTACCCCCTTGGACGCCGGTTCCTCTTGTGATCTTGGTCACTTCATAGAGCTCCTGCTTTTCTTTGTCTCTGATTTTGGGGAGACCAATCTGAACTTCTCTGTTTTGGAACAGTGCTGACCTACATCCAGTGTCTCATCATTAAAGACATCTGAACACCTGATCACACCCGTGCAATGCGGTGTAGCTGACTCCTGCCTTTTTTTCATGCCTGGCCAGAGGAGAGTATTTTGGAGCTCGGTTCTATAACTGCGCGCGTGGTACGTGCTGGAGCAGAGACGATCCTTTACGTGCGTCCAGTTTAGTAGGCGTGTTTTGGCAGATGAAGATTTTAGTGACAGAGCAGGCAAGAAACTACAGCCAGTTGCTATTTTTATCCACGCTATTCAGTATTCAGGTCTGAGAGGAGTTACATTATGAGGAGAAACATCGAGAGAAAAATACATTGTTTCTTTTGTGTAGTTATTTACAAGAAATACTGTATTCAAGGCGTTGTGGTTAATTTTTTTATTGGTAAAGTTTATCCTTCACGATTAAAAAAACACGTCTCAAAAGAAGAAAGTGGGAAAATTTGAGAGAAAAACATCTTCCTCTCAACCTGAAAACACTGGAGATACACAATATTGTCCGTGCACAACTGTTACATGAGGCCACAGTTAGAAAAATATTTTCTTACCCACTTATTTGGAAGGCCTAACTGAGATTTATCCGTCTGAACCTCACTCTTTCTTTAGCTTTCTGATATTTTTCAAATTACACTAGTTTGTTTTCTTCTAAAATTGACAAACTTCAAAATTATTGGAAATTGGCATATATTTCTTTCAGTAGTTACATGCAAAAATCTGCATCTTAGGAAGTACACAAAAATCTAGCTAAAGCTGGGCTTTTCCCTGTTGCCACGGCAAGTTTTGTGGCTAGCGATTGTCCCTTGTTGTCACAGTGGCAACAAGGCCTGTATTTGCATCTCTGACTCTTCCCAAAGGCAGTGAAAAAGGGTCAGAGAAAATCTAGATAAGCTGGTCCTTTCAATGTTATTTTGCAATAAATTGCAATTAAACAGCCGTATTTTCTCTATCTCTCTCTCTCTCCCCCCCTTCCTCCCTCCACTTTATTTTTTTTTTTTCCTACCTAACTGGGTGCACGGCATAATTCAGAGGTTGTGTTTCTCAGGCATGTGCCAACATAAATGCTCTACCAAGAGGTAACCTGTATTTTGACATATTCTCATATAAAATATTGACAAAGATGCAAGGAATATTTTTTTTTTTTTCTGTATGACATATTTTTTTCTGTGTTTCGTTGTGCAATACATCTACTGTGAGGTAGAAAAGCGGGGAAAGCAATATTGGGAACAACTACTGTTTTGTTAGCTGTTCAAGGGAAAAAACCCAACAGTCTACATCCTGGTTGTCTGGCTGCCTCTCGTTTAAAAGAAGTGTTGCAGAAAGACCATTTTTTGGTTACCTCTTCTGTTTTGCTCCAAAGACGTTATACGTTGGAGACAGGAAAAAAGCCCCTATCAGAAGCAGACCCGACTTCACCTTCTTTCCGAGCTGCCCGTGTTCGGCAGGGAGCCGGCGCTGCGCTTGTGGCTGCTGCTGGCTGCGCTGCTCCGGCTCCGAGCTCCCGGCCAACAGCATCGGCAGTGGGGCCGCCCTGTCCTCCGGTCACTTTGTCCAGAGCTTAGGGAAACTGAATAAAAAAACCCACCTGATTTCACTAGAAATAAAGGCCACGTAGCGCAAATTAATTATTCTACTTAGTAAACTCAGGCTTTGTAAACATAAAAAATCATTTGACTAATGTTAGAGTGTTGGTAGATAGTGTGCCGAAACACCCCAGCCACACAACGCCCAGCAAACTGCCACTCAACAGTATAAACACTTAATGAGCAATCACCTGCAAGCAGGAAAATTGCTTTCGAGCCGTAAGCATCATGTGCATCTTGTGCCTAATACCGGATACAGGAGACAAGCTCGCTTGCAGTGGGAAGAGGGTAGCTGTGCTTTCTTTGTCTAAGATATTGTAGCATATTATCTTTGCTTTGCCACCATTTGAAAAATCAGAAATGAAGAGTCTGCAGAGATTCAGACCCTTCATATACTGTAAGTAGAGACATAATCTAGATCAAGGTTCTAAATGTCCCACCGTCATCGAAAATCCCCTTACTTTTGTTTTTCCGGCCTGATGTGCTGCACTCATTCTGAACACTGCAGAAAGGTGCACTAATAGCACTAAATCTAAATGACTTAGTTTTACCCATCGGGTTTGGCAGGACAACATGCTGATAAAACCCCAGACATTCCTTTAAAATGTACAATTTAGTCATCAGGTTACATTTATTCCCACACTGCAGTAGTACAGACTTTCTAACAGGTTAATCCCAAAGCCCTTTTCAATGTTTTCAGCCGTTCCCCGCAAAGAGCAGCTGTACTAACCCTACTAACTGTACTAACTGAACGCTGCAGCACTGGCCCACATCTTCCAGGAGAAGGAGGAGGAGAAGGAGCCAAGAGCTCGAGTTCTGCGGACAGGGGAGCAGTTACAATCTGCCGCGCGTCCGTCACTTTTAGCACCATGGAAGGCTTTCAAAGTGACAACGATATCGATTAATCTCAAAATGTATCGGTGTGATCTATGGGCTTCTCACACATAGTGTTTTGTTAACCATTTTTCTTAACCTTCCAGTTTACGGAGTTTTGTGGTTGCTGTGATGTTGTTCAACTGCAGTTAAGTAGCCCAATTTAGTGAAGAAAAACTACTTACAAAGGCTGTATTTGTGATATGAGCCACAAGATGGGTAGTCATATCTGTTTTGGGTTTATTTTCATCTAATAGGAAAATATTGATTGTCTTCTCGGTTGTTTACCTGCCCTGTAAGCAGGCATGGTAGATGGGGGTGTGCATGTGTGTGTACACAACTGTAACAGATATTCCAGTTTACTGATGGCTTGTAGCTGATCCCAGTGGAGCTGTACACTCCCATTTCATAAGAAATATGTTGTGGTGTTGAAACTGTGAGAAAAATACCAACAGGTGTAGTCAAAAAGGGTATTATAGACTGATAATTCCAAGTCTGGGTTAGTATGTCTGACTAAATGTACTAAGCTAAAATGTACTAAGCTGTATAGGTTCCTCTGGTTTTGGATGCAGCAGAGAATCACAGAATCACAGAATAGCAGGGGTTGGAAGGGACCTCTGTGGGTCATCTAGTCCAACCCCCCTGCCGAAGCAGGGTCACCTACAGTAGGCTGCACAGGATCTTGTCCAGGCGGGTCTTGAATATCTCCAGAGAAGGAGACTCCACAACCTCCCTGGGCAGCCTGTTCCAGTGCTCCGTCACCCTCAGAGGGAAGAAGTTCTTCCTCATGTTCAGACGGAACTTCCTGTGCTTCAGTTTGTGCCCATTGCCCCTTGTCCTGTCACTGGGCACCACTGAAAAGAGCTTGGCCCCATCCTCCTGACACCCACCCTTCAGATATTTGTAGGCATTTATAAGGTCCCCTCGCAGCCTTCTCTTCTTCAGGCTGAACAAGCCCAGTTCCCTCAACCTCTCCTCGTAGTGGAGATGCTCCAGTCCCCTCACCATCCTTGTAGCCCTCCGCTGGACTCTCTCCAGTAGCTCTTCATCCTTCTTGAACTGGGGAGCCCAGAACTGGACACAGTACTCCAGATGAGGCCTCACCAGGGCAGTGTACAGGGGAAGGAGAACCTCCCTCCTCCTGCTGGCCACACTCTTCCTGATGCACCCCAGGATCCCATTGGCTTTCTTGGCAGCCAGGGCACACTGCTGGCTCATGGTTAACCTGTCGTCCACCAGGACACCCAGGTCCCTCTCCGCAGAGCTGCTCTCCAGCAGGTCCACCCCAAGCCTGTACTGGTGCATGAGGTTGTTCTTCCCCAGGTGCAGGACCCTGCACTTGCCCTTGTTGAACCTCATCAGGTTCCTCTCTGCCCAGCTTTCCAGCCTATCCAGGTCACGCTGAATGGCAGCACAGCCTTCTGGTGTGTCTACCACACCTCCCAGTTTGGTGTCGTCAGCAAACTTGCTGAGGGTACATTCTAACTCTTCATCCAGGTTGTTGATGAAGAAGTTAAACAAGACTGGGCCCAGTACTGACCCCTGAGGGACACCACTTGTCACCAGCCTCCAACTAGACTCAGCGCCGCTGATGACAACCCTCTGAGTTCTGCCATTCAGCCAGTTCTCTATCCACTTCACCGACCACTCATCCAGCCCACACTTCCTCAGCTTCCCTAGGAGGATATCATGGGAGACTGTGTCGAAAGCCTTGCTGAAGTCAAGGTAGATAACATCCACGGCTCTCCCTTCGTCTACCCAGCCAGTCATGTCATCGTAGAAAGCTATTAGATTGGTCAGGCATGATTTCCCCTTGGTGAATCCATGCTGACTACTCCTGATAACCTTCTTTTCTTCCACTTGCTTGATGATGGCCTCCAGGATAAGCTGCTCCATCACCTTTCCCGGGATGGAGGTGAGGCTGACCGGCCTGTAGTTCCCTGGGTCCTCCTTCTTGCCCTTTTTGAAGATTGGAGTGACATTGGCCTTTCTCCAGTCCTCGGGCACCTCTCCTGTCCTCCAGGACCTCTCAAAGATGATGGAGAGTGGCTCAGCAATGACATCCGCCAGCTCCCTCAGCACTCGTGGGTGCATTCCATCGGGGCCCATGGATTTGTGGACATCCAGATCACTTAAGCGATCCCTCACACAGTCCTCCTCAACCAAGGGAAAGTCGTCCTCTTTGTAGGCTTCTTCTCTTTCCTCCGGGGCCTGGGATTCCTGAGGGCCAGTCTTAGCACTGAAGACTGAAGCAAAGAAGGCATTCAGTAGCTCTGCCTTCTCCGCATCCTCCGTCACCAGGACACCCGCCTCATTCAGCAGCGGCCCCACGTTGTCCCTAGCCTTCCTTTTGCTGATGATGTAGTTGAAGAAGCCTTTCTTGTTGTTTTTGACATCCCTTGCCAGCTTCAATTCCAGGTGAGCCTTGGCCTTCCTCGTCGCATCCCTGCATGCTCTCACTACGTTTCTGTACTCTTCCCAAGTGGCCTGTCCCTCTTTCCACATTCCATGCACCTTTCTCTTCTGCCTGATCTCCGCTAGAAGCTCCTTGTTTAACCATGCAGGTCTCCTGCCTCCTTTGCTAAATTTCTTTCTCAGGGGGATGCATTGCTCCTGTGCATGGAAGAAGTGTTGTTTGAAAAGCGACCAGCACTCATGGACCCCCCTGCCTTCGAGAGCCCTGGCCCACAGGATTCCTCCCAGTAGCTCCTTGAAGAGGGCAAAGTCAGCCCTCCTGAGGTCCAGGGTTTTGATCCTGCTTATCGCCCTGCTTCCTCCACGCAGGATCCTGAACTCGACCATTTCATGGTCACTGCAGCCGAGTCTACCTCCAACCTTCACGTCCTCCACCAGTCCCTCCTTGTTTGTTAACATGAGGTCCAGCAGCACGCCTTTCCTTGTTGGTTCCTCCACCACTTGCATCAGAAAATTATCATCGATGCTCTGTAGGAACCTCCTGGATTGCGCCTGCCTAGCTGTATGGTCTTCCCAGCTGATGTCAGGGTGGTTGAAGTCCCCCATGAGAACCAGGGCCTGTGACTGTGAGGCTGCTTGCAGCTGCCTGTAGAAGGCCTCATCAACCTCCTCCTCCTGCTCAGGTGGCCTGTAGTACACACCCACCGTAATGTCACCCATGTGAGCCTGTCCCTTAATTCTAACCCACAAGCTTTCAACTCCTTCTTCACTTGCCCCCAGGCCAAGCTCAATGCATTCCAGTTGCTCCCTCACATATAGAGCAACTCCCCCACCTCTCCTTGTTGGTCTGTCTTTCCTAAAGAGTCTGTAGCCATCTATGACAGCATGCCAGTCATGCGAGTTGTCCCACCACGTTTCTGTGATGGCGACCAAGTCGTAGCCGTCCTGCTGTATAATGGCTTCCAGCTCCTCCTGTTTATTGCCCATGCTACGTGCATTGGTGTAAACACACTTGAGCTGGGCTGTCAATCTCACCCCTGGCCTTGGCACTCCAAGCCTAGGCTCATCCCTAGTGAGCTGGGCAATATCCCCTTCCCTCTTTGAACGTAGTTTAAAGCCCTCTCAATGAGCCCCGCCAGCTCGTGGCCAAGAATTCTTTTCCCCCTTTGTGATAGCTGAGCTCCACTTGTTGCCAGCAGGCCCGGTGCTGTGTATACCTCCCCATGATCAAAGAAGCCAAAATTTGACCGATGGCACCAGTCCCTGAGCCACCTGTTAACCAGGTGAGTTTTCCTGCCCCTTTCAGTGCTGTCCCCTGCCACTGATGGGATGGAGGAAAACACCACCTGCGCCCCTGATCCCTCAACCAGTCGCCCCAGTGCCCTGAAGTCCCTTTTGATGGCCTTGGGACTTCTTTCTGCTACCTCGTCCCCGCCAACCTGCATTACCAAGAGGGGGTAGTAATCAGAAGGCCGCACCAGACCAGGGAGTTTCTTCACAACATCCCTAACCCGGGCCCCAGGGAGGCAGCAGACTTCCCTGTGGGATGGGTCCGGTCGGCAGATCGGGCCCTCTGTTCCCCTCAGAAGGGAATCACCTATTACAATGACCCTCCTTTTTTTCTTAGTTGAGGCAGTTGTAATACGTGGGGCTGTCTGACTCGTTCTAGGCAACCCCCTGGATGGAGCCTCACCTTCACCCACATCCTCTGTGGCCAGTCCCTCACATTCCAGAGCCCCGTATCTGTTGCTTAAGGGCAACTGGGCAGGTGAGGGAGGCCGGGGGGAAATTCGCTTGCCCCCCCGAGCAGGGACCTGTTTCCAGTCCCCCCCATCTCTTAGGCCCCCTCTTTCTGCTCGGTGGCAAGAGGGTTGGGGGTTCTCTGCTTTCTGCGGAGCCGCCTCCTGCTGCCGCTGCCTCAGGGAGGGCAGGGTGCGGCTCCACCAGTCGATCTCCCTCTCACACTCCCGGATGCTCCTCAGCCTCTCCACTTCCTCCTTCAGCTCTGCCACCAGGCTGAGCAGGTCATTCACCTGCTCGCACCGAACACAGCCGTTGTCTCTGCTGTCCTCCGGTACGAGCGCCAGGCTCAGGCACTCCCTGCAGCCAGAGACCTGGACACCCGCGTTCTTGCGTGGGGTCTCCGTCTGGGTCCCCACACTCCTTCGAGCAACACCTTTACCACGGGTGGTAACCATGGCTAGAATATCTCCTGGAAGAGCGATGCCCACTACTTGAGTTGCCAGAAGAAGTATGTTTAATGATTATTTACTTTTAATGCTGCTGGTGTGGTAAATTTTAAAGCTACATAAGTTGCTGCGTTGTGCTTAATCTCTTAAAACCCTCCAAACTAAATCTAAGAGGGACAACAGTTAGAAGCAGATGTTTAACCAACATGAGGCAGGCGTAAAGAGAAGAGGAACACACCAACGGAGATTTCTGCAGATACCTGATTTTATTGAACCAAAAATGTCCTGAAGGTAACGCCTGCTGGATAAATTAAATTAAAAACTGTGTATTTCAGGCAGATAGTTAGTATGACACTTAGATGTCAGCTGCAAAACATGCAGGCACCAGCACATGGTCATACGAACAACACAGCACAACCTGTAGCTGGAAGGCTTGTTTTAGACCAGCTGACGTGGAGAAGGCTCCCTTTTTTTATTTTTTGTATACAAGGGCTGTATTTTGGTTTAAAGGCAGAAAACCCCTATCCCACCGCGAGAGCTATTGCTTGCCTTTTCCTTCCACCCCACTGGTCCCTCGGCCTGTGCCCAGCCCTGGCACCCCCAGTCCCAGCAGCAGCCCCTGCTTCCAGCCACGCTGCTCTTTGGGACTGGCTTTGAGTGGCTTCAGGGGTGGACGTGGCACCCCGTGTCCCCAGCGCTGGGGATCCCGTCCCAGCTCGGGGCTGAGGGGACAGCAGGAGCCGGGCGTTGCATGGGCGAGGGACGCTGCGGGCAGTGGGCAGCGCCAGCCCACGGCACCGGCTGCACGGGGAAAAGTAGAGCAAGCTACTGAAAAGGGGGATGTTTGGAGACAGTACTCCGATCCTAAAGCAAAGGCGAAATCTGACATTGGAGATTTGTGAAAATAGCGGGTGTGTTGCCCTGTGAGAAGTTCGGAATTACGCTCATACATGGCACAGTGTCTTTTATGCTTGGCTGGGTTTGAAAAGTCACACGGTGCTGTTCCAAGTGGCTGGGAAAATAATAAAAAAGAATCAATATTAAGGCTCTACCCCACAGCTTGAGCAGTGGAAGGTGTTCCACCATAAAATTAGAAGGAAGTCCTACATCTCCTCTGTAATGGTTTCTTTTGCTACTCAGTAAAAAACTGTTTTCCCTGACCCTATGGATCCGGAGGTGATGTCCTGTGTCCTCTCCCATATTCACACCCTAATACCATCCACAAAGCTGTCAGCCTAGGCTGGACAACAGCATTTCTAAAACCGCAGTTATCACTAGTTTGTGACTCACAAGTTGGTCAAACCCCAGAAAGCTTCGCTTCTTCCCAAGCTGCTGCTGGTTCCCCGCGGGGACGTGCCACCATCGCCCACCCAGGCAGCTTCCCTCCCCCCACTCACCCTGGCCCGGCCGGCAGTGGGGTCCCTCGGGCTCTTCTTTCCTCCCAGCCCTCCCGCTGCTCACTTCAAATAGAGAGCAAACAGAAGCAGGGTCAGGCTTTCTTGGGTTTTCCCCCCTCTCCTTTCCTTCTGATCAGACAACAGGCATTTAGGTTTATTCATGTGTTGCCAGGGGGGGACAAGGTGAGAAGATGACACCAGTAAGCTACCAGGTAGAACCCACAGCTTGCCTTCCTAAATATTTTAGTATGTGGGCAAATATGAGATTTGGAGCCTGATGAGCAAACAAGGTCCGTGGGGAAAGGCTCCTTCAGGGCAAAGGCAGGTGGCCTGGGCTTGGGCTGGGCACTTCTACACCCTGTGTGCAGAAGTGCAACCTGTGGCTCCCTCACCGTGCCCAACAGCCGGTGATGCTTCCTTTTGCCTTATTTTCATGTCACTGTCCACAGTGAGCTGCTGGACCTAAGTACATATTGGTAAAAGATTTCTGGAATTGGAAAGGGCTTGCAAGAGGTCCAGAGATTAACTTGGTCAAAGTCATTTAAAGGAATCGAAAGTATTGAAGCCTTTAGGTGTTGAAGCCCTAGAAAGTAATTCATATGGTGCTCTGCAGCATCACCTGGCTTCTGAAGGCATCTAAAGCCAATCAGCACTTCTACAAGTGCCCAGGTACGTGCTCCTACATCCTAAAAACTGCACTGGTCTGGAAAGATGGATAGAAGACAGCGGAAGTGCCTAGAGAAACCTGACAAGTTGATCATTGTGATGCTTGCATAATGGTCTAAAGATTAGGTAAAAAAACCACAGAATCTACACTTATTATCTTCTTGTGCAGTTCTGATTGCAGAGAAACCAACTTTTAGTCTTCTGGAAACTGACTTCTTGTGCTTAGAATGTCTAAAATATTTGCGTTCCCGGCATCTGAGACTACAACGGGTATTAATCTATGAGCCGTGCCTGGCTAATTCTCCAATTGCAGGTACACACTTGTAACACTGAAGCTGCCACTCAGAAAAAGCTTTCCATCCCAAATCCTGACCAAAACAAATATATAAGAGTTAAATTTATGGAATATGACATAGTGCATCTCAATCATGTCATTGCCTAAAAGAAACCCAGATTCGCAGGCAGGTAACTGATCTATCAGGTACAGCGAATGCAGCATCTCAGGCTGACATCCTCGTCTTTCTAGTGGTGCAGGGGATAGCTTTATGTAAGTACCATCAAGATCCATGTGCCACAGCTCCCACGCTGAGCAGACATGCTGATATCGCCAGTCTTTTGCTAGGTGCAGAAAAATTGCCGAGTAGCAACATGCTTAGTAGCCCTCTCTTGAGGTCAGTGCTGTGCTGCTGAGCCTCTCGGTAAAGCTGAGATAAGCCATAAACTAAAGGAGCACCAGGGAAGCCTGTCTTTCCCTCTCTAACCAAGGCTACCAGACTCATCAAACAGCTGGGATAAGAAAACAGTTACTTCTCTAACAAAACAAGAGAAGAAAGATGTTTTCGAGAAGTTGAGCAGCTGGCCTCCAAGAGGACAGCATGGAAGCTAGCATGGTCCCACAGTGCTCTCCGCCAGCAGCAAAGCGTTACGGCTCTCCCCACCGCAAGGGGCGAACCATGGAAGGAATCGTGGGGTGCCCGGTCCACAGTCGCCCAGCACACCCGTAGCGGAGCTGGCAGCTGGATCTGTACCGCTTGTGCACACGACGCAACCCCAGCCCTGGGGTCAGGGGCACCGCGCATGAAAACGTCATCGCTGTTCTTTTAATCAGTCCTATAAAGCAAAATTAAACTGACAATAGTGTATAATCTTCATTCTTAGTACAAATTATTAAGACAACTGCTGAAGGAAATAATTGTGAGCAAGTTATAGTATTGGTAAAAAAACCCCCCATGCATCAACTTTCTAGGTACAGTTAGGAAAACCTGCTTTACTGAAAGCCAGTATAATATGAATTGATTGCTTTATGGTTTACATGTGCTAAGTTAGTAAAGAAAGGGTTCCATATAGGTAACAAAAGCCTTGGAAATTAAGGAAAACAGCTTTTGCTTCATCAAGATTAGAAACAAACAAAACATAATATTTTTAAGGTTGTACCAAGGTAAAAGAAAATAAAACCCTCCATGCAAAACAGATATGCATTAGCTGGTCCTTACCAGTTTTAATGAAATTTATATAGGTAAATTGAAAATCTTAAAAAATGAAGAAGAGCAATGCAAAAGATGTTTGCCATCTGTCAGTTCAAACCAAGTTATTCCCCACACTGAATATGCATCAACTCAGCAGAAAATAACTGGGATTGCTTGGACTGAGCCTGGGTAAAGCAGGCTCAGCTGAACGATTATTACAGTTTGGTGCAGGAGTTTCGGCTCAACAAAAAATCATGACTTCAGTATCAAGCCTGGAATGGCATTTTTCACATTGGAAAAAAGGCCTCTTGCACAAAACTGATGTCTGTAAAAATTCTCAGGATGAAGTACAAGGAGACTATTTCAAAACCCAGTATAAAGGAAAAAACAGCTCCCTTCCTCCAAAACTTGCACCAGAATCCAGGCTGTCACAGGCGTGCCCTCTGTGTTACTGCCCCCAATTAGAGCATCTGGGAAAATAAACAGCAACCTCAAATCACCTGCTTGTGAAACTGTGAGATCTAGATCATGGCCTCACAACGAACACGGGCCGCAAATGTTACAGCCTATGCTTTCCCTACACCCATTTAAGGAGAAAATGATACCTGCAGTAAGATCTGTATCAAAAAGAATGCCAGACCCAGACCTGAAGCGAAGACCTGGGTGCCAGGTGCCACCAGAGCAGACGGTCCCCAGAGCACCTCCTTGTACTCAGCCCACTCCTGGTGCCAGGATCCAGCGTAAGGCATTGTCAGCCCCGGCTGTCACCCCGGGGAGGTGCCTCAGCCTCTGCCTCTGGGGATGGGGCCACGGCGAGAGCAGGTGCACCCACAGCTGGCACAGGGGCAGCCCCACAGCTGGCGTAGCCACAGCCCCGCAGCTGGCCAGGGCACCCACAGCTGGCACAGCCATGGCACTCACAGCTGGCCGGGGCACCCACAGCTGGCATAGGGGCAGCCCCACAGGTAGCTGCAGCACCACAGCTGGCCAGGGCACCCACAGCTGGCACAGTCACAGCACTCACAGCTGGCGTAGCGGCAGTCCCACAGCTGGCCAGGGCACCCACAGCTGGCATAGGGGAAGCCCCACAGCTGGCCAGGGCACCCACAGCTGGCACAGCCACAGCACTCACAGCTGGCATAGGGGCAGTCCCACAGCTGGCATAGGGGAAGCCCCACAGCTGGCCAGGGCACCCACAGCTGGCACAGCCACAGCACTCACAGCTGGCATAGGGGCAGTCCCACAGCTGGCATAGGGGAAGCCCCACAGCTGGCCAGGGCACCCACAGCTGGCACAGCCACAGCACTCACAGCTGGCATAGGGGCAGTCCCACAGCTGGCCAGGGCACTGGCACCTGTGCTTGAGTGCCGATGCAGAGGGACAGAGCAGTGAGGAATTGGACTGGACTCGTCTCCTACGTTCGAGCAGCTGCCCCTGAATTAGTGCGGGGGAAACCGGGCACCTGGCCATATTTTAAATGAACCTGTTCTAGTTCACAGGACACAATCGCTCAGTCATAGGCCACAGAGAAAATGCTGCTCTTCCTTTTCATCTATGGGTTTGAGCTGTGAGGTGCAGACATCTTCCATCTTCCCAGTGGCTGTAGTGGCAGCTGGGAAACTGAGCACCTCGCAGAGTTGGGCTGGCTGTTGTGGGATGAGCCACCGAAAAAAAGCAATGCTGGGCAGCAGCCCTTAACAGAGCAACCAAGCTGGTTTAGAAATCCTCCTTTTTTCACTGCTCTTTTCTCACCGCTTTTTTAAGTTGTCTGAACACACCCTAACTTATCGTATTCATGTAACTCTGCGTAAAGCAATATAGATCCACGTAACACAATTAAAACATTTACTGAGAGCTACCTAGTACTGATTTGGATGTATGACAATTCTTAACATACTTTACAGGAATATTTATGAGAACGCAATGACCGCGGTGTTCAGCATAGGTTCTGTGTGCATTCTTGAATTCTGAATTACAGTATTTAAAGATATTACAAGGTAGAGTAAAAAATA
This sequence comes from Opisthocomus hoazin, assembly GCF_030867145.1. Classification (NCBI taxonomy): domain Eukaryota; kingdom Metazoa; phylum Chordata; class Aves; order Opisthocomiformes; family Opisthocomidae; genus Opisthocomus; species Opisthocomus hoazin. The sequence goes on along the minus strand of NC_134414.1, from coordinate 96,811,745 downwards.
TTAGACTGGAACATATAGTTTTATTTATTTATAGAAGTCAATTTTCTTTTACAGTAACAAATGGAACAAATCAGCTCTAACACCAGTGCTATTTCTTATTTCCAGCAGTAAAACACCTTTGCAATAATGGAAACTCAGCAAAGAGATTTAACAGACAAAATCTCTTTGGCGTTTGTGTACTCAGCTCTCCTTTCAGTAAGAACAAGCATATTTCTGTCCACATCTTCCACAGATTTCAATGCATCCTTTCCAATCTATTTGTTAGGTGTTTTGACAGTTTGTGCTGTATACACTGAAGACAGGGAGTGTAGATACAAGTCCAGGCAAACCAGGGAACGAATAGCAAAATTTGGTGCCAAAACACAGCATTTACTTTACCCAGTAAACGTAATGACAAGGCATTTAGAACAAGGCTGAATATCATCAACATAAACAGCAAATATCTAGCAGTCCATTTATTTTCCTTTTCTTCCGATCAGAAATGATTACTGTTTAAAGTTCCCTACCTGAAGACCTATCATGTCTAGGAAAGGCCAATAGAAATAATCACATCCTTCAAAACCAATAAGAAATCAAACTGTACAAATGAAATTTTCTCCATTTTGTCTGGCAAAAACTGCCAATCATAAAAGGTATAGCAAACAATTCTCTGATTAAAAGAGCAGAAGTATTTTTTTCCCCGAAGAGAAAGTAGAAAAAGTTCCACAACAGGTTCTATGTAAAATACAGCAATTCGACACTGGAAGAACAAAAAAGATGCAGTGGTTGAGTTTCAGGTTCACTGTAGCTCTCTTCCTTTAACTGCAATTTATGGAATTGTTAAAGCAGACACTCAGCGCAAAGCCCTTTTTGTAATTCCCTATCTGCAGGGAAAGTTAAAATCAATTTATTTTTCCTCAAAAAAAGCTTCTAGACCATATTTCAATTCTGTTAACTGGGGCACAAAAACCGGAAATAAGAGCAACTGAATAAATTATAGATACCATACTATTTTTAATATTCAGATCATCTTTTACCTGGTAAAAAGAACCAATAGGGCGTAAACTACTGGTGGGAGGTTTCTTGGTTTTTTTTTTTCACCTGAGCTTCACAAGTCCCCAGAATAACACAGAATTAATGCAGCCAACCTAGTCTTGCTTTCTGCACAGGATGCAGGTGGAGCTGTGTGCTGGTGCCTTGTCAGGTCAACCCGGGCAGTGGTAGGGGTTTGGCCTGCTGCCACTCTGCGCAGCCCTTCTGAGCACATCCCTCTGAACCTATTCATGCAGTCAGCATTTCCAGTAAATTTAATATGAAATGTCAAGGCTCACATTTAAAATTCCCTATACAATTCCCTTTTTCCCCCAACACAAGCATTTAAACTCCATTGAGGAAAAAGGGTTATCTGGAGCAGTTTATCATCATTTTGGTAGGCTATTAAAGGAAAACCTGAAATGAAGTTGTAAAGCAGAACTAGATAGCAGGCTTAATTTGGGTATTTCCTTGTTCTTTATGTCCTACTGTATGTTTGATAGTCAAAGAAGATCCCTTCTTCCTCATGAAGTGATAGAAGAATAAAAAACCCAGCATAACTATAAGAAAAATTGTAGTCGTGAAGCAGAGAGGGCAATGAAAAACTGGCACTGAAGTGAACATGAGCTGTTGAAAGAGAAAAAGGGACAGACAAATCTTTTTTTCTGAATAAAAAAGCATGCATTTAAATTTAAAAGTGTAATTAAACAGAAAGCTGTCTGGCAATCTAACATAGATAAGATGTCAAATAAGCATTGCACAGGGGTAAGCTGTTCTGGCTTAGCCAAGCCAATGGATGAAATAGTGACAGCAAGTCCCAGCTCTTAGGATCACCAGAAACTAAGATATATCTGAATTGCCCATGCCACTACTTTATTATTATTATCGTTATTGTACACTGCTTAGTCTCTCATGCTTCCAGAGGCTAACCTAACCATCTGCCACACTTACTACCTAGCTGAAGGTCTGATGTTACATTGCACTACTGGCTGTGTTGTCCACAACTCCTAAATTAATGATGTTAAACATTTCCATGCCCTGAAGGAATAAAGAAACTCAAGAAAATACACTGAAAAAGCTACAAAAAAAAAAAAAGTCCAAGCATACGCACGCGCATGTTAACTCCACCTCACCTAGGCACTTTGGTGTCCAGCTAAGTCAGCAGCCTCGTGGTCCGTCTCCCTCTGCGAACCACATCTTTGCCCCTCTGCAGGGGCATGCGGGGCAAGCCCAGGTGCTCACTCAGGTCTCCTGAGATCCCAACTGCGCTCCAGCCATGAGGGTCTGGGCTGAACACAGACGGGTCCCGGGCAACAGGGTCAGCGCTGTGAAACTTTGGTGTACTTAAACTGGGCACATGACATAGCTGCAAAGGAAAATACTTCCTGCACCGTAGCTTGAAGACCTTTTAGCTCAAGAACACGGTACCAGCATCCAAGAACATCCTTGTTCGGAGAAGGAAACCAGCAGGGTCCAACGCCTGGTGCAGAACCTTCAGTCTCACAAGGGTTACCCACGTCACTGGTGACATGGCAGGGCTGTACGCTGTCCTGCTGGCAGCTCTGTATGAGTGGTCCAAGCCCTGAAAGCACACACGCAAATGCAGAGGCTATGAAGTTTCCTCAGGGGAGGGGGAAATTTTCAGCCATCAGACCGGTATTTGATCAACATGTTTTACAGTGTCTCCAGCTAGTCCAGAATCTATTTCTACAGCAGTCCAACATGTAAATGCCACGGGTTTAACACAAAACTGTAGTAACAAGGGTCGTAAATCAGCTAATGGTGCAACGTTGGATAACGATTAGCAGAAAAGCCAAAATAATAGAACTTATGAAATGGTCATGTTAGGTCAGAAAAAAACCCCACCTTTTCTTTTCAAACAGAAAGGACTGTGTATGATCCCCGACAGACAGTAACAGAAACTTCAGGTGTGTTGGCTGGTGGCTGGAACTGTACTTCCTTACATCCTGTGTGGAACTAATGGTTTTCCGAAAATAAACAGACGCTGTGACCTTGAGTAACAAATACATAGCTTTTGAGGGTGGTAAAAGTCCTTCACTTTTCAGGCTTCTTCTAATTCAGTGATGACCTGCTAGCGCTTTTCAAAGGATAAATATAACATAAAAATCAATACTGAGTTACAGAATTTTTTGGTATCTCTCCCATTATTGATTAAACTCTTTATAGAAAATAAGGCAATGAAGCATTTATTACTTTTTCAAACTTTTCTTTACCTGAAAAATTCTTACTCCAGTTTTGCTGTCCTGTCCTTACATTTATTGATCTTGCCTTCCTTCAGGCCCTCCATATTTCAAGGAGTCTGTGATGTGAGATACACAACAAGATTTTTCCCACTTAAATTATGCATCTATTTTACTAAGCCTGCTAAAAGGACAATTGTTTAAAGGATTACTGTACTGGATCTGTGTATCTGTCATTCTCATTCATCAAGGAACCCAGCCTTCCTGCCCTTACTGGGAAGGAGGATGAAGCATTCAAATTGTTGAAAGATGATTTCTTATTCTGGAAACACACACCTACTTCTTTCTCATTGAAGCTGATAACATTAAAATACAGTTAAACACCTTTTCTGAATGGAGACATTTCTCTGGATCAGAGCTATTACATCCAACGCTTTATCCTGGGTATTATTTTTTTGCACGTCTGTCCTGAAAAGACAAAGAAGATATGCACCATCAGTGGAAAATAAAATCTCTTACTGTCTTTCAAGTTACAACTAAAAGATGGGAAAAGCACAAGAAGAAATACAGCCAAAGTAATGATCAGAGTGCTGTCCACACAGACCAGTTGGACATCTTTCAATTTCAGGATATTTATTCAGATTACATCAAGTTCTAATTATAAATAAAATAGTGATAAACTATTCCTTCATTTTTTTTGTAAGGGTCTTGGACTATCAGATGGCAACATGCATCCATTGTTTTGTTTAGTTGCAAAGTCGGAATGCCATGTATTCACAACTCATACAGACTTATGATATCTGTTCTAATTTTTATGCTTCATCTTTTAAATACTTGTACAAAATTCAGCCTAGGTATACAAAAACCCACTCAGATCATGGGCTATGTTTTGCACTTCACATATTCATTTTTGGTTTCATATGAAACAGTACCAAAGATCTGTACCAATTTCACACGAGAGGTACTGCATTTCCCGATATCCCAGAACACCGAGCTATACCCTCTGTGCAATTTCAGCTTGAGGTGCGGTAACAGGTACCAGCAAATTGATGCATTTGCTTTAAACTCCAGCTTCTTTCCACAGAAAAGATGCAGCCGTGTTTCAGTGCTGGGTGAAAGGAGCTTACAAATTGTCTGGAAGGCGTTGACGTGTCTCACAGAATTGCAAGGCAATAGCTTTCATTTTCTTAAAATCCGAGTATGAATCCTTCCTCATTGCATTTACGAAGCACATCAGCAAGCATTGAAATAAATGCTGCTCTAAGACAGGTTGGAAATTTTCCCTGTGCGAGTTGATATAAGAACAAAAGCACTGCCTGACACAAGCAGAATTTGTAGCAATCATCTGAGGCTTGCGCTTGGGGAGGAACAAGGTCAATCACGCGTGCACCACTGCTGTGAGAGGTCTATGTCAGGCAGAAAGGGCGACTGGAGCAAGGGACTGACTGCTTCTGCTTCACCTGGTAGTCATGGTCCTCTCACCAGCAACCCTCACCGCTGCTTGAAGCCTGCTGTAGGTGACCCTGCTTCGGCAGGGGAGTTGGACTAGATGACCCACAGAGGTCCCTTCCGACCCCTGCCATTCTGTGATTCTGTGCTCCACCAACACTGGTAAAGCAAATGGTGAAGCAGAGAGCGCAGGCAGCGGTGACACCCCCACAGACGGCTGTCCTCAGCTTGATGAAGTCTCTAGGACGACTGGGAAGTGTTGCCGGGCAGTGGGAAGTGCCACCAGAGTCAGCCATGGTCAGCAGCTCCCCTGGTCTCTGGCTGCCCAGGTGTGACCCCTCCACTGGGCAAGCTGCACGGCAAGCCTTGTGCCAGCGGCCACTGCACGGGATTTTTGGCAACAGCTTCGCTCGAGCTACCAAACCCCCCTGCGGACAGTCAAGTCACTTTTATTCCCACTGTTTGCACTTAATTGTCTATTGTTTAATTATGGGATGGATAAAAAAGATGTTCGTGGGCACTGGCTAACTACTGCTTCTACAGACAAAAATAAGGAGAAAACTTCCAGTCTTCTCTTGATCCCAGCTTGTAGTATTGGTACCTGCTGGAGCAAACCATCTCTTCAGAAGTAGCCATGGTCCAGTAAACATGCAGTCATGCACCCACATCCCTGAACCTTCTTCACTTAGTCCTACTTGCTCTGATGAAGTTTAAGTGTTTGAAAATGTAATTAATGTGCAAACAAGATCTGATCAGACCCAAAAGACATTTAGAGACCAAGTCAACAGCCCACTACATAATATTTATCCTAGAGGAGCCACATAAACATCACTTGGCTGATTTTAAATGACTAATCGGGCCTTGGAATAGCAATGTTCTCATCAAAAATTGTTTCTTACCAGCAATTAAGTTCTGGGGTTTTAACTGCCTTTTGGGGCATGTAAATAAGCACTGCTCATTAGCCCCATCAGGAACAGCAGAAACAGAACTAAGGTTATTTTGAAACTAAAACGATCCTGCAAGCAAACAAGCACTCTGGCTCAAAACTTAATCTGGAACTGATGGGTCGTCCCAGTTAATATGTGATAGATCTGTGATACAATATAAATAACACAAGTCCTATCACGAAGTCTGGAAATCATAATAATTACAAGGATTTTACATAGTCATCTTCCTACTCACATCTTGATTTTAGAACAGTGTGCGAACTTTTTGCATTCTAATAATGAACTGCCTTATTCACTGTTCTGCCCCCCCGTTAGAAAAAAATATCAGACTACAATTAACACAATTATTCATCCTGTTGCAGATTAAATCCTGAAAAGCAGAAAATACCATTCAATTAAAAATAGGGAGTCAGGAAAATAGAAATTGGCTATTTGACATATTATGACTGTATGAAGCACTATAGCGTATGTTTCTCTTTTAACACTTCACAAAAGGAGGTAAAGGAAAAATAATTAACTTCAAGTAGAATAATCCTGATCTATTCATATTACTTCATATCACAAAGAAAAATAAAAGTTACATAGACATAAAGAGAAGATAAGCTCTAGTAGACCCAGCAGATCTTCTATCTGAGCTGTCTTCCAAAGTCCATTTAGAGAATAGAAATATGCTGCCAAGTCCAGCAACGCAAACACTATGCGATTTGAAAAATAGAATTATTTTTATCTTCTTCTTGAGCTTGAGAAAATGTGGAAACTGGAAGGTTTAAAATATTTATATATATAACCATACCTGCAAGTAATTATTTTAATCCAGAACTCTAAGCACTGTGAAACGTGTATTAAAATAACTAAAGTTAACAGTTGCAATCCCGTTACGTGGAAAAGTGATCCCTAGGGAGGGAGAAAGTGGAAGAGCAAAGAACCGATGGCCAGAAACCCAGCTGCGGTCCCCTGGAGGAAGGGAATAAATCCTGCACATTGCCTGTGCCTCGTTGGGCATGCACCTACCTCCGTCTGGTAAACACACCGTCCCTGGGGCAGTGATGAGATGACACGACTCCCCTTACCAGTTACAAGGCACACAGCAACAGATAGGCTGGTGGCAGTGAAAAACATCCACCCCCGCCCTGCCGGCATGAGCAATTTCCTAATGAAGGTCTTTACCTTCCACCCCAGAATCACGGCTGTGTCGTTGAAACCCATTTCGGGTATAGCTGTAAATAATTAAATGCCACTGGCTGGAACTCATTTATTGACCATCTAGGAGTGCCACTAGGGCTCTTCCTAATTCATGAACAAAGAGCAGCGGAGTCTCGCATTGCCAAACGGGTGAGCAGTGATCAGGAGAAACGCGTGTGCGTTGGGTGAAGAAGGACAAGAGAACAGCGAAGATTGTCTTTAATGTAATACTGGATACAGTAATAGCCGGAGAATACTGGATTCTGACTATACGAAGGAACAGAGAGAAGCAGGCTGACAATTCTTCTGTTCGAGGGAGTTTTGTGACCTTTTCCAGATGTACCCTCAGTAATGACGCTTCTGCTCCGACTGGAGCTAATCCTGCAAAATCTGATCTTCATACCTTGGACTGCCCAAAATAAATCCCTCTTTGCTTTAACACAGCTCTCTCTCGGGGAGAGCAACAAACAGCAGCTGTTGCAAAAGGCAAGAGCCTTTTTTGTTTTCTTATTTCTGAGAAACCATCAAACTTGCTTTACCTGCGAAGACAAATGCAGAAATACAGCAGGGAGAAAGGCGAGACCATGTGAAAACCATTTCTACTTGTCCTTCCTCCTGCCAACAGAGCTCAGGAGGGGACACGAACAGATTTGGGGTAAGAGGTGGAAAATATCGCCTCGGCTTTGCCGGGGTTTTCTGACTGTTCTTGAGGCTGGTTGAGAAAGTTGCCTGCAGGGAGGAAGGGGGTCTGGGCTGGAGGGCAGGGGTGAGCCCAGGCAGCCTGGAGCCCCGGAGCTCGGCCATCTGCAGGCTCCCCGCTGCAGCTGGACGGGGCCAGCCGCCCGCCCCGTCACACCCACCCTCGCCCTCCGGGGCAGAGATCGATGGCAGCTTGCTCCAGCACAGAGCTACCTGCATGAAGGTAGGCTCTTTGCCTAGAAACAAATGACACCAGTCTTGTATGAAGTGTGCATGGAGTAGGAAGCACTAAGGAGGGGCTGTTAAACTCAGAGTGCTAAAGGGGGAGCTGCTCCTTCCCTCTCCCTGCCCTGCATGTAAAGAAACCAGGTGCAACACTATGGCTTCGACCTCGCTAGCGAGCGTGAGAGGAGCCGTCACCAGGGCGGCGAATGGCCAGGACACCGTCACCCCCTGCTCGCCAGCTTCTGCCTGCCCTACCAGCGGCACACCACAGAGCAGCGGGGTTCTAAGCTCAATAAAGATGTATGACAGCTCCTCGGTCAGACAACCTCTGCCACGTTATGCAAAAGTGAGACCGATGGCTAAACCTGCAAAGGGTTGTCACCAGTGTTCAGTCTGAGCCCAAGTCAGAGCGTGCCTGCAGAAAAACAAGTCTTCTGTGAAATTTCAGCACACTTGGCCACGACCAACTTGTCATAGCTTACCCTAAATTCAGATTATTTTGCATACTCGGCAGCTTTGACAGCCTGGATGTCACAGAGCCGGGCCAGCACACAGCCTGCCTTTTGCCGCTGCTGTGCCTTTTGGGGTCCGATGGAGGGAGAGCAGGGGCTCTCCAGAGCTGCATGCCCAGAGGGCTGCAGCCGCGATTGCGGAGCCAGGTGCTGTGTATGGAAAAAGGAGGGAACGTAATAAAAGATGGAAGTCCTTTTAATATAAAAGTTACAGCTTGACTTGTGGAGGAGCCGGGAGCAAGGGGGTTCGAGCACGTGTGATGTGGGAAGGCTTCTCTCCCTCTCTTGTTTCTGCACAGGTAGCTCAGACAACAGAAGGAAACGTAATCCAAAGGAAAAGAAAATTTGCTGAACCTTAGCCAACTCCTTGCTTGACAAAACATAGAAGGAAACCTCAGAAAATCCATCTTCATTTTGCCAGAAAGCTGTAATTTGGAGTCAGCAAAGTGAGAACAGTGAAAATGAAGCTATGGCTCTGAAAAGGATGCCGGAGGGAGGAGGGAAGGAAGGGAAAGTGGAAGTGATGGAAGCACCACCTCCACTTTCAAGCTTTTAATGATATCCAGCTGTTTTTCACCGCCGAGAATATTACTTTCCTCCCTCTGAAAGTTAAGGTAATGCATTCAATTAAACAGGAAAATGTTTGAAGTGACTAATATCCACTCCTGTGCAGAGAGGCTTTGGCATGGGTTTTTTTATTCTTCTCATTCCTACTGCATCAGTAAAGCAGCAGAGGAAGCCAGGCTGAGTAGCGATACACAATTTGTGCAATTTATGCACTGACATTTTCCATTAAAAATCCTTTTGCCAAGATTTAATTATAGAACTTGGTGGACTCCTTTTACACACTGAAATAATTTTTAATTAAAACTTTTGTAGTGTTTTGAGTCAACATCCTTTACACAATTTACTTGATAAATTTGATAAACACATGCAATTACAGCACTCTGGATTTTTAAATTGGTTTTCTTTTTTTCAAGACCCCCCCCCCAGCAGGTTTCTAAATGTCACCTGGGCAAAGCTGACATGAAGTGAATGGCTGAGTGGGAGCTGCCCTGGGCTGCCGTCCTGGTTAGAGACTGTCTTTGGCCAAACTACACGCGCTTGTCTGGGTCGTGTCATCTGAGAGCGACGGCCCTGAGCGAGAGCATCCCAGACTCCTGGTGCGACCCTGAGTGAATTTGGAGCATGGTGCCTCCCTGTCTTTGAAGGTCCAGGATTAATCCTCAAAGTCGCCAAGGTCACCCCAAAAGTGCCACCTTGTGCTGCACACTAGGCAGGCCTTCAGGGCAAGCGGCTGGTCCCACGGCTGTGACCCCTGAACACGAAGGGGTGGGGAGGGCAGCCCCCGTGGCGAGGAGGCGGGGGGACAACTGAGGTGAGGATCTTTTTACTGCCTCACGGTCGGAGGGAGTTAGTGGAGCTGGCGAGTGTGGCTTGCTGTGCTGCCACACAGCGGGAAGCACGATTTTGCCTCCCAGGGCCGGCTCTGTGCTCCCAAGGGACCTCCAGACACGCTCACAGGGTGGATGGGGTGAAGCCCAGGAGGCTTACTGGGCTTGATGGGTTAAGCGATAGGCTGAAGTTTCTGTACAACTGTAGACATCACAAAGAGGATGATTACATCCGTAATTAACCAGGGTAAAGAGACCCTACCCTTTTTCATCTCTACTAGGATACCAACACAATAACTTAGTGACGTTCACCATATTGCAATGGTCTCGCACAAGTGTTAAGGAATGGCTAGTTGGATTGAAGTCTTACTTTGAGTCATTTAAACACATAGGAGGGGCCCACAACAAAACAGCCGGTGAACAAAGAGAAGAAAAATAAAGGAAAGAAGGTGATGGAATGGGATCCAGAATGCCAGGTTATTACCTGACCGATTCAGCCCCAGGTTACTGGTGGAAGACCAGGGTCCTTGGTGGTTGCTTGCCCACCTACTGACAACAGCGTTAGCAACTCTTTCAGTATCTGGCAGACGAGCAGCTACACAAGGGCAAAGTGTAACCTTAGTGGACATCCTAACGCCTGAGGAGATGATCCGGGTTTAACTGGCAACCAGAATCCACTTGCGCATGTGGCTCATGAGGGTCAGAGAGTCAGACTCAGGCTGCTGCCTGTGCATGGTTTGTTTTGTGAATAAACAAACGGCCCCTGTGATTATAAATTAGCTTTCCTGAGAAATTAACGCAGTCAACAAGTGTCTTTTTTTAAAATTATAAACAGCTAGTGCTTTTCAGCAAAGGCAAAATGTGATTTAGAAAGCAAAAACAATTCTCTGGTCCTTTGTTAAGAAAAACAATTTATATTTTAAACTTTTGATCTGTCAAAAGCTTCAGGTTTAAAGCAGACCTTATCATAACCATAGAGAAGTTGTTTTGCATATTGCAGTTGTTTAGAAACTACATAATCATTTACAATTTTCTCTCAAGTCACTTGTGACATTAATTCAATGGTAACCTGGGTGGTGCTAGCAAATGATGAAAACGTCAAAGAAGCAAAACAGATGTATGTTTGTTGAAAATGAACTTAATAAATAACATAATAAATATCTGTGCAAATGACTTCTGAGTACAAACCATGCCCTGCTTAAATAAGAAGAGTCCCATGCATAGGGCCAGCGATGTGTAGCTACTCAGCTGATGAAACAGGAGTTTTATTTTTACAGTTAGGATCACATTACCTTAACATCTGCTCTGGTAGGAAAACGACAGTGGTGACAAATCTGTTCTTTCACTCATTGGAAAATTTCCACCGTATGGGATGCTAGCAGAGATCAATCTAGGGAACAAAGGGGTCTGGAGGAATCAACCGATCCTATCTGTGCACATATCCAAATGAAGTGATACCATCCCTTTATTTCCTTTCTCATATTCTTTAAAATCTTGTCTTCAGTGAAGAAATATTACTTTTGAATAGACTATATTTATTTTATTTTTTTTTTAAATTAGAAGCATTATGTGACTTGGCCTGAAAAACGAGCTATTAAAATTGCTCTGATAACAGTCCGGTTCAGCTCCAGCCCAAGACGCTAAGTCTGTGTCTGCAAAAGCATTTCTTAATGGGGAGAAATAAGACAGCAGGAAAGCTATTTTGTTGTGGTAATACAGAGATTTTAGATCAGTCCCCACCTAAAATGCCAAGGAAGCCAGTAAAAGCACAGCATAGCCACTACGTCTGATGTATGCGCGGGCTCTTAGACATCAGCCAACCAAAGGATCCTCGCACCACGGGTAGCCCAGCTGTGCTGACGAGGGGTTACAGTGTGGGCCTGACTTCAGCACTGAAGCTGGGGGGAGAGGGAGTATTTGAACTTATAAAAATGCAAGCACACAGTGCATCAAACACCCTTGTTTTCTTTCTTCCCCACCCAAAGGCTGTTTCCCAGAAGTGGTACTCTGTTCTCGTCATGCTGTAAGCCAGATCCATAAAAAAGCCTCTACGACCCTACCCTGAATCCCAACAAGCACCCAATGTGTGGACTGCAGCGTGACTCGTGTTCAGCTCATCCCTCCGCACAGCGCTTCCTTCGGGCCGCAGCTACGTGCCCGCCTGTCAAGCTGCGAGGGGAAGGATCAGCTCCGCAAAGGTGGGGATGGAGTCCACTCTCTGAAGAATGTATCTTTAAAGTATGACATGGTCTGGCATCTAGATGCGTGATTGCACGTGCCCCAAGACCGTCAGACATTATCTCCGCAGAAGCAGGGTGAGGGGACAGACGGAGAAACCCCAGCTTATTGTTCCTGTTCGGAAACGGGAATGCTTCTGCTGACCCGGAGTCCAGGCTTGACGTGATGGGGGAGATAATAATAAATAATAAACCAACAGCTGTTAGCAGCCTTCTGAATGGATATAAGATGTTTTGACATTTTTTCAGCATCAGAGTAGAGAGAGGTATCCTGGAGGTGCCTGTGCAAAGGCTGCAGTTCAGTGTAATTTTGAGCACCACAATAAGGAGAACCCTTGCCTTATCAACACCTCTAGCTTCAAAATAAAAGAGAAAAAAAAAGAGATGTGTCTGACTTACATCCATTTTCCTCACAATAGAACATCAGTTCATTTCCAAGTCTAGCCAGTGTCCAAGGGTAAATATCCACAGAGAGAGAGAGGGGTTACCTAATTATGCCTTAATGACTATTTTGTGGATACGGACTATTAGGTCTGAGTGTAGCCTTGGTACCGGAACTTCATGGCTTTTGGGTGAAAACACGTAACATTAACAATCTTAGGGGTATTTCTGTAAACAGGAATTAACGTACTTCTTGTTTTGTATTCTATTATGAAAGAGCTCGCTGTCTTTCCTCATATGTGTTTAGTACTACACATTTACTGCAAACTAGTTTGGCAGTAGTGATTTGCAGCATGTAAATGAACCGCTTGTATGCTGATGTTATCTTTGTTTCCACTGAAAGGTAGTACAGCTGTGACTCATGTTTTTGCATCAATATTTGCGTTATTATTTCAACATTTTCGTTTTGCAAATACCATGCCAGATGCTGCTGTGATAGCTTCAACAGATGCTGCTTTGACAGGCAAGGGGGAATAAGTGCTTTTTTTTTTTTTTTGAATGAAGCTGTAACAAAATCTTCCAACGATTTCAGATACCCATGGATGTTCTGTAAACGAGTATCATCCTACTGTTCTGACCTTCAACCACCCTACTGCTTGCTATATTGACCTACTACTGCATTGCACTGATTTCTGAACTGCCAGAATTCTGGTATGTTTTTTCTACCTTTCCTAAGTGCTTATCTCACACAGCAAATAATAAAAACATAGCTGCACATTCCAATATATAACGTTGCACATCAACTGGGACTTGGTATTTCACATACTCCTGAATAAACAAATAACCTATTTCAAGATTAGAAAATAAAACCTTTCAGCACTACTATGTTTATTGTAATTAATTTAATTACTATGAATTTTACTTAACATTACTTAACGTTCAGGAGTTTGACAAACCTTGTATTGCATACGCTTGTTTGTTGGTCAAACAAAAATAACGATATCAATCAAAGAAATGATCGCATGATCTGAAATCTGTTACTGGGTATGACAGCCCTTGACAACGCTTGAGTTGAAGTTCACCAACGAGCTGAAACCCAAACCAAGGTTTGTTTACTTTAAGGCTTATGTGCTAGACGGTCACAGAACAGCAGCATCACGTTGCAGGTGAAGTGGTTTGCACCTTGCAGAAGACTAACTAGAGTTCAAATAAGAATAGCTTGTGTTTGTAATACAAACCTACTTCCTGGGGGGGATTGTCTTAAAAAGACTTAATAATATGCATCTTGAAGTTTAATTGAGACTCAACAATTATTATATAGAGAACAATATTAAATTTTTCATCTTGTATTCTGCTTCACGATGAAGACAAGTTCTTGCATGTTCCACACAGGTCACTCTCACCCCTTCTCCCCTTCTTCCCTAAAACAAAACCAAAAAACTTGGAGAATATCTGGTGCCTCCAGTATTTGCAGTCTGAGAGCTCTAGAAGCTTTTCTTCTTGTTAAAGCAGTTTCTTCTGCTGAAGAGCAAATTCTTCAGAATTGTACAACTGAAGAATCAGTTCTCCATGAAAAATCAAGGTTGATGAGCAGCACTGGCACATTCGTTTCCAAAAAATGCTGTCCATGAAAGACTTGGAGTTAGAGTCTAGTTATAAGCAGGTAGAGATTGAGGCTATTTGCATAGTTTTTCAAGTGACCGTCCTTCATAATGGGGCAGCACTTGGCTTCGGTATTTGTGGAAAAAAGTGATGTTGATACTGAAACATCATGCAGGGGAGGGCATTAATATATGTGTTATGCTTCCTCTAAACTGTAAGCTGACTCCTGTTGTTGGGCATGGAGTAGTAAACACAAAAGGGACTTCTGCGCTCACAAAAGCTGATGACAAACTGTTCATTAATCGTGAGTTCCTCTGTATCAAGCAGTAAGGGTAGATTTAGACTGAATATAAGGAAGAAATTTTTTACAATAAGGGTGGTGAAACACTGGCACAGGTTGCCCAGAGAGGCAGCGGAGGCCCCATCCCTGGAAACATTCAAGGCCAGGTTAGACGGGGCTTTGAGCAACCTGATCGAGTTGAAGGTGTCCCTGCTCACTGCAGGGGAGTTGGGCTAGATGCCCTCTAAAGGTCCCTTCCAACCCAAAGCATTCTATGATTCTAAGTTCTATGGCAGGTTTTCAGTAATCAGTTCATCTGACACAAGACAGACAGATGGAGTCAGAAAACTTTGCAAAAAGTAAGTAGCTGAAGTGGTACAGTCAAAACTCTTGAAGCTGTTTATGAAGCAGCATAGGAAATGTGGGTGCTGCTGAGCACGCTGACTAACCCATCCTGTTGCCAAAACAAACAGACGACAACTGCAAAGGCTTTATTTCTGGGAGGGAAAACGGGACAACTGATCACCAAAGCCGACCTGTCTGCAAGCTCTTTTGTACTTGCACAAGACCCAAGAATTGCATCAGGCGACCAGAAAGCCAGAGCTGCTGGATCTTCAGTTCTGAGCACTCCATCCCTGCAGAACTGAAAAGCAATGATGCAGGAGATCCTTCCAGCTGAAGTGAAAGTGCTTTCAAGGGAAGTCAGAGAAAGAACCCACAGATCAGTAGCCCATGGTTTTAAAGAAAAAACACCACAGACCAAAAGAAACAACTCCCAAACGGATGTCGTCCCATCACAAAGATTCAAGGAACCCATATTTCTGGGTTTTGGTAACCACAATTCAACTGAGGTCTCTCTGGAAGAACATTATCCCATGCCATCCCTTTGGGCTGTTTTGAAACATCTGGCGGTACAATTCCCTGTGAAAAACAGGGTATTCGACTACAGCAACCAGGCCTCTGAAAAATAGCCATTCTGCTTAAACTCCCTGGAGCGACTGCTTAAGAGGTTATCTCTCAAAACTAAAACAAATAAGGTAATAAGCCCACCCAATAGGGCTGACTCTTCCAAAACAAATACATACACAACATAGTAATAACTCCAGTTGAATAATATTGAAATACCACACTGGGTGAAAACTGATTCATATAAAATGAACCAGTGTTGTCCAAATAAACCAGCATTTCCTTGTCCCTGGCTTTTATTATTAGCTGGCTCAAGCCTTCAGCCCGTGCTGGAGACAAGCTGTAGCTGACCTCATCACACTCTCAGACTGGCTGATGGAGGAGGGCACCTCTGGAGATCGTCTGGTGCAAGCCCCTGCTCAGAGCAGGGTCAGCAAAATCAGGGCTATGTCCCATCGGGTCTTGAGCATCCTGAAGGAAGGAGACTCCACAACCTCTCTGAGCAGCCCACTCCCGTATTTGACCACCCTCAGAGTGAAAAATTGTTTTGTTTGAACAGAATTTCCTGAGTTTCAGTTTGTGGCCATTGCCTCTCGTCCTGCCACCGGGAAGGGTCTGGCTCTGTTGCCTCTACTCCCCGCGCCAGGTATTCATATCTGAGCTCCTTCCAAGCTGAGCAGTCCCAGATGGCTCAACTTCTCCCATATGACAGATGCTCCAGTCCTTCAACTGTCATTGTGGCCTGTGACAGGACCCACTCTGGTATGGGCATGTCTCTCTCCTGCTGGCGGTCCCAGAGGTGGACCCAGAGCTCCAGATGTGTCTCACCAGGGCTGATTTAGAGAGAAAGAATCACCTCCTTCAACCCACTGGTGATGCTCTGCTTGATGCAGCCTCGGGTGGTGTTGGCCTTCTTTCTTGCAATTGCTGCCTCACGTTCAGCTTGGTGTCCACCAGGACCCCCAGAGCATTTTCTGCAAAACTGCTTCCCAGGGGTTGGCCCCCAGCCTGTCCCGGCACATGGGGTTGCTTCTCCCAGGAGCAGGAGAGGCTCTTCCCCTTGCTGAACTCCACGCGGTTCCTGTCAGCCCCTTTCTCCAGCCTGTCGAGGTCCCTCTGGACAGCACAGGAAAATCGTTCCAGCAATGTCCTTTCATCAGTTCCAGGTTTAAAGGGCTGCTACTCACTTGCCTGCCCTTATCTCCAAGACTGATGAGTACTACTTCCATAAATGCCAGTCAATTACAATAATTAAAAAAACCCCACCCCATACTGGGCTTGTGTTACAGCTCTTAGTGGGACACCGCTCCAATAGCCACAGATCTAGGATTCTTTATATGGAAAGATTATGGCCTGGATGCTGACACAGATATTAAGAAGCTTGTTTGCAGAGTTCCAATAATAGACTAGATATTGTATTATCTTTTGTCAAACAAAAATTCTTTATACATACAAATTTCTGGTACTAATTACACTAATATAGTTCTCATCTCATAATATTCCAGCTTGATGGATCATGAAATTTGAGTGTGCTCTTCTGCAGCACAGCTAAGGGCAAGACTGTAATTTTACCGTGTGAAAGGAAGAGTCTAGACTCCCACGAGCAGAGGCAGAAGTCTGATCTTGCGTAATAACACGTTACCTAAGCTATCTGTGCTGATATGGTATTTAAATGACTTTTTTTTTCTTGGGGGGGCAGGTGTTTCTGATTCACACAACTGATTTCGATATAGGGGACTAAAGACTGCAAAGACTACGATGCAGGCTATATCCTTGGTATAATTACGCAGCACTAGATGTGTAGAACGTAACTGGGAGCTACGTAGAGACAGAGCAGATAGGAATCCGGCAGGCACGCTCCACACACGTGCCCTCCACGTACACACATACCCCCATGCTTCTTTCTTAAAATAACAGAAATAGCTTATGCTCCTGGCTAGTGCCCCCAGAAATGTTTTCTACCCCACGAACATTTCTTCCCCCAACTTATAATGACTTTTTAATCTGTAGCAATCATCAGACCATGGTACAAGAGCGAAAACCATTTGGTCTGTTGGCCCCACCAAGCAATGTTGTTTGAGACCTTTGGATCCAACCTCTATTACGACTGTGTTCCTTTTCACCATCTTACCTGGTTTTTCCTGCTTCTTCCTGAATACGGAGGGACTTGAGGAAACATAATTTCTAGTCCAGTCCTTGAAACTGAATATATCACTGCAAAGCGGGACACAGTACTGCATGTGTTTGATCTGTGTACTTGAGCAAGTTAAAGCATGTGTCTGTGACTGATACTTCAAAAGGATGCTCTGTTGTTTAGTATGCATGAGTGTATACTAATGCCTCGTGTTGTCCAAATAAACTAGCATTAATGAAACATTAATGAGAATGTGCAAGAATAAGCTGACAGCTTACATCAATTTATTTATGGTATTTTAATACCAAGTTAATGCTTTTCATAAGTAAGAACTTATAAATCTGGTAATTTATAGAAAAAAATAAATCACAGCTTCACAAAAAGCTAACTTTCAACTGTTTGTCCCCTCCCCCCAACACGCAGTTTACAACATATTTCAACTATGTTGATATAGAAAGTTAACAGTGGTGTGAAATTCTTAAAAAATATTTGCAACAGCAATGAAAATAAAATAATGATTTTTACTCCGTGAAAAAGTAATAGGAATTGTGTTTCCCAGTAAAAGATAAGTCAGAAAAGCAGCAAAAAATCCCCCTCCTACGCGCTACATGCTACCTTTCCCCCCCGCCACATACATCACTGGCAAAGGCAACGCTTCGACATTCATCGTGCGTCGGTTCAGCGCTTCAGCATGTCTAGCAAGAAGTCACACCCCCAAGAGTCCAGCGTTTGGGGCGTGAGCTGCCCTGGCCCGGCTGCTCCACAGGCTGCTGCTACTCCTGTTCCTCAGGGGGCGCTCGCATCAGCAACAGCTCCCATAAGGGTAAGGAATATACAGATTTTCCTATGGGTTCATGTTAAATTTCCACTCTTTCTTCACCTCTCCAATACATATTGGAAAACCCTGAAATTTTAGTTGTCACACCTCACATTTGAGCATAGGAAATACGGGATTTGAACGATGTTGTTGTATTTCCACCTGTGCACCAAAATCTCCTCTGTTGATTTTGTACATGCAACCACGGGACAAAAAATGTTCCTTCTCTAACTTCTTAACTAAAAGTCACATTTTCAAAGGACATTGCACTTGACAATAAAAAGGCAATTAATATGCATTTGATATGAAATATATTGTACAGACCTGAACTTCTGTGCAATCCATTGCTTCAGATACACATGTATTTAACATCTTTTTTAAAACTAAGCCTCTAATCATAGTTTAACAAAGAAAACCAAACTTTCTTAAAGACTATATTTTAAAGACAAAAATCTGTAAGAACAAACTCACACAAAAAAACCACTCCCTTTAAATCCTAGTGCATTTAAACACATCTTGGAAATTCTCCACGTTGTTCCCATGTTTAACTTCGCTATTCTATACTGATCTAACGACACTATGCAAGAACACATTTTCTCTGACCTAACCAGTAAGGCTGGCATTTGTCACACTGTTGGTACAAACTGGAAAGCTGAAGGTAAGACTATTGCCTCACTCCTTTACCTGTGGAAGACACAAAGCGTCAAAGTGGACGCAACTCAGTTGTCAGGCACGTTGCCTGTGAACTCCAGCAGCCCATTTCAAGTGCTTACTCTTCCAAGCCAGGGTTTTGGGTTGTCTCAGCATATTTCACGACAATTTGCTTTTAAAACTATGGACATGGAAACTGAAAGGGAGACTTTGGTCCCTGAGCTATACTAAAGGAGATAAAGAACTAAAGAACTGATATCTAATTTGGAGTGGATCCTCCTTAAGCAAAACTTTAGTTAGCTTCAACTTTCAAAAATTTAACAAATAGTTACTAAAATATCCTCAAGCAGGATGACAGAATATATGCAGTATTGGTCAAGAAAAGGGCATTGTACAGAGTAGTTTGAAGTTGCTGAAGACCAAGAGGCTTTCTTGTCAATAGCATGCTGTGTCAAATTTGTCTTTCCAAACTAACACCAAAGCACAAGAACATGAAACATGGCCTTAACCAAAACATCTGTTTACTCTTCTCTCTTTAAAGGTAGAGCTACAGGACTTCTTAGTGTCTTAAATACTTATAACGGGCAAACTGACTACATATGCCAGAAGCCAAACCAAACTTTTAAACTTTGTAATTGATAATTTCAACAGTACTCTGTGGACCATATCAGCAACCTCTTCATCGCCAAACCGGTGGCGATGTGTGCTGCTGATAACACATTCTGCGCTAGTGTTTAAAAGGTTTGTACCATTGAAGCCGTCTCAGACCAGTGGCCACTGCAATAAAACATCTTTGGCAACCACAGACATACGAAAGGTAATTCACAGCAGCTGAAAGAACTGTAAGATGTTTACAAAGTTCTATAGTGCATCATTAACTTTCTGCAGTGTGTTGTATAAAGTAACAAAACCCTGAAAAGGACAGCTAAACACCTCACATTACCTCCGAAGTTGCAGGGTTTTGTTACACCAACTTTGCCAGACAAGGTAGGGCTTGTGATCTTTTAGAGGATGATGCGAGACAGTCCACGCAAAGCCCTCCAGTGCAATTGGAGTTGATGGGGAAGGAAGCACAGTAATGAAGGGCTGAAGACTTAAGTTTCAGCGTACCGCTGGGAGGTTACTTGGGGACTGGCAACAGGTGGATTCATGAATGGATTTAACAAAAACAAAACGAAACAACAAAAACAGTTGCATCCAGAGAGTCCGTTAAGTTGTCTCATTTATCAGCACCTTAAATAAGAAAAAATTTGCATTAGTAGCATAGAATTTATGCTAAAACATTAATAATACTCTGTAACACAGCTGAGCTATAGGAGGAATTCAGTATAACCATCTTTTGTTTTCTGTTAATGCAGTTGTAAATTAGATGTGTTTTGTGACACCAGATAAGCCACCACTTTTGTGTGGGATGTGCATACAGTAGTGAACAAGAAACCACACTATGAAGATGGGTAAATTTTTAACAAGCAGAAGAACTGAGGGAAGGTACCCTAAGCTTATTCTTTTCTGAACTGGCTGAATGGCAGAACTCAGAGGGTTGTCATCAGCGGCGCTGAGTCTAGTTGGAGGCTGGTAACTAGTGGTGTCCCCCAGGGGTCAGTACTGGGCCCAGTCTTGTTTAACTTCTTCATCAACGACCTGGATGAAGAGTTAGAATGTACCCTCAGCAAGTTTGCTGATGACACAAAACTGGGAGGTGTGGTAGACACACCAGAAGGCTGTGCTGCCATTCAGCGTGACCTGGATAGGCTGGAAAGCTGGGCAGAGAGGAACCTGACGAGGTTCAACAAAGGCAAATGCAGGGTCCTGCACCTGGGGAGGTACAACCCCATGCACCAGTACAGGCTTGGGGTGGACCTGCTGGAGAGCAGCTCTGTGGAGAGGGACCTGGGTGTCCTGGTGGACGACAGGTTAACCATGAGCCAGCAGTGTGCCCTGGCTGCCAAGAAAGCCAATGGGATCCTGGGGTGCATCAAGAAGAGTGTGGCCAGCAGGTCGAGGGAGGTTCTCCTTCCCCTCTACACTGCCCTGGTGAGGCCTCATCTGGAGTACTGTGTCCAGTTCTGGGCTCCCCAGTTCAAGAAAGATGAAGAGCTACTGGAGAGAGTCCAGTGGAGGGCTATGAGGATGGTGAGGGGACTGGAGCATCTCCCCTACGAGGAGAGGCTGAGGGAGCTGGGCTTGTTCAGCCTGAAGAAGAGAAGGCTGCGAGGGGACCTTATAAATGCCTACAAATATCTGAAGGGTGGGTGTCAGGAGGATGGGGCCAAGCTCTTTTCAGTGGTGCCCAGTGACAGGACAAGGGGCAATGGGCACAAACTGAGGCACAGGAAGTTCCATCTGCACATGAGGAAGAACTTCTTCCCTCTGAGGGTGACGGAGCACTGGAACAGGCTGCCCAGGGAGGTTGTGGAGTCTCCTTCTCTGGAGATATTCAAGACCCGCCTGGACAAGGTCCTGTGCAGCCTGCTGTAGGTGACCCTGCTTCGGCAGGAGGGTTGGACTAGATGACCCACAGAGGTCCCTTCCAACCCCTACTGTTCTGTGATTCTGTGTGATTCTGATTCTGTGAATACGAGCCCAGCTTTCAGAAATTTGGGAAATAATATTGCAACTAATGTAGTGATCCCTATGTGTAAATTAGTATGCAATTTGGCAGCAACTATCACAACACAAGAAACTAAAATGGAAAAACAGAATCTTAAAAACAGAGGATATTTAAGCAGGAAGAATATAGTATTACTATGATTACTGACACTTTAGTCTGTGAGAATAAGGTCAAAGACCTTTATACCCCAGATGTCACGTAAGACCCCATGTATAGCCAATCCTCACTTCTGCCTCACTTGAGAGGTGCCAATTTAAGCACACAAAGGCATTTCTTCAAATTAGAATCTAATAAAATAGAGCATCACTTTCAGTTAACTCCCACCCCCAAAGAAAGTACAGCTACAGAATATGTTGAAATCTCTCAGATGCCCACTTCCAAAAATAGTGTGAAAAATTTAACACAACCTTAGCATAAGGACTCAAGTTGTTACATACAACTTGCCTTTCTAGTGAAATAAATCAAAATATTGGCCCTTTCTCCCTGGGAGAGAAGAAGAATGAAGATCATAAAATAAGGTACAAGTAATTGACCTGATTTTGATGAAATTATGAAATGATATAATGAAATACAGTATTGTTCTTCATATTCAGTCATCAGGTGCTGCATGAAAAAGAGTTAGTTTAGCAGTTCTGTAAATGGGTTTTTGCCATGTTAGCATTCTCTTTTCTGCCACAGCAGATTTTTCCTTGGCATTTCAGTAGTTGTAAAATCACGGCCCTGCCCTACAGAGACACAGTCAACAACAGCAGTGTTGCCATGCAAGACTTACTGCTATTTCAGCACATGAAGGATGAATTCAATCCTCAGTAGATTCAATCCTCAAACCTACTACACTGATGACTGCGTTGGAGTTCCAGTGTTTCATTAAAAGATAAAAAGTAACAAATTAATTAATAGAGTTCCTCTACTGAAGTTAGAAGGAAAGTCTAGTCAGACAGTTCCGGCTTTTAAAAGCAAAAGGATATTTACCAGAGTAAACGCCTAATGGGAAGCAGCCCTGCTCCAATCAGCAACACAAATTCTATATGTCAAGTTCTATACTAACACACAGCTGCGCAAAACTACAATGTGTACATACCATCACTGACGCTATTCCTTTTTAGACACTGTCATTTTAAAAACAAATAGAAGATGGAAATTTCTTGCAACTTCTCCTGTCCCCAAGCTTACCATGTAAATAATATACCAATACATCGGTATATATAGTAACTATACTGGTATATACAGTAACTATATATATATATATATATAAACAACTATATCAATAGTTACTGTTATGTGAAAACAAGGGCAAAAATGGGTTCTGAAGGCCAGAGTGAGTTGAGTATGTTTTCTACTTGTGGGTCAGAAAAGCACTGACAAGCTTAGGGAAGGGAGAAAAAAGCCTATTTTATGAGCTCCAGCAGCGCATGTTTAGATATTTATATGCAGGTTACTGATTAGTTGTTTTTAAAAAGCAATAAACCCAGAATTTAAGTTGCTTATCTGCCCACTTATCATTGATCTTCATGATAATTTAGGTAGCCCCCCATGTTGTGAAGAACCTGACCTGGAATTAATATTGAAGTTGCTTAGTTCAGCTTGTTAAAAATTTACCCACTTATTCACAGTTGGTTTTATTTTATTCTTCATAAGCAAGGTTGTTCTCATTTACAGATACATTCCAGAGTTAGTAAATCAATGCCTATCCATTTGTTCAGTTTGATTTTTGCCTCGCAATTGTTTAGTTTGGTTTTAGTTCTCCTACAAGTTCAGTCTCTCCCATGCAAGGAAAATTACAACTGAGTAGTTAATTCAGGCTGAATGAGTAGAAACAAAATACAAACACATAATCACAGGAGCATGCCCGAGTCCTCAACTGTCTGCTTAATTAATATCACGCCCCCATCTCACCAAAACAAAAACAAAGAAAGAAAACTAAGCCCTTCCCCCCCCCCCCAAAAAAAAAAGCTTACTAAGCAGCAACAATGACTATACTGTAAAATATTTTCACTGGAATGAAATTAGGAAACACAACAAAGAAAAAATGACACCACCATATAAACTTCTTTTTCTTACCATAACAATATCGTAATGAAATGTCTTTCTTACTTCTGGCATAAGTAACTAACATTGTCATCAATATTAAGAACTTTCTTTTAAAATAAAACATGTATTAACAGACTGAAGATGCATCTTCATTGCATATGCACACAGTCCCTTTTCCCAGTTTTGCAGACAGACCTTTCAGGGTCTCTTCTCTTTACAGAAGATGAATTCACTTATCCTTGAAGAGCAAAGTACAAAAAGAATATTCTCTAGATTTGGTAGATGAAGATTTCTAAAGATACAATAGTTCCAAGGGGACCAGGAAAATGAAAGGGGTGCATGAAGCCTTTCAGGGACAGAAGAAAAGTCTTCACTTTATTTAAACAGGATCCTCAAAATAATTTGAAATGTTATGAGAAGAAATACAGGATAAAGGATGGAACCTTATTCTAACGGAAGTGCACACTGTAGCACAGGCAATGCAAAATTCTGCTAGGCTGCTCGAACCTATGTCCTTTTTATAAACTGTGTACAGTCTGCATAGCTAGACAAAGGGAGGGGTTCAAGGGACTTCAAGATTTCACATGCATCTAACAATTATGAATGTCATGGCAGGTGAGGATGAATTCAAGATGGCATTCACTTTGTTCCCTGAGGTACCATATGTCTAATTCACACCCTCAAACACTCGTGTGCATGAACAACAAAAAGCATCAGTCATTTTTGCTAAAAATAAACAGATGGAATACAAAAAACCCCAACACATAAACTAGTGTAGATAGCTTTTAAAGTGATCTAGTTCAAATAATGACTAACCTGAGACGTACTTTGCTCCGATTAACATTATCATGCTACTCATAATAAAAAAACCCAAAGGCAGACTACAGAAGATACTAGTGTCACCTGATGTCATCCAGGGGAGGGTGTTTCCAGTCAAGCAAATCAAAAGAGAAATATATATATAAATTGCAATATATGTGTTAAAAATCATATGAACAGCAAAAAGTAACAAATGTAGTGACATTTGCAGAAAAAATAAAAAAGATCATGCATAACCCCCACAATAATTCAAAACAGGCTCTCAATATAAGAATTCAAATCCAAATTCCACTGTTACCACTATCTCGGTTGAGCCCATTTCTAGTATCCTTCAATCTTAAATACTTCTAGCAGGCAGAAGACAAAGTTTCAAAGCAAGAACTAAGGAAAACAACATTTCCCACCCCCCGGTGTTAAACCAGGTCATCACTGAGGGTAAGTTTTGATAAACATCTCCTTTTTCACACAAGCTGAAGAACAAGATCTAGTTTTATTTTCTGCAAGGCACAATTTACTATCCTTCAAAAGGAAATGAAGATACATAAGTAAGCTATGCATCAAGCACTTGGGAATTTAGGATACATAACAGAGAGTTTAGATGTAAGGCTGGTAAATCCTAATGGACAACACTGAAGTGAATCTTGTTACTCGTGCTAAGTTACCTATTTCCCTTCCAAACTGCCTTGAAAGAATTGTTTGTATAACCATGGTGTTAAATACTTCAGCGAGCAAATAGGATGGTAAAAGGAAAATTTTAGCTTTAGCTTTCAAGAATAAAGTAAGAGACTTCATGCAGCTTGAGGATGCAAATGCAGATTCTGTGGGGAGTTTACATTTCAAGGATTCTTTACTTAATATTTTTCATTCTAGTAGTTTTTCCAACTAAAGGAAACTAAATGAAGACAAGGCCCAGAAAAGACATGCTGCAGTATGACTCAGGACTAAAAATGTATCCTGAAAACTTCTCCTGAAATAGAAGACTGCAGGTTTTATTTAATTCAAACCTGACAGATGAGCAAGCCCTCCACTTCAAAAGAAGTATCTTGTTCAGTCCCCCAAAAGTGTTTGTATATTCTCTGTGTGCAAACAATAGGTCTATGTAATTCTTCACTTTATGATAACTTCTTGCTCTTAGCCCTTGTCAAGCAGATTTTAATGTGCCTATCAATCCCTCCTTTCTATACAGCAAATAATAAAGGCAAGATACAGCATGAAAAATCACAGGATGAAACTTTTCTCCTTTGCAACATGAGGTTTTAGTATAAGAAAGTTTATGACATCCCTGCACTGTCTTAGAATTGTGCCGTATCTCTTCTTCTAGGTAAGATTTTTTTTCTTTCGTAAACCAATGGCATTCTGCAAAACCTGCCGTTGGTCTGGACTTCATGATGTCTGTTTTTGGAGCCCTACAAGATATTGCTTGTACCCTCCTTTCAAGAGAAAGACATATCTATCTATTTTACTGGTTGTTTCCCTAGTATTTTTAAGTGATAATTTTTAAATCATTGGAATAGTCCAGACATAGTATGAACTGAAAAGGTCACCAAACTCAAGATTTACTACCTTTGCTAACTGGCTAGTTAGTAATACTTGACCTGCATTAATTTCTGATTTACCATTTGAAGGAGCCTCAGATGTCTCCCAGCCCATAGATTTTAGCACAGCTTTTTTCCATCTGGCATAGCGAAACTCACTTTCTGAAATTGAGAAATCAGCAAACAGAAAAGCCTCTTAATGCATGTGAATACAACTACAAGTAGCAAGAAGCAAACACTACAATTTTAGCTTTCCGCTCTCTTACATAGTAGTTTGTCTGCACAGAACAAGAATTATAAAATGCTGTTTTGAATACAAAAAACCAAACCAAAACAACCCAAAACCCCACAGTTATGCACAGTAGGGAGAAATAAACCTTAATAACAACTTTCTGCATGTTCACCAATAAGAATATTCACAAGTAGGACATCATGAAGCAATTCTTATTCACTTAGAAGCCCTTCAGTGTTGAAAATACTGTCTTGAAGTAGGGATTATTGCGGTAATTGTAGTCAAAATGGTAAGAAAAAATTCTGTACCAAAAATTAAGAAATAATTGAAAAGACAAAAATACATTCATCTTGCACATGGATTAATGTTGTCAAATACGTGCTTTCCAACTCCAGAAGCACTTATGAACTGATGAAAAAGTTAGTTAGCTAAAAATCAATTATTAATATAGGTTTTTTAAAGCCAAAAGAAAAGTCTCCCAAAAAACAGTTGTCTGTCCTTTCTGCATCTGTGAAAACTCACAAATGCACAGGAGATCTAGGAGACATCTTTCTCTGTAAAAACCTTTCAAGATTTCTTTGATATTACTTGCTATAAATCAAAAGCTAACTGCAATACCCAGTGCCAAGCTTCTTTCAAAAAGAAGAAAGAAAAAAGCCCTAACGCATTCCCCTGTGGAGTTGTGTAGTTTCAACCATTTTCTAATCTTACCAGTTAATAAATTGACAAAACAGCAAGTGAAATGCAATTTTCTCTAAACTAAACACTACAAAGCTGATACATTTGTGAGGATATTCATACATAGCTGTTTTTATATCAGTGTGTTAGACTGCAATAAAGAGAAAACATGATCTGTTGGACGTAAAACACTAAGTTTGCAAGTTCTTAGAAAATATGAAAGGGTTTTACCCTCTGGGTTGATCTGTGGTTCAAAT
The DNA here is from genome assembly GCF_030867145.1 of Opisthocomus hoazin. Lineage (NCBI taxonomy): Eukaryota > Metazoa > Chordata > Aves > Opisthocomiformes > Opisthocomidae > Opisthocomus > Opisthocomus hoazin. The sequence goes on along the minus strand of NC_134414.1, from coordinate 96,784,954 downwards.
CGTTCGCATGTCACTGCTGTCAAATCTCCAGGATTCAGACTCCAAATTCCAACTCCTTCTGCAGCTCCTGCTGCCATAGCAGCTCCTAGAGCTGTTGTTTCAGGCATTGATGGCTTTACTGTAGTATATCACAGAGAAGGCCATGATGATTTTTAATGAAAGTTACCTTGATGACATCAGAACTAAAGATTTACATATATATCTAGAATGATATATATTTTCTATAACTGCTATGTGCTTCCTTTAAGTCTACCAACTGCAAAACTCATTTTATTGCCATTCACAGGGTTATGAGGCTAACTTCACCTATGAGTTGTCCAAGTCTTTGAAATTTCTCAGATCAATACTTCCTTCAAGACTGAATCATGCAATTCCCCATTTTCATACCATATGCAGGGCTACTGTCAGTTTGCTTAGACTACTTCCTGTTAATAACACACTATTTTTTTGTCTTCTCTCTCCCTCCACAAAGCAGTCACCACTGGCTAAGTTATCAGTCTTGCTCCCATGCTCTACAGATTGTGCTATTAAAAGCATTTATATTTAGAAAAGAGATCTTAGAAGAGGCTACACACCCGTACTTGCTAGCTTGCTTGCCTTCCAAAGAGGCTATAGAAGACCATTCCACCCTCAAGATGTCAATGGTAAATCTGTTCTATTAACTCTAGATTTGTCTGTTTTTCTGCTTCAGGCAGAGGATCTTTTAAAATCTAATTTTGTTGATCATATCCTTTGATCTGCTAGCTATGCATCTGCAGTGATAGTATGAGCCTTGTGTATTATATATTGTTAAAGGCAAGCTATAATACATCTCGAGTTAAAAACATTCCACTGAAGTGCCTCATATTTATGCATAACAGACACCACGATGCTTTAATAAATAATTTTCTAGAAGCTGTATATTATGCAAGATTATTAAATTTATGCAGCAAATTATCAGTCTTCAGTATAGATGAAGATGTATAATATCCTGATGTTACTCAGCAACGCACTGCAGCCTTACGAATGCCAATGCATCGCTTACAATAGTCAGCCACTCGGATCTGCTACAGGTGTTAAAACACGTCTTCAGAAAGATGCACCCTTTTTTCTGACGCCGAAATGCTCCACGTTTCAAGTGAGGTCTTTAAAGAGCTTTAGTGTATTGAAACACATCCTTCAAAAGCTAAAAAGCCTTCTTATTATTCTAGTGGGCTTCTATGAAAGAAGTGTTACATGGCCATTTCTAAAATGGCCGCATCGCTGTTGGATCAGAATAATGGTATTGTAAACTGTCATTTGCCTCAGAGAGGAACAAACCCATTAGGGTTGGTATTTCGTATTACTCATGCCAAGAAAACTGGTTGCAAGACTCCCACTTTTGCTGTAACCTCTATTCCCTTTTTCATTGCTGCTGTGGGAGGAAACAGAATGGTTTTATGGGTCTTCTTTTACATTGTAAATGAAATTAAAAGTTTGTGCAGGCAAACGGAACAGAAAAAAGAGTATTTGCTATTCGCTGAAATGCAAGAGCAAAACAGGAGCAGTGGAGGTGCAAAGTTCTGATTTATCTCTGAGCAAGATTCTCAGGGTCAACATGTTTCAGGAGTGCATTAATTTCACTGACTTTAAAGTTGTTAGGTGTTTAGAAATTGATATGACAATTTTAAAGGTCAATACCATCATAGTGCTGTAATATTTCAAAACATGAAATAAGTCAGTGATTCTCCAGGAAACTGAATCTCAAAACTGGATGCAAGACCTAAAAACTTCTTCTAAACACCCCCCCCCAACATTCTCAAGCAATAGCAAAAGACCAGAAACAACAACAAAGACATCCAATTTGCCCCCATTACCCATTACAAACCAATGTTGTTTTCAGCTTTAAAAAGAATACAGGAGCTTATAATTTCGTCTTACCTACTGGAATACAGAGAATGTCTGATTGGAGCTGCATGAGCACTTTGTTATTGGTCATTCCTCCATCTACTTGTAACTGATTTAGTGGTATCCCACAGTCCTTGTTTATGGCATCTAAAATCTTAAGTAAGAGTAACATACGTTACGAATTAATGGCAAAGAAATTCATTATACCCTCTGTGTGTAAAATACTAGTAATTCAGCATGTGCTGAAGAGTGTTAAGTAGGTAATTCCCCTCCCCTATGTAGCAAGAGGCCAACACAGAGGGTAGTGACAGTACAGTTTGGTTTAGTCTATAGCAAATGCATTGTATTTATTACAGAAATCTTAGTGTAGGAGATGTTTCTCCTCTGATGCTCTATACCTAGCCTATGTGTTGCTTATATGGTCTGAGAAGAATGATTTTGAAGAAAAGCTGATGATGACTACAACGTTTATGAAACCTAACAAAAGAAGAAGTAATACTAAATGGAGTCCTTTAGCTGACTACAGTTTATCTGGATACTTTCTCTAATTTGATGAATTAAAGAACTGAAAAATTAAAATATTTGAACTGGCAATTTGGAAGACATTTCAGTAGGAGCTACTGAACAGTGAACTGTTTTGAAAGAGCAGCCTTTTGAAATATTTTCAATTGGTTGTTGAAAATTGAGAATTTTATGTTTCACAAGATAGACTGCAAAAATAAATTGTTAATGTAATTTTTTTGTAAAATTATGTTTCCTTCTTTTTGGCACAGTGGACTGCTGAAAATGAGAAGTGTTAAAGTGTTTGCAAGAGATAATAATAATAACAATAATAAGAGTGGAGTATTTAATTCACTGATAGATATCAACCTGCTTTTTGGAGGGTTTCCCAAAAATGTAAGATTTGCCTCAAGCCTTGGCTACTGGTAACACCATGGCATTATCCTATAAGCACCTATTAAATGCAGAATAGTGGGTTTTCTAGGATTTCGTAAAAGCAGTCAAATATCTCATTTACATTTTTTAAGGTTAGTGCATAATTTTTGTTGACAAAGTTAGTCATTAATTAGTGCAGAATGATTTTCTCTTCGCCATTTTTCAATTCATTTGAATAAAAAAAGAGGTGTGCTTTTCTCAGCTTTAAGTGACAAAGCAACAAAGACCACAAAAAAGACCAAAACTACAACACATTCTGTGCTGTTCTGTAGTTCACAAAGTACCAGTTATACAGTCCTTGCTGGGAAAAGTCAATGAGTTTTTTAAAAAAGAACAAAAAATTGTAGATTTGTAAGGTAGTAAAAACCATACAGAGATGAGTTTTCCAGTAGATTCTACCCGTATCCAGAAAGTTGCATTAGTCAGCAAGGTCCTTTACCAGAAACTCTTTAAAGAAACTAAAAGAACTGCCACAGGAATGGTTAAAAATTAGAAGGTAAAAGGCCAGTTTTCATGGTGGCAGCATCTGTCCATGGGCCTGCACTGTTCAATACATTAGAAATAACCTGGAAAAGAGGATTCATAGCACAGCAGCAAAGTTTGCTGGCAGTACTATGCTAGTATTGCTCCTCACCACTTATTTCCTTCACATGTATCGTTTTACATTTGCCTATGCTGATTTCACTTGCCATTTTTACCATTCAGAACTTCAGCAGTGCCTCATAATCTCAGCTTTACACACACATGCTGTTGGAGGCTCTGACTTTGCTTACCACTGTGCAAGAGCATGTTGGATCATACTATGCATTCAGTACAGATTAAAAAAAAATGAAAATAATGCTAAAAATCAGAAAGTGATGAAGGAACAAAACAAATCATGATCATGCTGCTGCTATCTCTATGGTACTGAGGCTGCATGAAGAGCAAGGTATCCAGATATGCAAGTTTTGTCTAATGACAGCATTGTACAGCTCTTAGAACTGAAAAATTGCTTATTTTTCCATAATGCCTTCTGGAAGAAAAAATGTTAACAAGTGTCATCTGTCTTCACAAGGAAGAAGCTTTTTGGATAATAAGGGACAGAGACTTAGGACTGGATGGCACAATAAAACAAGCAAAAACTCCAATGAACATGAAATTTGAGGGTTTTCCTGAAGGATACAAAAGACTTCTATTTTAACTGGAATTAAACCAAAAGAACTTTGTTTCTGACAAGACAGAACTAACAATATATCTTTGAAAAATGCACATATATTTTATCTGTGTTAACTTGAGCCTCACTCTGTTTGAGAGCTTTATTCCCTTCCCTCCTACTCCCACCCACATGCCCTGCCTCTCGTTCTGACATTTGCTATGTTCCTCTGAGAGGCAGCTGAGGTCATTAATCCAGCAGAAAAATAGCTCAGCAAAAAGAGGGATAATTTTCTGCTGGAAAGTTCACTGAGCTGTCACATGAGAGGGAATGGATGGGAGAAGGGACAAGGAAAGAGAGGACCAGACAACAAACTGGACTATCAGTTCAGTTCCCTGTAACTTTACCCCGACTTCTAGTACCAGAATTACAGATATATGCCACTTCCAAGCTCCTTCATGACTTTCTGAGGACTCAGAGGCTGTTAGCACAGCTTCCAAAGCAGACGTCTGGGTGAAATTTCTGGCTTTTTGCACATGAGTACTTCTTCCTCTATTCTATGTCACTACAGAAACAGCAAGCTGCTTTCCTCCTCTCACACAGTTTTAGCTGGGTGTTATTTTAAAACTCAGTATGTTTAAATAACAGCAGTTTAAAAACATGAAATCAAATTAAGGTTTCATTATTACCCTTTGGAGTCTAGGGATTTCATTTTCTCCTGTATTTGTATGGAACACAGGGAGCACAAATTGATAGTAGATGGTGATATAAAGACTCTAATGCTCAGAGCATACTGATATCAACCCCTTTGATGTGGTTGGAGGAAGCACTTCTTCTGTGAGAATTTAGTTTGCTGTTACAGAATGGCAGCTAAGGCAGTACTAGGTATAAAGGGCAGGAAGTGAATCCAGACTTCCCTCTCTCTGTTTGCTGCTGTCTTGCTTTAACTCATTTTTGTTCTTGTGTACCAGAAGCAACAAAAGCCATCTCTGTCAGAGCAGACAATATAAAATATAGTCTCCTACACTAATGCAACTTTTTAGTTATGGCACTGGCCTTGTCATTTTAATGTTTCCGTATTCTGCCTCTCAAAATATTCACAAAATACGTTGACATTATTTGAAGTGCTGATAAAATGCAGCATTGTCACCCCAAAATAATGCATTACCCAACCACATCATTGTACCTAAGCCCACAGGAATAAGTTTTCGACATTAGCACCACATAAAGAGAAGAACAGCATCCAAGTACAGTATAAAGCATACGACTAATCTTCATTAAATTCTTTCAGTCCTATCTCTTCCTGAATCACATTAATTTATGATGAATTTAGGACTCAATTTTCCTTTACCTCTCGTGTTTGAAAGCAAACCGCTTCCAGTGCAGCAAAGGCGATGTGATTTTTATTTGTAAACTGAGTAAGGCCACAGATAATACTGTTGAAGAGAAAAAAAAACCAAACAAAACACCAAAACAGTTAGGACATACTTCTTTATCAGACACACAGTTACTTCAGATCTAGGCCTTCTAATTCAAATCTTACTCAGTTCCATTGCACGAGGACTGCTTTTTAGTATTAAATAGCTTGTTTCTCTTTAATCTAAACTCTCTTATCCCCCTGTTTTCCTGACAAACATGCTTTCAGCATCCAATCAATGTAATTGCCATATATTAAAATTTTATTGCAAATCTGCATGCAAATGGGTGTATATTCACGCATACACACACAAACACACCCACAAATTCTAGTCTTCCTTTAAGAAAAGGAAATGTATGATCGAGGCTGATTTTTCTTCAAAAAATATCATCACCTATCACTAAAATCTTAATAAATTCTCTAGTGCTTTCAGTTCTGAAGGAAAAGCCCAGCTGCATCAGTGCTGTGCTCTAACTGCTTAAAATTGTTTTCAGATCTATTCTGATCACCAGTTGCTTCTGCACCTTCAAAGAGATTTTTGAATATAGGAATTATGCTACATCTAACCATGAGTAAGATGAACTCTGTCAATGTACTCCAAACTGCAGAGCAAACAATCATCCTTTTATCCTATTTCAACATCTGAGGAATAGTAGCGTACTAGACAGAAATGCTGCTATATTTGGTGCTGGACATGCAAGTTCAAAGTTACTAAAGGACATTTTTAGTTGTTGCCACTCCAAAGATCAGCTTTCAACAGTTAAAAAATTAAGCACTGTGATCTGAAGTACTGTAAAAACATCTAATTCAAAGATCTTTTTCTTCCTTACATACAAAAAGCATCTAAATTCTAAAGATGCAACTACTCGAAACCTTGGGAACTAGATACTCTTCAAGATTTCTTTTTTCACTTTAGAAAGTAATTTTGTATTTAAATTCATTACGCTTCTGTGACTCCCATGGCATGTTGTCATTCTGGCAACAGTAGGCAAGTTCACAACAGAAAAGACAAACAGAAGGTTATTGTTTGGACCAGTAGTTCTAACTAGCACCAGCTAGTTCAGTCTTAACAACCAGGAAAAGAACTGGAAGGAGAAGAGAAAATGAGATAGCGAATGCAGCAGCCATGGGAAACTGAGCTCAAAAAAACTAACCAGCACTAAATTCTTCACTTTCTACTTTTGTTGCCTGACAGCTCACAGGTATGCAGACTTCCTCTTTCTCTTCAGTGAGATGAAAATCCTTTCAGAATCAGAAATGCGTGAAGCAAAAAAGCTGGCCCCATTAGTGACAAGAATGATAGAACTACCTTGTACTCGTCCTCTGAAATGCACAATCCAGCCCAAATGCTTTCCCTGTTCCCCACTGCCTTTAATTTGGACAGGGGAGAGGAGGGTGAGTAGCTGAGCTAGATAATCCTTTTTCTCCCAGCAGCAGTTGCTGTTTTCAACAGATTAAATACAAAAGAGAAACACAGTAGTTGCTTGAAGATAACCACAGAGAATGATGCATCCAGACACATCAAAGGAACAAAAAGAACAATTTCACTTACTTGGAAGGACTAGTGAGAGTATTTGTAAAATCATTACATCTCCCTGTAAACGCAGTGCTTAGCTCCTTACCCTCTTGCACTGGGTTCCCAGTATGGTGCATATAGTCCTGAAAATGCTGGCACGAAGTAGCAGCCATAAGAAGTTCCCACTTCCGCGGCCAGTTTTTCTAATGCACACACACAAATAGTCTTCATTTAGCTTTTCACAACTGTACCCACACTTAAATATGACACTTATACGTGTTATTTAAATAGGGAAAATATTTAGAATATATTAGGTAGCTAGAAAAATAATGAAGCCACATACAACAAGAAAATACAACTAACTGGCACTCTGCTCCTCATTAACTGGTTGTCCATTTGCAACAATATGAATGGAAGATGCAGCATAGGAGGTTGTGGGAAATGTACAGTGTAAAAAATCAAAACCAAAACCCAAAATTATGTACTCAGTATTCCAACCTAGACTTGGTAAGGTTTTCAAAGGGTATCCTGTGGGTAAAGAATGCAACCTCCAAAGCAGTCCAAAAGGTCACGCTTCACTTGCATTTAAGTCAAGGCAAGCAAGTGAAACTGGATCAAGACCAAAAGGAGATAAGAACTGAATTCCCATTAATTTCAAATTGATTTAGAGTTCTAAATTCTCATATTACGTATATAATCACAAAGCCAGGTGCAAGCAAATCTGAAGTTTCTTAATATCTGAGTAATAACTTTGGATATCTGAACTTCCCAATATTAAAATATTTGTAATTTCAAAAATTATACTAAAACGTCTAGAACCAGAAAGGAAATAACGCTCATGTACAGCTCCTTCCTGTAACAAGAAAGGAAAGTATGTTTTTTCTGCTTTTGTAAATTTCTTCTGTTTGCATTGATCAGAGAAGCACAGCAATAAAGAAAAGAAACAAGAAAACTCATTTAAATAAATCTTTTTAAAATAGTACTTTCATACATACTCCACTCAAAAAAGGAGTAAAAGGAGAAGGAAGAACACGTTCAGGGAAATACGAAGACATGATGAAGTCCCACATTATTTCACGCAAAGCTGACAAGATTAAAGCTCTTGAAACTCAAACCTTCCAAAGGTCTAGTCAAACTTGTGAAGTCAACAGGTACTGTAGTGTTCCAACAGTTGGCTAATTCACGTGACAGTAGTTTATATTCTCTTATATGATCTGCAAAGCTTTCTCTCAGAAAATCGGACTGAACTTTTAAGTTTTTGCTTAGTCTTTGAAGTTTCGCATAAAATTCGAATTCTAAATTTTTTCACCTTTGAATAAGATATCAAATTATTAAACATATGTAATGAATTGCTTTTTAATCCTAAATCTCATTAAATCTGTCACTCTCAAACTGTTATCCTTGCATGTTTCCAATATCTTCTCCTTTTTCAAAGTTTGATATATTGCTAGTTTCTATAATGTCACATACCAGCTTGTTTCAGTTCAGCTCAAGCAGAAAATACCAGTTACCCAAATGTTAAAGGATTTCTGTATTCTTAGCCAAAATAGATTACTGTCCTCCACAGTTCCTTCAAGAGGCAGCTTTGTAAATGAGGTCCCTAACTCAACGGGTGTGAAGCCTTCGACTTCAACTGTTGCATATGTAGGGCTTCAGGTTCTCATGTTCAGGACAGGAATGAATATGTAGGTTTAGGATCAAGTATGCTCTGGGTTTTGTAATGGAGAATTCTATACTCTTGACTCCGGAAAATTCAATACTGTATGAAACCAGGAAATACACTGTAAGTATAGTATCTTCCTCAATATCTGCTTGCTAGGGTAACTACAAAAAAGTACAGATTGCAAGAGAACAAAGCTCTCAAAGGGTTTCAACAATTGTATCGACATGTTGTATGAAATATACGAATAAACAGTGATTTCATGGATGCAAACCAAATTGTTCAAATACAGCAAAATACATCCATCTTCCAGCTTTTTTTACTTGAATATTTTGAGCTTTCATTCAACATTAGAGACATCCAGACACTGGAAAAGAAAACTTAAAAAACTGAACAGCTCCAAATTTTGAATACTCACCAACTTTCTGTGAAGTTTTAACAATACCTAAATTGAATACTCACCAACTTCCTGTGAAGTCTTAACGATACCTAGATTGTCCCTCAGCCAACGAACAACAGCACCAGCTATTGCAACAGATCCCTGAAGGAAACAAAATCACTACAACATTAGGAGACAATAACTGGTAGCTTTGTGTTCCTTTTCAGAAGACTGGAGAGGAGCGGTAGCTGCGGCCTCCAATTGCAGGCTTACGGTCACAGCTTAAAGCACTCCCAAGAATGCTCACAACCAAACCACAAGTTTCTTGGCAGCTGGAGACTACCAGGTAAAAATGGCAGCCTGTTATGCAGGCTCCATGTAGAAAAGGTGCATACTGCTTGATTTTATCCACAGAGGGGAGTTACTGTGACATTTCCTAAGCAGTCTTCTTGCCTCTCTAATTTAGTCATGAGACATCCAGTAGCCCCAGCCGCCACTTTCTGACAAATTAAGCTTTTTGTGCTTTGATTTAAAGAATCCAAGACCAATTACATCTAGAGTCTAAACACAAATGCCCAGACGGACAGAAAATTTAGGCCAGTTCTCACTTTAAGAACATGGGTTAAAAATAAAACAAAGCTTTCACACACTTGCACAAAATGAAAACTCTAAAGTTTGCCAGAACATGGCAAATGCAAGATCAACTGTCCTTAGGGAAGGAAAAGGAAATTAACACAGCCTCCCACATCCTAGTAATGTACTGTAAGCCACAAGCTATTCTCCCAGCGAAGAAAATCCTGTGTCTTTTGTCTGTTTCACATGGAAAACATAGGCTCTCTACAAAAGCTCAACGGCAGCAGAGAATTCAGTGCATGTGTTTTGAGAATAACGATTAGATCAAGCCCACTAAGCAACACAGCTGGAAGAATAATCATTCTACTGATCCCAGGAAAGCTTTGGTGCCAAACAGGTGCTCAGCTGATCTGTGCCTTCAGAAGCAGATCTTTAGAACAATGAACCCTGAAGGTATAGTAAAAATCCAATTTTATACCGAATTTGGATGCCCTCGGAGTTGTGTGGAGAACTGAGGAACCAAATTCTGGAAGCAGGCACCTAAGTCTTAGTAGGTAAAAAAAGTTAGAGGATTCTTGTCCCAGAAATTTGATCCAGAAATTTGATTCAGATTTTTGGAAGTTAGAAATGAAATTCAGTAGAATGAAATAAATAACAGAAACATTGAGTCATGCCTTTTATTATAAGAGGATAACTACCACTTTTTCCCTCTTTTTTAAACAAATTGTAGCTTAAAAAAATTTTTCTCATATATTTGTAACATTTATTAAAGATTTGAAAGACTGTGTAACAGAAAAAACGTTTTAGCCATCACATCCTGAAAATATAAATGATGCAATGTAGAAATATTTTGTTAGATTATGTGATGTAGATTGGAGATAAGGATAACCAAAACCACACATAAGCCTTGAGGCGCACAAGCTATAATGCAGAGCTATTTTGATCTCTGTGCAACTGAAGGGATTCTCTGAAGATAACATAAAGATACTAGAAAACAGAAACAAACAAGAACATGTATTGCTATAAAAAGGAAGAAATTACTGTACTTACTTCCAGTGCATAACAAACAGGTTTGTCTCTGCCCAGTTTGTAAGCTATTGTGGTTAGCAGACCATGCTCAGAAAACACAGACTAAATGGGGAAAAGGGAAAGAAAAGGTAAAGCATGAGCAGAGTCAGCAAATGTTTAAATAAATATATTCAAATGATAGTAAACAGGAGACAAAACCTTCACTGGAAAAAATTAAATATATAAAGTTTAAACAAAGTAAATTATCAGTCACTCTAAAGAAACACCTAAGGTAGAGCCCTCAGATCGCTGGTACTAATTCTCATTTCCATGAGCTGCCTCAGATCTTTTCAGCCTCCTTATAGCAAAGAATTGGAGGTCTGTAGAAGGAGATGTGCATGAGAAAGAAGGAAGACAAAACTTTGTAGTATTATTGAACTGCAACTACAAAGAAATAATGAGAGAAAACAAAGGGAAGAGATAAAATAGCCAAGACAAGGATGTGGTTGAGTAACACAATACTCAGCACTTCTGGGTGAGGCTAAGAAACACATACAAGGAAAGAGCAAGAAACTTGCTATGAAAAGTTCTTTTTGGAACCTTAAGGAGCTAGGAAATGGAGTATTACTGAAACATCTTGAACAAATTATTACTTTCTATTCTTTCAGATTTCAATATGCAGTTTCCCTGATCTCCAGCAATATAATTGTTGCCCATAAGTTTAAGAAAGGCTAATACATAGTTGTACTCAAGAACTTAAATAAAGGCTACAAAAAAAAAGTGAACAACTAAAAAATGCAACTGACCTTCTGACCTGTATTGCACAGCAAGAAACATCCTGTTCCATACCTAGCATGAAAGCAAAGGAAAGTTAAAACCAGGATGTTTAAAGGATAACATGTTACTGCGCTTCATGAATCCATGACTCCCCTGTGAACGATCATGACACCACCTTTTGCCCCTTGAAGGTTATGTACCTTTAACTGATAATAAAACCGTCCTCAAAGAGCTGGTTTCAATGCAGCCTGCAGCTGAAAAATCTAGTCCCACACCTCTCTCTCTGGCTATTTCTTGTATAATACTTGATCAAGGAGCAGACACAGCTGAAAACTAAGTGTGCTCAGCTGATCTGTGCCTTCAGATCTCTCTTTGGTGGCAGTGTTTACCTACTTCAATTTAAGCTGATTATGAAAGCTACTTTATAAAATAAATATTTCACAATATTATATTCAAGCTTTTAAAGGAGAAAACTTAAGAAACTTTGTCCCTGTCACAAAGAAGAAGATTTTCTTTAAACATTCAGTTCAAAAATTTCTAAAAATGGCATGTTTCTCATTTGAAAACCACACCACATGTATGTGTGCATACACACACAGAGAAGGACACAGTTTAATAAAACGAATAAAATTTCTAAGAAATTATGAGTTCTCTACCTTTTTAATACCCTGAAAATTAACAGCTTAAAATAGTACTGAGAAAGTTGTCAGTTATATTTGGAGAGAAAAAGGGTAAAGCAATAACACAAATGAGTTTAAAAATCTCACTTTTACCTTTTGATTTAGCTGGATTTTTTTCAAAAGTTCTGCTATGTTATAAAACTATTTTTTATAAAAATACTTTATGACAATATTACTTAGAATCATATTTGTTTTACTAAAATACAAGGCCACTAACCATTAAATTTGTGTATCAATATAAAAGCTAAAGTGAAGGTTAATTAGCAACAAGTATAGATTAATATGTAATTAAATCCGTGAAAGTCCAATACTGTGTATGTACCTACATGCTCAGTTAAGCACACAGTTGTAAATGGAACAGTAAGTCATTTAGGCTGAGAGCTTTTCCTCAAATGAATGTTTGATTACACCAGTGCCTGATTTAACTGATCAGCTATTTTAAACAAGGGACACTAAGAGTCTGAGAAATAGAAAAAAAACAAATGTAAAATTCTCCACACTGGGCTAGTCACAGAAGCAAAACTAAGCACTGCAACTGAAATGAAACTTTCCCATCTAGCAATGCTGCGAGTTTTTTGTCATGTAAGTCTACGCAATCTAACTCACACAGCCAGTATTTGCTTAACTTTAGGTCACAATTTAAATTATACTGCAACTGTGTTAATCTGTGTTTTGGTGAATTTTTAAATCAAAAACCTCCTGTCACACAGAGATATTTCTTCACAGTAACTTTGTTCCAAAATACACCTCATAAACCATTTAATATCTTCACCATTTTATATAGAAGTCAGGACACTGTTTACTTTGTAGGTCAAGACAGTCAAAAGGTAGAGCTGTAGTTATGTGGTAACTGCAAAAGCATTTGGCAGTTAGCTGGAAAGAGAACATAATACTAAATTCAAAACAGAACAGTGACGTATTGTTTATCTTACATCTTTCATAATAACTTACGTATTTTTTGCCTGCCCATCTTGAAAACACATTTGCCCAACAAGAGCAGCAGACTGGTCACCCAAGCACTGAAAAGAGAGTGGTTTTTTTAGCATATGTCTGCATATGAATCACAAGCATGAAAAACGAACATGAACAGATATATTTAACTATAACTCTAATCTATTGGGAGCACACAGGTAATTGAAAGTGAGGAAAAATTTATAGAGACAACCTGTGCTTTTTACTACTCTTCCCTTTGTAAGAACTGCAACTTAAATGTGTTGTGCTACTTGTGGTGAACAATTTAAAGAAAACGAAACTAAAATTTACTAGCTTTACGCACGTTGCATTGGAAAAAGCTGAGCATCTGCCCAACATTTCTGGATTTTATATATATACTGAACTCCTTTTATATATAAAGCAAATTTTGGTTCCATTTTGTAACGTTACTCACTTACTTAGAGACCCTAAGTTTCCCAAAGCACTACACTACTGCATTAAAGCTGTCAGCTGAATTTCCACAGCTGTGCCTTAACTTAATAATGAAGAACCCAGTCAATCCATCATTCAACTTCAAAAGTTTACTTCATGTTTAGCATGAAGTAAAAAAAAACCATCAGCTTAATTTGTAGCAAGATTCACCCATCTTAAAGCTTTTTCCAGTCAAGATATGTTCATGCAGTACAAGGTTCTTATGCCAGAATCTGAGTTGAAGCAGGACTTACCCCGGAAATCGGTACACCTGTCAAAGCACCAGACTTCTGATCCGCAAAAGAGAAAGAAAAGCTCCAAATTAGCTTTCCATGACTACAGTTTAAGGCAATGAAAAAGAAGTTAAACTTGTAATGCTCAAAGGAAAACAAAGAATGGTCACGTAAGCAACATGGTTTGGTTCAAGCGTACACCAGACTTAGCTTAATACAGCTCATGCCTAAAACATTAAAAAATAGAGAGCAGGAAATTTACAGGTATACTTTATGTCACCTCAACAGTTCTTAACATAAATTTTGTTGAAATTATAGTATACAGAAAATTAGGTTCAGTGTAACCTGTGCAGTCAGTGTCAAGTGTAAAATGCAAAAGTGCAAAAATGGTAAAGTGACTAGAAAAAAATGTGATTGTTATGACACACTAAGGAAAGACAGATGCCTCATTTTAAGATACAGCATTTTAAGTCTCATACAAAATTTCTTCCAATCACTACCATGTAGTTTTTCAGTTGCCTTCTTGCAATAGGTCTCATAAGAAATTTATATCCTCACAATTTTTACTTCTTTCTTTAAATTGTTTCTTTGTGCAATTGTGAAAATGCATTTTCAGTGAAGCCATGCAAGTGCATTTCCAATCTGAGTATTTTTTTCTTTAATTCTAATTTTAATTAACTGGATATAAGGTAATAGAGTTTATAAATGCACTAAAAAAATCCCTGCGTGAATCTGACGTTTCACTATAATTGAATATTTGTAGACAGAATGGCTCACTTTTCTCATTTATAAAATGAGACAGCCAACATTTATTAGCCCATAGTTGTATTTTTTACTTCACTGTAAAAAGAAATATTCAATAGCCTGCAAATTAAGGTACATGCATACATCAAGATTACATTATAGACACAACTTTGGTATGAACTCTAATTGTAGTATCTCAAATTTGGAAATAACCACCAAATTTATTGGTCTAGAAAGTGTGTTTTTACTAATCCTTCAACCAATGGAAATGCACAGCATCTGAATAGAATGGATAAGGTATAGGTGGTCAGCCTAATGGAAGCCTCTACTCACCAGGCTAGGACAGATTTTCTAGAGTCAGCGAAAGGAAGAAAAAGAAAAAAAAATGGAAGGAAAGGGGAAGAGAAACAAAAGTTCACATTTAAAGTGATCAACTATTCTGTTTCAGTTGCCACGTAGTATCTTTTCCCATCTAACTCACTCATTCAGCTTAATACAACACGCTCTCATCTCACTTTCACATTAATAAAAGTCAGTAATGACTTCTAGTGGCATCTCCATTAACAGATTAGCAAAAATACTTACATTTCAGGCAAGTTGGAGCTATATTTTAAATAAAAATCTCATAACTTGTCTTAATTACAAAATGTCTGTATGTTCCTAGTAAACAATAGGGCAAACTACCAGGAAACAGAATGCAAAATCACAACAGCCAGTTTATCCAATTATGAAGCTTTTACGAATAAATCAGATGCCATTGTATCAGAAGAGTTGGTGCTGCATCAAAGTAAACTTGAAACCTCAGCCTCATGATAACATTTAACGATTACTCTTAAGTAATATTCACAGCTGCACTCGAAGCAGTATGATTAAAAAGACATCACAATATTCCAAATTTTTTTTTTTACTGAGTGCTTTGTAAATATACATGGCAAGAGGAGCTTATTTTTCAAAAACAAGGCAATCTAAGGTGTCACTTGTGATCTTCCAGTTCACAAAAACTGACTAGTCTTGCCTTCAGTTATGTGGAAATAAGACATTACACATCTCATCCAGTCTTCTTAGATCATGAATACTTCCATAGTGACTTTCATCTCTTCTTTTCAATTGTACAAGAAGTAACAATATTATGGTCTAATAACAGCAATCTCATTCTTTTAATCTACTGATTATACATTCCACTCTGATGGGTAGTTTCTAAATCAATAAGTAATTGTAACAAAAAACGAAATGTGTGTCCTTATAAAAAATCTCTCCCATCTTGTTTTGTGTATTTGACACTTAAAAGAGAAAACAAGATATTCAACTTCATGTAATACTACACAACAGTAGATAATGATATACTAATTATAAATCAAACAATACTGGTCTAGACAAAGCCATTACTCTTAACCTATCAAAATTCTGTCAAATCTACGTTAACATATTTTTACAATATTAACTTCACACACATACAAGGAAACATACCATCAGGCCATAAATCTCAGAGGAGCTTCGTACTTTTGGAAGTATTTCCATGGGAATATCAAAGAACCTGAACACAATACAAAATTATTTATGTATATGGTCAGTGCTAAATCAGAAAGCATTTTGCATGTATTTTCTTAAATAGGTTTAAGCTGTAAAGAAAAAAACTATAAAAGGAACTTTGATTTCTAGGGTTCAATCCACCACTATGTGTTCATCCACCTGTTACAGTATGTGACACTGAATTATGGAGTAAAACAGCATATATTCGAATATTTTGAAGACATATCCAACTCTTTCATGTGGGAAGAAATTTCTCTTCCAGCAATATCTTTATGATACTTTTATCAATAAATTTACATTTAAAATAGAGACACTATCATTGTAACTGCCTTTGAAATTTGATTAAGGAATAAAGAAACTACTAAATGTCATTGTTTCCATGAACCAGTCTTCCACCTACAGAAAAAAATCAAGGCTTTGCTACTTTTAATTACTTCAGACAGTTGTAATTTGGACATCTGGAGAACAACGAATTTTAATTATTAATGTTAACAGTAAATACAACAGTAATCAATGATCTCAGTCTAGATAAGAGATTCTTACTATTAAATTAGTTTCTTTACACATCACATCTAGAATCTATTTAAATAACGGTATTACTGATAAAACTGAGCTTACTGGCAGAGCTCAGGATCCCATTCCAAGGAATGAATGTTGAACAACATTGTTCTGCTGGCATTGGTTACATCTGTACAGTGAACACCTCCATTCTTTCCACCTGTCAAACTCTGAACAAGAAAAATATCAACAGTATTCACCAAGAAAAAATACAGGTTTACTTTAACAAATTACAAAAAAAAAAAAATTCTACATTCACAAAGCTTTCAGCTTGGGACTGGGAACTCTGATATTTCTTCAACAACTAAAGAGGCAGACCCGATACAGTGGAACAAATGCATGAGAGAGGTAATAAGGGTACAGCAGTACCTCCTGGATTCTTACATTGCAAAGGTGGCTAACACACCTTTCTAAAGCTGAAAATTTTTCCAAAAGCAGGAGCAAAATTTTATAGCAACCTATAAATGGTAAACTACACATAAGCATCTACACAAAAAGATATAGCGATACACGACCAGTAGAAACTCATCTTGTAAGGAACTTTAATGGAATTTCTTTACTGGCTGGTATTGACGTCACTGTGGGATCAGTGGGCATCATGTGTCACAGTACTTTGCACAAAAAGTGTGCATGACATGGAAATTCATTTTAAAAAGAGTGATCATAAACTCACAAATACATACCCATATAAGCCATGAATCGATAGTCCCAAACATGGCTCTCCCATCATCAACTGCTTGCTTAATCTCTTCCACATTATCCAAAAGCCATCGAAGTTTCACCGCACTAAAATAAGTGCTAAGTGGAAGACCAGTCCTAAACTGAAAAATAAATAAAAAATGACTTCAAGACCATGCAAGTATCTTTTCCATGTATACTGTAGTTATATATAAAAACGGTGATAGTAAGTGAAAAACTGAAGACATAAAACTCAGAGAAACTACACAAAGTTGTTATTTAAATAAGAACTAATCACGCAATACACAAGTCTGAAAATATCAAAAACAAATGACCAGTGCACTAATGGACAAAGATTAAAGCTGATCTAACTGGTTCAAAGAGAATTTATGTGGAAATAGTTGCTTGCAGAAGTCTGTCTTATCTAGGATATTTCCATACGGCTAGACAGCAATTAATGACACAAAATGAGCAGCACGACACAGGAAAGATGGAATTTATATTCTACTAGAACTTAAAAATCAATTAAGTTTATATGCTTTTTGACACTCATTTCCTGGCTCTAGCAAAATATAAAAACCCCTATAATATTTATATAATCAGTCAAGGAAAATATAAATCAAAGAATTATGACACCTTTTTGCAAGCATTGATTTTCCAAATTGTTATGTAAATACTCACATAAAAAAAGAACTAATTTGCTCTTTATAAACTATCTTCCCAGTTCTCAGATTGGTTCCAATTAATTTCAATATTAGGGCATGAGACAGGATAATATATTTCACATCAATAAATTATTGTTCAAACAGTTTTCTTCTACTTGCTCTTAATTTTTGTATGTGATGTTTACTTATCATGGGATAGGTAGCACATGATTAAGTAACCCTAATGATCACTCACTCAACATCTATATTGAGATATGTACAGTGTTAACCATTTATTTTGAGGAAAATAAACATTTTCCAGTCTCAGACCTGTAATATAGTACTATGCACATTTTTTATTATTTGACAAGCTAAGAGACTAGGAGTGACAACTGACTTACTTTGTTTTGGGGAATTTTAAGCACACACCTCCAAAGCATTATATACCATAGCAATAAGAGTTCGGCTACTATTTAAATGTTCTGGAATACCTTACCTTAAAATGGGCTTTGTTTTTTCCTGGAATTCTTTTAAGAAGGCGTTCAACTGTTGACTGGGTTCTCAGGTCAAGCCACACTGAAAATACAAATAAAATTAACTGATCATTGATCAACTGAAAATAGAGCTCTTGCCAGTAAATTCCTGTCTTTGTTTTTAGCTTTTCATGTAGCTGAAAGAATATTCTATTGCCATTGTACTTTACTGCACTGTTGCAAAAATTAAATATGGTTAGATAAACTCATTTGATTTAGAGGAATAAATGATTTGAGAAATCAGACAGGATTTTCCACATAATAGGATATATACTTCTCTCTATCAGAGCATAAGCAAATGACTAATACTACTTTGTTTACAGCAGATAACTGTCATTAAACTAGGAGGTTAAAACAAATAGCAGGTTGATTATTTACTATTTCTATGAAAACTCTGAACTGAAGTACTAAGTCAGAGTTACTGAGGTACGGACTCAGTAAAGCTGTAAACAACATATTTGAATACAGAGGAGTCCTGTTTCTTCAGTAATACTATGCTAAACTAAATGTGGCACTTGACATGGCCTAAAAGAGCAAATCTAGACAATTACTGTTTCTCAGCTGACATAATTTGAAAAGCCAAGGTAAATTAAGAATAAAACTCCAAATCAATAAATATTCATTAAACCTACTTCACTAACTTTTCCATTAAGCTAAATCAAAAGCATCCTGAAAATTTGGTAAGCTCCTTCATTTAAAAGTTAAGTGACTGGCCATAACTTAGAGCGTCATTACATGCTAAGGATGTACAAGACCCCTCAGGAACATTGTTTTTTTGTTAAAAGTAATTTATTAAGTAGTAATTTTAACAGAATAAACCTTTTTTGATTGCACTGGTGTATATAAATACACCGTTTATGACACAGATATAAAAAAATCAAAGCTAGTAGGCTAGGCCACAATGACATCTGCACAGGAAACCAGGAAAGCATTTTTCTACAACACGCTCATTTTACGATATTACACATTCAGAAAATAGAGTAGTTACCAATAGCATTATAAAGAGGTTCTCCAGTTGTCTTGTCCCAAACCACTGTTGTTTCTCTCTGATTGCTGACTCCAACGGCTTCAGGACAAAATAGAAAGAAGTATCCTTTTCAGAAGGTTTGTTTTCCCCTTTTAGGGGGTGAGGTAAGGAAAGGAGAGGTTGAGAGGAGGGAGGAACAGGTGAGGAGAAGAGGCAAGTAAATGGGAAATACAAAGCTTCCAAATTTTAATGTTATAATCCAGAAATATTACTTGCAAAAACCCATAATTCAACATTTTATGCTTAATCTATGTGCTCTAAATTTCTCCTTTTTTGCCACAAACTGAGACAGCAACAACACTGACAGGGAAACTAGCTTTTCTCAAGAAATACTACTTTAAATTTCAGAATTTCTTCATTCTTTACTTGTCTGTGATTTTGCAAGATTAGGTTAAGTCTACTTTGTAGATTTTGCATTGTTAATATACATGAAGGACTTATTTTTTTCTCATTATTCCTCCCAGACAGACTGCTTTCAGTTCCAATTTAACATTTTGTTTGATGCCAGCAAATGCTGCCACCTTTCTATTTACTAACTTAAAAACTAGACAATCATCTGACTTGCTCAGCCATGAGTATGTTACAGTACCCAGTTACCCTTAAGTACCAGGAATACCTTTTATGTTAGTTATGTCTATGTTCAGCTGTTGAAGTTTCTCACAGGTCCTTTCCACACATTCATGGACAGATTTTAATATTTCCTTTGGATCTTGTTCCACCCATCTTTAATGAACAGTAAACACCAGTTAATAAAAAGACACAAAATTACATTTAGGGAAAAAAAGAAATTCTAATCCAAAAAAACAGCTGAGCATTTTGACACAGTCATAACTACAAAGTATGTTTCACATATCTAGAAGTGTAATGAATTTCAAACCCTTTTTAAACAGTAAATTTGCTTTGGCAGCAAATGGTAGGTCAGTTAAGAACAAATAAAAAAAACACCTCAGAGAACAAACTAAGCAATTTCTATGGACTAAGCTGAAGACTATGATTAAATTGCAAAAAGGGCCAGCTTTATCACTTTAAATGAGACTTTAAGGCTCGTTTAAACTTTAGTTTTAAACTTTAAATACGCTAATGAGTGATAAGAGTAAAACACTAACTATTTTTAGTTTACATAACTCAGAGCACACACTAGACACCCAATGTGGGATTTTTTATGCCATTTTTCCTATCCCAGAGTCTTTTATAGCAGCTACGATGTTCTTAATAATTATTAATTAACTTCAGTTTTGATCATTCCTACATAAAAATACATAAGCTCTACCAAAATGTACACAAACAAATAAAAAGCCACAGAAAATTCATACCCTTCTTTAGGGAATTTCTGCTGTATCTCAACTTGATGGTGACTCAAGAGCTCTGCTGTTTTTGCATTAAAAACCTGCAAATAAATTATACAACGGAATTTTCTCTGAACACAGATGTTTAAACAACAATGAACTAACATTTATTCTTTTGAACAAATACAGTGCCATGATAATTGAAAGTCATTTTCTATCATCAACCCAAACATCCATACAACCTGAGTTCACCCATACGAATTTTTGTAAGTAAGGTGAGGAAAGAATATTTTGGTAAGCTTTGCTGTCAGTTATAACTGCTTTTTTTTCTTGATGGATTGGCAAAGACCCAAATTTTTTCTTGTGGAGGTTGTAGAAATTAAACTAATGATGTTTTAGAACATACCTCTCAGCTCTAATGAAAGAGCTATGCCTCCTAGTTAATAGAAGACATTAAGTTTTGCATGTTTGCAAGTAAGATTTTTGTATTTGAAATTGCCTTTCTGCCAAAAGCATAGTAACATTTACTAAGGTTTTAGAATAAAGATAGGAAGATGGAAGACTTTTTATTGAACCCCTATGTATCTGACCTACTAACAATGTTAAATATCATTTGGTAATCATTCACCGTTAATCATTCAGGACTCCTTGAGACAGAAGGCAGTGAATAAGGATTCCTAACTGTTAGCAGGAAATAAATACAGATTAGATTAGACAAGGTCATTCATCGAACCTGGCGTGTGTAACCCGCAGATAATAAAGGGTGAAGCTCTAGCACAGCAGGGCTGGTTCCAGTTTATGATACTGCTGTCTCACTTTTTGTAGGTGGAAAAAAAAGTCAGAGTCAGTTTTGCCCTAGTTTTATCAGCAGTAGTTACAAAAGAATTCTCTGGGCTATTTGGACAGGTAGAGCTATCTTGAACAGAGATGATTTGATGAAATACAGCGAAAACCACCAGATACGTACTGAATTCTCTGGTGAGAGATTTAAGCAAAAAAATAAATAACACACTCCTTCCATTTCCAACAAATGAACATGCAAAGAATTAGAGTTTGAGCCTTGAATCTTGAAAGAGTGACAGAGAAAAGAAAGACGTATGTAAGCAAGCAGACAAGCACAAGGGCTGATCACTTAATTCAAGCTCTTTATAGGGTCTCTAATATAACACATGACATCATACAAAGGGGTGCAAAGAGTTACATGGTATTACACTTAGTCTTTATCATCTCAGAGGAAAAGAATTCAGATCAATCAGTTGTAATAATTTTCAAAGAATGAAGTGAGACAAGCAGAAACATGAGGCTCATGGAAGTGATGCAAGAAGCTGCACAGCTGAAAAGCCAGTAGTGAAAACATAGATTTTAGAAGTAACTTTTCATGCCTCTCAAGCTTTGTCATGTAACTCTGCCTGCAGAAAAGCTACTTCTGTTAGCCTATGCTGTATCTTCACAAGTTTTTGTTAAGCTGGAACAGCTATTGCTTTGCAGGCAAACAAGCTCAGAGCTGGAGTTCTGAAATTGCATTGAAATCAACCCAGCTGGGGGAAAGATGACAGACAAACAATAATTCTACCTTTAGCGTTTAACTAGGATTAGCAGCCAGTCAGAATTTATGAATAAGTACAGTTTAACAAGTCTAGAAATTATCTTGCTTGGAAGGCTCCCTCCTCGCCTCAAGGAGGTCCTTACGATTATCGGAATAAAAAGCAAAACTACAGTGTATTTTAAGTGATAAATGCTAGGTGTTAGGGAAAAAATAAAATATTTGCTATAGTTTTAACCCTTCTTGCCAGCTATACAATCAAGTCTTGCTTTTTTGCAAGAGGTCACATTACTTAAGGAGAGGGGTGAAATCGATTCCCCTTTGAAGGGTACGGTCAACGGTTACTATGTTTCTCCTTACCTAAAACCAATTTTTGTTTAATGAAAAGAATGCTTACAGTGTTACACAGCTTCATTTTATGTTTTTATTTTTTTAATGTTTCTCCTGGAAGTGAAGTAAAGGAAGAAAGACATATTCCACTGAGGTGAAAAAAAGAACAGACTGTGGCTGACTGAAAAACCTAGAACTTGAAGTAATGCATATGTACTTCACTGTATGTGTACTTCACTGAGTATTTTGATTCTTGCTGTTTCTAAATAAAATGCCAGGAAGACCTTACCCACCAAATACCTTTCAAGAGATCAGGCAGAGGTTCAGCTGGCCATCAGCTCCTCATCCCAAGACTTTTAGCAAAAGAAGTCACAGATTTTTATGATAGGATTTTTGAATAAAATAAAATGGAACATGAGAGATGCAAGTGTTCAATGAAAATATTTGGCAAAACATCTAGACCAGAATTTAGTCATCTGGGTACACTTGATTGGCCTACTCCATTTATTTTCCTGCTTGGTATGTTTAAGAAAATGAGCCTTAAGAAATTGCACTAGTATTCAAAGCACTGCGCTGGTAACTCTGAATCTGGGTTCAACCCAATTTAACAGAAAAGTTGAGATCTCAAAAATAATTACAGTTTATTTTGCAAAACCAAGTACCTTAGCAAAGAAAGGATCCAAATTAAGATCCCTGGAGGGTAAACCTACAGCATAAGCTAAAACTGTATGTGTACTGTGTGTGAGAGGTAAGGATAACTAAGGAGTGACAGCAGCAGAAATGCACCTAAGTTCTGGTGATTCTTTACCATCTATGCTCATGCAGCCTCATTCATGTAAGCAGGAGAATCACTCAAAAATGTGTGTCCACACTTCTGGAAGGAATCTCTGGCTCAACCCACTGCTCAGCTAAGCTTAAATCTAAAGTTAGACCAGGTTGTTCAGGACCTTTTCTAGTCAGGTGTGGAGTATCTGCAAAGATGGAAGTTCCACAGGTTTTCTGGGCCCCCGATCCAGAGCCCTTCAGAGTGAAACATTTCTTCCTGACATCTATTTGAAACTTCACTTGCTGCAACTTGTGCTCATTGTATGTTGGCTGCTTCTGTGCACCCCTGAGAAGAGGCTGGTTCTGTCTTCCTGTGGTTAGATAAATGAAGACACCCCCTTCGACCTCCCTCTGCTGAACCAACCCTTCATCTCCCAACCTCTCCTTGCATGCCTTTTGCTGCAGCGCACTGATCTTGTCAGTGACCCTCTGCTGGACAAAATTCAGTTCTTCAGACCCTCTCTTCCTCTGGGGGGACCAAAAGCAGACACAGTGTTCTGGATGCTGCCTCCTAAGTGCCACACAGATAGCAATGATTACTGCTGCAGTCTGCACTTTTCTAAATGTTGTTAATCTTCACCACCACAAGGACACACTGCTCACTTATATTCAACTTGCTGTTCAGCGGGAATCCAGGTCCTTTTTCACCAAGCTCTTTCCTACCCTTCTGTCCCAAGTGCTAAGCTTTGCTGAACTTCATGAAGCTTCTGCCAGGCCCCTCCTCCGACTGGAATTCCAACTCCTCCCCCTGGTCTGTGGTCTTCTGCAGACTTGAATGGGCATTCCAACCCATCCCCCAGGCTGTTCATGAATACACTGCGGGGCATCGGCCCTTGCTGCTGACTACTGTGGAACACCACTTGTAAATTGGCTACCTGTAACTGTAGATTTAGACTCTGAACTGTTGACACTACCCTTTGGCCCCAAAGGACCACCCAGTTTTTCACCCAGACATCTTTACCATGATCAAATCATATGTCTTCCGTTTAAAAAAACTAGGTAACAGTTGCACTGTACTGCTGAATAAGCACGTGCAAAGTAACCAACAATTTGATTTTGACTGGTGACTTGGTGAAGATTAAAGCGGTTGGAAGCACTAAAGAAAAAATAACGTACAGAGAGATCAGTGAGAAAGGCATGCAAAACAAGTAACACAGTAAAAGATCAAGAAGCAATAAGAGAGCCAAGGAAACAACTCAAGCAAAAAAACCCACCACATTACATTTCACCTTAAAATATTTCAAAGCGAAGTCTCTCTTCTAACTGTGGCAATCTCTTCCCAGCACAGAGATCTCCAGATACATGTGTTACTATCTGAATGACTGGTGTGGCCTGTAGCAGATCCCTGCACACTTTACCTTCTTCTTGCCCCCTACCCCATGTTCTGCTTTAATTCAGTGATAATGTATCTTTTTTGATCAAACCCACATAACTTTATTATCACAATAGTTTGATTACTCTGCCAAGTTTAAGACAATGCTGTATTTTTAAATGACTTGAGATGGATACAAGAAGAATTGGGAAGAGTGACAGACACAACATGTTTTAAAAAAATTAAGGAAAGAATTATGGCCTCTTATTTATTTGTGTGAGCACCTGAATCCTCAAACAGAGGAAACATACCTCTTGTAGACAGAAAAAAAGTGTGACTGTATACAAAGCACTGATGAATGCATCTAGTGTAAGAAACTCCTTTTAGAAGGACTTGTAAAAATACATGTAAAAAGAGCTTGAATATAAATTTAAAGCTTGCAGTGTTTCTTTTAGTTCTACTAGTGTTACCCTTTTAGGCTAAGAAAAAAGTTAACTCGGCATACACATAAAGCAGATAGAATTTATCTTCTGGTGTTACAGGGAACTTTTTCAAGTTCTTTTCTGAAAAGTGCTCTTGACTGACATTCAAGATAGCCCGCTGGTGTCGTTTGTCAGTTTGGAGTTTCTCTACTCCCCCCTCCCCCCCCCGCCCCAATCTGTGTTTTGTCATTTGACAGTCGCATGAAGGTCATGATATTGAGTAATAATGGTAACACAGGTCAAGAAGATATTCTGGTCTCCTGCTTCATGAAAGAACATTTCACATGATGCAAGTATATTTTTTAAAAAAAGAGAAAGGACAACCCAAAACATTCATCTTCCCAGTTCAACATTGCACACGTTTGACAACAGTTCATACCTAGTCCTTACCTCTATTCCACTTCCACGGTGGAAATTATCACTGGGATCTAATTCAAATTACCATGACCTACTGACTAGGACATTTGTAGCGATTTGCAAGCAGGAAGCTTATATAGTAAGTTTCATATATAATAACAACATTAGTTACTGCCTACTGCATAATATAAAAACAATTAGATCTTTAACCTAAAGGGCTTATGTATACATATGATTAACGTATTAAACATCTCAGCCTTAAACAAACTATCTTCCTCCCGCGTTTAATCATGCCCATCTTTCATAAGGAGCACAAGTTCAGTCTACCTGAACGTCTACAGCACACGGGACACACGGACATTAGGGCTGCCGCCTCTAGAACTGCAGCAGTCACTCCAACCGGCCCCACGTAGGTTTTAGAAGGGGACACAGCAGAGTCACTGCGCTGGCTGAACACCAGCTAATCACAGTGACTGAACTCACAGGGATCTACTCCTCCAGCGCCTGAGCACCCCGCCTGTTTGATTTCATTCAGGGCCAGATGCCCGACAGATCTAAAACACAGCCAGCTCGAAGCAGCAGCAGCCACAAACGCCGGTCTCCGGCTCGCTCCGGGGCCGGGAGGGCACTGCCGGCACCGCGGCCCGGCCCGCTCCACCCCCCCACTCCCCCCCCGCTCCCCGCGGGCCGGGCAGCGCCGCTCCCCCCCCAGCGCGGCGGGAAGCCGACGGGGCTCCGCTGGCCGGGGCAGACCGCCGGCTCCGTCGCCCCCGTGCCCACCGGCGCCCGCTCCTCCTCGCGGCGCAGCAGCTCGGGCCCGCCGGGGGGCAGAGGGACGCCGGCCCAGGGGAGCAGACCGGAGCCGGGGCAGCGGCAGCACGGCCCTGCTCGGCCCGGCGCCCCCGCCCTTCCCCAAGGGCACAGCAGAGGCCGGAGGCACCCCGCGAGGATGCGGGAGAGCGGAGGCGCGGAAGCGGCAGCGGAGCCGCCGCCTGCCCCCGCACGCCTCAGCGCCCGGGGCCGGCCCGAGCCCCGCGGTGAGCTCACCAGGAAGCGAGTGGAACTGGTGCCCTGGTCGATAGAGCCCACCAGCGGCCCCAGCACCATCCGGTCCGACGCGGCCATCCGCCCCCCTCGGCTCCCCTCAGCGATCCCCCAGCCGGCGAGTAACGGCCGCGTCACCCACCGGACGCCTCGCAGACGCCTCGCGGCCAGCGGCGCGTGGCTGCCGGGCTGAAGCCGCCGGGGGTGGGCGGGGCGGGGCGGGGGGCGCTGCCGCGCGCATCGTCAGCCCGCAGCCAACCAGCGCTCGGGGCGCGGCGGGGGCGGAGAGGCCGGGGGCGGGGCCGGGAAGCGCAGGAAGTGGGCCAGCGGCCGCGGGGGGGGGGTCACGTGACGGGCGGGACGCGGCAGCGTCGCACCTCCCCCTCCCCGCCCCCCGGGCCCGAGGGGCGGTGGCGTGAGGGGAGGCGCGGGAAGGCTGAGGTGTTTCCTGAGGGAAGGCCGTGTCTCTCGGCGAGGGTCTTCGGAGGGCTGTGCGAGACTCCCGTGGGATCCGGCCGGGGTCGTTTGTGTGCTGCGGCGCCGTTCCCCTGGGCCAAACCCGTTTCGCTCGGAAGCGAGGAGGGCGGAAAGAACTCCCCCGCGGGCCCGGCCGGCTTTCCGGGTGCGGCCGGCGGCGGTGCCGCTCGGTTGCGGGATCCAGCCGCCAAGGGCGAGCGCTGCGGGGGTGCCAGGCCGGGGCGTCGGCTGGAAATTCTCTGTTCGGAGCGAACATTGCCGAGGAGGCATGCAAAACTGAGTCACCACAGCCGTGGCATTGGCTGAAAACCGTTAGTGGCCCCAGAGGAGCTTGTTTCATCTTTCCAAGCTTTACCCTGCATCAAGCAGGCATACTCATTAACTTTAAAAAAAGTCGGGTCTTCATCTTCCTTCCTTCCTATGTGCTGGTAACTAGTGCTGCAAGAAAAACTGCTCGTGTTGCAAGACCCGTGACAGAATTGCAAAAGCTGATAACGCTGACTGAAGCACATAGGAAGTTACCTAGTGAAACATGTCACCGGTAAGTCGGCCCCCACAGACACCATTAAATAGTTCTGTCTATGTCGTAACTCCCCATTGGTGGTAGTTGTCCAGACTCCCAGTGTTCTGTCAGCTGTGCTGCCGGATACGTAAAGTCTGATTGCTGCCGCTTGGTAATGGTTTGCGTGACATCTTACCCAATACTTTGGACACCCTTTTTTTTTTGTTAATATTGGAGCTGGCATCCAGGAACCTTGGCTGGGATGTGAACAGCACTGTCTGCTAATGTGTAATAGATAGCAAGGGACTTAGTTGCAACTCGTAATTACAAAATCTGAAATAAGACAAGTACAGTTTAGTAATAAGATATGTGTTTTCAGGAGTGAGAGTAATGGAACACTGGAACCACTTACCAAATATTATGAAAGATTCTCTATTATTCTAAAATTTTATAACCAAGACCGGTATTTGTCCTTAAAACTTAAGCTGTAGTTCAGAGATCAACTTGCTCGGGGGTATGTGGCAACCCGTAGAGAAAGATCCACAGTGAGTCATACTAGAAGGTCATAACGATGCCCCCCGGCTTTGCAAGAGTCAGCCCCGCCATCCTTCAGTTGTCACGGTGTACGCTGCAAGCAGCTTCTACTCTAAAGCCGTGGGCAACAACCACAGTTGATTTGATAAGTTTATGCAAGACAACAGCATCTCCATGTAGATTAACAGTTCAAGGGATTAGTCTCATGGGATCTTAGTTAAATCTGAATTCATTAGTATAATTGCTCGGAAATGTGTGGGGTTTGTGTTATTTCTTTTGTTCCTTTTAAAAACTGCCGTATGGTGTTTTGAATATGTTTTAACTCAAGCTAAGACATTTTCAGCAATGGTTGAGGCCTCTCAGGGTTCAAAAAGTAAGGAAGCAATATCATGACTGATACCTATGCAAACCATGAAAAAAATTTGTAAAGATGACTAAGTTACAGAAATTTTCTAGGAGGTGCAGTCTACTGTTTTCTTGGGTATTCTTTAGCAGCACCTGTGTGTTTTCATAGACCTGGAACAGGAGGGGTGGCTATGATAATGCATGCCATTTCTTTAACCTGCAAGACACACAAGTAAGAGAGACAGAAGGCGGAACAATTTTGTCCAAAACTAGACAATATAGAGTCAGGGAGAATAACTTATTCTTCCTCGCTCATTCAACAGTGTACTCTCCCTTTGTTTACATTTCTATTCAGTGTTTGAAGAGAACATTTTTTTGTCCCATGGTATTTATTGTACAATACGTAAGCGTTACTATTTGCAGAGTTATTAGTACAGATAGTGGGCACTATCCCAAGGAAGCTGCCTGCAGGGGAAGGAGGGGTGGAGCATTGGCCGTACCTTTACAGTAAGATGGTGTGAGGCCATACTCTGCCGAGTTAATTTTAAAGGAATCAGATTGCTGTAAAGGAGGGAGCGTGGATATTTGTGTGGACTAATTTCTCCTATCTCTGGCTCGGGTCTCATTGAGGCAAGTCTATACAATGCAGCTTGTTAGCTATTCTATTCCCCTACTGAAGAACATGTAAAACAGAAAAGAAAAATCAAGCTGCTATCTAGCAAGTGCTAGTTGGGAGCCTTGTATATATTATCATTCATGACAAAGGGAGAAATTTTGGAAGTTAGGTGTACTTGCTGTAACAGTCTCGAACGTAGCAGAAATAATGGAGGCTCCCATTGATTTTGGAGAACTTAATTACAACAAAGTTGAATTTGGTTGCCCGAAATATTACATTTATGAAGATGGTGCTTGTTTTCAACTGCCTGTGCAAGGCAGATTCCTGTAAATAGTGCTCTTGTTTCACAGGCATCTTTTTGACCTCTTGTTCTGCAGGCTGAGCTGGAATGGAAGTTTTCTCCACCTCTGAATATAACCCCACTGGGCTTTTTTTGATATTTTGAACACGTTTGAAACACATTCATTAAGCACATAAATATTTACAATGCATTTTTCAGAGACAACATAATTTGGTTCCTAATGAACTACTTTTAATAGCAAATAAACCCAGTTGTTTGCTTTGGTTTCAGTTTTTTTTTGGTTTGGGTGTGTTATTTTTTTCCATCTCAGCAGAATGGAGCCTGTTGGTAACTACATTCTGTGCTTTCTGGCTGATTCTTTTTTACTGACCTCAAGTTAAGGACAAAATGTGACTGTGTCAGCCTACTCCAATCACATGATACAGTGTGAATTAAAGAGTGGATGCCAGAGGTCCACAAGTCTTTCCCTTCTGCTTCTTAGTGACAGAGAGGGCTCGGCCGTCGAATCCTGCTCTTCCATACTGATGTCTGATCTTTGTGCTCCCCCAGGAAGAGCTGAAGGCAAATATTTTGAACTAGCCTGGAACAGGTGTAGGTATAAAGTGATGTCACGCACACCCTTGTGCCTACTGGGAAGTTGAGTGGTATGTGTGAGAGTGCGTATGCCTGCATACGTGGATAAATTCGGTCTCTAACTGGTTCAGGGAGCAAACAAGCAGATCATGACCTTGGCTGCTAATGCCCTTGCATTTATATAGATTGTCTGCAGCACCCCTATGCAGGGAACATTTTCGGAACTGGTGGACAGAGATTAGAACGAACGATTCTATGTTCTGTCCCCTCAGTTTATTTTGGAAGGTGTCCACATGTGATACTCTGTCACCATTTGGCAAGAACTGCTTTATTATGAAGCCATGACTGTGGTGATGCAATGAATGTCTTGCAGAATGTGTTTTACTTCTGACCTGATATTAGACAATAGTTTTCCCTGAATTACATTTTATATTTAGAATCACTCTCACGCTGTTCAAACCCTGAACAATTGTTTGGTTACTGTCTTTCTGGTGGGCAAAAATAAAACTTAGCTGAAATAAATTCATATTTTAAAGACAACTAATACTAAGTGCTTTGAAAAGTAGTTGTTAAGCCAGTAAATCTTTACGTGCGTAGTATTATTCAAACCAAAATGGGGAAATCAGAAAAAAAACCCCAAGAATTTTATATAGCTAAAAGTAAGCATTCTTGGTAATTATAATTGATAATTCAGAGAAATATAAATATTTATTAGTGGTATAGTAGATAATCCTTCAAAATCCTTAACTCTGAGATACTTTGTCTTCTAGCTTCCATACAAAAATATGGCAAGTTACTGCAAAACTTGCTCCTTAAGTAACTACATTGCAGGGAAGCATTAAAACTGAGTTAGTTTTCTACTGGTTTCATAGCAGCTGTATTTTGCTAGTTTTCTTTTTTTTTTTTTACTTATTTTTATCGAATGACTTAATTTAGTTGCTGCTCCATAAACAGATGATATGAGCAATTCCCATAGGCTCATTCTGTTCTTTACTTTCGCTTTCAAGTTAGCAGAGGCAAGGCAACTACTGCTCACACAGGGCACCTTTTCACATGTATCTTTTTTGCACTGGATAGTGGATATTTCCAAAAATAAGCTTAAGTGAAATTGCTATGTATGATAGTAGGAATAGAGAAAAGGTGAATTGCTCTAAATACTAGTATTTGACACTTTTGTATCTAAATCCTGGCTCAGGATTGAAGATTTAGTGATACACACTCCAGGCTCTGGTTTCCAAATGCGGTGAAGATACAAACAAGAAGCAGTAGTGGAATTGTATGAGAACCCTGAGACTGTCACTACACTGGATTTAAACAAACTCTGTTAATTCTGCACTAACCTGAGCTCTTACATCATGCAGAAGAACTAAAGCAAAGCAGAAAAAAAAAGTTTCAAGTGAGAGGTGCCATATGTCCACAGAGAGTAGAGAAGGATAGTGTTTATTAAAACATACCATAAAATATATGTTCATTTTATAGAAATATATTTAATTATATTAAGAAAAATACATATTTAGTGTACTTCAGAAAATAAATCCCATACTTTTGGTTTTCTGTTTCAGTTTGGTTATTGCATGCTGAACTGGTGTGCGACATCCTCAGAAAGGGCACTGAGAATTCAGTACTTACTATTATATAGTGGTCTAGTCATTTACTCTAGGTAATTAGATGGCCCCAGAATCTGTACGTTTTTTTGCCTGTGAACTTCAAAAGCTTTTGATGCATTATCTCTGAAAAACCTCTGGTGGAATTGTGACGCTTCTAGCATTTTTTTGCAGATAAGCAGAAAGGCTCAGAGCAGCTAAATTACTGGCCAATGGTCACGTAGCATGTCCTTAGGAGAGCAGAGGTGAAGAACAGCTTTCCCTCAGGTCCAAAGGCACTGCATTCCTTAGCCACTGCGTTTCTCAGGAATTGGTAGCTGCATTGCTGTTGACCTCAGAGGCAACAGGACTGAATATGTACTGGTATCCAGCAGAGGCAGAATTCCACAGGGCAAGTTGAGCTTGCCTCACAGAGGTCCTAAAGGACAATGTTTTTACCACTACCGTCTTGATGCTGGCTGTGCACAGTTTCTGCTTATTGTGCAACAGCTCTGGTTTTTGTTGGACCCTTCTTGAGTTGTCTGAGCTCATTAACATGGCAGAAAACATACCCAGACAAAATAAAAGCAGATTGTTTTCTGCCAAGAAGCTGAATTGACTCACTTACTGTAATGAGTGCCAGAGCTGGTGCAAAAGCCGAGCTTTCCACAGCTAGGAGCATGGGAAAGGTTAAGAATAAGTAGGAGATGATGTGAAGGAGACTAAGGGCACCATGAAATATGCAGCAACTGCAACATCTTAGATTGCCTCAGCTGCTCACGGACCTTCAGCCTCCATATCATAAAATCAAAGGTTAGCTATCTGCTGGGAAATTCTGGAGATATTACTGGCTACACTACTGTCACGAAGACAGAACTATACTGTTTGGTTTTGAGAATAACTTTAATACGTTGCTGTTTTCAATTTTACATCACAAAACTAGTGTATCTCATAAAACTGATGGGACAGCTTAGCTACACGGAGGTCTTATGGAGATTCTATATGCTCTGGCTGTATCCTGAGGCAAAATGATGTTAGTTACCAGCAGCTGGAGTTTTTGGGGACTCACAGATAATGTACAAAGGGCATCTGAGAGAGCTGTGTTTGCTCAGCCCTAAGAAGAGTAGGCCTATGGGGCATCTTACTGCTACCTAGTGGGAGCATATAGAGGAGTTGGTTCCAGTCTCTTCTCAGAGGTGCATGGTGACAGGGCAGGAGGGAGGAGGCACCAGTCGAACACATGCAATTCTGTTTAGATGTAAGGAATGGCTACGAATAAGCAATATTTTTTGGTAATTCCCCCCCTCCCCCCCATCACAGTTGTCAAACAATGGAGCAGATGCCCAGAGGGGCTGTAAAATCTCCATCCTTCAGGACAGTCAAAGTGGAACTGGGGAAGGCCTGACCAACCTGCTCTAATTGAGTCTGCTTTGAACAGGAGGTAGGACCAGAGGTTTCTTCCAGCATACATGATTCTGTGGTTCTGAGACTTTTTTTTGAGGGTAGGTGCGACAAGTACTGAGTACCTCTAGCCAGGCTCCAGCTCTGCTCCCTTTAACTCTATTACAACTGTAGGTAGACATCAGCCCCATGCTTTCAGTTCCTCTCCATTTGTAATCTAAAGAGAGACAAACTGGAATATGAAATAGAGACAGAGGACAGCATGAAGCTAGCTGGTTTCCATGTGACATGTTTCCAAGCAGAATCTGAAACAGTAAAATTGCTTCAAGCAAACAGAGATGTCAGGACTGCTGCCACTATCTGCATCATTTCCAGATGCTTTAGCAGTTGTGCAGTGCTTCATAGTCTATAGCGTTTTAATAAAGAAGCTATAGGAGACCATCCTATAGGTTTTGAAGATGGAGACAGTCCTGAGATCATGCCGAGACAGTCATTCACTGATTTCACCTTTGCCTTAAATACCCAAATCAAAAATACCTCTGTGGGGTTGGGTGTTAGCAATAGGAATCAAGGATGTTGGAGAGCATCTGAAAGTTTTGAAAGATAAAAAGGCAGAGCGCCCACAGACATCCAAGGAGTACAGTGATTCTTCCATTTCAGAGGCTGGAGGGCTAGGAATGCATAGAATTTCAGCTAATCTGCTAGTAAAAGTGGCTGCATTCTTATGCAGAAGCATGGTATGTGTGTGAAGGGATACCCCATGAGAAGAACGAGCCCTTTAGAGTGATCTTCAGTAAGTACCTAAATGTCACCTACATTTCAGGTGGAACTGCTGATGACTTCGGTGGTTACTTCTGTGTCTAGGTCATCAAGGACTCAGAAGTAATGCGAATCCCAACCTCAGATTTCACAGTGTCAAGGAATTTCTTAAAAGAAGAGGAGCATGGGACAGGCCTTTGCTTCAGTTTTCAACTTTTGTGTCAGTTTTTAACAGCTGAGGAATGGGTAGCAATTGCTGCTAGATTAATAGTTAAACAGCTATATAACCTACAGAGATGGTTTGAAGTAAAGGAATGAAGACCTAGGAGCAAACCTTGATATGGTAATTAGATAACTCAGACTTAAGAGTTGCTGCCAGATTAAAACTTTTCTCCTGTTGTGGCTCTAATCTTTTTATGTATTTTTGAGTTTTCTAGCTATTTCCCTAAATGAGAAAAGAGAGTAGCTTTTTAGACAAAAACTCTGTAATCCCAGCAAGGCCTTGATATTTACAGTCCACTGCTTCTACAAAAGACCACTGAGTATGTAAGAAGAGTCCAGTGGAGCCTCATTTATAGGCAAAGACATTCTGGAGAGGTTGAGTGTTGGATATTGTCCTATAAACGTTGTTCAGTGTTTCTAACTCCTCCAGCAGTACCATAACATTTGGGAATACCTTCCACGAGAGTTTATGAAAATATCCTGAATTTATGTTGTAAATCTAAGGGTTCTTTATGTAGGGTGAGAAATCGTTTCTGACTAATATTGAGAATAAATGGGCCATTTTCCTGAAAAAAAAGTGTTTAGAAGTTCAGGGAAAGACTGAGCTTCACAGAATCCAGGACTGGTCAGCACCTCTGTCAGGACAAAAGAGGCTGAACATCTTGTCTGGGAAGCATGCCTGCTCTGATGGTGTTCGGGTTCTAGGAAGAGAAGAACCCTGGACAGTCCTAGCCTTGATGTCAGAAGTAGCCCTGTCCCATAGCCTTTCATTTCTGACAGCTATTTTAATAGGTTATTATGCAGTTTTCTGTGTGGTCAAATGATGTGAATCCTACACACTGGACAAATGGTTTTCCAACAGAAGGTTCCTGTTTTTCTTTAATATACCTCAAAACATAGTTTCCTGCTCATGTTTCCTTGGGTAGGTTCCTGGTAACTGCAGCACACTGTAGTCATGTTATTCCATCATGTTCCAGGGCCTTTGACATTTCAGTCTACCCAGCAGTGGTTCGTTAACAGAATGTACTTATATATTCATATTGCAGCTACTTGTTGTTAAGTTCTGTCTGATTCCAGTAATGCTCTTGGTCCATTAATGGAACAACTTACAGGCATTTGGTTCTCTCCAGGTTCCAGCACTCTTCTTCAGGAGCAGAAGCTACTTCAGGGCAGAGTTGAGAACTAGGGTGGAAACTGCTCCAGCTGCCTTGTTTGCGAGTCATCCCTATGAGTACATTAACTTCTAGAAGCAGAGCTGATTGTTCTACGCAATTTGACAACATCCTAATGAATACAAAAGACTGATATGTCTCTATATACTCCTTATTGAGGTTGTTAGGCCAAAAGATGCTAGGGACATAGATAAAATCATAAGGCTAGACATTCAGATGATGAACATCAGTGTAGTGGTAAAATTCATCCACTTACTGCAGAAGTATAAAAATTACCTTTCTAATGACATTATAAGATTCCTATTATTCTAAGATAAATTCATAGCTGACCATTCTGTATGAGATAATATTTTTGGTATAATAGTAATACAAAGAAATTTAATTGCTAACCGTAGCCTCTTCTGTACATTCATTTCTACCATATTATTTGGAACAAGGATTCTGCCTGAGGCAACACACTTCTCAGTTTGATTTGATATGCTACAGTGTAGTTTATTCTTTCTATTCTATGCAGAAATGACCAAGACACTGCACAGTGAGTGCACCACAGCTGGATGTTTCAAAAACACTTTATGAAAATTCTTGCTCCCCCTGCAGTCAAAAGAAGCTTTTGCAGTGAACAAGAAGGGAAGGAGACGTGCGTTTCTCCTGTGGATGCCCTAAAATGTGCTTAATGTTTTTGTGTGCTTGTTTGTTTGCTTTGCTTTGTCACTGCTTACTTAAGAGAGAAACTAGATTAAAATTTTAACATCAAAATACATTTATTTTGGATATCTTTGCTTGCTATCTTTGTTTGCTGTACTTTTGTAAACAAGCTTAAACAGTGAGTAAACAGAAAAACCAAGCATGGTGCATTTTGTACAAAGTTCTTGGATGATTAATGGTGGAGCATGTGAGTCTGCTAAAATGAAAGAGGACAGAGAGTATTAGAAATCTCAGAGGCATTTGAAGTGTAGGGAAGTACAGTTCTAATTGATTCACAGTATTTTAAAGCATGACATCAACTTTGATAATAAATGGTATTCACACTAAATAATTATAATTAGTATTACATATGTATATATGTGATTTAGGAAATGTCTTCTTATGTTTATGTAATATAAACATTGTTTTGCATAATAATATAGTATTTCCATATATTATATTAAAACAATACCACATACATCAAATAGCATAAAATAGTAAATGGTTTTCTAAGATTTTAACACCATTACTTTTCATAGAATAATTTGGATTAGGAGGGAACTCGGAAGGTCACTTCGTTACCCTCTTTTAAAATGAAAAAGAACCACTTTTTTTTTTTTTTTCCCTAGAGATTCAGTTACCTTGAGTTTCCTTGAGTTCCCAGAGGGTAGCACATCCAAATAAAAGGCTTTTTTTCCTGTACCTTCTGAAAGGACTGATTCATATTTTCTTTTTGCCTCTTCCTCTTTAAAATTTTGTAGTACTTAGAAGCCCAATATAAAAAATATAAAAAGAGCCCTTCTGTGGTGGAAAAGCTGTGCTGTCCTTATACACATCAGCAAAAGCTTTTACGTTTTATCATTTTGACAGCGGAGACAACTGTATGTGAAACAGGTGATCCCAGCTTACAAAGCCTATTTCTCATGATAGCTTGCTGGACGGGAAAGGAAGGATTTAAGGATTGCATAACAGAATTAAGCACTGAACATTTCAGATGCTTTAAAGTCAGTTCATAGCTGTATATTTTGGGAAATAAAGGAGAGATTTTTTCATCAAAATGGATTAACTCGGAGAAGCTATTTTGAGCTTGGAATATTAGTTTTTCTACAGGCCAGTCCCATAAAATTCAGACAGATTTATACCATTCTACAGAAAATATCTCCTGAAAGAAACACCCTGCACACTATCTTGTGGCTATGCAAATAGCCCTCATCAGGTAAACTTTAAACAGCCACTCTCCCAAGGAAATCTGATATGCAATCACTGGTTGAAGAAGAGGCTGTTGTGGAAGAAAGGTGAGAAGCTGTTTTCCTTGGATGTGTTGTGTCCTTCTGCATGTGGAGCGGCTGGTATGTGGATACTGTGTTTGTTACACGGTCACTTTGCCTCTCTTGTTGACTCAAGTTCAGAGACTATCTTGTTCATAACAAATTTCACTGGTCATGGGAAAGTTCATTCTACAATTTTACGAGCAATGCTCAGTTCATTTACCTTAGCAGGCAAAGAATGAGGAACTGGAATGTGTTCTGCCAAAGAAGCAGTTCAAGGGTGGAGTGTCCATTTCTTAGCAAATCTTACAAAATATGTCTTATCTCACCAATGCAAGTCTCAAGAGGCCCAAGCTCTTCCTCTCACCTTTGTGCCTTTAAACGTGAGCCTTGACATCTGCAGCAGGCAAGTCTAATAATCTTGTGTGGTTGTGGGCCTGAGGACTGGAGAAGTGAAAAAAAAAAAAGTAAAAGGATGATTTCTTGAAGTCTGCAGTTAAAAGAGTTTCTAAATTCCCAAATGGCTTCATAACAATCACTTTTTTAGAGGACAGGACAAAGTTCCTCCCTTCTGCACTACAAAGACATCCACTGTCCCTCATTTCAGGCCAGTGTTCATTAGCAAACATTTCACCATTTAAGAGGTACATCCAACTTCCTAATCATCACGAATTCAGTTTACCACTTAAAAAAGGCTTGGATGCTTTGAGGCAGATTCCCCTCCCCTCCCCTCCCCTCCCCTCCCCTCCCCTCCCCTCCCCTCCCCTCCCCTCCTCTCCTCTCCTCTCCTCTCCTCTCCTCTCCTCTCCCACGTCATTTCATGAGGCCCGTAACCTACCAGCACAGATTGCATCAATCCACAGTTTCCAGGGCTGTAAATCAGGGTGCTGATAGTTTTTGCTCTTTCCTGCGCTGCTTTAAGAGCTGTGTGTTTGATGGGAAGTGCCCTTCAGTTGCTATGCAGAGTTGGTCAGACCTACTCAGTTCGTCCCAGAGGTCGCATTGCTTGCAGTAAAGCAAGCAACAGAAAGGCTGAAGTTACCTCTTCCGTGTCCTCTCCTTAGCCACAGCTGAAATGCAGCAGGGCAGTGACCAAGCAGCTTCTGCTTTTCAGGGGAGCTCGTGTTTCACGCTGGAGGTACAGCTGGGTCTGTGGAGAAGCTGTGGCGTGTAACTGGGGGGATATGGAGATACAGTCCCCTCCCAGTCCTTTCTTTAGAGTGAAGTAGCTGAGTCAAACACTTCAGTTAAAAAAAATGTCCAACACTTCATGGTGGTCATCAGAGACCAGGTCTTCTGTTTTCACAGTTGACCTTAGCAATTGTACTTTGGAACTGCTCAGGGCTACCAGACGTCATGTGTACGATGACCACTTCCCTCTGCAGTCTGTGAGTGATAAGCAAGCAGCCTGCTTTAAGGGCAGCAAGCAGCCTGAATCCTGAATTTTGCCTAGGCATAAAAATACCGGGTTCAAAGTACTGTGTTCTGGTACAAGGCTAGATGCAAATTTCTGTGACCATTGATTGCATCATGTATCACACATGGGTGAGTCAGGGATGTTGTGAAATATTTCCTAGTTACTTCTAACAGTAAATCCACAGCAGAATGTGAATTATGCTCTGATGCCAAGTGTTCCTTATCTTATCCTGGCATCTGGGTGTGCGTAATTATTTTACAAACAATTTCTATTATTTTGCGTTGGCTGACTTAGCATGAATGCCTCCTCAGTTTGATAATGATACAGATGTCTGTAGGGTCACTGTAATTTTTAAATTACAATTTCTGTGTGGTAAGTAATGATGTTTGTGCAGCTTGGTGTGATAGGAGACAAAAAAAATTAGAAATGGTGCAAATATTAAACATCTCTAATTTCTGATGATTTATCTAGTTCTTTCCTAATGAAAATCTTTACCAAGTCATTGAAGATGCCAACTAATTAACACAAAATAAAATACAAACAATTTAAAGAAAAAAAAAATCCAGAAATAACCAACTGTACCTGACAGCACATGCCTACATTTTTAACATTTCGAGAACGCTTGGAAAGATAAACATTCCTTAATACTGACTTAGAAGTTAAACTTTTCAGTTTAGTAGGTGCTATTTCTACTCTTCCTGCTATCATAATTACTTTTTAAAAACAAACAAAGAAACAAACAAAAAACTATGCCATCCACATTGTCCTGAACTCTTTAAGTTTCCCACCTCCTGTTGATTTTCAGAAATCTCTCCGCTCTTTGGGGATTTCTGATGCCAGCATTTAAACTTGTTCCAGTAATATCTTTTACTATGGAATTTTGATTACTTGGCCAGTGGCTGCTTTCTTTGGTTAGTTTTCTCTTTGTTTCCAGTTTTGCTTAGTGGTTACTAAAATCACTTGAATTTGTTTCCCTTTTGTGTAATCAAATCCATGAAATTGTCTTGCTTTCCTGAAAATGGTTGTAAACTTGCTGTTACGTGATTTTATGAGTTGAGAAAATTAGTCATAAAATATTTACACATCTCATTCAGAAACATAGAGGATGTTGGCAGTGTTAGTAATCTAGTCTCAATTATCAGATATCAAAAGTTGCTTTGAGCACAAAAATCTTTCTTTACCTTTAGTCTCCATTTTTCTCCTTTGTGGTTATTCTGTTACCTGTTTGTCTAGTTTCATATCCAACTTTTGTCTCTTGTGTCGTTGTGCATACAGTCCCACATATTTGAGTAGTGTTGTATTGATGTGCTTTCACACATCACTATTTTACATTGCAGTGGTGAAAAACATTTGCAGAGAAATATTTGTTGTCTTTTGTACCAACTACTGTATTTTCGACCTCCTTCGTACTTAGAATTGCAGACCAGCTGAGGCAGGAAGGCACCTGTGGAGATAGTCTGGTCCAAACATCTGCTCAGAGCAGAGTCAGTGAGAGCAGGTTTCTCAGAGCTGTGTTCAGTTGGGTTTTGAGCATCTTGAAGGACGGAGACATCTCTGAGCAACCTGTTCCTGTATTGGACCACCTTCACAGTAAAAAAGTGTCCTATGTTTACATGAAATTTCCTGTGTGTCAGTTTGTGGCTATCAACTCTTGTCTTGTCACTGGGCACCGCTGAGAAGAGTCTGGCTCTGTTGTCTTTACTCCCCCCATCAGGTATTTATGTGCATGGATAAATCCCCCTGAGCCTTCTCTTCTCCAGGCTGAGCAGTCCCAGTTCTCTCAGCCCTTCCTCTTCTGTCAGGTGCTCCAGTCCCTTAGTCACCTTTGTGGCCCTGCACAGGAATTGCTCCAGTATGTCCATGTCTCTTAGTGGGGAGCCCAGTACTGGACTCAGCACTCCAGGTGTACCTGACCAGGGCTGAGCAGAGGGCAAGGACCAAC
Source organism: Opisthocomus hoazin (assembly GCF_030867145.1). Taxonomy (NCBI): domain Eukaryota; kingdom Metazoa; phylum Chordata; class Aves; order Opisthocomiformes; family Opisthocomidae; genus Opisthocomus; species Opisthocomus hoazin. The sequence goes on along the minus strand of NC_134414.1, from coordinate 96,744,684 downwards.
TCTTTCGGTCTGCTGGCAATGCTCTCCCTAATGCAGCACAAGATGATGTTGCCCTTCTTTGCTACAAGGACACATTGGTGGCTCATAATTTTATTTTTTTTAGTTTAAAATGTTCTACCTTATTCCTGAATCTTTGTATTGTTTCTGTCCCAATCTTCCTGAATATGTGTATCTATCTTCACTAAATCCTCCGAGCACCACATCAAACACACACTTTTCATTAACTCACTGAATTAAAGTAAATATATTTGTTGTTTTCAGAAATCACACTGGATCTGTTTTTCTTAAATGTTTTCCTCTCTTTTGTAAAATTAAATAACCTTTTGCTATTGGTTTTCCTTGCAAAGTCTCAGTTTCAGCCTCCATCTGGAAAAGCTTCCTTGGTTCTCTACGCCTGTATAATTGCTTGATTTAATGTTCTTCTGCCCCTTGCCAGCAGCCATCTCTTTCAAAAAATCAACTCGGTGACCTTAGCTTTCAATCTGCTTTTCAGAAACTTATCCATCATACCAATCCTCCCTCTCACCACCTCTGCCAGGTCTTGTGACCTTGGATATTGCTTCGGCAGCAAACCGTGATGAACATCGTTCCTTTATTAGCAGATGGAACCAACGATTTGTGCATGGTCATTCCAGCCTGTAGCATTTGCTGCTTTTCCTTTTCTTGTTTGTTCATGGCACGATTGTCTAGGAATACCCAACTCAAACAAGCCCACAGGCAGTGGTTTTCTGGCATCTGGTTCATATTGACCAAAATGGAGGAGGATTTTCTGTTAGTAGCTTGTTAAAAGTGCTCAGTGGATCAACTGCTTTTTCTGTTGCTGCTTCCAGATTTCCCCAGTCATCTCTGTTGTAAACCCTCTGAAGACAGTGCCTGAATTCAGAGACAATTTTCAATTGAATGTTAGTGACAGAGAGCCTGGGATAACTGAAAAAAGTGTATTTTCTTGGTTGCTGGAAAAATGTAAGAATAAGAAGTGAGGGATGTGGAAATCAGAGTCAAAATAAGAGCCAGTACTTTAGAAAAAGACACATGAAATTCAGCCAATTACCACTGGATGGCTCTACCTAGAAATTACAGACATGTGCCAATACATGATGTAACCAGACCTCTGTAATACCTCTTGGGTTTCTACAATTTTTGTGGTGTTTTGATACACTATCAAAATAAATCCGTTATTAGTAGAGTGACTGCCTTTGGTTTTATTATGCTACACTGAGGTATAGTAAAAAAACTAGAACAGAAGAAAAACTCCCATCTATTGCACAATCCTGTTTTCCAGTTAAAAGCTCTCTGCCTCACATCTTAAAGCCTGACCACCAGTGGCTAGTTGTCACTGTACCAAGAAGTACAGTGCACACAAGTGCAGCGTGACGCACAATTTATTTTTAACAGAGACTCAATGCAAGCATTGGAATTAGAGTATGTATCGTACGGCAGGATTTTATACAGGTAGGCAGGGTTCCAGACAACCCGTGTTGCCTTTGCAAATAGCATTTGAAACTTTCATAATATAATTAACTAGTTTCTCCTTTGGAATTACACAGAAAATCATGTCTTATTCCGGAGAGTCTGTCTAGCCACAGTGAGAATTGGACAGAAAGCCAGGAGGAAAACTGCCGATACTGTACTGAGCTAGTCCTGCAGAGATGAATAGTTCTTCTTGTCCTCAGGAGACAGACAGGTGAAACAAGAAGCTCCTCCTCTTATCAGCTGGGATTTGCTGAGGTTTAGAGCTTATTAAATCTGGGGACTTGCTGAGAAGGGAATCCAGAGCTCACCCAGAGGCAAAAAAGCAGAAAAATGTTCTCAGGGGAAGAAAACCAAGGGGAGGAGGGAAAGGTAGGCTACACGCTGCTCTGGCTACGTTAGTATAACAGCCTCAGGCTCTGCTGCACTCTGCCTAGGGTGGTGCTGTGGGATGATGGAGTCTCCTCACTAGACACTGTGTCTGTACAAAAGACTCCTTGAATAAAAGGTCAAACTGTTTTCCAAGCAACAAAAGTATTTCCTCCCAGCCCTATCACTACTCCAGTGATGTGCCTTTCTGTCTGTAACATAGGATGTAATTAGCTGCTACTTAATTAAGTGAGCATATGTGAGTAATCATTTCAGACCTGTGAAGCAAAGAATGCGTTATAACATCCCTGCGGGATTCCTGTGGTAGGAAGTGATCTGACATACTTAGGGGCTCCAGCACTTTTTTGTTCTGCACGAGAAGCTTTGCAATGCAGGGGTCTGGGATGGCTGCTTTATTTGTTTGCCACCTGAAATAGTAATTTTGACCATTCCTATCTGCTATGCACGCTCAGGTTTACAAATAAAAAAAAAAAAATTAAGAATTTTTTTCACATTGTTTGCTGAAATGCTTTATATGAATTTCAAATATTTAAAGAAGTTTTCAATGTATGAAAAGCATTAAATAAAACTGAAATCTGGAGAAACCAGCAACGCTGCAGATTATATGTGTACATATTTTGAGAGTTTAGATACTTAGAAAAGAATGATCCATCTTGGGGGAAAATCCAGAAAAAAAAAGTCACTGCTGTATTTCCTTTTTGAAAATGGAGTTTTAGAGAAATAGATGAGGTCTACCACAACACAAATACTGTGAAAGGAGCAGAACTGATGTCTTTGCATCCTGGAAATCTTAAAAAATGACCCCAGAAGACTCCCTAGAAAGATCTGGAAGGTGTAAAGAGAAGCAGGGTTGTAACTGCTGATAAAAGCTTCAGCTTAGCTGGTTGGTGAGATATGGAAGAATACGCTTCATTGCTTAAAGAGTAGTTGTGGTTTGTGCTCTACCCAGCGTTCTGCAGCTTCAGGCTCCTCTTAGCTGCTGACTGAAATGCATCATACCCTGAGGTGTTTCAGTCAGCAGCAGAGAGCAGGCTGTGCACAGTATTTACGGTGTACATCAGTATTTCAGTAACTATACATCTATGTAACTACATTGTGGACCACCTTTTATGCTCATTACTATTTGAGTCTAGAGGGGTGTAAAAAAATAGGTGGCATTTAGATTTTTTGTTTGTTTGTTTAAAATCTTCCATTTCTAGGTTATCATGCTACTAGTTTAAAAAAAAAAAAAAGAAAAAAGAGGAAAAAATGAAAGTTTTCGGCGTTTGGCCAGACATTGACAATGGAAGGAGGGCAGCCCGCCCAGCACGCTGCCTTCTGATGCCTTACAGGACGCTTGTGATTCATGCACTGCAGCCAGAGTTGCAGTGCCTATGTGCTTATGTGCCCATGTGTGGTTATGTGTGGAAACCACGATATACTCTGCCACCGATGGGATCACTTGTACAGTAAGGTACTTTATTCAGAATACATTGGTGCAGCGTTATTTATGACCTTCATTAAAAAAATATGGACAGAACAGTTTGACCGCGAAAGGTAAATAAAGGATTATGAATGAGGAGAGGTTGAGATGAAAGGGAGAGATTTCTGAACGGTGATTCATGTAAATTAGTAAGAGGAGAACAGAACATGAACTGAAAAGACTTCATTAACTGGCTACTCATTACTAGAAAAGACTAAAGCTGGGAACATAGTGTGGAACACCTTCAATGTGCCATGTCCACTACTGCCATCTTTTCTCACAGAAAACTCCCTTTGGCCTTGGAGATTTTATTGGAGGGTGCAATGGTGTTGCTTATAATTTTCTTATATCAAAGACCTTGCTTTTTTTTCTTGATATGCACATAGTTTGAACCTGTAGAGATAACTGGATATAACTAAAATATTTGTGTGAGCCACAAAATAGAAATGAAATTTAACACAAGAATAAATTGTCTATTTTATTGACTAGAAGGAGCACGTAAGGCCAGTGAATAGTTCTCTACTACTTTGTCACTTGAAGTACAAAAAGCGTATTATAATACAACAAGCAGGAAATTCATGACCCTTGACTCTGAGGTAACTAAAAGATTTAGTGGTCATTTGTATGATGAAACGACTATTTCATTTTGAAATATCAAATGCTGGGTGACTAACTTGATCAAATGAGCTGTACAGAAGGCGCTACGCTCACTGACTGGGGTTCCGGGAGGTGAGGCTCTGAGCCCCGAGCACAGCCAGACTTCTTGGGCAGCCTCCTGCCATGGGCAGCTGGGAACAGCGAACACAGGCGGGCACCAGAACTCCCCCACCTGTTCCAGGGCTGCAAGGCTCTCTGTGCATCCACGCCTTTTCCCCCACCTCAGGAACGCGAGCCCACAGCTGCGCTTCGGAGCACGGCAAAGAGGAGAACGGTGCCGCAACCACCTTTCTTCCACACAACAGGTAGAGGGCTGGAGGAATTCGTCCAGGAAACTCCCTTCAACCTGAGACGTCTCGAAACCAGACTCGCCTGGAAGTCATTTGGAAGGTAGAAATCCTCACATTTTACCTGGAAAATTACATTGATCCATTTTCTATTACCAGCAATTAAGAAAAAGGAAAAGAAAAATGGTGTACAATGGAGGCTTCTTCCTTGTTTAAAGACTGATGTTTTACTCAAATAATTGATTATATGGGTGTAATTAACGCATTGGAAACTGAATTTCAGGCTCTAATCAAGTGTGACATACTGGGCTGTTTGAAATAAAACTGCTTTTGCTGCTGTAAGGAGTATAAATCATTCATGATTGTTCTTTATGATGAAGTACTAGGTAATGTGCTTATCACCTCCCCATAACTTCTTTCCTTCCAAAGACCAAAAGAATTCAAATTATCCCCTTTGTCATATTACACAAAATTATTATAAACTAGGTGATAATCTTAAGGTGTTATCTTTAACCTTTTGAATTTCAAAATTCCTAGTTAATGGCATAGACTTACCGAATGGGGATAGAACTAAAATTGTTTGATAACCTGAAAGATCTTACTGTGTACACAACAAAAAGCTATGGAATACTGGTCCTCTGAAAGGCTACCAATTTATAATTTCTAGGATACAAACATTTCACCTACAAGTGACAGGCAGCTGACTTTGCACTGTTTGACAGAACAGGCCCAGGCTGAGCAGAGATTTATTTGTATTGAACCTCTGTGGTGGATCCGGTAGCTGTACAGAGGAGTTTCAGCCTTCTCTTGTGTTTATGGCAGTGTCACGTTATCAGTTACAACGTGTTGAGGCACACCAGCTGAACAGCGTCGGCAGGCAAGGGTTACTCGGTGAAGGATAAACTGTCTAGTACTGTCCCATAGATGAGTCCCTTGACAGCATTTTTCTGTTCTGCTTACATCAGCCAATAGTGCATCATGTTCATAGCAGATGTGGACAGCGAAACAGCTGGTGCTGAAACCCTGCCTCCATGGTAGTGTGTTCTGGGGAGGTTATTTTGGGCTAGCTCCCCTGTGGTCCCATGAAAGCCCATGAGGAAACCTGCCCATGGCAAATTTCAAGTGTGGTCCTGGTGTGTGTCCTCCTGCTGAGTTTCATCCACAAGGAAACTGCTTCACGTGCTTGAAGAGGGAAACCAAAGCACAGTGAGGGCCTACAACTGGCAGATTTTTTTGAAAATAAACTCTTGAACTGAAATAAAAAGGTAAAATAGATTAAAGCGGTTTCATAGGGGAAACTCCCTGGGAGCAGAAGGAACATGGTAGAGAGGGAAACAGGGAACTTTGCATCTTACTTGAAATGATTTTCTCTTCTTTTTTGTGGGTGGGGATGACACATTCTTGATGCATTGGACTTGCCATAGCAGAGTACACTGACAAAAATAAGTTGACATGGCCTCAGACAATCTGAGCTACCTTTCCGGGTGAAGGGACTGACTGACTCACTCCCTAGGCTGCTGAAGCTTTCCCTCTCCTCTCACACCTATTCCACCGGCTGTGAGAGACACAGCATATGCAGGGATCTTTGAGAAAGTGGTCAGGTGCCACTATGTTGTACAGTCTCCCAACTCGTTCCACGCCGCATCTGGCCCTCCAAGCGCTACACTCAGAACGGTTGACAAGCCACAACTTAAAAATTAATATACGACAATGCTTCTTAGCTGAGGATAACCCTTCCAAGGTCATCAGTGAACATGGAGAAGGTCACTAGAAAAAATGAGTGTCCCCAAAGCCTAGACTGCCAGGATACTAATGTGCCATTTATATGACAAGAAATGACAGTTCTACATCTCCCTTTCACAGCCATAGATAGCTACTTTGCAGAAATATGGACACTGTTTTACTTCCTCTAGAGTGCTAAAAAAATTACATGTGCATAACTGGGGAAAAAAAAGGCCACCTATTTTTTCCAAATCTAGATGGTTGCAGGTAAGTCTTAAATCTATATTTAGGTATCTGTATGAAAGTAAATTGATTTTTCAGTGGTTCTTGATAGCTGTGCTTTTCTGTCTGTGGAAGTACTTTTTATTTTCAAAAACTGTCCATTTGTAACTTGTTGTTTCTACATGGATTTAGACAATTTAAAATATATTTTGAAAACTCTCTGAGGACCTTTACAGAAGTGTTTTTTTTATACTACCAAAGTTATTTCCCAGCAGTCAAACTAGAAATATTGAGCTCCTGTGTGTATAGAGCTCTCTGGATTTACAGAAGAGGTAAAACTTTCTACTGATTTATTTCTTGCACCCCTCAATCCTATTTCAACCAGATAATGGAAAGACCGAAAAAAGTGTTGGACCAGTATTAATCTGACAAGGCCTGAGGTTGTTGCATAGTACTGGTAAAAGATCAGAGAAAAAAATACAATAATGTAAATATTAACTTTAATGTTAAGCATGGAAGAGTTGTCTGTAACTACAGTAGCTTTTTTTCCACAGAGAGCACATTTTGCAGTGAAGATATCTGTTGAGATTTGCATTAAACTACCAGCTTTTGTGCTTTTCAGATGCTGTTAATCCTAGCATAACATGTGATTAGGTACAATTTTATTTGATTAAACTGTTGTATGAATTAGCTAGGGGTGTGTAGGTAGGGCCAAACTGACATATGTACTTTTTACATGCCCATGGCTAAGAAGACTTTGGATGCTAGTTCTGATCGTATACCATATCACAGCAAATATTTAGCAAAATTGTGTTAATAGAAGCATTGTACTACAACATAGTTTCTGGCTGGTAGAGTTGGAGGCTTCCGAGAAAGAAAAAGTTAAAAAATGGGTCCTTGATAAGGAAGTTAAAGTATACTGAGAATGAAAATAAATTTCTCTTATTATTGCAATATATGGATGCCTGTTGATGTATTTTTGAGGAAATTTTGTACATCCTATTGAGATCAATTCAAACAATCGAGTTACATCTTTCAAACAGTAAATGTCCCCTGGCCTTTAGGGAGTACTCCAATGCCAGTCTCAAAGCCATATTCGTTGTCCATACACCTCAAGCTTGGAGGGTGAACTCCCACTTGCCCAAGGTATTTTCACACACTGCCCTTGCTAAGACAAGCTGCCTGCCTGGGCATGGCAGGCACTGAGGTACTGAGTGCACCTCTGTCCTGGTCTTGGCTGGGATAGCATTAATTTTCATTCTGGTAGCTGATGTAATGCTGTGTTTCAGATTTGGGATGAAAATAATGTTGATCACATACTGATGTTATTAGTTGTTGCTAGGCAGTCAAGGACTTTTCAGCTTCTCACGCTGGCCTGGGCTGCCAGGTGCATGGGAAACGGGGAGGGGACACAGGTGACCCAAACTGGGCAAAGTGATATTCCATACCATTTGATGTCACGCTCACCATATAAGCTGGGGGAGTTGACTGGGGGGCAGCAATCACACCTCAGGGACGGGCTGGGTATCGTTTGTCAGGTGGTGAGCAATTGAATTGTGCATCACTTGTTTTGCGCATATTATTATTGTTGTTGTTTGTTGTTATTATTTCTTCCTATTAAAATGTCTTTATCTCAACCCACAACTTTTTACTTTTTTCCCATTCTCCTCCTCATCCCATGGGGCGGGGAGGGGGGAAGCGAGCGGGTGGCTGTCTGGGGTACACTGCAAGTTACCAACAGATGGGCAGTTTCTCTGAGATTATTCTAGCTGCTCAATTCATCAGGTTTTTTGTGGGTTTTTTTGTATAAGAATTAATAAACAGAAGTCCATCTGCCTGGACTGAGTGTGTTGCAATCAGCTATTTTAACAGTATGCAGTTTCACAATGAAGTTTCATTTACACATAAAAGAGGAAGCAAGTTCAGTGTGTTGCCACTCAGTCAGTTATAAAAACCCCTCATCTCATAAGGGACTTCCTTTCTATACTTCTGTGCTATGGAGGATTAGAAACAAAACTCATGTAATCTTAGAATTGTATTTAAAAAGGAAATAAAAACAGAACATTGCATTTTGGGCTAGGACAGATTCACGGGAAGCTTTAAACTGGTTAGAAGACAACAAATTTTCTGTACCTGGTCAGCTGCCGTATCTTTGGAGGTAAGAACTAGTTATTTCCTCTGCATTATAGACAGGAATGAAAATGTTGCTTGTTGAGGTGGCTTGGTTCTGTTCGTGTGGGATCACAGCTGGTAGCTGGTAAGATGAAGATGTATTTTTTCTGTTTTCGATGCATGTGCATGTTGATGGAGTCTCAGCCACTGTCCACATGCAGTTTCTTCTGCCATAAGAAGTGATGAGAACATTTCAGAAGTGCCATCTTCACAATTGTGGCTGAACGTGATTGCAATGCAACTTCAAAATGCAAAAAAAAAAAAGTTCCTCTGATACTTCTAAAGTCTGACATAAAACCATACTAAAAAAAGTTTTTCAGAATACTTTTAAAGGGAGTCTTATCCGTTGTGTTGCTTTTACCATAATTATGGTGTTTTTATTAATCTTTCTGTGCATGTTAGTGTACTGTCTATATAATGTCTTAGAAGTGGAGTACTCTATTTGTAGATCAGAAATAAAAATAGGCACAATAATAGATAAACATGGACACCTTATGAAAAAAAATTCATAGAAAAAAAGCTGAGACTTCTCTGAAGATAAAATGATGTTAAACAATATAAACAAAGAAATTCTATCATTGTGTTTTCCCGATTCCCAGTGAATTTCCTGATTCGCTGCAAATTCACAGCTTGACATGGGTGTATACACACAACATGCACCCTCCCCCCTCGTTTTTATGCTCTGCAGCAGATGTGACTAACCTTGTTAGTGCACCATTTCCATCACTCCTTCTGGGAAACCCCTTCAGCCTCTTCTGTCATGCTTGCTTTACCTTTTATTCTTTTTACTTCTAGAAAGTGTATTCTCTTCTGTAGGAGTTCACATGGATTTATTTTCCCTTTACTCCAACTGCTTACATACAAAATATTTCAGTCCGTATAGTTCAGTCACGACAGCAACTAACAACTCATTAAAATAGACGCAGAAATCCAGAAGCACGCAGTGATTTTCACCCCAGAAATACATAAAAACGTAGTGTAGATATATCATGTAATCAAGACATCCTTATGAATGTGGAGCCCAATACTTTTGTGCCTCATATTTTGTGTTGTTGCTTACAGCTGTGGATATGAGATGTAAACTGCTTTCAAACCGATTAATGGTGTCCTAAAACAACTTTGTATGGGTATAGATGATTAAGAAAAGTGTGGAAAATGATGAACCAGGCTTGCTTTTTATGATTTTTCAAGGAACGTGAACTGATAAAGCAGAATGGAGTGGGAGAGTACTTGAGAGCTCAAGTAGGTATATTTACCCACATGGAGTTTTCATTGTATTTTTATGGAAGCCTGTCCCCCCAAACTCCGCTTAAAGGTTCAACAGCACTCAAACATACAGTAAGTGTATTTTTTTCTAAATGAAAGAAACCATCAGCTCCTGAAGCTCTCTACCATCCATTTAGCATGACTAAAAATGGGTAGACACTTGTACAACAAGAACATTCAACAGTACAATAGACATATAAAATATAATGTATTCTTGGGGAAGAAATCTCTCCTCGCTTGCTTCCTTCAGCCTGTCCTTCAAGGATATTCCCTCATACTCTTGAAATACAGGATTATTATCCTCTCAAAGCTACTCTATTTGTTCCCCCCAAGACAGACCATATTCTCTTGTGTGAGAGGTACTCTCAGCTTTCCCGCATCTCTTGAACTGTTGGCATGTGTATAAAGAAGATGAGCAGGGCTTGTATCTTCTGTGGGAAGACCTTAAAAGGTCAGAGCAAAGAGAGCTGTGGGGAGGTGACAAAGAGGGATTTCACAGAATCATAGAATCACAGAATGTTAGGGATTGGCTCATCACCGCTGCTGAACGAGTCTCACTATGCCATCCCACAGGTCCCAGATCTTCCAGAGCAGCAGTGGGGAGAGGAAGTTACACATGCAGCGGGTAGCAAAAGCATCTCTTTGCTATTCCTCTTCTCTTCTGCCATGGGCAAAGTGGGCCAATTCTACCTCAAACAGCAGCCACTGTTATCATAGAATCATAGAATCACAGAACAGCCCAGGTTGGAACAGACCTCAAGGGATCATCTGGTCCAACCTTTTGTGGGAAAAGGAGCCTAGATGAGATTATCTAGCACCCTGTCCAATCGTATTTTGAAAACTTCCAGTGATGGGGACACCACCACATCCCTGGAGTGGTTGTTCCAGTCTTTGATTGTTCTCACTATAAAAAGTTCATTTCTTATACTGAGATCAAACCTCTCCCAATGCAACTTGTACCTGTTGCCCCTTGTCTTCTCCATGTGGCTCCCTGTGAAGAGAAAGCCTCTGTCCTCTTTGTAGGTGCTTTTTAAATACTGGAATACTGTGATGATGTTCCCACCCCAGCCTTCTTTTCTTCAGGTAGAAGAGTCCTAATTCTTCAATCTTTCCTCATAGGGCAGGTTCTCCAGCACTTTGATCATCTTCATGGCCCTCCATTGGACCCTCTGCAGTCTGTCCACTTTATTATTGAGTTGTGAGGACCAGAACAGGACACTCCAAGTGTGGCCTGACAGGCACTGAGCAGAGTGGGATGATCACGTCTATGTCTCTGCTAGTCATGCCCCTGTGGATGCAGCCCAGGATCAAATTTGCCTTTGTTGCTGCGGTGGTGCACTGCTGATTCACATTCAGCTTGTTGTCATCCACTGGGGCACCCAGGTCCCTTTCAGCAAGGCTGCTCCCCCGCCACACAGATCTTAGCCTGCACTGGGCTCTTTGGTTATGTCATCCCAGGTGCAGGGCCTTGAACTTGTCTTCATTACACTTCATACTGTTATTGCTGGCCCACTCTTCCAGCCTCTCCAGGTCTCTCTCTAAGATGGCTCTCCCTTCTGACACGTCCACCTCACCACATAATTTCATGTCATCAGCATTACAGAATCATAGAGTCATAGAATTATTAAGGTTGGAAAAGACCTCTAAAATCATCAAGTCCAACTGTCAACCCAACACCACCATGCCTGCTGAACCATGTGCTGAAGTGCCATATCGACACGTTTTTTTGAACACCTCCAGGAACGGTGACTCCACCACTTCCCTGGGCAGCCTGTTCCAATGCTCGACCACTCGTTCAATAAAGAAATTTTTCCTAATATCCAATCTAAACCTTCCCTGATGCAACTTGAGGCCATTGCCTCTTGTCCTATCACTTGTTACTTGGCAGAAGAGACTAACACCCATCTTGCTACAGCCTCCTTTCAGGTAGCTATAGGGAGTGAGAAGGTCTTACCTCAGCCTCCTCTTCTCCAGACTAAACAGCCCCAGCTTCCTCAGCCATTCCTCATAGGACTTGTTCTCTAGACCCTTCACCAGCTTCATTGCTCTCCTTTGGATATGCTCCAGCCCCTCAATGTCCTTCTTTTAGTGAAGGGCCCAAAACTGAGCACAGTACTCCAGGTGCGGCCTCACCAGTGCCGAGTACAGGGGCACGATCACCTCCCTGCTCCTGCTGGCCACACTATTCCTGACACAAGCCAGGATGCCATTGGCCTTCTTGGCCACCTGGGCACAATGCTGGCTCATGTTCAGCCGGCTGTCAAACAACATCCCAAGGTCCTTTTCTACCAGGCAGCTTTCCAGCCACTCCTCCCCAAGCCTGTAGCATTGCATGGGGTTGTTGTGACCCAAGTGCAGGATGCAGCATTTGGCCTTGTTGAACTTCATACAGTTGGCCTTGGCCCATCGCTCCAGCCTGTCCAGATCCCTCTGCAGAGCCTTCCTATCCTCAAGCAGATCGACACTCCTGCCCAGCTTGGTGTCATCTGCAAATTTACTGAGGGAGCACTCAATCCCCTCATCCAGATCATTGATAAAGATGTTAAACGAGACTGGACCCAAAACTGAGCCCTGGGGATCACCACTTGTGACCGGCTGCTAACTCCATCCACCACCACTCTCTGCGCTCGGCCATTCAGTCAGTTGTTTATCCAGCGGAGTATACACCCATCCAAACCATGGACAGCCTTTACCCATGCCAGCCCTGGGCACTGGAGATAGCCCTTGTCAAATATGGTTCAGATACCAAAGATCTGTGGATTTCAGGCATTAAGGAAAGGCTTTACTCACCCCTATGCACAGCTCGTTATACTGCGTTCTTCAGTCTCCTGATTTCCCTATGCTGGCTGCGCTGAGGCTTCCCGGGAGCAGTTTCACACCAGCCCCAGTGGAAGGTGAGGTACGGGTCCTGCAGCATAGGCAGACTCGCTCTCCAGCCTATCGTGCTTTCCAGGTGACCTCCTACGTACATGTCCTGCAATCTGAGGTAGATCCCAAACCTCACTGGAGGAATCTACCTGTATCTCCACAGCTGGGAAAGGTGTCTTGTAAAATGGAGAAAAATACTACAGATGGATCCGCAGGATCTTGGTTCCCTTGAGACATCCCTTTGTTGTCTGGGATCCTATGTAGTAAGTCAGCTAGAACTTAAGGTATACCCTGTGATACAACGTGAACTCCAGCTACCAGCAGCACAGCTTTAGTGCCGTTCAGAGCCTTGCTCAGGAACCTGAAAGCCAGACATATTCAAAACAAACTTGTCTCTTCTATGAGTTTCCATCCCCTCTTCAGGCAATGCAAAAGAATGTCCTTTTCCCCACTGAGCTGTGATCCCAGCTGGCACCACGTTCTTTCTGTTCTCCCTAGCAACTTTTCATCTTGCTCAGGTTTTTATATAGGACACAATTTATCATATCTCTTTGTGTACATTTCTCAGGCTTTCCTTAAGCATTCTGTGTATCCTGAGCCAAGAAGTCCCATTCTGTTTGCCTGCTCCCAGGCTCTAATCTGAGGTCTGTATGCAAACATTGGCACCGTCTCCAAGCATCATAATCCAGCAAATTTGCTGCCATTCAGAAAATAATGGCAATACCACTGGATTCTCCAAGTGCCTTTATTTCCACTGATGAACTGAACAAAGACCCCAGCGAAGACATACAAGTTTTTAAGATCATCTGAGAGTAATAAAGACTACGTCAGATAGAAAAGACTGTGAAGACCAGACAGTCTGCTCCCTCTGTCTCCAATGGTATCCGTGTTTAGAATATAGTCAGCTCCCATTGCCAGGACAGTAGGCATGCAAGGAAAAATGTCTTTGTTCACCTGACATGCAAAATGCACCATATCAGAATTGTAAAAGGGACTGCTTTTCCTTGTGCAACAAAAGTCTTGCCATTATTTTTAGGAAGAGGGAAGTGAAATCTGTATTTAAGGAGCATGAAACCCAAAATATTGAAAGACATTAGATAGAATCCCTGTGCTCTTGGAATCCCGGTGTATATGTGCGTCTGTGGCATGGAAGGGGGTTTAAGAGAAGAGATACGAGAAAGTAGAATTAATGAAAACTGTCATCCTTATCAGATGTAAAATGCAAGCATTAAAGGTGATGCAATTGTGTGACTAGCCATTGGTAGTGATGGAATAACAACGTGACATGGGTATATACTATATTAAGTACTAGGACCAGAGATAAATGTACCTCTCTTTTGCATTCAGGCTCTCAACACTGCCAATTAAAGCTTCAATCAGATTTCCTTGCAGAGCTGGGAATAGTCAGGTTAGTGTGACAGCCCTTGCCAGCTTTGGAGGGTAAGCTTGTAACTCAATCAGCAAAACGCACAACTCCTGAGCACAATGGAAGCGTAATCTTTCTGAATTTGCCAGTTCTTTTGTTTCCACTCCTGTCTCAGACAGTGTGCTCTAAAACTCTTAAAATAAGAATTACAGAATGCAGTGCAAAGAAATGAAACTGATGGTTTCATTTCCCTAATGTATCACCTTATGACAGAAACAGGGTACATCTGGGTAGTAGGAAAGACAGCAGTGTCACATGCTACCTGAACCCAACGGGCTGTGCGTACGTTGGCTGAGAAGCGAACAGGCCACATGTTGTATTTCCACTCATTTCTCAGAATCCACGTTAAAAATAAGCATAGGAATAAGCATATAATGATTCCAGATTCATGCTAGATGAAGTAAATGGTGACTTTGCAATAAAGCCATCTGGGCCGTGGACGGCCGGGGGAAGGGAACAGCCTTTGCACTGCAAAAGGGGGGAGCAGAAGCAGAAGAGAGAGGTGGGTGAGCTGATAACCTGAGTAGCCCTAGCATTTGGCTAGGATATCAGTGGTGGCACTTTATTCACAGCTAAAACCCAAAGCAAGACAACAGCAGCACACTACAAGGAATGCCAAGCCCCAGAAGACATGATTCTTCCCCTCTCGTGTGAATAGATCACTTTTCACTGAATGTCACCTGCCCGTGGGAAATCTCACACAACTGGCAGCAGCAGAGAGGATCCAGGGTCACCGAAGCGTTTGGACACATTTAATTTCCATGAATATTTCTTTGTGAAGGAAGTTTATTTTCCCTCCAACCTTCTTACTCATAGTGTGAAAGTGCTTTTTCCCCTTCTGAGGAAAGTCTTTTCTCACGCTGTCTCCCTCCTAACATCTATGTAAAGTCTATATCCATGCTTAGACAGGATTTAGCCAACACTTACTATTACTGCAGCATTTTTCACTAGTAACTGTGACACATGAAATACTTTACTAAGAAGTGAGAATCCTTTCACTCTCGGAAAAGTGAAGTTGAGCAGTCGACAGCAGCATGGGATAGTGCAGTGTGTGCCAGACAGATGCCACCTCCCCATTCACAGTTTTTGGGAAGATGTTCCCACTCTGGTGCTCCGTCACAGCGGGTGTTTTGAAATAGACAGGCAAACTGTCAGGTAACTGAGACATACATTCATATCTGCAGAGACAGTATCTGTAAAGGATTAAAATGATAAAACTGGATTAAATAGTAAGTGAAGAAATGTACTTTCTATTAAAACAATGACAAGTTATTTGTTCTTCTATCACACAAGATATTTTGCACTATAGAAAGAAAAAAACAATTTTTATTTTAGCTTATTTTTGCTTAAGATTTACTTTCCCTTTGCTGGATCACACAATTTCTTTAGGACATCTTTCGCATTGATCATCTCCTTGACATCTGTTATTAAAAAAAGACACAGAGGTGGACTTAAGAACAATTATGTGGTAGTGGAGCTGTTAAAGCTCGGGCAGAACATTTACTGATGTGCAGATGCATGTGTGTCCTTGCTGCCGAGTCCTGTCTTTCATTACTAATGTGGCTACGCAGCTTTTGGGACTGAGCTGCCTGCTCAGAGAGTGGAGAGAGTTAGTGACTGCCGGAACCTGATTGTGCCTTTGTAGAAACGCAAAGGAAACTGATTTCAGAGCTGGTGGTACTCATGACTAATCCAACACTGAAGGAGCTGGAGTACTTCTGAAATGTGCACTTTCCTATGCATTTCCTGAAACATGCCTCTTCAAAAGTACACTGCAGATTTCTTAATCTACGGTAGTCGGTTTAGGATCATTTTATAGCAACTGGAGAGTGATAAGCAAATCTAGGGCACAATTCACCTCATTTTGATTTAGGTGTCTAAAACAGGCCAGATGAATCATGCCTTTGCTTTTGCCACTGACATTTTCATGTCTAAAAGTTGGAGACAATTAATTCCATCCTGCTTGGCATGCACAAGTGCAAAGTGCTAATTTAATGATCTGAGATTTTCCAGTGAAAAAGGAACCACACCTACAGTCATTGATTAGGCTGGAACACAAAGGGTGACACTCTCAATATGAATCTCAAATCAACATAGTTCAGAGGCAGCTGGCAAACTACACACAACAAAAGAGGCTTCAAAGCATATGACAAAAAGTGGGAAACCCCTTGGCTTCTTACTGAAGACAAGGTCAAAAATATATGTATTTACGACTAAGCTGTTACAGCAACTATTGCCACAATAAATCACTTCTTGTTGCTGTCTTCCCAACTCATTTGTCGTTGAATGTATTGGGCAGGCCATACGTTATGTTATACAGAATATGCCTTGATGTGATTGAGTTAACAGCACGATGGGGAGACTAGATGATCACTTCACTCATTGACTCAAGTCCTCTAGAAAGACAGAGATGCTCTTGTTCGTGTCCAAATTGGAAAGATGTCTCCTCAGCTAGTAACAGACTTGTGAAGATAACCACCACTCAATGAGTTTGTAACAAACTAATGGTTTCTTCTTGTCGTTTTTCTGTCTGCTGGTGCTTTCTTTCCTTTGATGGAGGATGCTATCGGAAGGTTACCTTTACAGAATCTCCTACCTTTGTGAAGACTTGAACCATGTGCTCTACAGCAAGAGTTCAGCTGAGGAAGTGGTGTATGAAATGAGGTCCATTAATTATTCTTCCACAGATGAAGCACAAGAAAAAAGCCTCCTTCAGAGATGCAGATCTGCTGGCAAGTACTTTTCCTCAGTCTGCTCTAGAGGAAGCAAGCACAGCAGAAGGCAGAAGGATAATCTCCTACAGCCCACACAGCACCCCACGCCCTCAGGGCAGCCATCTCCAACTACACATGCCTGTGAGGAGTTGACAAGAAAAGACACCTACCTGGTTCCATCTTCCTGCAAAAGCATCTGCAAAAACTACAACGATTTGCATATAGCCGGGGATTATGTGGTGCCGATTAGCTCAGTCACGACAGATTTTACCTGCGACAGTGGCATAGGCCCCTTCTTGGAGTCCTCAGAGATTCCTCCCCCCATGGAGTCCGTGAGGGTCCCCCCCAGTGACACCGGACGCAAGCTGGTCCAAGGCTACTCCTCGTGCTGGCGGCTGGCGAGTTTAGTGCCTCACCAGCAGCCCCTCTCCGATTCAGCCCTGAACGACTACCTCGAACAGAAGCTGGTGGAACTCTATAAGCAGTACATCATGGACAGCACAGCAAACAGGGCATCCCCCACTCAGATCCTGGCCTCGGAGCTAATTATGAGTAACGTAGATCAAATCAGCATGCAGATATCACGGGAGAGGAATATGGAGACCACCAAGGCCAAAGACATTGTCATTAGCCGCTTCTTACAAATAGCCAGTGAAAAAATATCTTCAGAAATTAGCACACCTAGTCTGCATATTTCCCACTAGCCACATAGCCACATTTCCCACTTTCCCCATAGCCACACTGACACATAGTATTCGAGTGTCTACCATCAGAAAGCTTTTATGTTCTGCAAAGTCAATTTTTAGTTTCTTAAGACATTTTTCTGCTTTATATAAATGCAATTACCATCTACCACATAAATTAAACCTTGCAGTACATATTAAATAAGTAAAAATATTTATACTGTGCAGCCCCTATTGTGGACCAGATGAATTATTGATTTTTTTTTTAAAGTTTTCCCTAAAGGCTTATTTTAGTGAGCCTCAGACATTGAAAACATTTTGTAGAAAAATGACTAAGAGCATACGACACTCTTCCAGATGCTCAGGTGTTTGCTTTCTCCCCGACGTGCATGACGTCATTTCAACTTCCCTCTGTCTGGAGTCTGCCATCCTACCCCTGGGTCTGTGTGAAGCGAAGGCGTATGCCCACGCAAGCACAAGCACAGTGATGGCAGAGCCACAGAAATACGGAGTTTAGGGTCTCATCTAGTTCATCTCCCTGCCCCGAACAGCTTTGCTTATTACATCCCTCACAGAAGTTTTTATAATTTGTTCATAAAGATATTAAGAGATAGACAATTTACAGTTTCTTCTCTGCTAACCCTGATTATTTAATTGGTGAAGCAAACTCTTTTGCCAAACAGACTCCATCAGTAGGAGCGTGCGTGTGCACCTGTGTGTTTTGCACTGAACTGAACTTTTACAATGGACACTGGTGACCTGTGATCGCAGATGGACACCACCTTTGCCAGCTACTTGCAGACCCACAGTTGTGGAGTGGTCGTGTAGGGACAGTGATGATAATAAAGGGGGAAGAGGAAGAAGAATTCACCTTTGTTAAGCGAATTGTATGTTGAAAACTAAGGGCTAATCCATAGCCCATTTGATTAATATGAACGGTTCCTTTGAATGCAGAAGGAAAGCTTAAACAAACTGCTCAGCAGCATGGCTAGCCACTTCTTTTGTTAGGATCATTGCTGTGTCATTTGAAGCTGATGTATTTCTGCCAGGAAGGTCCTTTTCTGTAAAAATTCACAAAGTCTTAAAAAAGAAGAAGAAAAAAAGAGCTGCCTACTGGGCCAGGATGGTTGCCTGCTTTGAGTCTGTATAATGTATAATGTATCGTCAATGCCAATTCATCATTGGTTGAGTTTCTAAGTATCAGTATAATACTAATTTATAATAAATATTCATAAAATAATTCCATGTTATTGATGCCAAAATGTCATTTTGGCCATTGTGTCTTTTCTTTTTCTTTTCTTTTCTTTTCTTTTCTTTTCTTTTCTTTTCTTTTCTTTTCTTTTCTTTTCTTTTCTTTTCTTTTCTTTTCTTTTCTTTTCTTTTCTTTTCTTTTCTTTTCTTTTCTTTTCTTTTCTTTTCTTTTCTTTTCTTTTCTTTTCTTTTCTTTTCTTTTCTTTTCTTTTCTTTTCTTTTCTTTTCTTTTCTTTTCTTTTCTTTCCTTTCCTTTCCTTTCCTTTCTTTTCTTTTCTTTTCTTTTCTTTTCTTTTCTTTTCTTTTCTTTTCTTTTCTTTTCTTTTCTTTTCTTTTCTTTTCTTTTCTTTTCTTTTCTTTTCTTTTCTTTTCTTTTCTTTTCTTTTCTTTTCTTTTTCTTTTGCTTTGCTTTGCTTTGCTTTGCTTTCCCTTTTCCTTTTCTTTTCCTTTTTCTTTTCCTTTTTCTTTTTCTTTTCCTTTTTCTTTTTCTTTTCCTTTTTCTTTTTCTTTTCCTTTTCTTTCTCCTCTCCTCTCCTCTCCTCTCCTCTCCTCTCCTCTCCTCTCCTCTCCTCTCCTCTCCTCTCCTCTCCTCTCCTCTCCTCTCCTCTCCTCTCCTCTCCTCTCCTCTCCTCTCCTCTCCTCTCCTCTCCTCTCCTCTCCTCTCCTCTCCTCTCCTCTCCTCTCCTCTCCTCTCCTCTTAATGAGTATTTCAAAAACAAAAGCAAAGTGGTAAACATGTCAGTTTATTCTACTGTTGCTGTCTTTCCAGAGATTACTGGGATAGCTGACTATATTTCCCTGGTTGTGCAATGAAGGAGTATCCAAAAAACAATTAAGAACCTTTGATATTTGAATCCAGAGACTGTACGTGTGTTGTCATAGCAGCCTACACAAATAATATTATTCATTCAAGACAGATAATTCCTAGTGTATAATATTTCTAAAATGTGATCAAATGAAATTTGCAAATAGGAGAAAATGCTATTTTTAAGAGAAAATAACATTAGTGGTAATGTATAGGCACACATGTGTTCTGCATGCAAAATCCATTACCAATGGATCTCTCGAATCTTTTGAAACACTCCCAGAATAAAAAGATACACTAGAATCTATGAAAATGGCTTGAAGAGGACAGCAAAATTGTTCAAATATAGAAATTTTTATGTCCTACATAAACAGATTCAGGCTTTTCAAAACATGGGGGGTTTTGTGCATGCCTATTGACATTCACATCACTGAATTTTAGTAGCAAAAGATGTAGTAGAAAGTGACTTGCAGAGTTGAATGCATAAATCAATACTCTTGCTGAAAGTTCTGGCAGCTTCATCAGAGAACGTGATTGATCCTTACCCTCAACTCTACCCATTCCACAGACCGTGCACTGTGCGAACAAATCAGCATTTTATCATCTGTTGCTCAGAAACCCCGATCTTGATTTCCCCCCCAGCTGGCAGGCAGGGCTGTGGCCGAGAGCCGCAGGGAGCAGCCGCTTGCCACGGCCTCGCTTCTTGGAACTGGTGCAGGAAATGGCCTGGGCAGCTGGAGAACAGGGGCCCAGAGGTCTGCCCATGTAGGGACCCAGAGGATTGCCCATGCAGGGCACAGAGGTCTGCCCATGTGGGGGCCAAGAGGTCTACCCATGCCCATGGGGAAACCTCCTTTTCACGGGTCTCACACCATAGCTGCCGTGTTCGAGGGCTGCAGCCAGGGCTAGGGGTCAGCACTTGGAGGATGGTGCTGTTACAGCAACGCTCTGCAGAGCTGTGGAGAAGAAAGACCAGTCTCAAATGTACAAAAGCCTGGCTGGTGCATATAGAGGGCATATTTGATACCTATATCTGGTTAGTCAATCAACTACAAATCATTCCATTCTCATGCAGCTTTCTTACAAGCAAATTGCTTAATATAATCACACCTACTTTTGAGCAAAGGTCTTATTTTGTATTGTGAGACTGATATTTGTGAATTTTATTCATGGTAGGGTCATAATCATTGCAGAAGCTGATTTATTCTGCTGATTTATTGCAGAAAGACAGCATCAACTACTTCCTCCCCACATATGTGTTATTTTCTTCTCCCTGCCTAAATATAAATCCCCATTTCATTTAGAGCCCTGTAGTGTACCTGCTTCTCACATGAATTACATACCAGCCACATCCCATTATCTGAAGCAGTAGCAAGTAGCTCTTGGATTTAAGGCAGTTTCTACGTAAACAAACAACTATTTCTTACTTTCCACTGTGCTCAGCTGAAAGTTCATTTATATCTCTGTCCTTCCTCCATTTAAAACTAATTTCCCTCTGCACAGGCACCTCTCTGGGTGTGGCTGTTTCATGCTAAATGCACTTGGATAGCAATTACGCTGATATTACCATGAGTCAGGTTGTTATCTAAAGGGATTATCATATTTTCTCTCCTTCTCCCTCCCCTCCTCTTCTGCCTCAGGGTCAAACATTTAAAGAGAGAGATCCCAATTTTTTAGTAGCTCTGTTTAATAACTAACTCTTAGCCAGGAGTGCATCATTTCTTGACACAAGCTAATCAAAATGCTGACAGAGCCCCAGTGACTGGGGAGTGTGTGCTAGAAAGGAGGGTTTGAGTTCTGCCCTCACAATACTTCCTAATAATATGGCTATTTTAATATGAATAAGATCACTTCAGAAGGCAAAGGAAATTGCAATGAAGATTTCAGTAACTGTTTGATTGGTATTTTAATCAACTGTCACGAAACTAACCTCAGAAGGATAGTTTATAACCACCTTCAGCATACTCTAGCAGCTTCCTCTGGTGTTTTTTGCAGAACATCTTACTCATTGTCACTAACATGATTATAGCACCTAGAAGTTTTGTTGTTTATATGTAGCATGACTGTGCCCCCAGGAGTCTGAGCCCATTGCTGTGGCAGATGACCACTACCTGTGTGCCTCCAGGAAGGCTGGGTGTGCAACATGATGAGAAAAAGCCTTGGCAGGGAGGAGGAAAAAGAGGGCAAAGGAGGGTGTCAGATTTGTTGCAACCTGTAGCTCCTCCACTTGGGTTTAATCCCTTTGCTGACTCCGATTTCTTGTCCGTACCAAGAAGTGGTCGGGGGAAGAAAAAGGGATATAAAGTACAGGATGGGCTTTATGCTGAGTGTGAAAGTGAGCATTTCTTGCTCCGATTGCTGTGTTCAGGTGAAGGCAAAAAGCTAAGCACCTAAAACTGAAATAAATAAAGCTCTGCAGTGCTGACTTGAGCTGGGCATATTGCTGGGGTTTCACCTAGGGGAAGCTGCTACAGGGCAGGAGAAGGCTGGGGCCTCCTGGCACCAGTGGGTTTGATGGTGCACCCTGAGTTTCACCTCATTCCTCTTCTACTGTCCCTTCAAGGGATGAAACAATGGGGAGTTATTTAGGACGATCCCTTCCCTCAGCTTCTTTCTACCGTAGCTTTCTCTTGGGGACAGGACTGGCTGAACATGTAACTGGCTGCCAGTATAAATGGCTTGGGCAAGAGGATGGTAAAGGGACTACAGGTTTTATTACTATGTTCATCGATCAGCATTGCTGTAAAATACCTTTGTTACCAGTGTAGACAGGGGAGGCATCCCTTGTTCTCACAGATTCAGGAGGGGTAGTTACCGATTTAGGGAGATCACCAAGTTACAGTGATGACTTACTACAGATTTTAAACCAGTATCAATATATGAAAGGCCTGCTGCACTTTTGCTGATTGCTGCAGTTAGTAACTTCCCACGCACCTAGTTAAATGCAGCCCGCCGGACTCAGGCAGGCAGCTGTGTGCCTGCGACAGCTGGTGGGCGTCTGCTTGGTGTCTCTGTGTTCACAGAGGCAAACCGTGTCTGACAGACTGATGCGATGGCTGCAGACAGTGCTCAGAAAGGGCAGGAATTTCTCCAGTTGCTTTAATTGCACACAGCAAGGACGCGACAGGTGGTTTAAATCGGTGTATTGACATCCACCGGTCCAAATCGGCAGGGCTGACCTCTGGCTGGTGGAGCCATGGTGTTGTGAATGAGCGATTAGGTCACTTAAATGATCACTCAAAGGTCTCGTAAGAAAAGATTTTACTGAAAATTTAGAAAATGTGATTTTACAGAGCTCATTGTCAAGGTTCACTCTATTACTTACCAAATGAATAAGAAATCAAAGAGTCTTTTGAGTAGAAAATGATTTATACAGAGTGGAAAAAAAGTGTAAGTGGGTAGGGAGACCCTCCCATTGAGCCACCAGGTTCGGACTGGACCCCCTTGCTTTCTAAACTCCTTCTCAGAGAGGAGCCTAGGTGCGGCTGGACCCAGACCTGGCCTTAGACCACAACGGCTTATGGCTAAGGAATATGCTTAGTGTCAGTTCAGGGTGTGTTCACAGTTTAAAGAGAGAGAGAGAATCACAGGAATTTAGCAGCTATTAATCACTGTTTAACTTAGCATTTACTGAGTGATTTAAAAGAATTTGCTGTTACAATGACAGTAATAGAATATTGTGTTTTCAATTGATTCACACAGGCACGCACACACGCAATCATAAAAATTCCTCTCGAGTTCAGTGAAATGCTCACTTCTAATCGAATGATTTCTCAGTGGGTGAAGGTTGAGTCTGGAGGAAATCAGCTGAAATAGTTTACGAGCTACTCTGAGAGGTGTCCCACACAGACGCAGTTACTGGGTGCAGCCCACTGTGGACCAGAAGAGCTCAGAGGGCCTTCCTTGGTACCGCTGTTCATAGGGTCTCAAGATGATTGACTTTAGATACCAGTAATTTTCCATCCTGGTCACAATCCACGTGATGCAATCCTGATATTTAGACAGCAGCTATAAAATTCCAGTACTACCTGGACTGTACAGTTCTGACGTTTACCAGGCAGGCCCGACCCCAGGCAGCAGGGGTTCCTGGTGCAGTCAGGGGGTGTCTGATGGGCCCAGCTCACTTTCCTTGCACAAAGAGCAGGGAAAGTGCCAAGTTGTCCCGACTCAATGCACACCAGCTAACTGTTCTTGCAGTGTAAGCAAGAATGCAATGTTGGCTGATTCTGGGATTGCCAGGCGTGAGGGGGGGCTGCACCACCATGCATGGCAGCTAACACGGACTGAGACCCAGCTCCTGAGCTGTATTGTGCTGCGTAAAACCATCACTGTCTTAGAAGACCATTTACAGTTTAGAAATGTATAGCAAAAAATTATGAACAATGTAAAGGAACAGAATTTTATAGGTCAAAACAGAATTATTCTGTGCTTTGCAGCGTTACTTCTGCTTCTGTTGTGCTAGGAAGAGCTGGCTTGCCATCTCCCCTGCATTAATGCCAACAGGATTAGGGTGACTTTTCGGAATATTAAGCAGGCTTTCTAAGGGCTGAAGGGCACAATGTTCCTGAGGCTCATTCTCAGACCTTCTTACATCTCTGTCAAAGCAAATGTTGGATGAACTACCTTGCCTGAAGTGGAAATCCCCTCAAGAAATATTAGCATTGCCTCATTTTGAATTAACATCTGATTATCACTGAAGTCTGTGCCGTTGTTCCTCCCAGCATTACCCTCCTGCTTTATCTTTCCACGAGGCTAGACACTGCAGGCTCCTGTACTTCTGCCATGTCAAAGCCTCCAGGACTCCGCTGAGGTTTCCATCCCTGTTCGTGCCGTGCTACCTCCTGTTAATGGTTTTACACGCCGCCCTGGGCCAGCTGCCGTGCTCGCTAACCTCCTTTGCCTCTATAGCCCCCCTTGCAGAAGGTGACACCGGCTCCCCTGACAACCAGGAGGAGGACTGGTGAGATGGCACAGCTGGGTGCAGAGCATCTGGAGGGAAGCACCGACGAAGGGTGAGGGTGACGGGGAGACGTCGGGAAGGCTGGAGGTTGCTGCAGAGTCCCTTTGGCAGAGGCAAGGGACCCCTGTGGAGGCAGAGGAAGCCCTGGCAGAGCGAGGTTTGTGAGACGTGCTCAGAGATGGCGGGGGGCTAAGCGAAGAGGTTTCACAATGCTCCCGGTGAAGACAGGTCTGATGGTCGGCAGTGTTTCCAGCCAGCCCCTGCCTGGAAAGAGAACCTCTGTCCTTACAAGACAGCAGTATCTCACAAGTTCCACCCATGGCATTTTTCAAGCTTAAAGGGTTGTAGTGTGCGACATGGGGTTTCATTCACTCCCTCTGCAGCAATGGCCAAGCGGGAGAGATGAGGGACCTGCGGCCAGACCGGTGCCAGCACAGGCTCCCGCTCCCCGGGGGTGCAGCAGCACCAGGGCCGGGGGAGCTGCTGCCCCTGCAGCCCCAGCAGCAGCCGCCTCGTCCCTCCGCAGCCCCCCACCAGACCCCCGTGCCGGCCAGCTCAGTGCTGACCGCCAAATATTCCGCTCCTTTGCTGGACTTTGCTCACAAAGCATGAAGTGGAATAGGGAATAGGAGAGCTGTCTTAAGAGCAAACAGTGGGAATGGGAGAGGCGTGAGGCACAGAGCCAGGCTGCGCAGCAGCAGCTTTTTTGCAGATTAATTTTTGTGTGACGGGAGGTAGAACTATGAGAATAAAATTGTAGGAGACAGAGCTGACTTAGGTATTTTTATTGATGCAGTTCTCCAGTTTTCATCTCTGCATGTGAGCTCTCTTGCCTGAAAGTGGATCCTGCTTGGAGGGTAGGGGTAGAACAGAAAAAAAACAGTAATCATTTGAACATTCTAACACAGGTGACAAATTCCAATGTGTTTTTAAATGGAAAAGATTTATCAAAAGAAAGAAACATATTAAACATGTTAGAGATATGCTTAGCAACAGCAGGATCACCAGTTTTAAGAAAGAGAGGTTAGAGGTTGTCAGTTCTGGCACTTTAAACCAATTAATCTGAAGGTGTTATTGACCTATTTAGCAAAAGCTGGCTGAAGTGTCACTTCAGAAGCACAATGCTTCACTGGAGAGGCACAAATGAGAAGTTAAGAAAAGATGAAATCTATGGATCCATCAGTTTTTTCCATTAATAAGGTTGTATTAAAAATGCACAGCCATGTTCTTTAAAGTCTGAAGAATTCAAGCAGAAATTTGATTATTTGGTTATGTACACCTAGAATTTTTTTTTTTAAAAACCCAAATCTAACAAGTAAGGAAAGGTTAGTCTGTGAAAAGACATTTTCCAAAAATCAGCCCAGAAAGGACCAACAACTGATCCTGAGAGGGTCTAGGCAATCACAAATCATTGTGAATTAAGTGTTGAGCATCAGAAAGTGCATAGCATAGTTTCAGAAAGTGGCCCCTGCTTTTGCATCCAACTCTGAGGGAGAAAAATGAATCAGGAGTTGCTGCAGGGGGGTAACAGCTCTTACCGTGCCTCAGAGTTTGATTTTTGCTCCTTCACAGATGAGAAACATCTAAACTGTACATCTAGAAACATCCACCCCTAACTTCTCACTACTTTAAGAAATGAAAGATTCCTTACTCAGGCAGCGTGTGGCAGCAAACATTGCTTTGGTGTTCACAGACCTCAGCCAGGTTCTGGTACAAAGCCCCTGCACCGCTGGCTCCCTCAAGCATGCCTGGCAGAGAGGCCTCCTGGGGTGCTGTGTCCTGCCTTGTCTGTGTGCATCCCTGGAAGTCCTCACGGAGACCCTCCTGCTCCATTCATTCTCCCCTCATGTACCATCCTTTGTCCCGGCTACCGTGCCCCGTGCGCACGGCCCCTTTCCCTCACTGTGCTTTGCCGCCTTGGCAGTCCCAGGCATTGGGGAATATTGATGGCTGCGGTTTTCAGTTCCAGCAATCCTGACCCTTTCTAAAATAACCCATCGATCGCCACAAGACTGATGGTGTATTCCTAAGAAGCGGCATCACGCTTGTTGTCTCTGGCTCCCAACCTGAGGGGTGGGTTTAATGATAAATAGGGAAGGAACGGTTCACGAGAGATGGCTAGGAGACTAAGTCTGGATGGAATGGTAGAGGGTTATTTATTAGTAGAGAAAAGAACTGGGGGAGGTTATTTTTTAATTCACACAACTACTTTTGTTTTGCTTCAAACCATGTTCCAAAACCCACAGCGACACACTTGTAGTTTGAAATCCAGTAAGGCTACCAGCTCTTAGTAAACATTTGCTTGATCAACTTTTCTTAGCAGCTTTGATCTGTGAGCGCTTATTTAATTTCCTTTTATCCCCTCTTGCCATTTTCTTCTTTGTTTACTTTGCCCTTTGGATATACCCTTTTGGCCTTGGCAACTTTTAATGTGCTCGTCTTTGAAATAAGGATATCACAAGTATTTTAGACAATTGAATCAATGATGATATACGGAGAAGCCCTAAGGTAGCTTTCTTTTTCTTCTTCCTTCTTTTAATGCAGGCCTTGGCCAGCTAAACTTAGAAAAGAAGCTAGAGATTTAGTCAATGGAAAACCTATTAAAATGAATTGATTAGAACAACATGCAGTTCTTAGAAGACATAGAGTGAAGTAAAGTTTCTTTATTTCTGTTAGCCTATTGTATATTGCAAAAAAAAATTTCCAGACTGGACACATAGTCCAGAAGACCCTTATGGACAACAGAAATTCTGATTATAAATATGCTTCTGAAGACTGGAGCAAAGGATCACATTCATTAAAATAATGGCTTCATACTTTTGTAAAATAATACATTACCTTTCAGGCAGGAACATGATTATTTCCTAATGATTTCATCATATATCTAAGGTACTTGTAAAAAAGTCAATTAATCTAACGTCAGTTGTCCTTACATACACTGTAAGGGTTCTTGAACCATTTATATATACAAAATATTCTATTGTGTTTAAAGAACAAAGGCAATTGTAAGGAGATAAACCAGTTTGAGATTACATATAGTGTGCATGCCAGTTCTTGTGTACTGTGAAATGAAGTTCATTAGTGACCTGTTTCTTTATTCTGCTCACGACATGATCAGCAGCATATTGGAAAAATTTGTGACACACTTTCTTTTATCTAATGAAGTCATACAGCCTCTGATCCTTGTCTATTAGATGTGATCAGCATATTTTAAACACCAGTAAAGCAAACAAAGAGGGAAAAGAATGTGCGATCTTTCAAACATAAATTAAAATAAAAAAATCTAAAAGACAAGTTCTGTTATAGCCAAGTTGTATCATCCTTACTCCAATTAAACAGCACTTTTCTTTGCAAGTCATTACCTCAACGGACTGAGTCATGAAACAAAGCATTATCAGTTTAAGTAAGGGCATCAAATGCAAGCCTTTAGTAAACAAAGAAAGCAAATTTCTCCAAAATCCACACACAGTAATTTCAGTGATGTGATTGTAACTTGGAGAGAAGCTACGTGTTCAGGTGCTCCTACTTACATTGAAGTTCCCAACATGAGACATTCAAACCTGATCATTCTGGAGATAGCATGTTTCCATGCATCTGCTGTTGTTGTTGTTATAATTGTTTACTTATTTACTGATTTGTTTTGCTTTTGATAGATGGGATAGGGTTAGGCTGTGAGGAGATGTAACCCTGTGTATTTTTATTCATGTTTTATGACGTGGAGATGGGATAGCAATGGAGGAATGAAGACACAAGAATGTCGTGGTCAAACCGAGGAATATGTAAAACAGCCTTTGTAGAAGGGTGAGGAAGGCAGGACTCAATTCGTCAGCAATGTTGTAGTGCTTGAGAATGCAGAAGCTGAGAACTTGGACAAGAGCCATCTGTATCTGTTGATGGACAGCAATTGTAAATGACATGAGAATAAACATAAGGTAAAAGAAGAAGCAAAAGATGTAGCTGTTGGGAAAACAAATAGAATTGAAGGGTTTTTTTGTTGTTGTTTAGACAGAAAAGAATAAAATGTCTTTGTACTGTGAAGGTAAAGATGCAGAGGAGTTCAGGAGAAATGCAAAAGGAATTATATTGGGAATGTGAAGCCATGGAGACAAACAGAAGAGATCTAATCAAAAAGAGGAAAAATTGAAGGACAACAGTGAGAGCAAGAAAAGGTATAGTGTCCTGGAATTTAAAGGTTGGAATGTAATTTTAATTTGGGGTGCTCAGCAGTTTTTGTATAAAGAAAAAAATGGAGGGGTAAATAGGAAAAAGTGTGATGGCAAGTAAAAGATGTGAAGGGGTCTGAAGCTATATTCTGTTGAGTTGCAAAAGTAGAGTCATTGAGCTAGGCAGACTGAAGAGTCATGACTGAGGCACAGGGAAAATCAACAACTACGCTCATAGCAGAAAGGAAAGAGAGGGTAGGAAGGAGATATTTAAGATGAAAAAATGTCATTGAACTGGAAGAACTGGGTGGCCATGGAAAAGGTTGTGGTGCTGTTGGCTAGGGACAAGTGGGAAAGAAGCCCAGGCAAAGACTGGATTGGAAAAACACAAACAGTCAGAGGTTAGAGGAGGCTCCGTGTTTGGTATAAACAGCTCAGGAGAGCTGACCAGGGCTGCCAAATGGTGTGGTGAAACGTACAGCAGAGGGGTTGCATAAATAATTACCATGGCAGCTGTAGGCATAGATGAGACTGCAGAGAGGAAAAAATGAAACTAGAATGAAATTAGAGAAGACCAATCAGTTCAGGTCACAGGGGTCGGGAGGTATGAGGAGAGAAAAGCTTAAAAAGTTGCATTCAGATGAGGAGAAAGAGTGCAAAGAGAGAGACTCGAAGGGTTGAATAAAAGAGTAAAGCCCGAGAAGCCCAGGAAATGCTTTGATCTAGGATGCACAATGTAAATCTGCAGGAAAAGGCAGCTACACGAATAGTACCAATTGAAAAGACATAATTCCTTGAGACAGTAAAAAGCTGAAGGAAATGTGTAGAGGCTCCAGATGCATACTAACTTTTAAAAATGGAGTGATCATTCAACTGATGGTAAGAAAATGGGACGAAATAGATATGAAGAGATGTGATGGTTCTGATGTAACTTGTCATTCCTCACATACAGCTTCCTCTTTTTGGCTAAAATGCAGAGTACCACCTTTCAGTATTTCCTGTAGAGATTTCTCTAGAGATTTTCCTACTGTGAAAGTCCAAATACCAGGCACACTTATAGCAAATAGAGTAAAGAAGTCATGATACTGTGCCAAGATTCTCCTGAGCTACCTAGGACATAAAGTCATACTTTCGATTTCATATTAGTATTACAATTTTGTTTTACAGAGTGAAATAATAATAAAGAGAAAGGAATGCAGTTGGGAAGTATAATAATCTTATGTGGAAAAAACTTGATATTCTGGGATGGGGATTTTCTGCAAAGTTTAAATGGACTTTTGGATCTGAGCAATGGTTTGACGATGGAAATGTGCCTAGCCCTGATAGCTGACTCACAGCTCCTGGGTGGACAGAGAGAACCGGCAACTTTCCTGCCAACCTCCCTTTTCTCTTCCTCTTGAAAATGAAGATGGAGAAGAGAACAGAAATGGCTAGTCATTTCTCATTCCTTACTCGTACTTAAAAGAGAGCAGTCACGCTGATGGGAAAGCTTTTTCTAGGCAGAATGCCCTGGAGACTGTTTTTAACAACTTGGAATTAGTTAAATTTCTTTTAAGTGTACTACATACCATTCCTGACTTCTCTGCGTCTCAATTATCTCACTTTGGCCGGGGTGACCCAACTTGTCCCACATCAACACAGCTGCAACATTGCTTTCATCTGCTCTAGTGAGAGCCAGAAACATGAATGCTTTTGAAAACCAGGCCTCTAGATTTCAGCTGGCTGTGGCAGTGGGACACGGGGAAAAAAACAACCAAATAAAAACGCAAAGGCTCGCTACCGCAGGGGCCTTGGTATCCGATCTCATGGAACCTAATCCAGCACATGCACGGTCCTTACAGCCTGCTGTGACTGCATGCTGTTTTGCAGCCTTTGAAGGAACCGCTTTATTCAAAGCGTAGATTTTGTATTTCTCTTCATTTCTACTTTATAAACCACTGTAGCAATGCAGTCTGGACGCAACAAAATGAAAGACACTATGTCCAGATCTATTTGCAGAAGGAAGAATTGAATTTGCTTGTGGGGTAGAGAGAGCTGAAGACTGCTTGACACTATACTCTTTCATTGCTCAGACTGAGTGAAGAGTTAACCTAATTTTGAGATTTCACAGCACTTGATAAATAAAAATCAGTATCTTTCTCAGAAAAAAAAGGTCATAATTTTGGTGTTCCTATTATGGCAAGCATTGTAAGTGGAACAGATATTCTGCTGAGTACTTCTGAATTTTAATAAAACTAGAAGCCATGGTTGCCCCCCTAACTTGACAAATAGTTTACACAGATAGCTTATACTGAAGAAGGAAAACGAGACAGTTCAGTGCCTTTGAGCTGTGAGCTCTAAGGGCAAAGGATAGGTATGCAGCACTGTAGGCAGAAAGCATGCAGAAGTTACTGAATCTTGCCTTTTTTTTTTTTCTCCCTGATCTGAATCTGTAGCTGGATGCATTTTTATATAAGCTTCAGAGAAGCTGTGTAATATGAACAGTATTTTGAAGCCACATGTAGTACTGTTCCTTCTCCATGTCTTGACCTAAGGCTTAATTTTGAAGTCTTCCTGACACACATCGTTACAACTAATTTCAATCAATTTTATATCCTCATTCAATATGTCTGTAAATTAACAGAAGAAAGGCCTACTACATCTAGTACAACATATTTTGATGAATGTAAAATGTCACCTGGAAAGCTTCTCATTTATTCCAAGTGGAGTTAACTGTTCAAAAATACTCTCTAGAAACAGAAGACCTATTAAAGTGTCTACAGAAATGAGTAGGAACTCGGACTGATCCCAAACACCTTGGGTAATAAAAAGACTTTGGATCACTGAATTGTCATGTCTTAATTGCATATTCCTATTCCAGATATCCCTATGAAAATAAGAATAGATAACTCCTCATTAAAAAAATAATGATTTTAGCAGTATCAATTAATTTCTTCATGCAAGCGAGATACAAGATGGCATGGGAATGGAAGAGCACTTTGACAGCTTTCCATTCTGTTAAGCAATTCTTCAGAAGTGTGTTGCAGTAGGGAAAAGTAGATAATATAAAATGTCTAGCATCCATATTTTTTTCTGCCTCTCGTTAAATTTAGTCATGATGCAGTATTGTTTTACAAGAAATAAGGAGGGACAACAATCTAAAAAATATTATTATAAGGTGAAGACTGTAGGTGGGCAATAACCACTAAGTATTTTTTGTGCCTAATCACAGAAGTGAAAACAGGCTCAAATCCTCAAATGAAACTAAAAGCGGGTGATATTTAAGTCATGCAAAGGAAACACAGTTGGAAAAAACCCCTAGTAAGTTGCCATCAGAACCCCCTCACACGCAGATTAAGCAAAAAATTTCTTCTTGAACTTTTCAGTCTTACATGTTGAATCTTCCATTCCTAAGAGGGAAAATATAGACTTTACTGTTATTTACAAATAGCTGGACTAATTGTTGATGTGTAAGGGGTGCTTGAAAGCATGAGAAACATTTTATTTGATTATGATTATTTATTCACAGATGAGACTATACAATAAAGTGTGTGTATACCTTGCATAGCTTTTGATTCAAACCCAAGCGAATTTTGAAACAAATATTGCAACTGAAAAGAGAGACAGAAGCTGAATTTTATATCTACTGCAAATGTACAAGCAAGGAGTAAAATAACCTGTGAAGACTAGACCTTCAAATTGTATTATCTGAGTAAAGAGCTTTCAGAGAAGTATAGTCACATTTTCGTTGACAGTATTCAGTATCTGAACCAATAAAAATGTATCACATAATCACCATAAATGACTAACTTGAAGATTTCTGCTTCTGTTCATGGTTGCAGAAAATCCAGGGAGGATAATGTTACTTTCTTGCATTTATTCCTTTGAAAATATACCTTAATGAATTCCTCTTGGCCTTTTATTTCTTTGTGAATCAGATCCAAACATCTCGCTGTGAGTATTCATCTGAAATTCAAGCTGTTCATGCCAATTGGCCATATAAATGGAGTCAGATAGCATTAATTTCTTGCCCTGATTAGAGGCTTTCCATAATCAACCAGGACATCAAATCACTCAGAAAGAGATAGCAGCTAGATTGGATTAGGCAAATTTAGAAAATTTAAAACCTCTCCTGGCCACACAAGCCATGTGTGAAGCATCTTGCCTAGAAAGAAAACAGTTAGAGTCAAGATTTATTGGTTGTATGCGGAGTTTAGGTTTAAATTTCCTCTACCCCTTCCATCCAAAGGAAAGGAATTCCTGTAGCTGTGGCTGGGCTGCGCTGGGAGCAGATATTTCCCCCTCTGTGCTCTCAGCTTCAGCACCACCTTAAACTCAACGAGCCTACTCAACATCTTCAGTGATACAGGCATGGGAGGCTGGAATAAATGGAGTGTAATTTAACTGTCCAGGGCTTTGGGGGGTTTGAAACTGTCCTAAGCAATGTACCGTGTCATACCAGTTTTTTTTCTTTCTTATGGGAATGCTTGAACATAGGAACACACAGCTTGCTTTCTTCAAATATTTGTGTGAATAAAACAGTGATGTTTACAGAAAACTAAAATAAAAAAGATCAAGCACAGCCAGTTTAAGGTAATTTTAAAGCCGAGCAAATAGCTTTTCATTAGTTTCTCATCTTCTAATAGCTAGATATTAGCCCTGAAATAAACAAATTCTCAGTAAAAGCTTTATTTTCATGAAAATTTTCATTACTAGTGAGCAACTATATGTTCAGAAGTCAATGAATGGAAAATATGGTGCTAAGTATGAAGTCATGGTGCAGAAGCTAAACAGCATGAATGAACTTTGAAAGAGTGGTAGGTCCGATGGACACATATCATTTGCTCAACCTCTTCTGCTTCCTTTTCATTGCATTTGGTATCTATAATCTGTAGAGCGAGTCTTTGCCTGCTATACACCTGCTTCACCTGAAACTATAAAAAGCTCTAATTTGCATAAAAAAGCTAGTTTTGGGTCAAGTTTTAATTCAATATACATACTGTTGCAATGTTAGAGGTATCATTGCACACAAGACATGAAGTAACTAAGTTCTGTGTAAAAATCTAAATAACAATCATTAAAAGAAGTACAAAAAAAAAATAGCTGAAGTTATTTATCTTTTCCATTTTGTGAGTGACTGGAGAACTAACGAACATTTAGTCTGTGAAAGACTGAAGGTTGAGAAAAGGAAAATGAAAGTCTTTTCATCAGAGTATTTAAAACAGTTTGGTTTTATTCAGGTTTGAGGGATTTCTGTGTTTGATCTTTTAACTTTTGTGTCTAGTGAAGACGTTTATCAAAGGTCATTAACATTAATAAGAAGCAGAAGTATCTGGGTACTTCTCAGAAATGGAAAAAATGCATTTAAGGGATTTTAGCATTAATATATGCAACAGCCACAATTGAATTTGAGAGCCAAATGACTAATTCTGAGGAAATATGTAAATAAGCTTCCGAACATTAACAGTTTGATTTAATATTGTGGTTATATTTAGGGTAGTGAAAATTTATCTCATTGCATAGCTAAAAATGTATTAGTTTCATGGTTCAGGCAATGTAGTTTTAAATTCTTTTCATACGATTTAAGCCATAATGCATTTAGGAACATGTTAGGTAAATTGCCCTGTGCAGTGGTAATGTTAGTCCACAGCTTCTGTAATTGAAACACATTGCATAACATGGTTTTAAAGATGGAATATTTCTTGGTTTAGACGTGTCCTGATTGTAAGATCGGATTCAAAGCAATTTCCTTCAGAAGCGTTAGTCTCAGATGGATCACAGTTTTAAATCAAACCTCCCAAAGAGCCACGTGAATTTGACATATCTTCTCATTACGCTCGAGTTTGTAAAGTACAGGAATGGGCATGATGCTGTGATTTATTTATTGATTAATGTGCAAGTTTGAGGCTAAAATAAATATTTGAAAATAAGCAGTGAGTGGTTGAAGTGAACATAGAGCTAGAGACACAGGAAAACGTCTTAGCCTCTGATGTGATCATGCAAGGATTACAGCTAGCTAGCTGAAAAAGTGATTTTTTGTACAAAATGGTTGTGAAGGAAAGTTTGCACTGGATGTGATCATAACCAATATTTTCTTATCTGTGTCTGCAGAGAGTCAGAAACAGCTCCGAGCAAAGAAGCCAGCATTATACTTGCCAAATGTAAGCCATTTTCAAAACTTGTTTTTGATGTGTAGAACAGAAGAAGAGAAGGAGAAAGAGACTGGCAAAACCAAATCTCCTCTGTTGCCGTTTCAAACCTGGAGAAGCCAGCCCAGCTTCGGTGCTGCAGACGCTACGTGGGGGTTCAGGCAGTACCTCCACCAGCTGCACCAGTCCACATTTCCCATCTCTTCAGCAACGTACCCCTTTCGCTTCTTACTCATTTCACCTCAGCAAGGGCCGAGTGACTCACGATATTACTTGGTGCACCACCAGCAGAAGGGTGTTCAACCAGCACGTGCTCTGTGGTCGGCTTGGTGTGTCAGGCAAGGCGAGCGCGTGAACAGGAATGACTGTCTGAATG
The DNA here is from genome assembly GCF_030867145.1 of Opisthocomus hoazin. Lineage (NCBI taxonomy): Eukaryota > Metazoa > Chordata > Aves > Opisthocomiformes > Opisthocomidae > Opisthocomus > Opisthocomus hoazin. The sequence continues at coordinate 96,709,662 of NC_134414.1, read as the reverse complement.
TAAGGGTGTGGAAATGGAGGAGAAAAAAAGTGCTTGTTACGTTTTGAACAATTTCTCTGTCCCACTTCAAGATGGGAAATCTGAGCCCATGCCATCTGGCTACCTGCCAGATGCTAATTCCACCCAGGATAATTTTCCAGAGCTTTTCCTGTGGCTGTATTTTGATGGGGGGACTTCTGAGCTCTAGCAGCAGTTAATTCTAGTTCAAATATTAGCACCAGGCAGCCCATGGAGAGGAATGATCTCATTATTTTTCTTTAGGATTCCACACTTGGCAGAAGCTGTAGCAAATGAATTCAAAAAGGCTGGTAAAAGGGCACATCACCGTCCTGACAAGCAGTTCACACGTTGCTTATGTTAAAATGCTATTACTTCTCAAAGAGGTTTTACTAGGCAGACAGATTTTGGAGGCTTTCTGAGCAGATGACGCACAGTCTCACTGATGCCTGAAGCTTTCAGCTTCCAGCTATTTCCAAAACCAGACCTCCCTGAACCCTGGTTTATGTGGTGGATTGCTACCCTCAGGACTGAAGTGCCTGCAGATCGAGAGATAGGTAACACAAGGAAGCAAAATGTCAGAAGAAACAGAGGGATTTGGGTACTTCTCTGAAATGGGAAAAAAAAAATATTGAAGTGATTTTAGAAGAGTCAAGATTTCTTTATCTACTCTTCTTTCTAAGGTGGTAAAACATTAAAAATACCACAGATGTAGTTCACAGTAGGGCCAAAAGGAGGCTAGATTAAGCTCTGGACTCACAACAGGGACAGCTAATTCTCGTTTGTGAGCTGTGGAAGTGCCATTTTATTCATTCCTAGGATGTTACAAGAAGAAGGTGAGAACAAAGGAACAAAGGAAGACTCATTTTTTTTTTTTTCTAATGTAGAAACCGATGTTCATAAGCTCACTTTCTCTAATTACTCATGGAGACAGCAAGAAAGTAAAAGCATCTCATTTGCTCTGCAGATCAGTACATAAATAGTCTGTCTCCATGCCACTGTAAGAAAGAGGCATTGCACATCTCTTTTTTGGAGTTGCCTGGCTGCTTTATTGTGCATAAGCATAATAACTGTTATTTTCTGTCATTTTCCAGCATTTTTGTGTTCTCTTAAACACAGGCGTTCAGGGAGTTGAGCTCCGTTGTTTCTACTCTAAGTGCAAACCCAGAAATCTTCACTGAAGTCAGTGACCTGGTGTAAACCAAGAGGAATACAGAACTTACACAACTTAAACACCCAAGATGTTTACAGTGCTACAAAATAGTGATAAAGCACATGTATGATGGAAAAACTCTCCTGCCTGTGGGCTTCATAGTACTGCTGGATTCAAGAAATATTCCAGCACCCGGGTGAGCTGGGATGCAGGTGGAGTGAGAGTGGGCATAAATAGGAGGGAGGTGAGAAGAACCTTGGCTGTGATGAGCTTGCTCTTGGCTCTTCTGCACCTACACAAGAGCTACCAAAACAGGGATATAACTGAGAGCTGGTTTAGTCTCTATCTGTGAGGCAATTGTACAGGGACTGAAAACAGGAGGTGTAAATTGTCACATCTTTGCCCCACTGACCAGCAGTACCGCTCCTATCAGACAAGGAATCTCCCGGCAACACTCTGCCTACTGGCTCCATGCTGAAGATTAGGTGTAGGATGCCTGGTGGCGGGCTATGAAGTTTGAAAGGTGGGAGACATGGCTGAGCACATGCCAAGGCCTGCACTGCGGTCCTGAGCACCGCACGAGGATGGTATTTTTGGGTTAATCTGTGTTAGACAAGCTCTGTGGTTTTTTGGATGTACACTGCCCACAGCAGCAATCACTTAATGCATCATTAGATTTTGCAATAATTGGCTAGTACGGGCTCCTTTACAAGAGGAGAAGTGATTTTCCTGGCATCCCATTTTATATAAGTGCACTATTAGTCATATGCCATTGGTGGTGTATTTGACTTGTTTGTTGTTTAATGTTTGAGGTGAATACTATTTAAGATTTATTTTGTAATTTTCACTATGCCAATGTAAAACATATAGTTTGTTGCCACCAGGTTGGAAAAAAATCACCTCTTTATGCAAAAAGAGTGTCAAGATATTAAACTTCCCAGTGATAAATGACAGAGACACCAAATATACCTTGTTCCTGTATATCACTTCTTTGACTATGATGTGCTCTTTATGTAATATTGTGGGTTTCATTCTTGTCCTCAGAATACCCTTAGAACTGAGGAGTGCTGTCCCAGAAATCTTATTTTGCTGACAAAAAGATTTTAATTTTTAGACAGTTATCAAATATATAGATGCAGGTATAATGTTTTAGTTGCATAATATAATAGGTCACTAGACATCTGAATCAGATCATCATTCACTCAAAATCCCAATAATTTGCAGTATATCTTGTCTAAATGGAGGTCAGAGAAGACACTGATAAGGTCAGCAATTAGTGCTGATACTGAAAGCTGGCACTCAGTAGAGAGGACAGTAATTATGAACTGTATAAAACTTGAACTAATTTACGTAAGAGGCTGCTACAGTCTTGGGGTCTTTTTTGGTTCCCGTGAATTATCATCCACATACACTTGTTAATGCTTTCTGATCTGAAGAGATCCCCAAATTAAAGGAAGAACGGTCTTCAAATCATTAGCTCTCTGGTGGTTTTCAGTTGATACAGTTAATATAAAGTCACTGTTTTCAAACCTTCCAAAATTTGATCAGAGCTCTAAAATGACGCTGCACTACATCTGTTCCTATCAGTTATGCCCACTAAAATAATTATAATAGAAAGTCCTCCTTGCTGGGAGAACTCTGGACAGCTGGAGTCTTCCCTTTAACCTGCATAAAACTAACAGACATCATATCTTTCTTGTTAGCAGTTCTGCATAACATTTTTCCTGCCAGTGCAATTTAAAGTAAGATCAGGAAGGCTGAAAAGATGAACAACTATGCTGTGTGCTTTTTTAATAATATGAATGTATCAGGTAAGTGAAAACATTTATTTTCTCACTGCAAGAATAATTACAGAACTATCTTGGAGATTTGTTATGTCCCTGAATAACAATTGCCTAAATTATTCCCGTAATTGGAAAGATGCTTACAGACATTGTAAACATCAAGAAAAATTTTAGGTTAAAGATCTAAGAAAAAAACTGGTAGCTGAAAACTTAGCTTATTAATAACTCAAAATAGTTCTGGGGAATGTAATCTATTTATTGGCAATGCTTTATCTAAAACTGTGGCTGTATGGATTTGATTGCTCTTCTGTGCCACAAGATGTCATTGTTCTACCGTTGTCAGCTTTTTTAATCCACACTGTAGGAAAATATGCAAAAATTCCTTTGCCTGGTGTTTTAAGAACTTGGAAGCATACACAGATAATTATCTAGGTTTTAGCTGCTTGAGGGATGTAGAAAATGGCAACCTGTCAAAGACTAAATCCGAAAGATCTCCTTGACACCTATTAATGCACTAGCAAGCTTTCAAGGTCTTTGGGCTGGTTTGCTTTTCCCTTCCTTGTGTAAAGGCATGCCGTGCAGCCATTCCATTCCCTTACTTTGATACGTGGCAAGGAATTTTATTTTAATTCTGTTTTGATGTCTTGGAGGATGACACATGGCATTTTGACAAACCCAGGTTGCTGTCCCCCCTCAGGCAAAGGGCAGGTTCAGGGCCTCTGGCTTCATCCCCGCCTGGCTGCTCGCCCTGGGAGGGCTGCCCCGCCGCTTGCTTCACGCCAGCCCTGTGTAGTTGCACTGGTATTATTAACGCAGCGCTTCGTACGACACTGAGCCTGTTACATAGGTGTCAGGTAGGATACCGTAAAGAAGAAATTCGACTATTAAGCACATATAGGAAACAAATGGGTGCAAGCACTAAATATTTTTTTCAATTGCATCAGCCAAATAAAACCCCAAGAATATTTATCCATTCAGGAGATTTTCCAGATAGATGCCTGATTGGCAAAACATGGCTGAATTTCTTAGAGAAAGCCTTGGGGGGGTGAAGAGGGGGGTACCATCACTTCTACAGGGCTTGTCTTGTGCAGGGCGGGGAGCTGGCTGCTGAGCCAGGGTTTCCCCTCTGTTCTGAATGGGAACCACAAAGGGAGCTGCCTGGCCATTGCGTTATTTGCTCTGTGCTAAAATGCAGCCAGAAACCCTATTTCAAAATGAGTTCATTGTGCAAAAAGCTTCAGGAAAGCTATGGGATGAAAGAGAGAGGGAAAAGGAGGGGGCAGATGGGTTTGTTCAGAGATGCAGCAAGAGAGACCTGGCATTTACCTGCAAGGCTGGAAGAAGCGCTGGGAAAGGGAGTGTAGCAAGGGAGTTGTAAGGGAATGTTGTGCAGCGGATGAGTAGGTATTACTTCAGGTTTTCTGCCCAGGTGCTAATGACCTTGGAGAGGACATAAGAGTTTCCTGACATGAGATGGCTGAATAGGAGACTTTGATGTGTTAATAGGAACCTGCTGGTATATTAGACAGGTATTCACTGTTGAGACCAGAGTCTCAACTCATTCTCTGTGACTAAAGAAAGCCAAATACAGCCATCCTGTGTGCATCTATAGATTATAAAGCTAACAACCTATTGCTGTAATAAAAAGAAGTAAAATAAAATAAAATAAAATAAAACAAAACAAAACAAAACAAAACAAAACAAAACAAAACAAAACAAAATAAAATAAAATAAAATAAAATAAAATAAAATAACAGATATCCTAGGCATTCAATCATATCACTGTCAGCAGAAAATGGGTATTGAAGATGTTGAGTAGATCCTTCTTTTTGTAATCTGTCTTGGAAGTCTCAGTGGACCTTCCAAAACTTCAAAACCAACGGAAGTGTTTCTTCATCCTGGGATGAAGCATACTGACAGAATGGCAGGTGAGAAGCTTGCTGGAAATTGCTGTCTAAATCACTACCTTCTCTGTGCATAAATAGTGACACTCTCTGAAGACCGTTCAAGTATAGAAAAGAGGGAGTTTACCCACAGGAGTTTGCTGGACTATAGAAAGTCATTAGACCATGTATTTGATATCAGTCAGATTGCTGTAGGGAGAGGAAAATGTGGCTCTGTTGCCTCAACTTTCCTTGTGAATTTTAGCACTGGTTAGTTAGAGATATGTTTTTTGAGCAGCCAGAAAATTCAGCTCTTGCTGAGGATCCTTTCTGCAATTCAGTACTGATATTAAAAAAGTCAGCAGTAACAAAACGCACAGATTCTTCTCTCTGGGACTCCTGCTTTGCTTTTCTTCAGTGAATGTACCAAGCATATTTTTTGTCTTTGATTTCATACACAAAGCAAAGCACACCTCTTTACGAGGTCTCTTACCAGGAGCTTCTGCAGGTGTCATCACACGGTGTTTGCTGGCAGCAGCGGCGAGCAGCGTGGCATCCATAGCACTGGTGCTGGTGTCTCACTGGGTCCTGCTGTCAGCTCACCCAGGTGCACATCTTCTCAGGCAGGTTTCTGTGTGTTTCGCTGTTTCACCCTGCTTTTATTTTGTTTCATTAGCCAACTTCTGTATATTTTTCAGTATTTAAATTGAAAATCACTCTTTGCAAAACTGGTGTTTACAGTAGCGACAGTTAAATCTCATACTGGCAGACAGAGCGTGACTCATGTCTCTGGGACGGAAGGTAACGTAGGGCCTTTATGAGCTGTGTAAAATCTTTTCCTCAGGCTGTCAAGGTACCTATCACCTTTGCTAATGATTCTCTAGATGTCACTGTGTTAATGATCTCTTTTCAGCTCAAACCATAACCCCTGGCTGTCTGTTTCCCATGAGATAGCTAGCTTGCTTTGTGTGTAAACTGCACCTCAAACCAAATGGAAAATAATAAATAGCAATAACATTTCTGATGGAAACTGCCTTCCACAGAAGGGCTCAAAATGCCATGTGAAAATTACAAAGATAATGTCTCATCCATTACTAAAAAACCACCAAACCAAGAGCTTTTACTGGGCGCTTTATTTGTTCAGCCTGGGGAGGGGTGACACGTCAGCCTCTCTTTTGCCTCCCCGTGTGCCAGTGCAGATGCAGCAGTGGTGGCTCTGGACACCATTTGCAGTTGTGGCTGTGATGGCGTGGTTGGGATTTGCGGAGTGCGACCTTAAAGAGAGCCACACAGTCACACCCTTCCCGGCGACACCGACACCGACACCATCTGCTGCTGCCCGCGGGTCACAGAACGGCCCTTCTTCCTCTGCAAGACCTGGGGACAACCACCCCAGGGCTTGGGTGCTGCTCCAGCCTCACTGGAAACATTTCTCTGGTGTTCAGAGCAGCAAGGCAAAGAAATGCTCGTATTCCTTTCCGGGCTTGACAAGCCTCATCTCATAAAGGCTTTTGGCGTTTTCCAGGTTTACAGTAGCTGATCAGGAGCTGTTTATGCAGGCACAGCTTGTTTCCTGAATACCTTCCAGGCAGTGTGCTATCATGTACTCGGTTTGCTTTTTGCACAGTGGGTATTCAGTAGATTCACTGAGTATACTCAAGCTGTCACGCATCAAAGAAAGGGACAAAAAATCAAAGTGTTATTTGTCTTTTCAGAGTCCTTCGAGGCTGAATGGTCTGCCCCCAGTAGCACCCAACGACAACACTCAATGCTCAGTCAGATCTTGCTCTTGAAATATGTGTCCATGCACAATTAGCACTCACCATGGCGAGGGATGGCATGAGTCACGGTGACACGACGCCAGAACTATTGGGGCAGTCAGTCTGCCTGGTTTTGGTACTCCCTTCATCACGTAGTGCAAAACATTAGAAGAGAGCTGTGTGGACACTGAATGCAGAAACAGATGGGACACAAGTTAACTTCAATATGAGGAAGAGAAAGTCAGTGAGATTAGAGGGCACTGCCCTAACAGTCAAGTTTTGCACTCTAGGTTTAACCTGCTTTTTCAGCTCCATCCAGACTGCATTGATTAACTGGACAGGTGAGTCAAGTGGATGATTTTAATCTGTGGAAAAGACAAAGAGAAAATGAGGTGACCCCTTAGAATAACTCATCTCGGTGTAAAGAGGCTGTTAAACGAAGACCACTTAAAAAACAGGTACCTAGTGACCAAATAGTTTTTCGTTCTTTCTCACTGTCATTATGTTAATCAAAAGAGATACAGATGCTCATCTACCAACTTCTCACTAATGTTCAAAGGCACTTAATTCCTATTTTTGCCTTTGAAAATCTCCCCCCTTGATACCTAATACATTTCCAGCAGTCCTTCATGCTCAGCATTTATCACATATCCAGTAATCCCTATCTTCTCCAGCTTCTGTGCTGACAAATGTTAGCCCTGTATTTCAAAAAATTAATAACCACAGGGACACATTTCAGCTTAACAGAAGCTCAGGGTTGTCTTGGTTTCCCACAGCAACCATCAGGAATCCTGGAAGAAAATGGGTCAAATGAAAGCATTGTATGTCAAAATATTAGGCAGAACTATCATAGTCTTATTTCTGGAAGATGGCTGCGTGGTTGTTAAAGTGGGATGTACTTTACACACCAACTCCTCTAAATTATTCTAATTTAAAAAATGCATACTGTAGGAATACTTGACCATTTTGTGTAGAGAGCAAAATTAATGGGCTGAAGGAAAGCAACATGTACTTTCACTTTTGCATGGCATTTTAGCAAAGCATTTTCTAGAAACTTATGCACAAAACTAATTCTGTTTTTCCTGATCGGGGCATTGTCATAAAGATTATAAATTCAACAGTTAAAACAATCTATGGTGTAGATAACAGCAAAAAGTTGATCTAGGAACAACATGAATTTTATTTTAGGCCAGCTTTCTTTAACACTACCCTTCGCCAGTAAAGTGTGAATACCTTACAGTCTTCTATTGTTTTTCTTGCTGCTATTTGTTATTTCATCACAGAAGCATTTAGGATAATCTGTGATGCTCTAGAGAACTACTGTATAGAACACAGAGAGCAGAGAAGATTTTTTAAGATACTTATGGTCTTTCCCCAAAGACAATCTGTTCTTTGCAAGAGATAAGGTAAATATGTTAGTGAATGATGCTAACTTTTGGGAAAGTGTGAAACAAAACAAGCAGGGTTTAAATAGATCAGATACTTGGACAAAAAATAAACTAGGACTAAATTTAGAAATACTTGGTTAATAAGACAAAAGAAAATCCCAAATTTTAAATCAAGTAGATCAAGCTTCAGAAAATATACAGGTTTAACCCTGCCACCTTCTTTTGAGTAGGAATTGATTGCAATCTATTGAATTCAATGAGGAGAGTAAGTGTTCCTTTTGATAAGATGACAAATTGAATTTCAGAACATAGGTGCTATCTTTATAAGCTCAAGAGAGCAAAACTCTTCTCTCCATATAGTATACTGCTTTGGTTTTCCTCAATACACTTCCCCAGGGGAGAACACAACCAAATGCTCTCTGTAGAGTCTCTGTAGAGTTTCTTATTTCTGATACATTAGCTGCCTCTGCAAGCACTGGACCGAATAATGTGAAGCATTACTGAAGAATGGTTTTCTTTTGTTTCTTTTTTTTTTTTTTTTCCTGGATGGTATCATAATACTCAAGTCTTTTATTTCCAGTTACCTGCATTATGAAACAAAGCCAAAGATGATCTGTTTCTTCTGCTGAATCTGTTCAATTTTGTTGCAGGAGAAACGTGGCAATGCAATTTTATATTTGTTTATTTTGTTTTTGCTAAATGCTTCCTTCAGCCTTTCTACACTTTTCTGTCCTCCGGTGACAAACGCTAGTTACTGTCTACAGAGTTCTTCCTCTTCTTCTTTGGCCAGGTCTTGGCTTAAAACTTGTTTCCCACCAGGGAGCAGTCTGGGCTGAACGGTCCTCTCTTACAGCACTGAGTAATTCATGCCAAAAGGCCACGTCCCTCTCCATCAGGGGGACCTGCTCAGCCACCATCTCAACTCCATGGAAATATTGCCATAGGTCTGGGTGGAGGCAGTGAAGCCTCTTGCTTCTCACAGACTTTCATCCAGACTCTCATATCCTGTATCACAAACAGGGATCTTAGCTCTGATCCGTGTCTTAAAGGCATATGAACTTGAGATTATTGTCTATGCCTAATTTAATACAAAGAACATGGTATACTGCTTTTACGAATAAACAGGAAAGAAATTAAGCATTAGATACCAGCTGTTGAGCTTACCATCACCTATTTTTGGAACGAACTGTGACTAAAACTATGTAACAAGGCGACTTGCATAATAGAATTTACTTTATTCTGCATTACAAAGTAAATCTCTATGTCCTATGACTCTGCCACAGTATTTTATATCAAAACAGCTGATGATGCAAACCAGATTTCACTGCTGCTGAGACCTTGCTCTCTGACCTTTCTTCCATTCATTTGGGGAAAAAAACCACAATTTCCGTCCAAATGTCTCCCCCAAAAGCTTTTAAGAGATAAACATTTCTCCCCTCCTTTATTCTAATGTAAACTTGAACCCATAAAGTTTCGTTAAAAGAGTGTAAATCTTTCCCCTCCAGAAGTTATCTGCCATGTTTCTTCTTATCCTTTGGATGACTGCAGTAATTTTTACACTGTGCTGTCGAGAGTGTAATGTTAAGTGCTTCATTAATGATGATTTGTGCCATTGAAAAGTTTAAAATGGGCAGATCCTGGCAAGGGCTTGACATTATTTATTTTCGTTCTCCATATTAAACTCTGCAAAGAACATTTTAAGAGCAGTTTTGCTTCTACTTGGGAATTCTATAAGCAATATTTCACATGTCATTGCCTCAGAGACAGCATTAGTCAGAAGAACAATAATAATGGCTGCACATATTGCTAATAAATATTTGCATTTATTTGTAATAAAAGGGATACATTTTGCTATGTGAAATGAAGGAGAGAAGTAGAGAGATGCTTGTCTGCATTTGGAAATAATGATGATTCCAGAGATTTGCTGCTTGAAGGGTTAAGAAATAATAATTGGACCTCAAGGACCCAGGCCCTCCAGAGCATGGTACAGCAGTGCATCTGAAAGAAAATATAAGTGGAAGCTGGGGATTATCCTCGAGGACAGGCTGGGGCTCCCTGGGGTACCTCACTTCAAAAGAAAACCAAGGGATTACACTTTACTTTGGAAGTGGGGAGGGACAGGGAGGAGCAGGACGTGGGAGGGGATGCCTCGATGCTCTGACGTGCTGATGGGTTTAGCTCCTGACCTGGCTCCTGGCTTGGGACCTAGTCCTGGATTTGGGGGTGTCCACGTTGTTACTTGCCTGGAGTGTGAACCAGGGGGCAGAACTCATGCTAAAATACAGACGGGATAAAATAGCCACAGGACAACTTCATGTAGCAAAAATCAAAGACATTTTTTAACATTTGACTGTCTATTCAAAATTTAACTTTTTCTTTTTTTATCCTCACAGTATATTATAAGAGGAAACAGAGGCTCATTTGCCAAGCAAAGTTCTTTGTACTAAGACCAATACAAAGTTGTATAAAATGCATATGGTTTTGTTCCTTAACTACATTTTTTGCAAGATGTTGTAAAAACATGAAACTTACTGCAAACAAATCGGAAGGAAATGTAATTTTTTGTCTATCTGATATATATATAGACATTTTACTACAGCTTAAATTTCACATGACCTCGTTTAAACACCAGGCATAGGGAATGCCAAATGGTAGGTAGTTTCATTTGTTTGCTTTACTTCACTCTGACTATATTTCTCTAGGCAGACTGGAGCTTAAGTATGTACATTAGTAAACTGGAGAGAATTACTTCTAAAGATTTGAGGTTCTTGTCTGTGAACTCTAAGATGGCTTCTGGAAACAAAGAATGAGAAATAGCTGCCTTTCACAGTCAGAAAAAAAAATTAAAAGTGCTGTGCCCAAAAATCAGTTTTAGGAGCAGTATTAAATAACTTTGCAGGAAAGGAAAGGTCAAATACAATACTAAAAGGCTCTGAATTAAATACCCTAGAGAAATTAAATTGTTAATAAAGTCTCTTACAGCCCTTGTATGATTAGTGTTTCTTGGAGCTTTGAAAAGATCAGATTGCCTGTGCAATGTAAAATGTCACTGGAAAAATATTTATTTAATCAGCATGCATTAAAATATATGAATCTCTGTGTGGCTCAACTCAGCTGCAATAATTTTCCAGCACACATCTGCAGCAGTCAGATACCAGCCTAGCTGGGTTTGTGGTTCATAGTTCAGTCATTCATTAGTTTCCCCTGTACTGGAAAAATCCAGCAATCTGTTTTAGAGAGTGAAATTCTGCAGAAATTACAGCTCCCACAATAGAAATAACACAAAGCTAGATGTAAGGGGCCCTCACTGATTTCAGTGGCCAGACTGCTATTTATTTCAGTATGACTGGGAAAAAAAACCCCACACAGCTGGGCTAAAGACAGAGGAATTATTTACTACAGATTGCATTTCATTTTACACTTAATCAACAAGCAGAATTTAATTTAGTGGGAGAGAAACGAAGCAGACAAGGAAATAGTTGCTGCAGGGGGAGGAATCGGCCCCGGGTGGAGAGGAATCTGCAGGAGGGAAGAGGAAGGAGGGAAGTTCAGCTAGAAGAGCTTACCAGCGCTGGTGCCCATGAAGGGGATAAAAGCCCAGATCCTTCACAGCTACCACACTTCTCCTGACAAGAAATAGATTAACTTCTCACTCTCTGCAGGACGCAGCAACCTTGACATGCTGCTAGTCCGTGGGATGATATGAAAGACAACAAAAGAAAGGAATGCATTCACTCTAATTGTCAGGGAAAAAATTAACAGAGAAGAAGCAAGGAGATTTTTGTGAACTAAAGTATGTCAGGAGACAGGCCCACCTTAAGAGTTGTCCTGGCAGTGCTCTTCCCAACAAATCCAATTAATATGAAGTGTTGACATTTATATCCAGGATTATGATGCCCAAACATCAGTGACAATTTGCTGGCAGCGTTAACAATGACAGAATCTGTACTCAGAAACTCCCAAAATGTTTAAAGTCACACGGATGTCATGTGTCTACTCCCAGTTAGCAGTACAAGACATTAACAAGCTCAATGATCAGTTTAAAAAAGTTTTATAAAACTTATGTAGGTCCATTTGCCTTTTGACTAATGAAAATGCCTTGCAGGTTCATTTTTCCTTCCTATTTTCTCCACCTAAAAGTAACAGTTTAGGAGTCTCATTTCCATTACAGCTTCTGTTGGTGCGTAAAAGCAGAGTACCTGTGGAGAAAGCTCTGGATTAGATGGGCTCCCTGTGGAGTGCTCAAAAACCATTTCTGATAAGAGATGCTGTTTGAGTTATTTTTCTTTCACAAAGAATCTTACGCAAAACTGTGCTGCAGTTTGGTCACAGTATACGAGGTCTGCAGTGCCCAGTGCTTGGTGTACGAAGAGAAGTTACAGTAGTGCTGGGTAGCGGCCTGAGTATGGGGTCTGCTCAGGAAACTGCACAATCACGAGCAGAACTATATGGAATTTTTCAAATTAATAAATTACTCTCTTGAAATGTATCTATAGTTAATCCAAATGATTTGTCAGTGTACTGAATTTCATAAGCAGTTTAGCCTTCCACACCTTCTCTCCTCCCTAAATAATATGATAAACTACAATTTTTTAAAACCTACTTTAACCTGGTTCTTCTCCCACCACACACCTGAAACTGTTTGCACATTTGAGATTGACCATGCCGTTGAAATCTCAGTCGCTACATTTTAACATGTTAGGGAGCTGGGCACATAAGGAAAATCCTGTACAGGCCACTTTGAAAAAAGGCTGAAGTAAATATTAAGTTCGTATAAGGTGTCTGAGACTCTATGCACAGAGAAAACAGAATGCGTGTCCCAAAGGCAGGAAACATTTCAGGGGGAGCTAATGCCTCATCACCTTAGTCATCAGAGACTCAACTATAAGAAACGAATCCTTTGGAAACCAAATTTCATTAGTTCCAGTCCTCACGGCACTGGAATCTAAATAAAACTTCTTGAATTTTGTGAGTCAAACGATTGTTTAGGATTAAACGGATCTCTTCCTCTCTCTCACTGCCCTGCCCCCCCCCCCCCCATATGCATCACAGGTAAATACCTTGAAAATTAAAGAAAATGTTTAACCTTAAATGCAGTCTTCCTAACTTTAAGAAGAACAGTGAAGAATATTTCTTTAGGGTCACCAAAATCTATTTTTTTCCATTCTTTATTTCTTTACCATGATTTAACATATTTTATTTTCACAGTTTCAGTAGAAACTGGAGTGCTGTGTGCTTTGCCATGGTTAGCACAGAACAGCATGAGTGGTAAAATTTGTCTTTTGTTTTGTGTAGTGTCTGTTAATACCTGCTTCCTCCCATGACACCAGACCAGAACTGCTCCTTCTTTCCAAATCCTGTTATCCAGAAGACATGGGGAGCACAGCATTCCTTCACATGCAGTCTCCAAACTGGGGGCAGGACTGGGACTGATTAAAGCTGTTCTGCCAGATCTTCCTCCTGTCGCCTGGCAGAGGAGGTGATACACTTCAAAACTGTGCTGTGTAACCAGGCAAATAGACAGGGGCTGAAGGGAGACAGAAAACTCTTGCCTTAAACTCTGATATGAAAAAGAGAAAGGAAAGAACAAATAGTATTCATGATGTGCTGTTTTAAATCCCTTCAAAGGCTCGTGACAGAGAAATAATGGGGCCTTTTGATTCTTATATTTTTTGCAGGTAGCACGTCGTGGCCTTCTACAGGTAGACATAAGGTTGCTCTGAAAATGTTCTCTGTTGTCTGGGAAATGTGTGGATACAGCACGTCC